>NC_134830.1:27507849-28707849 GCF_004210375.1 Tachypleus tridentatus | reverse complement strand
AATATCAGTTATAGATATATATTCCAACTAAATAGGAGGATAGTATTATTAACCAATACTTGAGTTATAATTCTGGATTAGAAACAAAGCAAGTAAGAAGTTTCTCAACTGAGGAAAACACTAAAGTTGATGTTTTCATAATTTGAAAATATGTTTATGATAGCTACTCTCCTACTAAAAAAAAATTCTATTGCCCTCATATGTCTGTCAATGAGATTTACATGCCATTAGTCTTGAGCTAATTCTCATTTAGCATGAACCATGTCATTATGCAAGGACAGCTTTCCTCGCATAGAAGAATGACACATGCTCTCATACACAGTAACTCTCCCTATGCACTTGCACTCATGATAACCTTATCCTGAGATGAGGCAAGAAAAAAAAAAAGAGGTGCACTGGAAGTGGGAGGGATAGGTGGAAATGTGTGAGGAGGTGAGCACCTATTGAAAATATACTTTCAAATTTTCAGTCACATAGAAAAGGCAGAAAGGAGGTTCATAGTAGAATAGCCAAGTGAAAAAGAGTGCACATAGCCACACTCATTGATAGTGGAAGTGCAATAAAAATGCAACAAAAATAAGACAACATGACAATGGAACCTGAGAAATGATCCACTGGAGGAAGCACACGTGTGCATGCTTTAGAGAAATTAGAAGTTCAAGAGTGCTCAAAATGTGAAAGAACATTTTATGCACTCTCATCGTGACCAGATAATCTCTAGCTCACACACAAAGAAGAGAAACCTAGGATGGCAGGAGAAATAGCTTTGATATCTTGACAAGCAACCTCATTGAAGTAGCTTCTTACAAAAGAAGGGAAATATGAGAAGATACCTCCTGTGTAGAAGTTAATCATCCAAGAAAAGATATGATGGCTCAAGGCTATGAAAATGGCAAATGAAGGCCTTCACAACATGAACTAATACAGACGGGCAGGTTCTACATCAAAAGGAAGAGCAAAAACCTGGAAGATGTGAATGTGAAGCATATTAAATGTATGAAGGACAGGGCAATAAGGATGTCAAAAACGTTTCAGATATTTTGTCTATAGACAACTGCAGATCGGATGAAAAAGACCATAGATATGGTTGTAAAGAGTGCAAATCCAAAGGGGAAGTTACTGCACATAAAGGTTGTGTCACCTTCCTATTGTTGAAAGGTTATTCTCACATGACAATGCCATTGTGAACTAATGCATTTCACATTAAACACATGAATTAAGGTGGGAGTTAGCTCAAGCTTAGTAGTATGCAACTCTAATAGGCAGACATGTAAGGGAAATAGGATTTCTGTGTGAGAGATGAGTTATTATATTGAAATTATCTGGTTTCTGCTAACCAGGTGTTTGGCATATAATATAATAAAATTGTCTCTTTTAAGTTTTCTTACTTCTACTGGAATATGAATATTTAGCTACTGCATTGGTATTTATAGAAAAGATTCTATGATTATTTGCTACTGTCCCTAATGAAGCAGAAAGTAAACAGGTAATCAGAAGTATACATCATGCACGATAAGGAACTTACTGTCACTCTTATACTGCACTCACAGTTTATAAATGAAGATTTTGTGTGTGTGTTATTGCATGAATTTGAATCCAACTTGTAAGCACCCAAATACAAAGCTCTACTACAGTGCCAACTGACATTTGAAATGTCCCCTATACACTGAAAAGTAATAAACAGTCAAACTCATAAAAACTGTGTTTTATAAAAAATAAACCAGAATATGTCTGACACATATTTTATCATCAGCCATTGAGAACAGGAATAATACTAAAAGAACTGACCTATCTTTCGTTTTGAAAAGTTCTTCATCATGATCATAAGTTTAATGTTAATGTAAACCATGATTACAGACGTGTGTTCCTATATTAAAATATATCATAACAATAACCAGTGTTATCTCATTTATCAAAATTTTTGAAGTATTTAAGATTACATGGCCTACAGAACTATTCAGGGCAGGATTTTAAGGAAATTTCCAGGTTGTCTGAAGGACAATTTCAACTTTATCAGTGGTTGTGGTTGTTCAAAAAACAAACATAGACTCTTAAAAAAAAATCCACTTATAACAATATTAATGTACAAAACCCCCCAAAAAATATCCAATCACAATACTTATGATGTTTTTATATCTCATTTACTTTCAAAAGTACAATTAATGTTTAAGTGTCAGTTTTACATCTTTATTGAATTAAATTTTGACACCTTTCTTTTTCTGGGATGTTTCATTCCATTGGGAAAAAATAATCCTAAACCATGCTATTGTTGCATAGTATCTTAAGGAAACAAACAGTCAATAACCTGTAAAACGTTTAAACTGAACAGTGGTCTTAGCTTGCCCATAAGTCCAGCCTGTAGTAAAACTAGATTTGCATTGGAAATTTTACACATAATACTGTACCATAATTTGTCTATAATACCAAGTGCTGCACATGTTCACCCACTACTGGTTTGTATTGCTATTTGTACTTGTAGATCGTAGTGACCTGAAGAAGGAAAAGCTAGTCATATTTATGGTTATTCTGTTTCAAACTGATCAAAACTTTCATAAAACTGTGTTTGCAGGTATCATTATTATGTTTTGTTTAATTCATGAGTTTTCTTACTTTTCTCATGGTAACTCAGTCTCTCATATTTCCTAGACTCAACTGGTTGTATCTGTCCAATGTTAGTCTTAGGCTCACATATATAAATGGAAGTAGGCCATTGTTTCAACTGCAATGATTAATGAGGAAAATCCTGAGATTGATTTTGTAAATCTTAATTGTTTTAGTTTCTACCAAAGGTTTATCTATAAAAAGAAGAGACAGCAGTGTTAGTATTATCACAATAAGCATCTACACTAGAAATTAATATCACTAAATATTAGTGCTATTTTCACTTGTTTCCATTATGAATTTCTGCCTACCCTTATATATATGCATAGAAACATATTGCAAAACAATGTGTGGTAATAGTTTTGTTTTGAGTTGACTTACTGGTTACACTGCACAACAAAGTTTTTGCTTCTTGAACACTGTTAGGTGTTCCTTAGAGATTTTTGGTTGCTGATCATGAAAATTACATCCAAATTTGCCCATCATGTACCGTTTCATCGAAATCTTCAGTTTTCACAAGGACATTGTTACAATGGAGAAACGATATCAGGGCAACTGGAATCTGTTAATGCTTGTTGACTACTGTTGGACACTGCAATGTGATGCACTGGACATTAAATATAAATAAAAATCAGGAGCAAAATTATGTTTATGTTGAACTTAACAGCATATTAGAAACATAAACACAATTAAATACGTTATTGCCGGTAAACAGTTAACTGTCTATTTCTCAAGAGTTCCTACGTGATAAAGCAAAACCAAACTATATTTGTGCATACCCACAAGGTTGTCACAATCAGCAAAAACTTTAAAAAAAACTGTTGTGCAGTGTTATGTATGTATATATAAACATATTTCTTTTTCTGTACACTGATTAAATGTTGATTTTAATACTAAACGTTTTGTACTGTTAAAACTTGTGTACTTGAAAATGATTGAACTAGTGATCAAACATTATGCTAACTTTAAAAATTAATCTTATTTACAGAAAAAGCTGTAACTTTAAAATAAAAAACTGTGATATTGAAACTAATTAAGCTGTGTACAGCTCTACTGTGTTACTATACAGTCATTCACACTCAGTTGTAATCCATACAAAATTTACATGCAAAGTGTCCGTGACAGAAAGTTCAATGAGTAAAACAGCATTATTAGTCAACCTTTTCCTAATATTTTTGGCCACTTTTGGTGAAGTGTATCAAGATTTCTCTTGTACAAAATACAGTATTTTCTTAAATAAAAAATGGACCAGAAGATATTTT
This sequence comes from Tachypleus tridentatus, assembly GCF_004210375.1. Lineage (NCBI taxonomy): Eukaryota > Metazoa > Arthropoda > Merostomata > Xiphosura > Limulidae > Tachypleus > Tachypleus tridentatus. The sequence continues at coordinate 28,703,986 of NC_134830.1, read as the reverse complement.
TGTGGAGGTTCAAATTTGACTTTGTAGTGGGAGAATTTACTGATGATTTTGGTCAAGGATCAGAGTCAACTTTACATGTATAATGTGTATAGTAGACTATGATGATGTTTTGAGTAACGGTTCATTCCAGGGCACTGGTCATTTGTCGGAAAAGGCATTAAAGGGAGTTTTTAATTGTCTTGGATAACTGTTAAAACTGATGCCTGCTATTGATCTAAATCAATTATATAAAAACACATTATTATTGTTACATTTTAAATAAATCACTTGTATTTTGACATGTTTAATAAAATGCTCGTATTACAGGGTGAAATTGTCTTCCTTTTAAGTGGACATTTTAATAAAAGTTTGGAATAATGAATTGTTGTAAAACAGATTAATTCTTCATTTTAAAATTAATAGATTATCGAATGCATTCCTATGATTAGATAAAACTCTGCCCTGATTAGCGACTAATAGCAACACTTTTTGTATTAGTAAAATCTCCTAAACTCTTCCAAGAGTAAATGTACACATATCTTTTCCAAAGTTTACATAATTGTTTCTGTTAATAAAGCATTTCTCACATTATGTTTGGAAATGCTAAAAGTAAGTTTTACAGATTAAATCTTAATAACAATTACCTACATAGAATAAGTATTATGACAAAACAATATGGAATAAAACTAATTATTAGATCAAAATATTAGCCCTGTCTCAATCTTTTCTTTATAGTTTTATATAAAATGAAAAAATCTAATTGGTAACAAGTGCAATAATTAAAATAATTCATTAACTAAACAGCTAATTTTGAGAAGTTTAATCTGATTCGATCAATTATTTTAAGAAAATTGACTACTTAATCAAGACAACTTACTCACCAAAGAGAGTGAAATCAAAATATTAACATTTTTAGATTATTATAAAATACAATATTTCCAAATGTATCCTTTAACCATCTGTTTAGGGGCTTGATCATATTGACTGAACTTGTATCTGTGAAGCTTTATGTCATGATGTTTTAATAAATCTAGCTTCACAAAATCTGTTGCTGTCAAACTTAATGAAATATATATACAAATTTTATTACTCATTCCATGTGTGTTGTATTGTATCATGCAATATATAAGATTAGGTTTTGTAATAAAATATTTCTACTAAAGATTTGTCTGTAAATGTACGGTTTGTGTGTTATTATTATACCAAGAATAAAAAATGCTTCATCTTACAATTTTCATATTTCACTTACATATAACCTTTAAAATTTCTCTGATGATTATCAAGCTTTTTCAATAAAACTTTATATTTTATTATTTATTGTATATACCTTAACACTACCTGTAGCTAAAGCATTAATGCATGGCAGAAAGATGAAAAATATGAAATCAAACAAGTACAATATTTTGTATGCACTGAGTGCACTACTGGTCAGAGTTTTTCAAATTACTTGTTTATTTTAAGCTTTTCAGAAGTTTTCTTTTAATTTTATGGTTTAATTGGTATGATTTATACACTCTGAAGCAGTAATACCTGCATCAAAACCAATAAATCACATTGGAAGCCTGTTAGTTGTTTCTTATGTGTATAAACAATAAATGATAGATAAGCATAGTGTTGCACAAAGTCCTTGAGCTAATAAAATCTTACAAGTTTCAGTTTACTGAAATTTTGCTGGTTAAAATGGGAAGTTTCTATCTTTCATGCTTTAGGTCTCTTGTTAAAAAATTATACAAGGATAATGATATATATTTATTCATGATGTTGGAAAAACATAGGTACAAGAAGTCTTGATATAAAGTGATAAAAACCCTATAAATTATAATCCTAGCACTTTCAAAATTATACACACACATATATAAACAAAACTTGTAGTGCTACTGTGTACTCAAGCCAGTTTGAACTTGAATAATAATTTTACTTTCTTCCATAAACTTTATTTAGTCTCACAAGTTTGGGTGTCCAGAAAATAATTCACGTAGCTTTCAAATATGCATCTTAAAACAAAGATATATTAATCATTAGAACATAATATTCAAAATTACTATACTTGGCTTTTTAAATAGCCTCCAAGCTCTAAATATATTAAAACATTCTATTAGATTAAGCACTCAAAAAACTTACCAATTCTAGATGGATGGGAAATGTCTAAAATGTGAATAATTTAAGTGGGTTGGTCAAGCCAAAAAGACACAGAATAATATAGAAAAAAGTTTGTTCTTACATTCATTATTAGTATCATTATCAACTATACAAAAATGCTGAGCAAACAATCTCTAAAGTCTGCGACAGGAGAGAGAGGATTCTTTGTTAACTTTGAATGATTTACTGATATTTCAACAAATCAAGAAATAATAAAATTCAACTTTAAAACCACTGTTTTCAATTATGTACGACTTGTGTTTCTAACTGATTGGAACTGTAGAGGTGTATCTTTGATATTAGAATCACAGATCAGATGCATCATGACTTGCAGAAATAAACATTAACAATGTTTTTAACACTTATTGTTGAAACTGAGAAGTGGAAACTTAGAAGATATACAAAACTATGTTGTCATGCCATGCTAACTGACATAAAAAGATATAACATTATTTAATTAAATTTTGAATCTGTGTTGTAACACCAAAAGTTTGTGAGATATGGTAAAGATCCAGGCTCAGATGCAAAATGTTAATAGAGCAACTTATGATATAATTGTACACTAATATGATCTGTAATTTACTTTAACATTAAACATTTTTTACAAAATATGTAAGCAATTACAACATGTAAAAACCTTTCAACACACATTAACTAATAGGTCTTAAAATTAACACTTTTACAGTATGTATCTGTACACAATAACACATTGTATTATTATTAATTACTTTAACTAACAATGATTACTTACAAATAAGCTTGACAAGTTTTGGTAAAAGACCAACTTTTACCATAGCATTTCTCAGGTCAAGGTCAAAAGACAGATTTAGAAGTAACTTCAAAGTTACATTCAACAAGTCATCATGATTAGAATGTACTAATCGAGCCACTTTCTCCACAATATTTTTTTCTGCCTGTAAAAGCAACAAAAAGAGTGTTAATGTCAGTAAAGTAGAGCCATAGCTAAGAATTTTAAATTTGTTTTGTGTTTAACTTAATTACTTAAAACTAAAAAAATTCAGAGACAGACAAAGTTATAATACAATATTTTAAGAATTTTTATGCATACCAAATAACTAAATATTTCATAAAGTGGTTTCAACTATAATGTTAAACAAACCTGTACTGGTTAAATTTTACTTGGAATTCTACCATGTGAATGTTGAATTTTTTGGGGTTTTTGAGCAAAACTGGGTAAGTGTTAGATAAACAAGCATATAAGCATTCTCAGATCAACTGTTTGTGTGACAACACTGAGATTACAACATCACAAAAATATTACTTAAGAAGGTGTAGAGTATAGATGCCATCACAACCTTCCTACATAGAGCTAGTAATAAATATTTGTTAAAAATTATTATCAGTCTTATTATAATTTTGTTTCATATAAAAGTAATGTACAGATTTCTTGCTGGAACCATAAACCATCACATAACATTATAACTGATACTCAATCACAGATACGTAAAATGTGAGACTATAACAATGGTTTTCAATTCTTTTTTTTTCTAAAACAAGTTGTAATTTTATTTATACTTTTATTTCCTTGTTAAAATATTTATGTGAGTAATTTCATGAAAAAAACAACAACCACAAAATATTCAGGGAATATTATACTTAAAATGTTAATTTTACCAATGATGCCAGTTATATGGAAGTGTGTTATGTAATTAATATACTATTATTATCAATGTATAAAATTTTCATAGGTCTTTGAACAATGCTTTCAAATTTAATGGACTAAAAATACAATATACATAGATTACAAATCATACTTATTATAAGCATTCTTTATGATTAACTCTGTGTAAATCTTCATTGAAGCTTAATACAAGCAAATGCTCCATATAAAACTTAGATTCTGACCATTTCATTCTTGTTCTCCACAAAGATTGACAGTTTCTTAAGAAACGACACAACAAGGATCAACAGTTCTGGTAAGTCTCTGTCCAAAGTTCTGAGAAGTAGTGATACTATTCCTCTGTTTACCATTTTCAATTCCACTTTAGTGTCTTCAGCAATATTTAGCAACAAATAGTAGGATACTGCCATAAAAATCAGAAATACCAAGTAAAAATAACAAAAAAGTAATACGGTGTGGTATCAGAAATATTAGTCTGATATTCAACTACTGACAATACATATTAGTCTGATATTCAACTACTGACAATACATATTAGTCTGATATTCAACTACTGACAATACATATTAGTCTGATATTCAACTATTGACGATATGTATTAGTCTGATATTCAACTATTGGCAATACATAAAATCAAGTAAACAAGTTATTTTTTTAAACTCTAGTAAGTTAATTGTAGAAAAACATACTAATTATATAGTTTTAGAGCTGCTTTGATTTTTTTATGAAATTCCCATTTTAAAAAAAACAACAAAATACATATAATGGATAAGAGCTAAATATTTCAAAAACAAACATATATTTTTTACAGTTTAAGATTTTTCTGAATACTGTTACAAAGACTGCAGGGCAAATTGTAGGGAAAAAGATTTTACTTCCTAAAGTTATTTTCCAAATAATTACCATAAATAACCATCAATAAATATTGTACAATGAATACAAAGGCATGCTCTTTGTCTATGGAAATTACTGAAGGATGAGTGACCAGGCCTTAAACACAGCAATATGAACATAACTTACATCACTATTAAACTCCTATGAATTATTCTGTTTACAGCTCACTGAGAGGTTTCTAGTTTAGCTGTAACAAACCAATGTATTTATGAGTTACTTCTGTTAACAAGCTGTTTAGTTATCTTCAGCTCTTTAAGAGTTTGACTAGTTAGGCTGTAGTCTGTTATCTTCCAACATGATTTCCCTTGTTTTTACCACTGTGGTTCAACACAACAGATATTCCTCTTTTGTTTCGCTTCTACAGTTCGCTGTGTACTCTTGTGCAAAGACACATCATTTTAATCGCTTCTCACGAGTTTAACTGATCCATAACTGTATGTGTTCCTTTGTTATGATGAGTCATACGCAGTTAATGCCAGCATTCCTTGTCTTCCTCGTGCGTGAAAATTAGTCTCATTTTTCCGTGTTCATCCTTTAAAATGCTAAGATACCTGCTTGCATACTCCTATAATCATGGAATAAGAGTTTGGTATTTGAAAGTCCCTGTAGTATAGTCCTTCCAGAAGGGAAAATTTTAGGCATCATATAGAATTTCCATAGGGATTGCCAGAGACAAAGTGTTTGCATATGTTAATTCTTACGATAAATTGTGAACAACACAGTATTAATGTATAAATAACAATCATATCGTACCTCTTAACAATTGATCCTGCTTCTTTATAAGGGTTTGATACTTTTTCAAGCTTTTCTCATAGTCCCTTTTCAGAGTTGGGTTATCTTTCTCAGAATCCAGTGATACAGTTAAGAATATAGTTGGTTTTTAAAAAGATATTCTTTTTATTATCTCAATTTTCAGAATATTTACACAGTGGATGTAAACTATAATTTCAATTGTTTCAGAGTTAAACTTAATTTATTCAAACTGAGATTTAAAGCATCTTTATTTACAATGGAAGCGTTATTAAAATGTTGGAACATGATGATATATAAATGTATCTTTATACTGTTCATATACTATGTGAACTTTATTCATTATGATTTTTAATGTGTAATATGTCTTTAAACACTTCTAGTTTTAGTTGTTTTTTGTTTTAAGGTAGCTTAGTCTAACCATAGATTCAAATATGTTTTCCTCTATGGAAGCAATACAACAAATGTATACACAATGGTAGCGAGACACAGAAGTTAAAATGATTCTTTACCAGATGGGACATGTATGTAGGCATTACTAAGAGTTATTTTCAGAAAGGACAAAAATTAATTAAAAATTACAATAAAGGTAATATTGCCTGACGTATTGCATCACTCTTCGATATCAAAATTTATTTTAAGTTACATTCAAAAATAACTTTTACAGAAAAATATGGCAATTAAAATATGATTTACAAGAAAATTATTTGAAACAATTCAATGTTTAACAATACATCTTTATACAGTTTGATATTAAACATCAAAATTTAATTTCATACAGCAAGTGTATGTATATATATATATATATACATTTACAACATTCTTGCAACAATTCTATGCTGTTTCCCTTCCATGATATCTTCATGACCTTATAAAACATAAATACCCGAGTATCTGTCAAACTGAGTGCACTATAATGCATTTTAAGTGTGTCGTGGATAACGATATGAATTATTTCAATATTAACTAAAACCATTGATATATGAAGTCATCAAACACTTATTGGACTGAGACTATGGATCAATCGAGTGAGTTCAGAACTAATATATTAAACATAAACAACAAACTGAGGAACAAAATATAGAGTAATTCAGGTTATTGAACCTATGTTCATAAATTTCATTTCCAGTTGGTTAAACTAGCAACATATAAATATTTTTGAATAAATACTAAATTACACGTGTTTTTTTTTCAAAGCAAGGCCATACTGGGTCATCTACTGTGTCCACTGAGGGAAACTGAACCGCTGATTGTAACATTGTAAATGCACAGGCGTACTGCTGTCTCAGCAGGGGACAAGGGTAAAAAAGAAAAACTGCATAATCAATACATGACTGATCTTGAGCATTTCTTTTATGTATCATAAATTTCAAAGAACATTTAAACACAAAAGGATGCAGGAAAGAATAATTTCCCAAAGAAAAACTTAAACATATCGTGTATTACATCAATTCAGACACAAAGGATATATATGTTTCTCTTCTTGGAGAGATCTTCTTTCCACTGTTCATGTCGATTCAGTTCATATTCAATGATGTCCATGCACAATGAACCAATCTGGTATTTGAAAAAAACAGGAAACAGGAAGGATAATGACATAAATGCACCTTCACACATATCACACAGATTATGTTGAACAACTCATGTGTGATAGAGACTGTTAAAAAAAAAATTTAGTCAACTAATTTATATATACAACATACATATGAAAAGAATGTTTTTAAATATTACACCACTACTGGTATAAAAAGTAAAATATATATGTATAATGTGCACATATTTGTAATCTTTACTTTTTTCCCATTTACAAATCAATGAACTGTATCAGATATGTGGTTATAAACCAAAGAAATTTAATCTATTTTCATTTAATTTCATATTCTTGTTGATGTTGGAATTTAGTTTTTAGAAATATTTTTTAGCAAACTTACAATTGTTTACATTTTTTTTTGCACATTAAAACTTCATATAATACTACATATTGTCTCTAAATATCTGACAATACTTTAAATAATTTAGATATAACTACATTTGCACTGATGAAGTAACATTACTCTTAGTTTATGAAAGGTTTTCTCTATCCAGCCATAATCTTCTCCTGCAACTGTTATAAAGTTGCACTTAAGTTATTCAAACCTCTGAGACTGAAAGCATCTTCATGTACAACAGTGCTACAAAAATGGTTCCTTCAACTTTTTTTGTAGATTTAGCATTTTAGTGGATCCAACCATTCAAATTTTCATTTAGAATTTTATTTATGCAGTCATTTGTTTAAAAGTAGATTTTATGTTTTCCTTTAACTCTTTTGGGGTTGGTGAATTTCACTAACCTTGTAACCACAAAGAAGCTGCCAGAGTTTCCATACTATAACGATAAGGGTATCTTTACAAAACTTGGAAAGCTTTCAGTAAATATTACAAGTCTTTATTACATAAAAATACAGTTTTTTAATTAAGTACTTTTACTAAAGACTTTCCATGAATATATGAAATCAGAATATTTATTGTTCTGAGTGTAGTTTCATGCTAAGATTCAAAACATTTTCTACATCTGCAAATTTCTAAATTTCATCTTTGTTAACCTGAAGATGACCTAGAAAGGTCAAAACGTTGTTTTCTCCTTATCAATAAAAGTGTTAATACCCATACCAGCCGTTCTGAGATACACTTTTATTTCAAGTGAGTTTCTCATCATCAAGACATTTCCTCTGCATAACCTCTAAACTTCTTAAATAAATATCACACATTTTTATTAATCAAACTTTCTATTTTATCAGCTATTTTCTCTATTCTAGTTCTATATAGGCTTAGTTGATTTGATCAATCTTGTAACAACATATAAAAAGAAGAAATAAGTCTAAGTTACCTTTTTTTCTCTCTAGAATGACTGCAGGTTATAACAGAAAACTACAAATGTTTATACAATAGTTCATATACAGCCTAATGCTCATAGCAGCATGTATCTTTTTCTACTTCATTTTATTCTCCTATTACCCTTTAAACCCCACTAATAATCCTGCAATACAAGTTGTAAATTACTTGGCAAATGAGCTTTGTGGAAAATTTCTATTATTAACCATTATTTCCCTAATTTTACCTTCTTCAATCTAACTGTCTTCTAATGCTTACATTTCAGATTGACTTTCAATTTGAAAACGAAAATGACAGTATTCTTTACTGAAACCAACGTAGCACCATATATCATTTGAAAGATTGAAACTTTGCCTTTCTGTTGGTTATAAATGAGGTACTATAAAATGCCAGAAAGACTTATTAGCAATCTGTGAAACAGATAGAATCTATCAGGAGGATATGGCAAGTGGATTTGTTTGTCTAGTCTATGACATCATAAACAAAAACAATTGAGGACTATAAGAATTAGAATCTGTCTCAGTAATACTGCATTATAATGAGTAATTTTATTAAAATTTGTAATTAAAAAAAGTGATAATTAAATTACAAGTGGGAGGTAGACCAAGAGAACAAATATCAAAATTTTCATACAATGGGAGATTGAAGATCTACTTAAATATTTCCTCATAAGATTAATAAATTAAAACTTGTGTTATTACTTAGTTTTTATACCAATTTTGTGCATACATATCTGGAATTGATTATTCCAATGTATCTTGCAAGCAAATCATCATGTGACAACCTTCTACCAATACTCTCTTGATGCCTATGACTCTCTGTATTCAATACTACTAAACTATCACCTTAAGTTTAGACAATAAATAGAAAAAACATTTTTCAATTCTGATGAAGGGTGGAAAGTGTGAGTAGACATAAACACCTACTGGAAATACATTTTCAGTATAGGAAAATTATAGCTTATGATACAGTACCTTACTCCTTTTCACATAAATAGCTGGAATCTTACACTGAATAGGTGGAGAAACTGGTGCAAAAGAAAGAAAGAAGCACCCAAAGGACACTCTGGAGATAATAGGTGGGAGACTGCACTTCTTTTGTTCCAGATATACTCTTCATCCAGTGTGAAAAAGAGGCATCTTAGAAATGGGCAGAAATAGAGAGTAATACATCAAAAAGGGAGAGAACTATGATTGGATATTGATTTGAACCACACACCACATTAATCTCAATCCCACAATACATAAATGTGAGAGAGACTAAAACGACATGCCTCCAGGTGTAGAGTGGCTATGATAGAACAGAACATACATGGCAAGTCAACTAGAATCCAAAACTCAAACACTGAGAACTCACAATCACATGCAGGAGGGAAGGAGGATTACACTGTCCCGCAAGTCGACTACAATCCAAAACATAGGCCACAGGAAACCATAATCCATGTGGGCATAGGAAAGAGGATCATACAATCTTTACCTCAAGTTTATAAGACCAAGGGAAATCTTATACCTGAACTAATGACTAATCCAAAAGTATAACTACAAGTAACCAAAATTAACAAACACTTGCTAAGCCTAAGCTACCAAAATTTTTAACTTAATTAGCAATTAATCAGCAAGCAGAACTACAAGTAAACCAAAAATAACAAACACGTGCTAAGCCTAATCAAACAGTGCAGAACAAAATATATCAAGTTCTAAATTAAAAATCTTAACCTAACAATAAGTATAACAACAACAGAAATGAAATAAATGGTAATTTATAAAATAACTGCGTGTGATGTATGGAAAGAAAACAATACAGTTAAACAAAGGATTGATATACCAGTATAATGAATAACAAGTAATCCTGAAACAACAAAGTCTCCTAGAGTCAGTAGAATAGGAGAAAATATATAACTAAGTTGAAGTTCTAACCTGAACTAGACTACAAGTATCAACCAATCTAATAAAATATAAGTAATAGATCTCAAATAACTACAGATAGTAATATTAAGAATAAAATTATTCGAAAACCCTAACAACATAATTTCTTATTTTTCCAAAGTTGGCAGACTGTACCCCCAAACTCCAGGCACAGTCCAGAAGTTCAGCTTATTGAATGATCAATCTCCTGATGAAGTAGAGCCCAAAATTTTCCCACAGAGTACCAAGATCTGAAACCTACGTAAAACTGTTAATAGAACATAAAACCTCAGAATTGGTAATGTAGAATTCATAATGCAAAATGAATAACCATGCACAATGGTGTTGAAATAATTAACTAAAAGATTTTTGTAATAAAGTAATAAGTTCTTTAACCGGATAGAAATATAAAACAATTCCACTTTAGAATAACTCAAGTTACATATCTTTATTGTATAATAAAGAGTAAACTTATAAAGAGAAATTAATACAAAGATATTAATAGTACAAAAAACACTTGAATAGAGCACACTAAATGTTAGAACAGGAGTGTTGCCAATTGAGAACTGATATTTTTATAGAATTGAACAGAGGGAGTCAATTAATGTCATGAAGGCATGTTGCATTCTTACTGGTGGAGAGTTATTGGATAATAATTTGCAGGTGATATACTGGAACAGTCAATTTCAGATGGGTGGGAGCATCAAAGTTTGTGGTATGCAAAAAAATAAAATAAAATTTGCATACAGAAAACAGAATTGAACAAGAATAGCGATTTATATAAGACAAGGTGATGTACCACATGATAATATATCTTGTGTGTATTGTTAGGATATGGTTAACTTCACAATAATATTCAATAAATAAGGATTTATTGAAGCATTTGGATCATCTGAATATTTTGTCACTGCAATTATACTACCTAAACTTAATAAGGTTAATCGAAAATCTTTTCATGGAAGAAACTGACATAAATTGATACATTCTAATAATAAAACATTTAAAGGAATGAAAAAATTAAAGAAACTATGAAAAAATTCCCAAATCTGTGGTTTGTTCCTACATCTCTTAAACTTTCTACTAAATTATCCTGCAATTGTTCTTCTATACAAGATCTACATTTAATACCTTTCTCACAAAACCACAATTACTTGTCACACCACTTTATTCTCTTTTCATACCACATAAATAGTTTATAATCATTGTTCAACATTGTTAAATTATAAGAACAAGCTCGACTAAACACTGAATCATAAACTTAATTTAAATTATTGTAAAAGAAAATCTTAAAATATCTTAACTGAATACACCTTTACTGATTGAAAATTATTTTATTTCAGTCAAATTATTCTAGAAAATTTTAATTAATATATGTTAAAAGCATATATGAATAAAATAGTAAATAAAATGCATAACTGTTCTCTTAAACTTCCAAATCAACACTCCTCAGACCTATTTGTTGAATAACTTTATAATTAACTATGCGTGATCTCACATTTAAAAAATTCAAACATTAACAGTTTAGGACATAATTTACTAGTCAAAGCTACTGGATGTTATATTGATTATTTTACTGTGCAGGCTTTATATAGTTCTAATTTTTTAAATAAAAAGAAACATAGGTAGGTGTATAAGTGTATAACTATGCCATCTATAAGTTCATAGAAAACTTACCTTTAGCTGCGCAATGAGAGGATGAAACTCTGAAAAGGTTGAAAAGCAGAAAAAAACATACACAATATTGGTACTTAAGTCAATACTCTTCCTACCATCTTCTCGAAGAACTCTTCCTAGTGCTCCTAAAAGAGTTTCTAACAAAAAAAAAAAAGAATGAATACAACGCAAGGTCAGAGCAGTTGGCATAAAGTCTAACCCATAATATATATACATCTCAATATGTAATTAATATTTTGTTTTTAAAGAGACCAACGGTAGTTATTTTATACCTGTAGATACGTGGAAATATTAAATTGTAATTGTAACCCTCCTTAAATTTAAATTGATCATGTAATCTATTTTTAAAACTTTAAACCAGTCTTATTTGTCTTAAAGTCAGAAGCCTTACACTTAATTTAAGCTGTATAATATTGAAGGTAAAAAAAACACATAATTTAAGTTGCTTTTGTTAACGACACAGCAATATCTCAAGATTTGTATATAGCCTTTATTCATTCTTGAACTGTATGTAGTAATATGGAGGCAATAATTTCTGGCAGAAATATTATTCCTGGTTTACGAAGTATCAATTATACTATGTAACAAAATTTTTAACTTTTCTTGTTCCTGGGCAGAAAGCATTATTTCCAAATTGTTTATGCCTAAAGTTAATGTAAAAGATCTATTTTTCACTTCAAACTTTCCTTTTATGACCTGGGTGGCAGAAGCCCTACTTCTTGGACAATGTATCTGGTCTGTGCAAGGCAACTGGAATTGCCTGTAACCCAAACAAGTGGCACCTCTTCATTGATAGCTCATCCAGAAACTTCAAAGCTGTGTTGCTCCATAATGGGAATAAGTATCCGTCTTTTCCCCTGGCTCATTTGGTGCACCTCAAAGAGGAATATAACAGTGTCAAGACCTTCCTAGAAGCCTTGAAGTATGATGAGTATGGCTGGGAAGTTATTGGAGACTTCAAAATAGTAGCATTCCTGATGGGTCTCCAAGGAGGCTTTACCAAGTTTCCCTGTTATCTTTGCCTTTGGGACAACAGGGTTGGTTGATTTAGTGTTTTATGACACAAAGAGCTAGGCTGTCTGTGTCAAACATCCAGCAAAAAGGTAAAAGTAAATGTAGTAAAATACATAGAAGGAAATGAAGGTAAAACAAAACAGCATTGAAAAACATATATAGCATAAAACCAATGTTGACATCTAGTCTACTACAACGTTAAGAAAGAAACCAGAGTAAAAGAAGTTGTAAAAGACTTTCTGTAGCATAATGGTAATTATCATAACCCACCAGGAAGACTAATAGGTGAGTACAAGAACCACTGTCAGTCACCTGAAGTTGACCTTTCCAGTCCTGGTTCCAGGTTATGTGTCATTACAGTCATTATCAAAGGGTAAAGTAATAAAAGTGTTTTAAAAGACATGCAGTAAAATTGTAATAATAACTCACCAGGATGACTAACGGGTAGTTCAAACAGCAGCGTTAGTCACCTGAAGTTGGCCTTTCCAGTCCTGATATTGAGTTATTTAATGTTATGGCCATTTTCTAATTTCAAATCGAACTAGAGAGATTGTGACTCTTAAAAGGTAACCACAATAAAAAAGGTTTAATGAAGAAATATAAAACACTTAAATGACATTAAAAAGATTAATGGCCATTAAAAAACTAAAAACTTTATCAAGGTGGACAGTGTCACCATCACCAATAACACTGTCCAATGTTATGGACAAACCTTGGAACAGAACATGTTTAAAATAGTGCCGATGTTGAGAGGCGCAACTATGGCAAGAAAGTAAAATGTGGCTAACAGTGATTTGAGTGTTACACTACTACACACTGGTGCATCAGTTTCAGATAAAAGAAAATGATGAGTTAAAAAACTGTGACCAATGCGTAGTCTAGCCAGAACAACTTCCTCCTTTCAATCTTTATGGAAACAAGATGGCCAAAGTCCAATACAGGGTTTTATTTGGAAAAGCTTGTTTTCGCGTTGCTCACTCAAAGCCAAGCTTTGAATACAGGACCATAGTCCATGTATGGAATAGGCAAAGTGGTGATAGTGCCAGAGCAGATAGATTTAGCTGCTGTGTCTGCAAGCTCATTCCCTCGAATACCAATGTGGCCTGGTATCCAGAAAAACTGGATAGAAGTAGATGTCAATGAGAAATGGTCCAGTTGGTTTTGAACATCAGCAAGAACAGGGTGTGAACCAACATGAAGCAATTCCAGGGCCAGTAGAGAATTAAGCGAGTCAGTATAAATAGTGCAGTTGGAGTACTGCTTAGCTTCAATATGATCCAGGGCAAGAGAAATGGCCTGCAATTCAGCAGTGAACACAGAAGCTGTAGAAGGGATTCTGCGCACAACCACCAAACCGCAACAAGCCATGGCAGAGCCCACAGAATTACCTGATTTGGAACAATCCGAATAAATTGGAATGGAAAGATTGTTCAAAAGATGTTCAGTAAATAAAAGATGGTACTTCCAATTGGGAGTATCTGCCTTTCTCAGATGACTTAAAGAAAGGTAACATTTGGGGACTGTAATAAGCCATGGTGGGATGGGCTGACCAATGGATTCTGCAATGTTATCCAAGGACAGACCCAATTCATCCAATTGCTCCTGGACGCGAAGACCAAAAGAAGCAATGGCAGATCATCTGTTCTGAAAAAGTATGGCTCACTGAGAAAGGAAAACACATCCCCAGGTGGGATGCTTTGTTAAGGAACGAAGGTTTGAAGAATAAATACAGTTGCAAATGGCAAAGGTGCAAAGAAGGTTCATGAGATTCTACATATAAGCTCTGAACTGGGGGGTTGCAGAAAGCCCCAGTGCAGAGTTGAGGTCCTTGATGATGAATGGGGTCCAGCATCTTTAAGGCCGAGGGTCTGGCAGAGCCATGAACCAGTGATCCATAGTTGAGTTTTGATCGAATAAGAGCACAATATATCTTTAACATAGAACATCGATCCACTCCCCAACTGGTGGTAAAGAGGACATGGAGGATGTTCAGTGCTCTTGTGCATTTGACCTGTAGTTGCTTAAGTGTGGTATAAAGGTCAGCTTATGGTCAAAGATAAGCCCCAAAAACTTGGTCTTAGGGACCAATGGCAGCGAAACTTCACCAATACGGAGTTCAGGATCAGGGTGGATACCCCGTTTGGCAGCAAAAGTGCATGCAAACAATTTTAGAGAGAGAGAGAAATTAAAGCTGTTCGCCATAGTCCACTTCAGTACACAATCGTGGGCAGTTTGTAGTTGCCGCTCAACATATTTCATGTTCGACAACTGACGAGATGTGAAAGTCGTCGACATGGAGCCCGTTTGCAACAGTAAGAGGGAGGTGTTCAGTGATGGCATTAATCTTTATACTGAAAGGTGTGACACTCAAAACACAGCCCTGAGGGACCCAAAGTTCCTGTAGAAAAGAACGGGAAAGCGTCAAAACCCACACAGACATGGAACCTCCTGTCCATTAAAAAAGTTTTAATAAACATGGGTACGTAGCCACGTAACCCATATATATGGAGGTCTTGCAAAATGCCATTCCTCCATGTTGTGTCATAAGCCTTCTCAATGTCACAGAATATTGATACAAGATGTTATCATTTGAGAAAGGCTTCTTTGATTGATGCTTCAAATCAAATTAGGTGGTCTGTGGTGGAATGCTGTTGTTGGAACTCACATTGGGTGGGTGAAAGGAAGTTATTTGATTCTTGGAACCAAACAAGATGAGCATTAACCATCCTCTCTAAAGGTCTTACAGAGACAGCCCATCAAAGCAATTGGACGGTAGTTTGAAGGAATCTTGGGATCTTTCCCAGGATTCGGAAAAACATTCTACTGCCAGATCCAGTTAAAAACAATTAGAATAATATCAAGAGAAGCAGGAGAGAGATAGTCCAGCATGTCATAGAGTACATCATCAGGTCCAACAGATGTACTGCCAGACCGATAAAGGGCCATTTTCAGTTCCACCAGTGTAAAGAGACAATTATAGTCAAAGAGACAGTCAGTTCAAAAGGAAAAAGGTGAACGTTCTGCCTGAGTCTTGATGGCCAAGAAGATGGAGGAACAAGCAGAAGTGCTAGATACCCGGCAAAAGCTTTAGCCTAAAGTATCGGCAATGCTCTGGACATCAGCTACCTCTTGGCCATCAGAGAATAAGATCGAGATGGGGACAGAATTGTAGTGCCCACTGACCTTTCAAACCCTGTCCCATATGACCTTGGGACTGGTGGTAGAAGATATGCTAGTTATAAACTGAATCCAAGATTCCTTCTGGCTTTGATGTTTTACCCACTAGCATGTGCATGGGCCCGTTGGAAAGAGATGCAGTTTGAAAGTGTGGGATATCTACGGAAAGTATCCCAGGTGCATTTTTGAGCAACCCCTCCAATCAATAACAGCACTTCCCCAGAGGAGATGATGTCTATTAAATTCCCCAGAATTAAAAAAGGAGACGGTAAATCAAGGTCTGATTGATTATATGTCTCTCCAGGGAACACGTAGAGAGAAAAAACAGTGATGGTATGACCCAAGCAAACACGGATGGCTACGGCCTCCAAGGGTGTGTTGAGTGACAAATACAGGGTAGGCACATGTAACAGTGCCACCCCTCCATGTACTCATCCATCATACAACCTGTCATTTCTGTACAGAGAAAACTGCTGAAAGGTGAAAGGAAAGACATACAAAATGGTAGGAAGCAATCAGTGTTTTAATGTCATCCAGATTAGAACGTAAACCTCGACAGTTCCATTGTATCAAGGTGGCTATTTTTAATGACGGGTAGGCGAAGTGGCTGGAGAACACTTCTGTTCATGACCATGTCTTTTTTTCTTACTGTCCTTATTCAAAGGAGGTCTATTGACATCTATGGATCCTGCCCTGCGTCGATTGGGCAGGTCTTTGTTGTTGGAAGGGGATTCCAGTGACTGAGGACGCAAACAAATGATTGTTTTGCATCTTGGGGTGTGAGAAAAAAATGTATCTGAAGAAATGCCTGTATTTGAAACCAAACGATGTAGATCTTGGGGTTTGTTGGAATGTATGGGAGGAACAGAGATGGATGTAGAAGTTGATTCATCAACCTTTTTAACCATGGAGGTCAAAAGGCTTTTCATTCTTTTGAAAACAATTCTCTTGGAGGCATAGAGAGATCTGTCTGCACTCCCACTGTAGTTGTGAAACAAAGTGCAGCAGCATATGTCCGAGAAGAAGTGGCAGACAGCAATTTCCGAGCCTCAGGATAACTAACATTATTAGTCGTTTTCAAACGCTGCATCTCTTTTTCCTCCAACCATTTTGGGCAAGAACAAAAGTAGGAAGGGTGAGAACCATTGCAGTTGACACAATGTGGGTTCATGTGACACTCATAGCCATCGTGGTCCTTGCCACCACAACGAGCACATGTCAGGGAACCACGACATAACGTCTTTGAGTGGCCGAACCTCCGACATTGAAAACATTAGAGAGCGTTTGGAATGTACAGCTGTACCCTGCAATTTAGGTAACCTGCCTTGATGATGACAGGTGCTCGTGGTGATGTAAATGTCAAAACAAGGATATTTGTCAGCAGTGTAATTGCATCTTTGCGAGTGGAGATGCGCCTCACTGCAGAAACTCCTTGAGTGGAAAAACCAGTAGGATTCTTTGACTCGGGGATGTTCTTCAAATCCCTCTCAACAATAACTCCTCATAATGAATTCAAGGTGGCATGAGGGGTAACATCAATAGGTACATCCCCAATTGCCTTTGAATTCAAGAGAAGTTCATTGTGTTGGGATGTGGATGTTTCAACCAATATGTCTAAAGATCAAAGCTTCTTTACTGACTTTGAAGAGCCAGCAAGTCCCTCTAGTCCCTTCTGAATAAAAAAGGGGGACATTTGTCCTAAAGGTTTTTCTGAAAGAGAATGTAATATAAGAAAATGATGTACGTGTGTTACAGATGTTGAAGATTGCTGCTCAGTTTTATAGACGTGGTCATTTACCTATTGACTGTTTTTTCACTATTTTATTTAAATTTTTTCAGGAGGATCCATAGGAAAAAAAGAAAATTTCGGTGCCCAATGACACCACCCACCATGGAGCCCTATGAGGGGAGGCACTAAAATGTCATGCAAGGACATTGCAGCAATGCCAGGGTTTCATGAGCACTATACCCAAACATCAGCATCAGACACAATGTCCACAACACCCATTGAGAACTTCCAACACTGGCACTTGGTTGACTCTAGCCCAAATGGACCAGCCGATTGACCCAAGGGGAGGACACCCAAAGGTCACCCATCTACTGGAATTCAAGGCCAAAGTGGTGTGTTAAGCTTGGACCCCTCAACTACCAGGATCCTCTCCTCCCCTTCACGGGTCTCCATGCACAGCAAACACGTGGTTGGATGTTTAGATCCAATAGGGGTAACCAGAAAGAACAGAACCTTCCCGGGGAGGTCCCCTCACCATGTACAGGAATCCACACAGAGGGGTTGGGACAATAGAAACATCACAGTGCACTACAACAGGAAGCACTGGCCACAACAGACTGAGTCATCTGTGGGGAGGCATAAGGTCAAGTGTGAGCCACTTGTAAACCTCCAGAAGGTGTTGTTCCCACCATTGCACATTAAATTAGGTCTTATGAAAAAATATGTCACAACTCTTGATAAGGAGTCTCCAGTCTTCAAGGACCTTCAAGACTTCTTCCCTTAGCTGTCTTCATTGACTACAAATAAAGAAGATCCTGGAGTGCACAGAATTCCCCAAAAAGCTCAGTAAAAAACACTTGTGGCAGCTTTGTTGCAGAGGTTCAGGGCTTCTTGGGCAATCACAAGGTTAAAAATTATGTGGTACTGGTGAGGCGCTAGTGAAGAACTATGGCAAAATGGGTTGCAGGATGTCCCTGAAAGTCCATATCCTTGACACTCCTCTTGATAAATTCAAGGAGAAAATAGGAGCATACTCAGAGGAGCAAGGCGAGCACTTCCACCAATTTATACTGGACTTTGAATACTGCTTCCAAGAAGCATACAACAAAAACATGATGGGAGACTATATTTGAGGGCTGATACGTGAAAGTGATTTACGTTACAGTGCAAATCTCGAAAACCTATTCACTTTTAAACATTTTGTTCATTTATGTATAACTTTAGTATAAATACATGTAAATCTTGATTCATATGTTGTTTTATTCAGACCTTATGTAAATGAAAATGTGCAAATTTGCTCATTTTTACATAGAAAATAGGTTAATTTCTAAATTTCATTATCCAGGTCACAAAAGCAAAGTTTGAAGATAATAATAGCCATTTTCTGTACTTTTACAACATAAGCAATTAAGAAATAACACATACTATCCAGGAACAAAATTTGTGTTACATAGTGTTTTAATATTTTCAAGTACATTTGATAAAAAATCTTAAAAAACCTAATTCTAAATCTCAAAGATTTTCAGGTATGCATGTACACTATGATTATTCAACCCAAAAAAGCCATGCTTTAAATGTTTAAGTTAAAGACAAGTGTGCTAAGATTTCAAGAGAATTTGCAAGTACCTACCATTACAAGCCAACTCTGCCAGGTTATCAGGGTTCCTGGAAAGCTGTAACACCAAGGCAGATGCCCTTATTTTATCAGTCATATCTTCATACAGTAATTCTATATAATCATCCAAGCAGTTAATGTTGGCCATTTCATGGACTCTTACACTATCCAGACCTTCATGTTCTTTATCCTTTTCTTTGTCACTCAATCCTCTAACACTTTGAGAAGATTCTGATTTCTTCAAGTCTTGAAAACAAAATGTATATTTATATAAATTAAACTTCATAAGTTATTCTATCTTGACAACAGAGAATGTTATCCAACTAACTACAAGGAGTTTTTATTTAAAAGTTCAAAATAAAAACTAATTTTTAAAGTCAAATGGAACTTGATGGCAATACTGATGCATATATTTTTAAAGAGTATATGCAAAAATAACATAATATAAACACTGGCAAAAATACTACTTAACACTAATTATTTTTTTTAAGCACTACCTTTACTAGACGGTTGTTCCTTTCGAGTTTGAAGATAAAACAGCAACTGTTCAATTTCACGAACTTTTGCTTGTGGAATGAGTGAACACTTCTCAACAATTTCTTGGGCCAAAGCAGATATATCTGTGCTATCATTTAGACTTTTCACACGAATACTGAAAAAAAAAAAAAATCTACATATACATCTAACAATATATGCATTAGTAAATTAATATCTAAATAGAGATTTATTACAGAACATAACAAAGCTGACAAACTATCCTATGATTAAAAGTGTACAAAGTAATTTACTATCCAACACTATTAAGACAATAAATATGTTGACAATAAGACAACTGAAAAACAAGTATATCTCTTCACTTGATTATTATTACAAAAAGTGGGCAGTACTTGAAGAGTTAAGACACTAATATCACAAAACATCATCAACTTGGGATATCTTCATTCAATTAAGACAACTTTTACTAAGCCCAATATAGATTTGTTATTTAAATTCATTCAAGTTCACTGTATAAAATAAAAGATAAATGTGGAAAATATACCCTACAAAACAGTCAGTAAAAGCTCAGAGAAGGATTTTGTGAATATAAAAAATCTGAGTAAGTAACCTGTCACTGTCAGAATAAAGATGAGATGTGGAACATAAAAACAAATAATTTTCATCCAGAAACAGGGGCTAAAACAAACTGACTATTTATAAATACACTATTATATGACCAATAACTACAAATATGGAATATCAGTGAAGTATACCAAATAAGAAGATGCTGATTACAATATGATTGTAGATGGGAATGGCATGTGACACTCAGCAGCAAATGTTTGATTGAAAAGTAGAAAACAGAGAAACATCAGAAGGTAAGCTTATAATGTATATACTAAACAGAAATAATTCAGTAAAGATACAATAATAATAGCATTTACCAATCCAAGTGAAGTATCAAAATACAAATATTATGACATAAACTAACAAACATCAATGTTTCTAGTTATTCCAACAATCAATTATTCAAAATTTCTATTGCATTGATTATCATTAAAATAATCAATTAATCAAAATTACTGTTTCCAATTATTTATATTTGATTATTCCAACTATCCAAGTAATTGAAATACTGCTATTATACCCGACTGTTGTTAAGAACAATTATTTAATGAGCTATCTGTGTTTTGCCTAGTTTTAGACTTCTACGTTTTTTTTTTTTTTTTAACTTCAAGATTCATCAGCTTTGGTCACTTGCAGAGAAGGGGAGAGGCTCATGATTTGAGGTCCTCAGGTTCAATTTGTTTGGCCATCAAACTTGATTTTCTTTATTTATGCCACTCACCACCACCATTATATTTCCCCCATTTTGAGCTGCTAACTGAAGGGAAGGCAACTAGTCTGACAGCAACTAACCATCAACATTAATTTATTTCTCTGTATGCTTGTTTGTACATACAATGGTTTAAGGAGTACTGCAGTAAATGATTAATAGGACTGTAGGTTAATCAATTACCAAATACCCCTATTTTACTTTACTCACCCTATCCTTAACTATAAATATTTTAATGACCAAAATATTAAAACTGGTAAAAAGGAATTATCCATTGATATCTTTTGCAAAGTTATAACTATCTTCTATAATTGGTATAACAAATTTTTGTTTCTCACTTGGAAGCTATTTTTCTTCAAACTATTGACAGTTGAGCACATTATATTAAAATGATTTTATATATACAAATCAGTAAGTTACATGACAGCCACAGCCAATTTAAAGTCATGGTGAAACAGAATGTATCAGAAATATATTTTGAAATTGAGGACATTTCATTAGCGTGATGCTACCAAAAACTAACCACATATTCATGCACTCAGACTGTAAGAATATAGTGAGAATGAGGATTAGCAATTTTTAAACCTGGTATATTCCTTCTAATTAATGATATTTGAAGAGAAAAGGAAAGTGGATTAACTTGAGGTACCAATGCCATTTACAAAAAGGCCTGCAACAAGTCATGCACCAGCTATAGTAGGCAAAGCGTGATAACTTTTAACAAATGAGAGTCCACAAAGACAAAGGTCAGTGGCAAAAGCCATCCACATATAAAGATACCAGTAGCAACATAATCAAGGATCTCTATCTGGAAAAGCAACAGACAGAAGTTAATACTTTCCAACACTGAAAATGTATGTGATAGGTATTCCCTCCCACATCTACTTTTCCAATTCACTACTGCCCTTTACATAAAAACATTTAAGGTTCCCACCTAATCTTGCCTGTTTCCATTTCATATTACATGGAAACAAGTGAGATTAGGTGTGACAAATGAGCATGTGAGAACCTAACACCAAGAGGACTGTAATGCTGCTTCCCAGCACAGCAGGTTTTCTCTATACTGACTGTTCAATCCTCAGTTTGTAATTAGGCAAGAAAGCAAGTTGCACCATAAGTGGGGAGGAAGGGTGGAAAGTGTTAGTACCTATTGAAAATACACTCTCAATGTTGGAAAATGTTAACTTCCAATATGACAAATAGCCTTTTCTCATCTAGTTAAATTTCCATGTTAAAGTGGTGGATGGATTGGTACAAAAGTTTATTTTGATGAACCCCCTTAAGGAAGTGTTTGAAGGAAATGCAAGGAGAATGACACCCAATATGTTAAAACAGTAGAGGGTGCACATTATTGGAACACTGTACCCTGCCTGTACTAGGGTACACATTTTTCCACAAAGAAAGAGAAGTGTCATAAAGATAGACAGAACACACAAGCACAGTCCAAAACCTGCATCAGATTTTTAGATGTGATATATATGTAGTGTGGCTAGGACATATCAGATCATACATGGTGGGTCATAGATTAATTCCAATCCAAATTCAGGTGGCACCAGGAACTTGTCTTTCAGGTTGTAATAAAAGGAACTGGTGGTAGAAGATATGCTGGTTGTAAATTTAATCCAAAATTCCTTCTGGCTTTAATGTTTTAGCCAACAAGCATGTGCACGGGCCTGCCGGAAAGCGATGTGGTTTGAGAGTGTGGGATATCTACGAAAAGTATCCCAGACCCTTTTTGAGCCTTCTGTACCATGTGGAAGACAGGATTCCACCATGGACAAAGAGATCGTGGAAAATGTGTCGAGGTTTTAGGAATACTTGTATAATACAGTCAGTTACTGCTGCCACACAGTTGTCTGTTGATGGCAGGATCAAGTTGTGTGAGAGCAGTGTAAGAGGGCCAGTTGGCATGATCCAGCTTTCACCTGGGCATGCAGGTCATGTGGTATTGACCACGGCCAGTCTCTCTCAAAATTATAGGAAAATTATCACTGCCTTGTGGAATATTGTCAACTCTCCATGAAAAATGGGATAATAGTGAAGGGGAGCAAATTGTGAGATCAATAGCAGTAAAGGACTGACTAGGTGCATGGAAATAAGTATAAAACCACTGTTGAACCACTGTCATGTCATGAGTAACCCCTCCTATCAATATCAGCACTTTGCCACAGGGAATGATGTCCATTAAAGTCCCCCAGGATTAGAAGGTGAGACAGCAACTGTTCATTGAAAGCATCAAGGTCTGATTCATTATAGGTCTCTCCAGGGACAGATAGAAAGAACATATAGTGATGGTATGACCCAAGGAAACCTAGATGACTACGGCCTCCAAGGGTGTGTCAAGACAGGATGGGCACATGCTGATCAACCACCAGTACCACCCCTCCATCACACAGCCTGTTATTTCTGTACAAAGAAAATCACTGAAAGATGAATGTATCAACAGGTTTCAGAAATGTTTCCTGTAAGGAAAGACATAGAGGATGGTAGGAAGCAATCAGTGTTTTGATGTCATCCATATCAGAATGTAAACCTCGATAGTTCCATTGTGTCGAAGTGGCCATTTTTATTTATGTGTAGGTGAATTGGGTGGAGAACCCTTCTGTTTATAACCATGTCTTTATTTTTTACTGCCTTTATTCGAAGGAGGTCTATCGACCTCCATGGATCCTGCCCTGAGTTGACTGGGCAGGTCTTTGCTGTTGGTAAAATGATTCCAGTGAATGAGGACGTGAACGAATGATTATTTTGAATCATGGGGTGGAAGAAGAAGATTTACCCGAGGAAATGCCTGTACCCAGAACCAAAGGAAGTGGATCTTTGGATTTCTTGGATGTATGGAAGGGATAGAGATGGGTGTTGAAGTTGATTCATCAACCTTTCTAACCATGGAGATCAAAGAACTTTTCATTTGTTTTGATAATGATTCTTTTGGAGGCACAGAGAAATCTGCCTGCACTCCCACTGTAGTAGTGGAACAAAGTGCAGCAGCATACGTCAGAAATGAAGTGGTGGTGAGCAACTTTCAAGCCTCAGGAAAAGTAATGTTATGAATCGTTTTCGAATGCTATATCTCTTTTTCTTCCAACCAATTAGGGCAAGAACAAAAGTAGGATGGGTGAGAGCCACTGCAATTGATGCAATGAGGGTCCGTTTCACACTCATAGGCATCATAGTCTTTGCCACCACAACAAGCACACATCAAGAAACCACAACATGACATCTTTGAGTGGCCAAACCACTGACACTGGAAACATCAGAGAGTTTGGAATATATTGCCATACCCTACAATTAAGATAACCTGCCTTGATGGTGGCAGGTGGACGTGGCGATGTAAATGTCGAAATGAGGACATTGGTAGGCATCATAATTCCATCTTTAGAAGAGGAAATACGCCTTACTGCAGAAACTCCTTGGGTGGAGAAACCAACGAGAATATCTGACTCGGGAATGTTCTTCGAACCCCTCTCAACAATAACTCCTTGTGATGAATTCAAAATAACATGAGATGTAACCTCAATAGGTATATCACCAATTGCCTTTGAATGCAAGAGAAGTTTACTGTGTTGAGATGTGGATGTTTTTCCCAATATGTCACCAAATCAAAGCTGCTTTACTGACTTTGGAGAGCCAGCAAGTTCCTTTTGTCCCTTTTGAATGAAAAAGGGAGACATTTGCCTTAAAGGTTTGTCTGAAAGAGAATGTAGTATAAGAAAATGAGATACAACATGTGTTACAGATGTTGAAGATTGCTGCTCAGAATCTTTAAGACATGGTCGTTTACCTATTTTATTTAAATTTACCTCGAAAATCCATAATAAAAAGGAATATTTTGGTACCCACTGACCCCACCCATCATGGAGTCCTATAAGGGGATGCACTACAATGTCAAACTAAGACACTGCAGCAATGCTAGGGTTTCATAAGCACTATACCCAAACACCAGCATTAGATACAATGCCCACACCTGTTGAGAACATCCAACACTGGTACTTGGTTGACTCTAGCCCAAGTGGACCAGCCAATTGACCAAAGGGGGCCACCCTAAGGCTGCCCATCTACAGGAATTCAAGACCAAAGTGGTGTGTTAGGGTTGGACCCATCAACCACCAGGATCCTCTCCTCCCCTCACAGGTCACCACACATGGCAAACACGTGGGTGGAGGTTTTGATCCCAGAGAAGGTAAGCTGAAAGAACAGAACCTTCCCTGGGAGGTCCCCTCACCATGTACAGGAATCCACACCGATAGGAGGAAGAAGGCAACACATGAAAAGAGTCCCAAGCCTCCTGTAAGACACTTGATAAATCCCAGGTGTGAAGTTAGAGTGACAACACAACTGAATGGAAGAGAGAACAGGAAAGCAGAAGAGGAAGACAGAGGGCTCAGCAGAAGAAACCATGATTTTGTCAACCAACAGGAAGCTTCCAGTAGGAGCCAACATGGAGTGCCCCAATTGATGGAGAGAACTAAAGAAAGGATAAAAATAAAGTGTAAGCAAAAGAAAGAGATTAAACTATTTATGATTGGATGCACCCACCACCAGTGTCAATGTATGCTGAACAGAAGCCCTAAAAAGAGCAGCTTGGCACTGTGGTAAGTATCAAAGGCATTGATGTGAGACATATCCATGCAATAGTAAAGCCATTGAAAAACATGATGTCTGAAAGGTAACTCTGGAGAAAAAAAGAGATCCCTAGAGAGGTTCCACTGATCAGGTAGAGCCCTTAGTAAGAAACACATGTGAGCATGACCAAAGAAAATAATGGGATATAAGGAAGCCCAAGTCCCCAATAGGTAGAGAACCTCTTTGCATAGGAAGAGAAAAAGAGTGTATAGCTATGGAAATCAAACCCAAAGGCCCACAAATGCAACAAAGAGGGTTGTGTTCTGCTGGGAGAAAAAGTGAAGGATTCATTGAAATGAATCACATACAGGGAAGATATCAGGTGAGAGATCTCTACCTTGACTAGTCAACCTAGACAAGCCATGTTCCAATAAAAGAAAAGAGCATGGTCAGAGGGGTACTGTTGGAATGGAGTTAAATAAAGCCAGTCATCCATATAATGATGAAATGTTAACCCCATATTGTGAATTTGACAGAAGAAGAAATGTATTATGTTACAAAATAATGTATAGGGTGAACACTAACTATATCAAGAGAAAGAATTCAGAACTAATAAACTCAGTTGTGATGTACAGATCAAACATAAAGTCTGGATACCAGGGAGATAGAAATAACTATCAGTTATTGAAAGCTCCACAGAAACAAAGACCATTGGAGGAAAATAAACTTATTATGGTCAACTGAGAAAGACTGAAAATCTTATGAAAACAGAATAGAATAATGAATAGATGAAAATTCTAGAGTATTGGGGGAATGACAAATAGGTAGGAATAAAATTCCAAAAAATGGTGAAAATCCTCTCAACAGCATCCTTGGTCAAAAAGTCTGGCACTACCTCAAAGAAATGGTGGTTAGAGACAAGATCCACTGGAGGATGGAAAGAAAGGGAAAATTAAGGATAAAGCCAACAGAAAGAACCAATGATCAACCACTAAAGGAATTCATAGATCCAAATATTAAGCCAAAAGGGCTCCCAGTGTACATTAACATCTTCCTCGCCACTGGAGAGCAAGATGGTAAGAACACTTCCCATAAATCTTCCTCACTGAGTTCCAGAAGACCTTGAAACTAGTAATAGAAGAGATGCTAATTGTGAAATTAATACAAGGTTTCTTTCAGCTCTAATGTCTGATCTGCTGAACATAAGCATGGCTCCGATGGAAAGCATTGTAGTTTAAAAGAGTGTGACACCCACAAAAGGTACCCCAGGCTCATTTCTGACCTTTCAGTGTCTGCTGAGTGTCTACCATGAATGAAGATACAATGAGAAACATGTCGAGGTTTTAGGTATAGAACAAATAGATGCTTGAACAATGCAATCAGTTACTGCTTTCATGCAGTAATTAATAAATAATAAATTAACAACAGCAGGATAAAGTTCCAAGAGAGAGATGAATAGGGAGTAAGTTGGCCTGGTTCAACTTCCATCATAGGATTATGGTCAAGTGGCATCAACTACAACCACTTTCCTTTGAAACAACAAGAAAATGATCACTGTTTCCTGAGTCACTGTCAACCCTTCAAGAAAAGTAAAGGGGAGCAGACAGACAGATCAATGGCAGTAAAAGACTGACTAAATGCATGAAAATAAGTATAAGAACCAGTACCAAAGAGAGAAAGATTGTGATTTGAGAGTATATGCTCTATAGAATGACCCCACCATCAATATGAACATCACTCCAGAGGGGATTGTGTCCATTAAAGTCTCCCACGATTAAAAGGAAAGACAGCAATTGTTCACTAAGAGCATCAAGGTTTGATTAATTATAAATCCCTTCAGAAAACAGAGAAAACAAATATGATAGTGCAATCCAAAAAACAGTCAGTTACAGGCGAGGTGGACACATGCTGAGCAACCAGCAGCACTACTCATCCATGCACTCACCCATCTTGCAACCTGTCATTCTGGTATAAAGGAAACTGCCACAAGGACTATCAGCAGGTTTCAGGAATGTTTCCTGAAAGGAAGATCACACAGGATAACAGAAATCAATCAAATATTTTATGTCATCCAGATGAGAACAAAAAACTTTATATTCACACTGTATCAAAGCAGTCATTTTTATCAAGATGGAGAAGAACTGGGTGGAGAACCCTTTTGTTTATGACCACACTATTTTTCCTTTAATAAAAGAAGGTATGTGGACCTCCATAGATCCTGCCCTGAGTTAAGTTGGCAGGTTTTGATCAATAGACATAGGTTTCAGCAACTCAGGCTTGAATGGATAACTGTTCTGCATCTCAAGACCAAAGAAGATGGACCTGAGCAGACACAAGAAGCCAGGGCCAAAGGAAGTGAACTAAAGCGGTCACTACAACAAATGGTGGGGACAGAGACAGTAGTAGATGTAGATTTGTCAACTTGATTATCCATTGAGGTCAGAAGACTCTTTCTATGATGCAAAAAAAGACTTTGATGGAGATACAGAAAGCACTGTCTACACACCCATTGTAGTAGTGGAACATAGTGCAGCAATACATGTTTGTGATGGAGTCAGGGACAATAACTTTTGAGCCTCTGGATAAGGTATATTGTTAATCATTTTTAATTGCTGTACTTCTTTCTTCTTCACTCACTTAGGGCCATCTCGATAGTAAGAGGGGTGGGAACCACTATAAATAACACAGTGAGGGCCAAGTTCTCACTCACAGGAGCCGTGGTCTTTGCCACAACAATAAGCACATCACAGAACCACAAAAAGATGCTTTCAAATTACTGAACTGCCAACACTAAAAACATCTAAGAGTTGGAAACACATGGTCATACCTTACAATTCAGAAAATCCACCTTGACAGCAGAAGGTGGATGGGACATTGGTTGGCATTATAATTCCTCCTCTACAAGAGGGGGTATGTCATACTTCAAAAACTCCTTGTTTGGAGAAACCATCAGAGATCTCCAAATTGGATATGTTCTCCAAATATCTCTCAACAATAACTTTTCATGAGGAACTAAAAGTAGTATGGGGAGTGACCTCAGTTGGTACATCCCCAATGATCTTCAAATTCAAGAGGAGTTTACTGTGTTTTATGGTTGATGTTTCTACCAAGATGACCCCAGAACATAGCTTTTGACTTAGATTTATGTGGCAAGAAAAGATTGCTTAAAATTCACATCCCTGGTGGATATCATTGGAAGGGAGAAAACTGTATCAAAGCCTAAAAATGCTCAGGTCACATACGTGACTCCATCACAAACCTCACAACAGCCATCAAATCTCCTGACATACAATGAAGCACCTGAAACCATTATGGTAGTCTATCTAGAGTGGAAACGTCTAGATATTCAACACTAGACACTATTAAGATGACCATCTATGTGTAATTCATTTATGAAGAGTCAGATAGTCTGCAAAGTAAAATTGTCTGAAAAGAAAAAGAAAAGTTATTAACATAACAGTTGGTTTTGTAGATACTTCAACTAAACACTGACACTCTGATATTTTCATGCAAGCAAAATATAAAACATCTTAAAACATAAACAACAAATCAAGAAGTGACGATTGTCAGTTTTAACACCAAAAACGTAAAATTCCTTCAACATAATGTAATATGTAGACAACAATGGTAATAAAGGGTACAAATACAAGTTGGTAATATAAGGGTTAAAATATAATTATTGTCAAACTGATGTAACAAATACATATACATAATAATTGGTACATAAATTACTTAAGCATTTGTAGCAATTTTTATTGTGGCTTTTTAAAATTTGCTAATTCACAAGAGATTGACTTGTTTTTTGTTGGGTTTTTTTTTGAGGAATTATTTCTAAGATTTATAAACCAATTTTGATATGTATATAAAACTAAGATTTTCAACACAGAGCCAATAAACTTCTGTAATCATACAAAATTACAGAATTACTTTCAGAGGTACATTTTTATACAATTATTGTACTTTCAATTAAAGTCATGATCCATTAATAGTAACAATAATAATTTAATTATTATTAACTCCAATAAGAAGAAGCTATGAACTTATAATAAAACTAAAACTCAATCTACAATCAGTATAATAAATTAAATATGCACTTCTACTTACTTATTTCGTCAGTTGGTTGTCCTCATTGTTAATAATATTTCGAGTCATAATTTCACTTTAATTAACCATAGTTTTTAATAAATAACACAGTATTATTAATCTGATATGATTAAATACTATTATCAAAATTAAATTTCTTTTTTTTAACTTCTTTTGATATATTCCATAAAACTGTTTACAAGTTACACGTACATGTATTTTGTGTTAACTCCTGAAAACTTACATTTTCTGGCACTCTTTCGTCTCTTCAAGCATGGTATCCCCTAGTTCACCTACCACTGTGGCTTCCAATTCATAATTGACTACCAAAGCCTTTTCTGTTGGATGAACATCAAGAGGTCCAGGTCTCACTCGTCTATATAATTAAATGAAACAAAGTCACTTTACTTAGAGATATTTGTCACTTTCCACTTAAAACCAATTACATTACTAACTTAGTCACATAGCTATGAATGTTGTTACCAAGCATAAGTTACAACTTGTATTTTACAAGTTAAGGTCTAATCCAAGTTCTCTTGAAGGAGGACATACCTGAAGTTTCTTAAAAGTCTTCTGAACTGTTTATGCCTTATTAAGAAGTACCAACTACAGTACAAAAGTATAGTGGTATCATTACCTCAAGAATGCTCATAAATACATCCAACTTTATTCTATATTTTTTACTTTTTTTATATATATAATTAAAATATTTTGTGAAGATTCTACTACTCGAGTAAATTTCTGGTCCTGCATATACATAGTATCTTTCAAGTATGAATATTTCTTATACATACACGACAGTTGTAAACAGTAAACTCACACATTCATATACTACTTCTGTAACTGTTACCCATTAAAGACTAAGAACTGTTATAGCATATTCAAATATTTATGGATCGATAATAATAAATATGCACATGACTAAAAAAATTAAAATATGTAAATAAAAAAAATACAACATGCTTCCCATGCTGAGGTGATACACAGTTCAAAAGTCTTATTGGATATTTTGGTAATCAGTAATGTTAAAACATAAGGTAAAGGCAAGACAGAGCCATTAGAATGATAAATACCATTACAGTAAAAAACAGAAAAAATTTCTTCAAATTTTAATTAAAAAAATACAATATATTAAAGTAATCTCAACTGGACTACTTAGTCAACCATGGTAAAACTGGTTTATACAAACTTCATAATACTCATAACATGAATCCATTATAACTTTTCAGATGATAATCAACTTCAAAACTACACACAAGATTCATTATCAGGTTACATCATGTTATAAACAGTCTACTTAAATTGGTAATAACCACATAAAATATCCATATACACACGATAAGATTAAAACAGCATTGTCCTGTAACTGACGAGGTAAAATTGTTTACATTGTAAGTTTCAAAATAAACCCACTCACCTCTGAACATATTTCACTTCATCAGTTTGCATCTTTATTTTTCTATAGACAGATGAAAATAGGTTGTCCACTTGCAATTAATACAAAAACTGCTGAAATTTCAACTTTAAGCAAATACTTCCATTTCTGAGTCTTCAGATTTCTGAATACAAAATACACAGATCCATGCTCAACAAAATACATAAGGCTACAAATTAGTCCAATATCATCAATGTATATTTATAACATTATATATTTGTTTTTCTAACATAAACATTTTTAGTGTCTAAAATTTGACTAAATAATATTCTTTTTCTTCACAAACTTTCAGATTTGGTCATTCTACAGCTTCATATGCCTGTTACTTTTGTTACATATAGTTGAAGGAATATGTCACATGAATCATAAAATTAAATTCAAATGACTTAATTGTTCAGATTTATAAATAATATTTTGCAGAATATAATAATTAAGGAACAGATTTCAATGAAACTATGTTGGACAGTATTAAGTTGCGACTGATGTTAGACAAACACTGTACTATTTGTTGCCTCATAAGCACAAGCTAGCCATAAATGACTATGTGTTATCCTTTCATACACATTCCTATATACAATATGTTATTTCCATAACACAATAAACTGAAACAAGATGCTTAAAGCTTCGCAAAAGATGTAGTTAATAGTATTTAGTGAAATAGTGGTAAAATTCTATCATTTAAAGGACGAAGATTTCATCTGACATTTATGTATGGTCCAGTTTAGTATTATTTAATCACTAGAGCCAAATTCTGGATAAAACTGAACCTTAAATAAAACCCTACCACACATTGTATAAGTGTAATCTTTGACTATTGGAATGCAGTAATACTCATAATTTCATTACTTCTACTTGTGTATTTGTTGATTTCCTAAATTTTTTTATCATACTTACAACAAAAACTTTTAGACACACAAATTTTTAATTTAATGGTTTCAAATGTTTTCTTCTTTTGTTTTCGAGAAACATGATTTCATGATAAATCTATTTGGGTTTAATTGCCTGGATTCTAAAATAACCTTTTTTATTTATATAGTAGCACTCATACTTTGTTGAGCTGCTAGAGGTTAAACATGTGTCTACCCGAGAAAGTCTGAGACTGTCATTACTAATGCTCAGGTTTACTATATCTTTCTGTTAACATACATCACCCTTAAGTTTTTTGAACAAATTATTATATGTCAGATATGTCAGAGTAATTAAATCAAAAAGTGTCATGTAAACTAAGCAATTAATCAAAATTATAATTATTTGAAGTTAATACTTCAAGTTGTATTATTTTAATTATTCACACTGTTGAATAATAAAAATTCTTATTATATTAGTTGGAATGAGAATAACAAATTAATCAAAGTTAGTCTTTCTAATTATTCCAACAGTTGATTAAATGAAATTACAATTAAATCAGTTGTCAACTAATAAAAATTATGATTAATCTAAGTATCCAAGTACTTTAAATAATCAAATTTGCTTATTCACTCTTTGTTATGGCAAAGGTACTTAGGCTATCTCCTACTGTCACTAATTCCAAACTGATGATCAGAGGGTGGCAGCACCCAATATCAACTTTTGTTTTTTAAAGACTGTCTCATCAACTTCAAGAGAAAAACAAAATCCAGCCTTGAACACTAAACAGAATGTAATATTTATGGGCAACAAGAGACCTGATGGTAAATTTTGGTTCTCTCTAAATTAAACTAAAACTATAAACTTTAAAAAAACAACAAATCGTAAAGCCAGCCCTTATTGTTCATACAGTAATCAAGGTTTTCCTTAAACTCACTTAAATTTCCTGCCACCACCACATCTGCAGGCAATTCTTTCCAGAGGCCAACTGCTATTTTAGAAAAATAAAACTATCTCAGCTGAAGATGACTCCTACCTTGCCAAAATGTGTATTTGTGTCCCCTGTTCTTGCTGGTAAGTGCAAAAAATAATGATGCATCAACACTATCAAACCTCTTTGCAATCTTAAACATCTCAACCATACTCCCTCTAACTTTTTTTAATCAGGCAAAAATTTCAGAGATATTAATCTCTCTTCATATGAAAATTCCTCTATCTCAGAAACCATTCTAACAACCTTCCTCTGAGCTCTTTCCAACAATTCAAGTGTCCTCCCTAAGTTAAAAAGCTCAAGATGGAACACCATACTCCAAAAATGATCTAATCAGTGACCTATACAATGAAATTATTATTTAGATGTATTCAATATTTCTGTAGATACAATCTAAAAACCTATTGCCCTGCCACTAACTACAGCACACTGCTTGGGTGGTTCAAGAGTTTATCAACTCACGGAACAAAATATCCAGGTGTGTATCATAGTTCGTGAATAAAAACAACCCCAGTTGCAAATCATTTTTCTCTATACTTAGCATAATATTTAAATAATTCCTTTTTCTTGTATATTGTCTTTTGAGACCTCTGACAACACAATGAATGTGCTGTCACATTTTCAGTTTGATATACCAAAGTCAAAGCTGATGTTAATTCCACAGAAATTCCCACCAAACAACAAATAAAGCATTTTTAACACTTTGTCATGCACATATTGCATACACACTTTGTAACAGTCTCTTCACAATCCTTGAAATGCACCCAATCAGTGCCCACAGCCTGGCCAACAAGACTATACTACTTACACACAGTGCTTACATTGTATATTTAGCACTGAGCCATTTATAAACTTTCTCAATACTGGCTCAGTCCCAAGAATTAACAATGTATATAGTTTTAGTGTGATAACTTTTAATACAGTATGCATATCTCAACAAAATTTGGCAGATGTTTAGTAAAACATTACAAGTTGTTTGCACACAAACAATTTGTCTTCTAATAATGAAGTATATTTACTGAAGATTTGTCAATGAATATAGTCTTCTGCTTTTACCAGTTTGAGTGCAAAATTATTTGTTAAAATTACTTTTTCATCTCAAAAATATCAAATGTCATTTACATAATCTCCAAAACCTCCTAAATCACTTCAAATATTGTTGTCAGTAGAATTTAAGATTTCATCTATTATTTTCTCCCTGCTAACTCTATAGAAGGTTGGTCAATTTGACCAAGTTTGTTACCACACACAAAAAAAAAAATTGAAGTAAATTTAAATTATCATTTTCTTCTTTTTAGAATGGCTTTAAATTATAAAATGAAAAGACACAAAACTATATTTGTTTATCCTAAGTAGCTTTAAACTCATTATATATATATTAATATTTAAATTTTATTGATTTAATAGTAACCTTTGAACAGTTTACAGTTAGTAGTAGTATTTGCACCATTATAATAGCAGTTGTAAATCACTTGGGGAACACGTCACTCACATTACACTATTGAATTACATTACACACAATGTGCTGTTTGTGTGCCTCATGAAAAGTTATTACATTATTTTTTACCTAATTTAACTTATTAATCTAATAAGCTTCTTATTTTTACATTTTAGTTACTTTTATAATAATGAATACAGAATACACAGCCAAATCAAAATATAAAGTACTTATCTGGGTCTTTTGTTGCTTTTTTCCTGTCAGGCATACTTAACCCTACATTTTTAAACAATGATGGTACTACAGTAGATAATTTTTATTTAATTAAGTAATGAACCTAAGAACACAAGATAATAACATACAAAATGCAATGTCCCATAACTATCACAATTACAAATTCAACCAAACAAGTCAATGTGTTTAATAAAAACTGCTAATCAAATCCATTAAACTATTTGTCCCCTGCAATGAACAATTAAAAAAGAAAAAGATTGCTCTCTTTCATGACACTGTTAAGGTTATTCCCATTCATATTATACTTATAATTCAAGTTAAAATATCCCACATACATCATCTTGCATTTATTGCAATGAAAGCCCATCTGCTATTTATCTGCCCAATTCAATAAATGATATAAACCCTTTCGTAAATCAGCAGCATCCTCTTCACAGCTAGCAACACCCAGTACCTTAATATAATCTGCAAATTTAAGTGATTTATTGAACAATCTTTCCCATGAAATCCAAAAGGAAAAAGGTTTACCGATCCCTTAGATACCCTAGTGATGACATTAATCCAACTTAAATGAATACTGTTTGTGACAATCTTCTGCTTTCTTCCATCCAGCCACTCTTTTATCCAATTAACCAACTTATTCCCCACAACTACAGATAACTTTTTTACAAGCCTTTTATGAGGCATCTTGTTGAATACTTTCAGAAAATTCAAATAATACATTTTTAACCTCATCTGCATAAGAAGTAACCCTTTTCAAAGAATGTCAAAAGATTTATAACATAAAATTTTCCCTTAGTGAATACAATTCTAAACTTTGTTAAATGACTTTGCCAAGCATCTTTTATCAGATTTTATAAAACATTTCCCACAACTGATTTAAGACTAATATGCCTATATTTACTGAGACAATTTTTATTATTTCCCTTGAAAAAGAGGAGTGACAAAAGCTAACTTCCAATCTTTCAGCAATGCTCATTATCCAAGAACATACAAAAAAAAATAGTTGGAGGTGGATCACATATATAATCCTTAACCTCCTTTAAAACCCTTTGGTAAATCTTATGTGGCCCAGGAGATTTACCTTTCTTTAAACTTCCCAATTTTTCCCTTAACAAACTCAGAATTGAGGAAATCATCTTGTTTGACCTTGTTTTCATTTATCAAATATTTATATTTTATATTTGTAGCTACCCTTTCTTTTCCAGGAAGAATATGTTTATCTTCTACATTTGATTAGTCAACAAATAACTACCCAATTCACAACATATAATTCCTGTTACATCCGTTCAAAATTTGCTTTTTTAAAGCTTATAACCAAAATATCATTATTCTTCATTTCAATATGCAGCAGAACATTGAAACTAATAAAACAATGATCACTTGCACCCAGAAGTTTCCCAATTTCCACTCGCTCAACCATTTCTGTTAGAAGTTAACAATAACTCTAAAACAAATAGCATTGTTCCTAGTAGCTTTCTTGACCAATTGGTGAAGAAAACCATCTTAGTTTCTAAAAACTTGTTTCCCTCATAGTAGTATTTCCCAATCTATATGCCTGAAATTAAAATTACCCATAATTATGACCTTATTAAACAATTGAAATTTCAATTTCACTGTAAACCTTTTCACTAATTTCATCAGCATCATGTGGTGGTCTTTAACGAATTCTCATTAAAAACTTTTTCTCTTTATATGCAATAACTGAAACCCAAATGAATTCAATCTTCTTGCTGTCATATTTGATATCCTTAACTTCAACAAGATGCAACTAACATTTTATGTGTAAAGCCACTACCCTACTCTCTTTTGTACAATATTCCAATTAAATAATGTCATCAAAATCATCTACAGTTAATCATGTTTCAGTTATTCCTATTATCTCAAAATTCTCCATTACTAGAACCACTTATTTCCTATATTACTAGCATTTCAATAGTAATAATTATACGTATCTTTATAACTACTTCTATACTCATTTCTTATGCTAAATCTTTCTCCACATCTTATTCTTTTTTTCATTTAGTTCATCCTGACCCTCACACAACTGTCTAGTCCTACTTTAAAACATCCTTTACAGCTAAATTAATAGCTCTTGCAAACAAGCCAGACTCTACCCTATTTAACTGTAATTAACCATTTAACAACTACTTACGTAGTATAATTTCATCTTCACAACTAATTCTGAACAGTATTCCTGACACAATTAAGTTATGGCCTTTATCAACCTCTTGTACTTATTAACTTTTGTGACCTAACTTTACCTACATCATTAGTCCCTATATATACAACAAAATTCCAGTTACCTTGTTAGAAAAATAATTTTTTTTTAACTGAAGATAACTCCTGCCATATGAAAAGTTATATTTCTGTGTCCTTACCATTAAATGTGAAAAAAGATCATACATCATATAAGCTCTAACTCTTCTTTTTCATATGAGAATATTTCAGAAATCTTAACCTGTCCTCATATAATAATCTTTACTTCCAAAGAATCATTCTAGGATCTTTTCTCTGAACCCTTTCCAACAATTCAATGCACTCTTTAAAAGTAAAAAGATCTACACACTACTACAGAATACAATACTCTGAGGCCTAACTGATGACCAATACAATCAAATTATTATCTATTTAACTTACATTCAGAATTTCTGTAAAGAAATACTCAAAATCTTATTTGCCCTACCACTGACTATAGTGCACTGCTTGGATGGTTAAGAAAATGGCTAAATTAAATACCAAAATTAGTACAGTGTGGTAAAACTAACCTGTCTAACAATAGTCCAAACCAATCTCATTACTGTATCAGAAAGAAGAAATCTACTTTAATCATAGTCCATCTCATCTTTCACTTAATTTGTGTCCACTCATCCTTTTGTCTTCAAAATAAAGCACAAACAAATAACAGAGGCTTTAACCCAATTGTTTTGCAAAGCAACCTTGTAAACTTCTATTCTCAAGACAGAGATCTTAACCCATTTCCACAAAAAAAAACCATCAGTGGATTCACTGAAATAATGCTTGTTTGAATTATTTTCAGTAAATTCAATATATGTTAGATAAAAGAGTCCAATACCATACAGAACATTATGAACTGATGCCTAATTAATGATTTGTACAAAGAGATTATTCTCTCTTTTGACTTGTAATTAATGTCTATAAATATATCCCAAAATTCTATTAGTTTTGCTATTAGAACTATTACTAGATCCTATATTTCAGTTCTACTGCTAAGTTCACATCTTTAAACAATGATGTTAGGTGTGATAAATTGTATGATACTTAAAGTTTGTCAGATATGCCTGTGACCATGTATTTAAACAGGTTAATTAAAAACTGGAATAATAATTACTACAACATTATCTACTAGAGTTATTTATATACATTATAACATATTAAGGTGTTTAGAAACTAAACCTAGGGCCCTCGGGTCATACTAATATTCTGTAGCCAATGTGCTATTTAGGGCCCTACAACTAATCTCATAAACTTAAAAGACCACCTTTCAACCTTTGTTTCCCAAGATATAAGATATCCATATTACCCTTGGAAATAATTCAATCAACTCTCCTCTGAACTCGTTAAAGCTTCGAAGAGATGTGGCAAGAATTATTTATCCTGAATTGTACAAGTGAATTAACTGGAAACTGCCCAACTGTGGAAATTTTGTTTAAGGTACACGTGTTCCTTTATAGAAGAGAAAAAAAAAGAAACAATGGTGGATGCAAATGAAAGACCAGATTGGTTCATAGAATATAACAGAAAAATAAAAAAAGAAGCATCATAAAGATAAAAGGCTTTAAACTAACCACTATAA
Source organism: Tachypleus tridentatus (assembly GCF_004210375.1). Lineage (NCBI taxonomy): Eukaryota > Metazoa > Arthropoda > Merostomata > Xiphosura > Limulidae > Tachypleus > Tachypleus tridentatus. Next base: position 28,665,376 of record NC_134830.1, on the reverse strand, counting down.
TGGAAGCCTCAGAGCATTATAAAAATCAAGAAAGTTTGTCAAAAAGGGCATTAGAGAATCAAAAAGGCTATATGAAAAAAAGATGGCTGAAAATATGAAAGTTAATGATAAAGATTCTTTTACATACACTAGCAGATACCAAAGGTTTGAATAGGAGTCAGGTCTTTGAAGGATGGTATAGGAAAGCTCATTTATGATGATTATTTGATGGCTGGATTACTAAATTATGATCTTCAATTTTCATCAATGAAAATTTAAACAGTGTTCCTCTTTCTAAAGAGTTGTTAGATGGAAACAAGATGATCACAGTAATTCTGAGCTTTTTAAGAAGTTTAATAAGTGATAAGCCTTGTGCTAGGAATTTTCAACAAGGTTAAGGATTAGATGTTGGAGTAGCTCGTTAATCTATTTTGTAACAAGTCCTTAAAAAGTGAAGAGGTGAAAGTAGATTAAAAACTGACTGAGGTAACTCCTTGTCTGAAGGAAGGTGGTGACTGTCCAGGTAACTTTCAGTCCTATCCATTAGTTTTACATCATTGGTTTGAAAAGTTATTGAAAGTGTGATAACATATGTTTTGCAAAATCATTTATGAATGTTTAAAATTTTGTTGGATAGTCAACATGATTTCACTGGGGAAATTTTTGGATTACTAATCTTTTCAGAGTTTTATGGAGATTTTACTGCTTTTGTAGATGAGAGAAAGAATTTGGGTTTGGTGTATCTGAATTTTTGAAAGCATGTGACAAGATCTCACATAAAAGCTTGTTTAAAAACTTGTATTTGTAGGTGTAGGGGATAAGTTGACTCACTGAATAGAAAAATGGCTGGATAGAGGAAAACAGAGAGTTATTATTTATTAAGTTCAGATAAACTGAATTAATGTCACAAGTGGAGCACCCTATTACCACTTATGAGATGGTCAATATACTGCTTACATTTTCTGATGATGTTAATGTCCTGAGCGAGTTAAGCTAATAAATTCCAGAGAGCTTGTAATTATAATAAAGATGAGGTAATGCAGGTAGGTTATTTAAATTAAAAGTACAATTTTGAATGGAATAACTTCAACAGTGTGAACCATCCAAGCAGTGTATTGTTGCTAGTGGTAAGGCAAATAGAATTTTAAGTTGTGTATATATCTATAAAATTACTAAATATACATCTTAAGAGGTTATAATTTCACTTTATAGGCCACTGATTAGGCCTCATTTGGGGTATAATGTCCAATTTTGGACTCTTTACCTTAGGTAGGACATTGAATTGTTGGAAAGGGCTTAGAGGAGAGCTACACAAACTAGGATAACTGGGATGGAAAGGTTGCCATTCAATGACATGTTAAGGTTTATGAAACTATCTGCTTAAAAGAAAAAGTTAAAGAATTGCTTTGTTTTGTTTGGAGTTAAGCTCAAAGCAACAGAATGGGCTAACTGTGCTTTGCCCACCACATGTTAAAACCCAGATTCTAGCATTGTAAGTCCGTAGACACGCCACTGAACTACTTGGGGACAAGTTAGAGAATTCTGACTGAAGTATTTAAGATTGTTAAGAGAACTGATAGCACTGAAGCATTTTTTTTTCATATTTAATGGTGATAATGGTAGGATTAGGAGACACAAATACAAGTTTTTATGTCAGGTAAAAGCCATCTTCAGCTAAACCACATTTGATATTTTGAACAGAGTAGAATGACTTGCCTTGAAATACAGTGAATTTTATGAATCTAAGGAAGTTTAAGAGAAACATAATAAATATTTAAATCATAATGCATGACATGAAGCTTTAGTATTTTCAGTTTAGTCTGATGATGGGAGAGCTAAGACGAACTAATAGGTCCCTTGTTGAAGACCAAAACTGGGTACAGTAGAGCAAATAAGAACTAATTAGTGACTTGCACATAATGATAATTATTTCACTTGGCTTATATAAAAAATCATTATGCCTATTAATACTATGTTAAGATTCCACTATATTTCCTACTACCAACACAGTATTGTGTCAATGGTTTGAGTGACTTATTGAGCACAATTCCAAGATCCTTTTCTTTGGTAATCATATTCATAATTCCATAGGTTTTCACTGTATGATTTGTATTATGTTAATCCAAATGCATTACCTTGTACTTACTATAATTAGAGGTGATTTGTCAAACATTTGTCCAACTTTTTACTAGATCCAAGTGATACTCAATATCTGTAATATGGCTAGAGATACTCAAATTCAAAATATCATTAGCTAATTCTACTGACTTACTAATTATGCCCTTATTATTATCATAATTAATGTAAATAAGAAAAATAACTACTCATACTTACACATAAAAATTAAGTTAAATAAACATGAACTGTATTTTTTTTTCAAAAATAAATTTAAAAAACTTAAAAATAAAACTGTGGTAATTTATGCCAAATATATATCAACATTAGGATATCTTTCATATTTTGTTAGTTACGTATATGTGACTCAACAATTTCAGTAACTACCAATAACAAATGTAAAATTTACCTAATTAACTGAACTTACACTTTCTTATATTACAATGTTAGTTATCTAATAATATTATATTTTACAAGTATACGAATTGAGGTTTTACTCCTGGACTATTCACGACAACGACACCTATTGGTATTTAATTAACTCTTAGCAACAGTAAATAACAATCGAGCTAAAAAAAAATTTAAATGGTGGTAACCTTTGACAAATACTATTAAACTATGATTATTTTCACTTCTAAGATAAAATAAATTCGAAGCACGGATATTATGTTTATCGAAGAAGATATGGTACACTTACCTGTTTAAAAGTTGTTTATTTTGTTACAATTCTCAATACTTTTGTCGTTAAGCGTTGGTTGTGGTTTGTGTTTTTCCCTATAGTATTTATCAAAGCGACACCTTTTCGCCCTAATAGTTCATGGTGTTATTTCAAAAAGTTTATATATTATTCACAGCAGATTATTTAACAAATGTCTCATTTGTACACTTAGTCGAAAACAATAAGATTATTATTTTAACATTATTTAAAGTACTCGGAAATGTCACATCATCAGCTAATACTTTCACAAAAAAAATCATGAAGAAGAGACAAAAATAAACGAAAAGACTGTTTGTTCGTTTTAAATTTCGCGCAAAGCTACATGAGGGCTATCTGCGCTTGTCGTTTCTAATTTAACAGTGTAAGATTAGAAGTAAGGCATCTAGTCATCACCACCTACCATCAGCTCTTGGGCTACTGTTTCGCTAACGAATAGTGGGATTGACCATAACTTTATAACACTCCTACAGCTGAACGGGAGAGCACGTTTAGTCAGACGGGAATCCGAACCCGTGACTCTTAGATTACGAGTTAATCGCCCTAATCACCTACGACTTATAAGCAATAAATGAACGAATGTGTTTAAAAATAAAGGATATCTCGAGAAAAAATGTTTTTCACCTTAAATTTGTAACTTTTTGGAATAAGAAACTAGTTCCAGAAGCCATGATATTCAGGCATCAATGATTGTTTTAGGAATATATATATATATCATCAAATTATTAGTTAAACATGGTACTGGAAATAGGAGTCCATCTATCAGTGGAAGTTCTGTATATAGTTTATTAAGGCTTCTCAACACTGCTATAGATGGAAGATTGTTACAATAAGAGTTATATTGTCAAACAATAATGCGTAATCATAGCCATCACATATAGCATAATCGACAATTAAGACAGTAATTCCAAGAGTAACATGATACCTGGATCATTGTTCCAAAATCTTATAAACAGAGAGCTGCGACAAGGGGGTAGGTGGGCATAATTTATAGATCACGTAGTACACGGGAGCTGTTTTGGATAAAAAGTGATGCAGACGATTAACATCCTTTTGATAGTATTATTTGAGCAGTGTAAGAGTAGTGAATAAAATTTGACTAACACTAGAAAGAGGAGAAATGATAGGTATTTGTGCGTTGGGTTGCACCAAAAGCACAAAAGGGTGCAAAATTATATCGTATCCCCTCAAATACTACAAGAAGAAAAGTATGAAAAGCAAAATTGAACCGATTGAAATGGAAAGTACTGTAATCATCGAAACTTTGTAAGATGAGTAGCTTATTATTAGGTTATAGGCCTAACTTGACATTAAGCCTTGTGAGGATCAACTTATCGTAATAAAGTATTGATTACTAAGTCTAATTAACCTAAATTTCAAGTCAAAGCTTAGGGCAATCTTATGGAATTTAACGTCTTATAAATGAGGGTCATCGCTTGTATTATTGCGCAAACAATCTAGAGAGTATACGTGTATTGTGCAATCTGTTGTAACTTACATTCCTGTATGAAATATCTATGCAAAATTGTATATAAGAGATAGTATAGGAATGATACAAAAACGTGTTTATTATCAGCTTTCATCCATTTAGCAGCCTAGGATAACAAACCCACACTTTGATGGCGATTTTACTGATAATTTGAAAATTAAGAATCTTGTTGTTGAAAGTAGGTTTTTTAACCGTTTGTCACATTACTCTTTGAACTACAACTTCAGTTGCTTAAAAAATTAGATTTTTCTAGACTTTATTAATACTAGTTGCAACTGGGTTGGCTAATTTCATTCTTCAATGGCAAAAAACAAAAACTGCAGTGACAATGAAATACGAATGCTGGTTTTCTGAGTGAACAGTTTAAGGTCAATTTATAACCTAAAATTTTTAATTAGTTTCTGATCACTAAAAACAACTAAGTCTGGTGAATAAAAGAGCTGTGAGAGCAGCAGCCCTGGATGGATTGGATTTCGCTTGACCCATGCGGGAACAAACGACAAATAGTTGATACAACCTAGCTGTTGAATGTTAATTTATCTTATTGATAAAATAAATAAAAACAACTCAGTAATTATGTTGTACTTTCCATAATTTTTCTTGCTACAGTATTTAATATAAAGAACTGACCAAAAGCTTGGGTAAAACCATTAATTGTCATTGTAACGCAAACAGGAGGGCCCAATATTAATTTGTGGGATTAATGTCAATACTGACAATATTTTTGTTTGCATTTTGTTGTGAGTTATACGTTGTTAGGGCCTCTATAAAAAACAAATATGTGGACCTACAAGTGCACAAAGAGTTTGGAAGAAGTTAGTTTTTAAAAGCCGGTGGAATCCATACAGAACTCCACACAGCAGTTCTATAAATTGAGGTATGTAAATGTTAATGTTGCATAAAGTCGACATAACTATTTAAATAATAATTTAAAAAGTTTTATTTTCTGCATCTCTTGGCTTGAAGTTAGAAACGGTATTTTTATTTACATTCACAGAAGAAACAAAACGAAAACAAGAAATATTTCACTGTGTCTGACATTTTCCAAGAAACCATCACTTGTCGGAGAATACAAAACTTCCTTTGTTGGTGTTGTTGTCAACAGACTGATACAGTGTGATGAATGTTAGTCTGATATCGAATTTCACCTTTCCGAACCAAGATAACAAACGTTTTTAGTAGCTTTGCCATAAATAAGTTTAGGTTATAACTTACTTTCACAACTGTAATATGTATTATACCCTTTTTGTGGGTTTGAATAAGATTCAGAAGTTTTCAAGAATGTATGTTGATTATATATCATTGAAAATAGCATACAGCTGCTATTGTCCTGATTAATATATTATGGTGAAGTAAGAAAAAATATACACTGTGACTTTTTCTTTACAAGTTCTCAACTCATTCGCTGAATAAAAGTATAGTTTATGTATTGTTAGCGTGAACAAAGGGCTTATCCAATTCTTTTTAACGAAGTTTAATTTGTTGTAGAAGAAAAGCCTTACAAGTATATAGTATGCAACAAAACCTTTATTCAGTCAGTCTTCCAACCTTATCATTCACAACAGAAAGGAAACGGGGTTAAAACTGCTCTGGTGTAACGTTTATGGACAATCATTTCACCACAAGGTGGAGCTGCGGCATCATGATCGCTCACAACCAGCCAGAATTAAAAAAGTTCTTAGCAATCTTACATAAATGCACTTTACACTTTGTTTTTATGCTTATAATATTCTATGAATTAATACGTTTAAAATATTAAAAATTTAAAGTCAGAGATTAATGATGATTTTTTTCTTTTAGAAATTACAGTGAACATTTATATGATTCTAACTTTTGTTATCTCATTAACAGTGATATCTGGTCTCTCCCAGACACAACAGCAAGTTTATTTATTTTCTATAAGTCCTTAAGTTAAAGTATTTCATCCCTTTCGTAGCTTAATGTTTTCTATATAGGTGGCGTTTTAAAACTGAGATTATTTGCGGTAATATAAATCAATAAACATGAAATACGCACATCATCTTCTCTGAGGTATTTTTAAAAATGATTTTCGTAAAGTTGATTTTCATTTCGTGTTTCAACCTTTGTAACTACAGCTTAAAGAAATGTGAAATTATTAAAAATAAAATGAAATTTCATTTGAAAATGCATTATGTCAATAATATAACTTACATAGATCGTAGACTCCCTGTGGATTAGATTCCCTATGCTGGACAGAGAGTAGAAAGGCTGTGTGGACTGTTACGTTGATAAAATTGATAGCTTACATTTTAAGCTCACTAAAATTTTTCTTTTTTTATCATCAACACAAACGTTCGGAAATTCATACACAACAATTATACTCAGCCCAACTTGGTGGCTAACAATAAACTGACTGGTTTATAACAAGATGATCACAATGCAGATAGCCCATTTTGTAACTTTGAGCGTAAAAGCGTACAAACGTTCTATGTCAACTTCAAAGATAGTAAAACAGTAACAAAGTTGTGACTTTTTTGTTGTTTTTCTTTAACTTCGCGCAAAGCTACTCAAGGGCTATCTGCGCTAGTAGTGTAAGACTAGAGGGAAGGCAGCTAATCATCATCACCCACCGCAAACTCTTGGGCTACTCTTTTATCAACGAATAGTGGGATTCATCGTCACTTTTTAACGCTTCAACGGATGAAAGGGCGAGCATGTTTGGTGCGACGGGGATTCGAACCCGAGACCCTCAGATTTCGAGTCGAACGCTGAACTCACCTGGTCATGCCGGGCCTAAATTGTAAATTAAAAACGTAAGAATTAATATTTAATTTTATACTGTAATACTTTATTTTCGGATGCACTATTAAGCACGTTATAAAATAATGTTCATTTTTTATTTAAATACACAACTGCTACTTTAACAAGTTCATTTACCAAAAGAATAATGGCCTATTCTAACAAGCAATTTCTGCCAAGACAGATAGTACGTTTTCTTCTACATAGTAGATTTTTTATTTCATCTTACCTGCGGATTTATGTATATTTTAAATTTCTTCGTTTAACACGGACACTTATCTTGAACTACAACATTCCAAGATGTCTCTAACATCCTCTTCACTAAACATTTAAAAGACTTGTTTGTTTGTTTTGTAATTTCGCACAAAGTTACTCGAGGGCTATCTGTGCTAGCCGTCCCTAATTTTGCAGTGTAAGACTAGAGGGAAGGCAGCTAGTCATCACCACCCACCGCCAACTCTTGGGCTACTCTTTTACCAACGAATAGTGGGATTGACCGTCACATTATACGCCCCCACGGCTGGGAGGGCGAGCATGTTTAGCGCGACGCGGGCACGAACCCGCGACCCTCGGATTACGAGTCGCACGCCTTACGCGCTTGGCCATGCCAGGCCATTTAAAAGACATTTCTGTAGTAACCTTTCGTTCAATCAAAGCAGTAATCTCGCGTGAGAAAAGATTGTTGTTAATGCGTTGTATCTTACAAACGTAAATAGGACTAGCTATGGAAAATGAGATAACTAAATTGAAAGTGTCATAACATATCTTTCAACTTACTTAAGCTTTAAATATTTCTAAACAAAAGTTGATGTTGTCAGGTGTTGCAATAGACAAAATACTAACAGAAGTAACTGTTAACCATGCACATTTAACGATTAACCAATCCAATGAAAACATCTGGATAATAGGCTTAGCAATATATTCACATTGTCAGACTCAGAATTATTAATATTTAATTCTGTTTGCATGCTTTTACAGAAATTCACAGATTTAGAATGAAATAGCTTACATGACATATACGCCATCTATCGACTTTATAAGTAAATTAAGCTGAGTTACTACAATTCCCAAAGAAGTAAACTTTGGATACATCGAAGAGATTTATTAAAAACTTACTAGTGGAATGACGGGTAAAGTATGATTTGTATCATATTTCTTTTAGAATTTTAATAATAATGTATTACATTTTTTCACTCCTTTCGATAATTCTGAATTTATGGAAACACATTTCATACAGAGCATCAACACAACTATCTTCAAAGAGTGAGTTCTTAGTTTTGAACATTAAGTTTTTTAACATAAGTGTGGACAGATACCTAAAGGATATTGATCAACACATTAATTCGGATAAAAGTTAACACACACGATCACACATAAAAGGTGCAATGAAGAAGAATAGTCAACTTTTCGAAAGCGCTCGAGTTTGGGGTCTTTTTTATGTAATTTAATCCAACACATATCACTACGTGAACAATTAAGTTGGCGTATTTTATATAACCAATGAACAATTTGGTACTCTTTGACGCTTTGTTTTTTAATTTAAATTATTAATTTTAATAACTGATTTGAGATTTTACTACAACATATATTTGGTACTTTCAGCCTGAACTGTGATACACGAGTTACACATCAAAATCTGTGTTTGAGGCATAGCTGTCCCTAATTTAGAACTACTGAGCAGAGAAGGAAACCAGTCAGCAGTGCCTATCTACACAGCAGTAAGAGCGAAAGCTAGTTGAGCAAATTGTATCGTGTGTTTGGACCTTTGAACTAGCTGGTGAGTGGAGCTTGGGTGTCTAACAAAGATAGAAATTAGGGATTATTCTTAACAACATCATTTCTACTATGATGTTACTTTTGAAATCTTAAACTTTTCTAAGTGGTGACTATCATATTGGGGCGATGTGACTTAAAGCACCCAACAACTAACCCGTTATTTATTTGCGTTTTTTAGATTATATTTGGTAGAATAAATATCCTCAACGTTTTTGGGAGCTATAACTTTTCTTTAAACATTACATCTTCTATAGGCAATAGTATGCTTTTAAATTTTTTAATTTGAATTATCTGTTATAAAATTTGTAAAGTTGTTATTTTTTATAACCAATGTTTTATTATGGATCTACACTAAACATTTTTGTTATATATATATCAAGAACAAACATAAGCGAAACATTTAAAATAATATACTTGAACACCGAACAAAAATTGGGGTTTTATAACACATTAATTTATTTGTAATTAGTATGTGATTTTTTTTAATATTTTGAACCTGGTTGGAAAATTTACATGAGTATCGAGTAGTGTGTTTTGAAAATACTCGGTAGTAACGGAGGGAATTCTGAAAATACGAGAAGCTTGTTACAAATTGATGCTTATTTTTAATTATGTTACTCTGTTAAATTTGTAAGAAAAAGCTGAGGTTAATTTAAGAAAACATTAAAAGTTATAATGAACGTACATAGAGAAATAAAGAAGTGACCATTTTATTGAATATTCGGCTTCCACCATCTCAAAAAAAAAATTGTTTAATTACCTTTCTAAAATTTGAGACTCACTAATAGATTAGTATCTCGCTAGGTCAATAGTTAGTTTGTGAAATTACAACTCTAAAACCCGGGATTCGATTCTGCAATGAGAGAATGCAGATAGCCCATTGTGCAGTTTTGCGTTAAAACACAAAACACACTTTCTAATTGATTAAATTTCTATACCTGCTGTCATCTGGTGAAGGATGATATTTTGAATGTTTACAATAATGATGATTTAATATTAATAAATAATTTCCTTGTTTTTCTACATTTCGCTCCTTCTTTAGAAAAGTAATAGAATATTAAATTACAGTGAGCTCAAAGAGTGTCCAAAGAAATAATAAAATGTCCTGTAATTAAGCGTCATTAAAAATATATCTTGATAAATATTAAAATATTAATAAGAAAATAAGTTTAACAAGAAGAAGTTGTAGATATCAAACGTTAATTAAAGAAAATAAAGCAAAAATAATAAATGAATAAAACAGGTATAAAAATAAATAAATAGAACCGCATACCGATTTTACTGCGTTGTCACAACACTTAGAGTTTCTTTAGGTCACAGATTTTTGGATTATATTATTTTTATTATTCGTTTAGATGGTGTATTAGGACGTGTGTTAGGTTAGCAGAGAAAAACACCCCAAAAAAAGTGTCACATTTTGTTTTTACGTAGTTTTATTGTAGTTTTTTCATTGTGCAATGCTATTTCAGCGGTCTCTAAAGAGTTGTTTTTAAGTGATATTATATTTTCATTTGTATATATCGTGTAAAAATACTCTTAATTATAGTTAAATAAATTTTATTTTAACTGTTATAATGTCGAACCAACAGAAGGTAAGGTAAACAAACATTGTACAGCATAAACATGATTTATTGAAAAATTAAAAAGCGGTTGTTTATCGATTCAAAATGTTTCCATAATTAAGCTCGTAAAAACAATCATTTAACAAATAAGACAGTATTTTAATTATTTCTCTTCAAACTACATACAACTATAAACTAACTGAACAGTTTTGCGTTGAGCCAAATAAAAGTGTTTTCTAAACGTTGGAAGATAAGTGCATTATTATTTCATATATGTAACATGTTTTGCAAAAAACAATTACTAGATAGAGCCACATAAATCGCGATTTGGAATATACATCGACAGCACTTTCGTACCACTCATACAAAGATTGTTTAAAAAGAGGAATTTTCATTTTTGTTTAATGTTGTATAATGCAATTAAGCAGTCCAAGAAAAGATGGAGATTATTGACCTATATAACTGACCTCAATAAAATCCGAAATATTTAGAAACATCAATAAAATATTTTCTGATGCATGTTAAAAATACATCAGTATCCGGAAATCATTGTTCTAAATGAATCACAACGGTTACTTTTTAACTTCCTATTTAAAAGCATAAAACATATTATACGTACATTATCAATACCATATTTGCTAAATAAATATTTGTATATTTAGTCTTAAATAAGTTCGGCACAAAGGTATTTTTGAAGCAGTTTCAAAACAAATATCCATACGTTCTCATGCTAGTTGTGTTTTCTTGGAATTAGTACTGTGAGTTACAGATTAAAGTGGAAGATTATTCTAACTCCAAGATTTAAAATTAATCACTTGGTCACTGTTTGGATTTGTCTCAAATTAGAAATATAATAACTACTGTTCCTCCGAACCAGAAGAAAAAGCAAAAACAATCAGATACCAAATATGTAATACATGAAAGCATTTTTATTTATTTTTTTGAATTTCGCGCAAAGCTAAAGGAGAGCTATCTGCGCTAGCCGTCCCTAATTTAGCAATGTTAGATTAGAGGGAAGGCAGGTAGTCATCACTACAAACTGCTAGCTCGTGGGCTACTCTTTTTACTAACGAATAATCGGATTGACCGTCAAATTATAACGCCCCTACGGCGGAAAAGGCGAGAATGGTTGGTCCAATAGGGATTCGAACCCGCGACCCTTGGAGTAGGAGTCGAACGCCTTAACCCAGCTAGTCAAAAACACGTCAGCGTAAGTTTTAAAATATACGTGTTACACAAGATAAAAAGGTCCTATAAGATAAATTAAACATTGCTATAATTTTTTTTGCGAATCGCAAAAAATATGGATTTTAGTTTTCTACTTAGGAACAGCGTTATATCGTAGCTTCGCGTTTTGGACTAATCATCGGATTATTGCGAGTTCAAGGTGGTTCGCAAAGTGCCTTTTTGCCTTTGAACAAAACACTTTATCCCTAGGGTTCCACACAACTTTTAATTTACTGAGCTGTATGGTGGGTACCGTGGTAATACATCACCTTACCTCTGTTGTTTCGCACAACTTTTAGTCTGCTAAAAACGTGCGTTTTGGGGTATATGCGCAAGCAGGTTCATATTTGGGAAAATGTGCGCGCATGTGTGCATATTGCTGCATGTGCGAGCGGGTGCGCACTCGGTACATGCAAGCACAGGTTCATATTTGGGTATATGTTGCGCATGTGCGTATATTTGTAAACATGCGCAAGTGCGAATGTTGGTACATGCATGTTCGAGTTCAACCATCATAAAATCTGATTGTCTGTAAAACCATTTTACTAGGGTCGACTACAACCACCTTCTTAATCTGATTGTCTGTAAAACCATTTTACTAGGGTCGACTACAACCACCTTCTTAATCTGATTGTCTATAAAACCATTTTACTAGGGTCGACTACAACCACCTTCTTAATCTGATTGTCTATAAAACCATTTTACTAGGGTCGACTACAACCACCTTCTTAATCTGATTGTCTATAAAACCATTTTACTAGGGTCGACTACAACCACCTTCTTAATCTGATTGTCTATAAAACCATTTTACTAGGGTCGACTACAACCACCTTCTTAATCTGATTGTCTATAAAACCATTTTACTAGGGTCGACTACAACCACTTTCTTAATCTGATTGTCTATAAAACCATTTTACTAGGGTCGACTACAACTACCTTCTTAATCTGATTGTCTATAAAACCATTTTACTAGGGTCGACTACAACCACCTTCTTAATCTGATTGTCTATAAAACCATTTTACTAGGGTCGACTACAACCACTTTCTTAATCTGATTGTCTATAAAACCATTTTACTAGGGTCGACTACAACTACCTTCTTAATCTGATTGTCTATAAAACCATTTTACTAGGGTCGACTACAACCACCTTCTTAATCTGATTGTCTGTAAAACCGTCTTTTCCGGCTTGACTAGAACCACTTTATTAATAGTCGTTCATAAAACCATATCTCCCAACTACAACCACCTTATTAATCTTATTATCTATATAAAACCATATGCGCGTGCATGTGCATATCGTTATTTCGGCGTGCAAGTCGTACTTGGGTGCATGCGCATTTAATGCTTATTTGGGTACATGCTCGCACACATGCATATGTTGGTATATGCATGAGCTGGTGGATGAATTCATAAATGCATGCGCAAATGTGTAAAATGGTAAATGCGTTCACAGGTGCACATATTGGTATCAACATGCACTGGTGCAAATATTGATACGTGTGCCCTTGACTATAACTTTCTTATCAATATAATTGCCTATAAAACCATCTCTTCTAGCTCGATTACAACCACCATATAAATCTGGTTGTCTATAAAACCATTTCTCATGGCTTGGCTGCAATCTGCTAAATAAATTGATTGTCTTTTGACCACAACCATATGCTCACGCATGTGCATATATTATTATCAACTATTTGTTTTTTCTGGTTTGTTAGTTCAAAGATGAAGAAATAAAAAGATATTACAGGTAATTTTGGCCTGGAGTAACTTTGCAAAAATATAAAAAAAAGACTAAATAAAACGTACGTCTGTCTGTTTATTAAGGTAAGTTTGCTTCAAATGTGTTATATTGCCCTCCTTCAGATCTTTACATAAGCTTATACAGATTCAAAATATTCACATGGAGACGTTGTGCAAGTTTTTCTTCGGCCTGTTTAATGTCTCCACATTTGCTGAGGTTTTTTTTTTTATTATTTTGCCGGATGAGAAAATTTAGTGAGTATTTGGTATTTGGGTTTTCAACCTGAATGATGTTTTAGAAGACATGTGGGCTAAACAGCCAGATCAAGACACTGGGTATCAGGTAATATTATCTACACTTTTGAACTACTGATCAAAGGCAGGGGTAACCAGTCAATAAACTCTCGCCACGTATAGTTATTCATTTAACCGACAGTGGAAATGACTGTCGTTTTCATAATACACTTTGCTGAAATTGTAGAATGTGTTTTGTGGCATATATTGGGTGCAATCCAGTGGCATAAGTATCCCCTCAGCCCCCTGCAAAAGTGGGGGAAGAGCCAATCTTGGGTTCGAAGAGTCTGATAAATCTAAGAAATGCTGATAGGGGAGACTTATAATTTATTTTGTTTAAACTACAGGGCATATGAAATATTCTATAAAGTTAATTAAATAAATCAACCAGAATCGTAATTACAGATATAGAGAAATAAAAAAATAGGGTGCCCAGTTAATTTTTGCACGGGAGAGCTGCGCCACTGGTACAATCTCAGGACCACACATTTTTGCAGACCAAGATCAACCAGCTATTTGCTACTGCACGTAATTTAATTTGAAACAATAATATTTATACACGTGTGGTATTTATGCTCTAACCTCTATCATTCTATGACCGGTGCCTCAGCCTCTCTGAAACTTTTTTTTTTTTTTCATTTCTGCTTTACGTCTTTGTATTTCCATTATTTGTGATAGTGGCTATCTGTAAAATATGTTGTTCTTGTAGCATAGCCAGCTCAGGCTTTCTGTATTCTTAATTACTTGTTTGGTTGTGATGAACGTCAAGTTGAACTTGTGAGATCGCACCATGGTAGCTACATGGTCTATTTCCAACTGGGTTTCCAAAAACTGACCAGTTGATATAGCTGAGGTGACACTGTCCATCACATTGAACCATTTAAAAAAAAGTATATCTTAATGAACCAGGATTCTAGTTTGGTAAATAGTATAGGTCATCATAAAGTTCTGGTTACAGTTTCGTTCAGCGTTGTTGAAATGTTTCGCCTGGTTCTGTCTCGGTTTCTTACTTCCTCCTTGAATTAGGCTTATATTTTACAAATGAAATGAAACGTATTTGATTTGGGTGTCTCCTTGTATTATTCTTTCTGAAGTCAATTAAATTATAAAACTGACCTTTCTAAATCTGCAAACCTCCTGTTTTTCAATATTTTTTATTGTTTTTATTTACGTTTGGTCTCCTGGATTAACATATACTTTTACCTGTTCTGACAACATTATATACATATATGCAAACAAGGGTAAAATGCATTTTGGTGAATTAAAGGTTATTATGTTAGATACAAAAGAATGAAGATTTTCTTTGTATATTGTTAAGCACGAGGCTACACAGTGAGCTTTCTGTGCTCTGCTCATTGCGAGTATCGAAACTTAGTTTTTAGCGTTGCCACCAGGGGACAATAAATCTTGCAAGCATTTGGAAAATCTAACGGAACTATGACAAGAATGTAAGCAATTGACAAATAAATACATTTAATGATTATTAATTTTTAAAATAAATGAAAAAAATTGTGTAAAAATAGTAAAATGTATTGATCTTGTCTGAAATTATAAAGAGCTTGGTTGCCCTGAAACGTCACTTCCGAGGCCAGTGTTGATTGGAGCAGTTTTCAGAAATGTGTTTTTTTTTCTTGACGACATGAGGATATAGTTGTTACTAACAAGTAGAACGAAACATCACAAGTAGAATGACATGAAATGACTCGCTTGTTATGTACAACGTTTCTGTATACATTTTCAAATTTATTATTTGCTTATCTCGGTTGCGCGTCATTTGCATAATAATTTTCTGTTTTAAGTTTTTCGAATATATTAATATCTCAGGTGTAAAAAAAAGTCACCCATGTTTCGTTTCAGTCGTTTACTGAACAAACGTAACTAAGTCCACAAGAAGAACATTTATTTTGAGATCAGATAGCAGAATACTAATGACTATAATTTGAATATTGAATTTATTTTAAAAGATATCCTAAACCTATCCACGTTTAATGTAAAAATTATTATGATTCAACAGAAAGATATAGAGAGGCAAGGCTGGAATACGTGTACGACACAGTTGTTAAGAGTAAGAAAATGTGGACATTTAACTACTCCATATTAAGAGATCTGCCAGCAATCTAATTTATCTCGCATCTACAAACTATATTATATAGAAACAGACAGGCAGGTCTAAAAAGTCAATTTGTTCACAAGCATGTATGCGTAAAAGTGATTCAATTTGCTTACATATGCACGTGGAGTTAGATGAAAATTTTAAGGAGTTAGAGAAACTGAATTTAATCATCTTTCGCGGATGAAGTGCTCACAGTCGCTATCAAATAGCTCAAAATAATTGTATTTCCTAATCGAAGACCTTTAGATCCGACACTTAGCTCTGGCGTACCCTTGAGGCTGTCATTTTAGGAAAGAGAATGGTGTACTGTATGCGGCGTTGGTTTGAACCATAATTTCATTTACGTGGCTCATCTGCTATCATCTCTTCGGATTAGGTGTTAATAACTGCTAGCCACTAGCCAAATTAGTTTTGTGAGCTTTCCATAATGTTGCTTTACAAAAGCTTTCTTCATGATTCAGTTCCGCTTACATTAACCAATGTTTTGCATAGAAAAACAATGTTTATTAACGCATTTAAAAAACAACAACAACAACAACAAAACTTCTAGAATTTCAATTTTTGTCTCTTTCAGTACAATATTTGTTAAGGTTAAGTCGTTTAGTCGGATTTTGTTTAATTACGAAAAAAAATAAATGTAAAGCGTAATCAAACTTATAAATATCGCTTTGATGTGAAAGGACAACTCTGTGAATAGGTGAGATCGTTCCCAGCCCGCACGACATAAAAGTATAATAAAAACATCTCTCCTGTAAACACGTATCATATCAACATTTTTAAATCTTCACGGAGTAAAAATTTTATTTTGCTTAAAAGAATTTTACTACGTAGAAAATAATTGAAGAAAAAATATTGTAAAAGGTCTATAAGCTACATTATCTGCATAATAAGGTTATATTAATCCTAACTCCTAATGGTCAATCAAGCGCACTAAATCTCTAAACGTTTGTTCAAGTATTTATGGATTTTTGTCTTTTGTTAATATGAGTTTTCCACCTAAATATCTATCTGAAAAGATCTTAGTAAAAGGCTTGTAATCTATACCTTCCTCAAACATGGTTTGTTTGTTTCAGAGCAAATCTGTACAATAGGCTATCGGCGGAGTTGAGCGTTGTGAATCTGTAAGCTCTCCAGTAACTTACCACGAATTCGTAAAACATGGATTAAATTATTCGTGAATAATAATGCTGTACGAAATACAGTGACCAATCGGGAATATATTTGTGATGAACGCAGATTTAAAGTTAATGGTATACCCCATAAATAACCATTTGTGTTTATTTCAGATTTTTTTATAAATAATTAAACACGGTTTAACTACACAGCAAAAACGTGTTTTGTGTTTTTTTTATAGCAAAGCTACATCGGGCCATCTGCTGAGTCCATCGAGGGGGATCGAACCCCCTAATTTTAGCGTTATAAATCCGTAGACTTACCGCTATACTAGAGGGGTGCGCAGAGAAAAAAAAATAATATTCTCGAAGGACACTGACGTAGCCACGTTTTCCGCTCGGGCTGGGGAGAAAATTTTAAGTAGGGCCAATAAATTAAACAGCTGAAATTGATTTAAGTTTTTAATAAAATCATCATTAAAGCAAATAAAATTTAATAGTGTTTATAGAAGTTTTATTTTGTTTTATAAAAATTATACAAAACGAGTTTGTTATTTATCAAAGCTGAAAAATAATGTGATAAATATGCCTAATTTTTTCAAGGGACCACCTTAGCTACGACACCGTTCTTGGACCAATTGTTTAATCTTTCAGAGCTAATAGCATGTGGGCTTGGCATGGCCAAGCGTGTTGAGGCGTACGACTCGTAATCTTAAGGTCGCGTGTTCGCATCCCCGTCGCGCCAAAAATGCTCGCCCTTTCAGCCGTGAGGACGTTATAATGTGACGGTCGATCCCACTATTCGTTGGTAAAAGAGTAGTCCAAGAGTTGGCGGTGGGTGGTGATAACTAGGTGCCTTCGCTCTAGTTTTACGCTGCTAAATTAGAGACGGCTAGCGCAGATAGCCCTTGTGTAGCTTTGAGCGAAATTCAAAGCAAACCAAACCAAACTAATAGCATGTGTGTAAACAGTAATTTACAAATACTTTTACAAGAATTAGACAGTTATGGTTTAAAGAATAAAATATTATAGAAAAAGTGATCAATTAGAATATGGTAAACCTATGATAAATCAAAATAATTTAATTAAATCAAATCACATTTTGTGGAGTATCTATTTGCAAAGTTTCCAAATGATGGCTTATCTGTGCTCTACCCAACTTGGGTATCTACATTTTAACGTTATAAATTTTTAGCCATACTTTTGATGATGAGATTTAATATTAGTCATCCCGATCTGAGTAAATTTGCTATTCTGT
Organism: Tachypleus tridentatus; assembly: GCF_004210375.1. NCBI lineage: Eukaryota > Metazoa > Arthropoda > Merostomata > Xiphosura > Limulidae > Tachypleus > Tachypleus tridentatus. Next base: position 28,647,235 of record NC_134830.1, on the reverse strand, counting down.
GCAGTAAAAGAAAAAAATAGAAATATTCAATATATTTTACTTTGTGTCTTGTGCTTATAAAACACGTGCTTAGCAATTGACCCTAGATTAATTAAAAAAATCATTGGCATGTCCGTACTTGAGTGGGTGACCCTTTATTTAACAAGTAACGAAAAACAAAAATGGTTACGAGGTGGGTCAATTCGATTGACCTCGTAGTGAGAGTCTGTAATAAGACATGTTTGACTCAACTTGTTTTAAACCTTCTACGTAAGTCCTAGGCTCTAAATTACACTGCACTGATGCCAACCCTGGCATGATCATGATATTGTGATCAACAAACTGTCAACAACAGTCAAGAATGTATAACTTTCAACTTCAGTAACATTACAGTCAAGTATGCAATTTACAGCGCAATATTAAATTTTGATATTGAAGATAGTATATAGATGATCTATATATAATTGTAGCATTTCTATATTCTTTTTTTGTCACTGCCATCTTTACATCATTTTGTATTTACAAAATGTTTTTATTACTTGTTTTGTGACATTTTTTACTTGGCCCGAAGTGTAACAAACTTTAATGATCTTTTTATGATTTTTTTTTACTTCTTCACTTTATATATAATATATCAGTAGGCTTCCTAACTACATCGATCTTATAGTAACAAAGCATTAAATATTTTACATGTTACAATAATATAATGCTTCATCCTGTGTTTAAGTTCTTAAATAAACACATTAGGTTTCCTATAAAAACTATCTTCAAAGGATATTGATAATATCGTTTACAATAGAATTATGATTTTCATTCTTTAATTACTACTAGTTATTATAACTCGACGATGACACCGTGCACTGTTCAGGAATATAGAGATGATTTAGGTTTAAACAGATATTAGTTGTAAAGTGCCTGTGGAGTTATCCCAATTGTAACAACAACAAGAAAGGTAAACAATCTGGTGGTTTGGTCGCTTTCTGATTTAGTATTTTAGCAATGGTTTCTTGCCTCGTTTGGGACTTGTTGGAAGAAAGTGATTAGCAATCGTCTTTTAAAGTCAAACTCTCTATCACTGTTGACGTTTTAATATGCGTATTTATATTATGCCTGTTGTTTATTTTGGGCATTCCTACATGTAATCTACGAACTATATGATAAATAATCTTTTAAACAGTATTTTTCACAAGCCTTTCAGGCCCGGCATGGCCAGGCGGTGAAGGCAATCGACTCGTAATCCGAGTGTCGCGAGTTCAAATCCCTGTCACATCAAACATGTTAGCCCTTTCAGCCGGGGAGGCGTTATAATTTTACCACTATTCGTTGGTAAAAGAGCAGCCCAAGAGTTGGAAGTGGGTAGTGATGATTAGCTACCTTCCGTCTAATCTTACCCTGCTAAATTATGGACGGGTAGTGTAGACAGTCCCAGTGTAGCTTTGAGCGAAATTCAAAACAAAGACTTTCATATTAGTCCTCTTGCTTGATTTATTGCTTGGCAATTATTTATTATCACAGTGCCTTTACCAAATTCTTTCTAGTAAAACTTATTTATATGTCTTGGCTTTTCTAAAAACTTATATATGCGATATTAATACTGTTAATATTATTTTGTTAATAAAACTCATGGAATATCTGCGCTGTGCCCAAAACAGGTATCCAATCCCGACTTTTAGCGTTACATGCCAGACAAGTCGCCCCCACTGTCATCTCAAGATTTGCATTTAACATAGTTTTTCTTTTGTTTTCTAAAACATACATTAACACATCACATTATCTGGGAAGTGTATGTTTCTTTTTAACACATCACATTATCTGGGAAGTGTATGTTTCTTTTTAACACATCACATTATCTGGGAAGTGTATGTTTCTTTTTAACACATCACATTATCTGGGAAGTTTCTTTGTTGTTGTTACCTTTGTGTAACAAGCGTTTTTTAAACGATGTATTTGTTACTTAGGCTTTATAGCCTCGACTTACATACAAAAACAAAAACGTTGTTGGTTGTCACTAAAAATAAAAACAACTTATTTCCTGTGTTTGTTTGATGCTGAATAGTGGTGCTGTCTTGAAGAAGACCATTGTAATTGAAATTATAATCAGTATATCAGGGAATATATATACATTCAAAATTATTATAATCAAAGAAACACAGACTTGGGAAAATAAAATACAAGATTCTTTTGTGTATGTAGGATAAAGTCTGAACCAGAAAGGTTTACAACATTTGTTTCAAGCATATATAAATAAATATATAAATGTTTGTGTGTGTGTGTGTATATGTACAGAGTACAAATTAATCTTAATTATTATATGTTTTGTAAATATTAGAAATAAACAGAGTGAAACCTGTTTGTTATTCATTTGTAAAATAAAATACTGAGATGTTACTCTTAAAAACCACATGAAACACTGAAAACACTGATGTTCAATCAAACACTATCGTAAGGATTCTTTGAATAACCTTTTCTTCTGCACATTTTTTTTAAAATGTCATTAAAGGCATCACGGGTAGAGGTCTTTTCTAAATCTCCATGTAATAGTCTGATCAATAAAAGACACTTACCGTAAAGTTATAAAATATTAAGGTAATTTATTTATAAGCCCTTGGATTTTTTCTTCTTTTTTTTAATTTTTCGACAGCGCAACAGTTTGAATAAAACTCATCGATTGTCAAGTTGCCTCGAGTGCCTGACATTGTTCCCAACAGCCAGACACAAAGATGAGGTGCATTCAGCCAACGGTAGGGTAAACTTCGCTTGTTACGCCCCCTGTTGTTTCCTACAGAATAGACCAGCAATTTTATCATTAAATTATCGATAACCGTCAGAGTGTGTGAAACTATAACAGGGACCAAGTCCAAAGAAACTTAGTGGACTAATGCGGTAACAGATCATTAGATCCTCTACATTTTAACAGATCGTCAACGCATAACGGCGAATTGTTACAGGTGTTAGCACAAGAAAAATCGCAGGAGTGATGCTTCTTTGGAAACTTACTACCCATAAATCAAAACTTCATGAATAAATGATTTCTTCGTCACATCGCCACGAGACAAAACTGTCTTGGATAAGAAGGCGGGAACTCATTGCATAAATATAGTTGTTCAGCTCTGCTCCGACTGGGCTTTTCTTCTAATGCGTGAGATTTTACGCTTGTGTTTAAATTAGTTATGTTCTAAAGTAGTCTCAACTATTATTTTCTACAATAAATAAAGCTGTGGGACAATAAGAAATTACGCGTTCGAATAGTAGAAAGAAATGACAAATCTATAAATAATTTACGCTTTGTGATTCACTTTCTTTATCAGCAATTAACTTACTGCACTCACTAAATTCTCACATAAAATAAACGTAAGTTTGTTGACACTAAGTTAAGGCTTTCTCTCTGTCTAATAGTCTTCCAAGGAAATTAAGCTTCATTTGTTTGTTTTGGATGCTTTCACAAATCTACACAACGGTAACCCAACCCCATAGTCCCCATATTTTAATCGATAGCCTGAAAGGAAGTAAAGTGGTGAGCAGCATTACTAACCTCTTTTGGACTACTTTAGTGCAATAACATCCACGACCCAAACGTTAGCAACAAGCGCTAATTCTGAACCCTCGGAATCACGATCCGACAATGTTAGCCACTAAGGCCACCCCTAGTCTACAAAAAACAAAAAGAAAACCAATTTATTTCAACAGAAAACACTTTTGGTTTTTACAGATCTACATAAAACTATTAGTTCATAGGAACATGAACTAAAATCTTAACTCTAAGCTAAACAGTTTAATAATCATTAATTAAGAACACTAAGCTTAACTCCTAAATCCAATATTGCTTTATGATTGTCCAATTTTAACAAATAACTATCTTAACGTATGAAATGCTTTAAAATTAATGTTCGACAATGTTAGCTGAGTAAGTTAAACGAATTCCTAAGCTTCATACGGCAAAGTCTTTAAATCAAAAAGTATCAACTTTACTGATAAATCTCCAACTAACTTGAAATGATGTACAGAAGATATTTTTCCCTTACTTGGCATGCGCGTTGAAAGAAACTTGAAGAATATTAAACACACTCAGCAAAAGTATTGCTTTTAATGGTTTTATTCTTTAACAGGCAGTTACAAAGATGGTTTGAATATGTTAAAACACTTTTGAATATGCAAAGCAACAAATCACATAAAATACACAGCAGCAGAGTAGAACGTATCATAACTATATTTTGACATTGTGTGGCACTATTTAGGTAGTATGAAGCCACCATACTGTTAGGAAGGATACGTAACAGTCTTTTTTAATGTTAAATATTCATACAATAAGATCATGAATATGTCTTAAAATTTGAGATTTAAGACTTTTAAGACTGGGATAGTTCTTGTAGTTAATACCGTTGGTAAACAAAAGCATGTATATCAACTTGGAGCACCAGGACCTTCCAGAAAGAGACTTGAGATAATTCGTGATTTAGTCATGGTAAGCAAATTATGGCTTTTTGTAGTAAATGAGAATCCACAAACATAAAAGTCATTGGCATAAGCCGCACGTGTGCCTCAGGAAATACTATCAACAGATCTCCTTGGTTTAAGAAAGAACAAGCTACATAACTTGAATATCGTACTTAGAATAGCCCATGGAGTATTGGATATTAGATTTGGACACTTTGAACTAAAAGTATAATATCAAATTATCCTAATTATTCACTGCCTTAGAAGGGGTAAGTTATATAGCTTGAATATGTTATTTGGAATAATCCATGGACTATGAAACACTAATTTTGTACACTTTGACTTAAAAGCGCCTTTTCCACACTGCCACAGCCATATATCTAAGAACTTACAACGCCAAAAACTATGTTTCGATACCTTTTGTCGATAGAGCACAGTTAGTTTATTGTGAAGCTTTGTGCTTAATTACAGACAAACAATCCTTGATTTGAAAGAACAGTGTAAAATTATTTTTGCTGTCTAATTATCATGCCAAAAATTACAGAGGTCAAACCAACCAAGTTTGGGTGATAGATATTAATAGATGAACAAACATCCTAAGTTTCCACAAAGCTAAAAAAGGGCTATTTGTTTCAGCTACTCGTATTTTGAAGTGACAGGCAGAAGGGAAGACAACCAATGAATAGTATAACTGACAACTCATGTACTGCTGTAATCAAATTGTTGGATTTGAACGTCGTTGTTATAATGTTCTAGGTCACATTTTGCTCTAGTATATATATATATAATTTGTTATTTTAACTCAAAAACTAGCCGAAACAAAAAAAAATGTAACAAAGTGAAACAGAGGTTTAAATTATGTTTTTTAACGGTCTTTCGTTATGATCTTACTTATTTTACTATTTAACTTTATTAGAATGTAATTATTTTCACTAATATATAAATATATATATATATATGTGTGGATATATTAATGTCGATGGTACGTTTGTTTCATGTTCCCATGGGGAAGGGTCCGGCATGGCCAGGTGGGTTAAAGCGTTCGACTCGTAATCCTAGGGTCGCAGATTCGAGTCCCCGTCGCACCAAACATGCTCACCCTTTCAGCCTTGGAGGTGTTATTATGTGACGATCAATCCCACTGTTCGTTGGTAAGAGAGTAGCCCAAGAGTTGGCGATGGGTGGCGATGATTAACTACCTTCCCTCTAGTCTTACATTGCTAAATTAGGAACGGCTAGCGCAAATAGCCCACATGTAGCTTTGCGCGAAATTAAAAAGAAACAACAAACAAATCTATGGGGAAGACAAACTCAATAAGCTCATTTCAGAAACGTATTTTTTCAAGGAAATGAATGTCATTATTTTCTTTCTCAATATTTTGGTCCACAGATCTAACTACAGAAATTTGATGTAAACAGGTCAGTACTAAGATACTGTCAGGTTTTATATGTATTCTTTACAGTCTATACCTGTGCTTTTTTAGTGACAAATTTCAACAATAAACAAGCAGCACACAGTACACTTTGACGAAAAAAAAGACAACAGTGTAATGAGCATTAAGTATACATATTTGGCTTGTTTTAGTACACTGTTTTAAAATATATGGAACATGTGCTCTTTGGTTATTGTTGAAATTTATCACCAAGAAGTTACAGACACCTACTGTAAAGAATTCAACCAATCATCAATACATAAATAAACACGACATTGGAGATCCGCCAGGATTCTACAATGGTAAACGACAGCAGACGTAAACAATAATTGATAAATTAAGCCTGTATGCACACAACTGTAGTGATAACGAACATATTATAGAAATTACAAACACTCAATACAATCATGTCTACTGATTTTGGTAAGTGGATGGAGTGGGGTGAGCGACCTGGACTCAAATAAATGACCTACGAGAGTTTGTTAAGCAACAATAACACCTAGAGAGAAAAAGAGCATCAACAGAGGAAAGAAAAGAAAAAGAAAAGCAGAAAGGAGAAGAAGGAAAGTGAAACTAAGGAGAATAGAATCACAGATTGAGATCACCAATCTCACCAGAGAGAAAGACTGAGGACCAAAGAAAGACAAGGAGGTTAGGGCCAGCCAACCCAAGCTGCTCAAATTTGATGAACAGAAAGACAGTAAGGATCCTTTTATGGAGAGCAGTGAAATATTCACCCAAAGATAAAACTGGGACAAAGATGATTGAGCAGTCTGTATCAACATGAACCAGAAAATGCCATGAACTATGACAAGTTAAAAGTGTCCTTGCTGAAATGCTATTAACTCCCAAGAAAGGTTTTTGCCAGAAGTTTAGAGAAATCAAACCTGACAATGAAGAAACTGTATTTCTGTTTGCAGCACATTTGCAGCAACACCTCATAAGGTGAACTGACATGGTCAAGTGTGAAGATTGTTTAGAAAGACTAGCAGGTATACGAAAATATCTACAGATCATGATTATGTGCTCTTCTGTCATATCTCAGTTCCTAAAGGAGACAGCACTCAAAGATGTATGCAAAATTATAAACCTGATAGGACTGTACATGGAAGCCCATGAAAGGAGTATAACTGGCAAGTTAAAACTAACCATTCAAAGTCGAAGCCAGGAGTGGCTGATCAGAAGCAGGATGCCATCAAAAGTGAAAAGAAGTCAACAGACAAATTAGAGAAAAGATGTTCTCTGATTGTTATAAAACTCGACACATTGTAATAACGCAGAAGGTCCAATAGAAATGTTGTGCAGAGTAAGGTTTCCAATAGAAATCTTGAGTGACAGAGGAACCCAGTTTACCTTAGAATTAATGCAGGAGGTGTGAAGACTCATCAGCACTAGACAACTCTTTACCACTCCATACAACTTCAGACGTAATAGATCTTGTGAAAAAGTCAACAGAGTCTTAAAAAGCATGCTGAAGAATATGTATCAGGAGAGATTTCGTGACTTGGATAGGTAATTGCAGGCAGTAATGTTTGTTTACAAAGAAGTTCCACAAGCAAATGCAAGGTTTTCGCATTTCAAGATACTGCACAGAAGAACAGCATAAGGTCTGATGCAGGTATTGAAAGAATTATTTATATAAGAAGAAGAGTCAAAATGAGGAATATATACTAATACGTGTTAGATCTCAGGAACTGAGTAAAGGTGACCTGTGAACTTATTTGAGAATGTTTGTATGCAGCTGAAAGCAATCAGAACTACTTTTATTAAAAGAAGGCCAAGGACTGTCGTTTCAAGTCGGACAGAAGGACTTCTACCCACATACCACAACAACCTCACCCTGCAGATGAAAAGACCTTTTGAAGTGTAAGAAGTGGTCAACAGAATAGGGAAGAAGACCTAATGGTTGCAGCTGTTGAGGCACAGATGGATGTTGCAGGTGTGGCTGTTATAGATACAGAATCAGAAGCAGTGACTTTGTCATTGAAGGTGAAGAACTAGTAGACTTGAGACAACTGGATGAAGATGAGATGTACAAAGATGCCAACATCAATAAAGAATTGATTGCAAAGCTAAAGAAAGAACTAAAAGATCTACTGTGGCAGTACATAGATGTCTTCACAGTTATACCAGTCAAGACAGACCTCATGCAACACAAGATCTAATGAAGCCAGAATTTGAGTTGACGTTAGAAGCTACAACCATTTAGCCTTTAAATTCAGTTTACTATTCTTCAGTAGTAATAGTGAAGAAGAGAGATGGTTCAAACTGCTTCTTCACAGATTTACAGAAGCTGAACCTTATGAAGAAGTTCAGTTCCAAACTTATGAGCAACCCAGGGCATATCACGGCAAAACTAGACAGGGCCAAGTTATTTACCAAGAGTGACCTCATTAAATTGTTTTCCAGATCACAACGGAGAATTAATCGTAAACGAAAATAGCCTTTGTAACACCAGTTAGATACTATTTGTTTAAGAGGATGCTGTTTGGGCCAGTCAACTTAGTGGTGTCATTCAACCATATGACGAAGAAGACATAGTACAAAACCATCAACTTTGAGCATTATGTGAACGCATGCTGACCCACACAGTCAGATGGAAAAATCATATGAAAAACTCAGAGAGCTGTTCAGATGAGTGAGGGTAGCAAGTATGACCCTCAGACCATCTAAGTGCTACATTGTTTATTCTGTGCTGAGCTTTGTCGGATACAACGTGGATGACCAACAGATAGCCATGGAAGAGGAGAAACTAATCCGTATACAAGATACACCAGCTCTAACAACCAAACACTAGGTCAACTTCTGGGGTTAGCAGGGTATTATAGGAAGTTCATCCTAAACTATATTGATGTCACTGCACCACTGACTGACTTAACCAAGAAAAGCCAACCAAACAAGGTGAAGTTGCATCATAATATCTCGTAGGTTTAGAATGTTGTAGGCCTCTATCTTCTATAAATAACTATACAAAATATAGTTAAAGTAAGTAAGACAAAGTTAGTTAGATATATAGTTAGCTTTAAACTGTGTAGTTGTGGGTTTAGCCATAAAGAGTTTATAATGGCATTTTAAGTGAAATTATCATCAACTGTATTGTAACAACAGAGAATGAAGAGTAATTTGTCTTGCGAAATTATGCTGTATATTAACTGAACCAGCATATGTAAAATTTGACGAAAAAGAGACTACTGCGATAACCAACAGTGTAACAAACATTTGTATATACGTTTTACTTGTTTTGATATATTATCTTTAAAAAAGTGGATTATGCGCAGTTTGTTTATCCTTGATCACACCGCCCATTCTATTAAAAGCATGGAACCGAAAGCACATTCTGTTTGTTTTTTATAATGAATGAGAACTTAAACATGTTATGAACGTTTTAAGTAACACTGAATATCCAAAACAAAAACAAAACCAGTAAATTTTTAACTGTTGGTAAACAACTAATTGGTTGTTACAACAGTAGTTAAGGGGAACTTCTCATGAAAGTTTTTGGGATAAAATTTGAATAATATTAAACATATAAAACAAATAGTTCGCTTTTACGAGAACTCGCATTATATACGACATATTTACTTAAATCATAAGTTATTTAGGAAGGGCAAAGATTAAACAAGCAGAGTGAGTGAACAGGTGAATGACAAAAACGATATTAGGTAAGATAGAAAGGATGCCAAAGCAACACGGGAGACCCACACTTCTGCCATATTCCAGCATATGTATTTTAGGGTTGAATATTTTAATAAACAAACATAGATATACAAATATTTATATGATTAAAAATTAATTAACATTCTAACAATTTGGAAATCGAACATTTTTAATGCAAAACTGTATTCAAAATAAAGTGTTTTTATTACAATTTAAGGTTTTTACATTAAGTAAGATTTATTTTTAAAACAGGTACGAAGTTTCAATCATCAGTGCGATCATTTTGAAGCACATATATTTTAACGTTAAAGTAAATGAAACGTTCAGTAAGAAAATTCAAAGTGAACTAAACTAAAATGTTATTTAGTATTCGTGACTAAAGTTACGTGTGTTTTCGTATAACAAAGTCGTATAGAGCTACCTGCTGTGTCCACCGAGTGGAATCTAGACAAATACATTTGCAAAGATGTTGCATCAGTCATATTAACACGACACAGTGAAGTGCAAGTGTAAGCAACTGTTTCCATGCCAACTTATTTCTCATAGTCCAATCAACATTCACCACGTTATCAGAAATTATGTAGCAGGTAAACCTTTTTGTTTACTATTTTGAATCCGATGCTTGTCTGATAGTTATTATATTTGTTATCTAACTTAATATAAGTGAATAGTCCCTATTTTATCAAAGTGTGCCATGAGGTGTTTATATTACACTCTATTGCTAGTCGTCATTGTACGTTTTGATACAATAACCATGTCCTTCACTGACATTGGTCGTGCTGAATAGGAAACTTTAGTTGGGCTTTTAATTGGAAATTATTATAGACTATATGTAATAAAAAGGTTTGTTTTGTTGTTACACTAATACAATGATTTACTGTAAATAAATATCAATATTGGGCCTTTGAATATTTATTGTAATGTATAATACACTGACCCAAACGGGAAAACGGAAAGTAGTGTATTTTGTTTGTATTTCTGGCAAACTTCTCATCAGGGTCTCCCCAACAGTGACACAGCAGATTATCTTCGGGTTTACACCGCTAGAAACTGGGCTCGATACCTGTAATGGCCAGAAAGCAGGTAACTCCTTGTGTAGCTCTGTGCTTAATTTCAAACACACACACAGACACTCGTCAAAGGTCACATGCTATTAATATTCAATACTGCGTTGCTACGTTACACGAAATTGTAAAGCAATAGTAGGAACCAGCGTTAATATACGTATTTGTATGAGCGAACATAGTGAAAACCTTGTCTATAAAGTTACCAGTTGAAATACATGAAAGTGGAGCTATTCTTTATACTGATATCTTATACGCACAGTTTGTATTCTAACGCAAATCTACACAAGGTTTTGTTCATTCCGGGAAATCGAATCCCAGATTTTAGCGTTGCTAATCCATGAACATACCGCTCTCCCACCGGGGGACATAAGTATAAGAGATTATCTACGCTGACGATGTCCAAAGACAAATAAAATCAAAGAATTTTATGAAATGTCCATCTGAAATTAGTAAACAAACAGCCTATAAGTACAAGCGGATTGATAAACTCGTAGCTATGAAGGGCCAGTGTGTGGCCTATAGGCTAGCGTGCTCTGACAGGGAATCCAAGAATTCATGGTTCGTGAATCATGGATATTTGTCGCAAAAACACGCTTCTCTTCCACTTTGTAATTCAGTTGTTCTGATAAGTTCTAGTGTTGAGAAGAGAACAACAAACATGTCATATAATGGTAACTCTAAGAAACTCCACTCATTTATAGAGTGACACAGTAAATTGGTGAATTTATTAATAACAGTTCAATCTTAAATGATTAAACTTAATGAAAAAATAAGCTATAACTTATTCTGGTTTTCGTATTAATATTGCTAAACTTATCAGGTACATGTACGTGTCTGATTCTCTGTGCCCAAGGAAAAGAAATGCTTTCTGAAATTTGTTTTAATTTTTATTTGTGGATACCTGAAACTTAGAAGTAAAATTTTCACTTATTTTAGAATTTGGCAAGTGTTTTAGTGATGTGACCTATGAACTTCAAATGATAATTAACACAATTATATACAGATATATTGTAATCTCATTAACATTACTCGGTGATATGACCTGAATGTTTAGTTGAGCTTTGAAGATAATATTCCCTGAGAAACGTAAATTTATATATTTTGAACGTTTGTTTTGACGCAGATATTCATACACTATTATATAATTTGATATTTTTTTAATATCAAATGAACTGAAGTTGGGCATGATATTGAAATAACTACCTTAATGTTACAAAGTTTTTTTTGTATGTTATAAAAGTAATAAATAAACTTATTATTCGGCTTTAAGTTTCGGACATGGTGAGCCGGATTCAAATCCATTCAGTGCCACAAAATAGTCCCACACTTCAAGCTGTGGGTGTGTTATAACGGTGATATTGTAGATACTACTTCATACTGGCAGATGAATAGTCTCAGTAGCTTTATCATGAAACACTAGATAGAAATGTGTAATGTAAAATTTTAAATTCATTTAAAGAAATGAGAAATATTTACACAGTCAAAAACCTGTTCTTATAAAATTCAATTTCTCCACGAGATGGCATTGCAAATGAGATGTTCCTAATCATTTATAAAATATTTCCATGCATTGGGCAACAGCGTGCTGTCATTAATCTTGGAATACTAATGAAAGAATAAAACATCCACAAAGTGAAATATCTGATAACGTCACAGTAAATTATGATTTATTTGGTTTGATGACTAATGAAATATCTGTGTGCAAGTATGCTCTGAAAGCAGGGGCGTAAGTCCTGGGGGGATGAGAGGTATATATCCCCCCTTCATTTAGGTGGGGTATGGTGCATACAATTATCCCCCCCTACAGTCTGGTCTGTTGAATTGTTTTATTGCATCACAGGCCTACAAATTGTGTGTTTGTTCTTGTGATTCTCGTGTTCTTACCAATCGAATTACATAATTAGGCCTAGATGTAGGCTTTTTCAGTAGCCGAAATGTACATCTTTAATACAGGCGTGCTTCTAAGCGATAGTTCGTAAGTATCAGTCAGTAGGCCTAAATATACATGCAAGTATCGTGGCAACAAGATTACTCTGTGAATGCATGTTTACAGCTTTCAGGTTCACGTAGTCAGAGATTACCAATTTGTAAATTGAACAGTTCACATAAGTGGTTGCAAAATTCATCCCCCCCCTTCATCGGGTGTAAAAAATCTACGCCCCTGTCTGGAAGATTCGTTAAGTGAAACTTCAAGATATTTCTGCTTGAGGAAATCTTTCTAAAATTTTTTTTTTTTTAGGTTTTTGATGAACCAATCGCAAGATATGTTTTTCGAAATGGTTTGCGATATATGACATTCGTTAGAGATATGGCTTCAATCAGCTAAGTATAACAAGTATTATCACTAGTAGCGATCATTTTGCATTATCGACGATATGACGAAGAAATAAGACCCCTAACGAAGAACTAATGAACTTTAATGAGAAATTAAAATTATTATGTAATTGATACTTTGATCGAATATCTCCTTCCATGGTGGCTTAGAAGCAAAAGTTAAGTTATATTACTAAAATTGTGGTTTTGATACCTACAGTGAATAGAAAATAGATCGCCTCTTGTATAGCTTCCAGCTGAATAACAATATGGACGAGAGTGTAAACGGGTACCAGTTTGTAGGGGGCGCTGCAGTGTATATTAGGTTATTAATTGTTATAGGTATAAATGTGTTCCTTTATATTGGTTTAATTTTGGTTTGAGTTCTTTTATAAGTAGGACTTCTTTGATTTTGTGTTTGTTTATGTTTGTTTCCCTATTTAGTATCTGGGTGCTTCCTATGGTTATGTTGTGTTTATTTGATTTGCAGTGTTCAAAAACGTATGAAGGTGTGTTTTTTTTTTGTTTTTTTAATCTGTTTTCCATTTTTCTGCTTCTTTCTCCAATATGGAGGTTGTGGCAGTTGTTGCATTGTATTTTATAAATAATATTGGTGTTGTGTTTGTCAGTGTAGTATTTACATAGTATAGACCTTAGTTTTGTACTCCATACACCCCAACATTAAGTTCACCTGTGAACACGAAACAAAACTAAGCAAATAGCATTTCTTAATCTCAAGATCACAAGAACCGATACTCAATTCAAAACAGAAATCCACAGAAAAATATTTAATACTGGACTATACATTCCCTGGGACTCAGCACATGAAACAAAACAAAAACTCAACATAGTAAGAAACCAAATAAACACAGCCACAAAACTATGTTCACCTGATAAAATTAACAATGAAATCAACAAAATAAAACAACACTTCACTAACATCAACAAATTCCCTCAAAAATCCGTGGAAAAAATTATACACACACACCTAGACCAACAACAAACAAACAATAAATCCCAAGATAAAACAAACTGCAAAACCTTATACTGCTGCATACGATAAGATCCCAACAGCAGCGAAAAAATAACCAACATTTGGAAAAAAAACTTAAAAATACAACATTCCAGTAAACACCAAATTTATACAAAAACAAGGTACAAAACTAAAGTCCATACTATGTAAAAACTGCACTAAGAAACGCAACACCAACATTATTTATAAAATACAATGCAACAACTGCCACAACTTCCATATTGGAGAAAGAAGCAGAAAAATGAAAACCAGATTCAAAGAATACACAAAAAGCACTTTCACACGTTTTGAACACTGCAAATCAAATAAATACGATATAACCATAGAAAACACCCAGAAACGAAATAGGGAAACAAACATAAACAAACGCAAAATCAAAGAAGCCCAACTTATACAACAACTCAAACCAAAATTGCCCTCCAGTGGCTCAGCGGTATGTCTGCGGACTTACAACGCTAAAAACAGGGTTTCGATACCCGTGGTGGGCAGAGCACAGGTAGCCCATTGTGTAGCTTTGTGCTTAATTAAAACAACAACAAACCAATACAAAGGAACACCTTTATACCTATACTAATTAATAACCTAACATATACTGCAACGCCCCTACAATCCTGCACCTGTTTATACTCTCGTCCCTAAGACGTGTTCGTTAACTGTCACATTCAAACCCTCTTTATTAGCCTGAAGTTGACCTAAAAAGTTCGAAACGGTGTCCTCTACTTCATTTTAATAAAAGATTGAATGCCCAAACCAGCAGTCTTGAGTTAAATTTTTACTTCAAATGGGTTTATCGTCTTCGCGAAAAATTCCTGGTTTTAAATCGAGGACTCTTGTCATATTTGACACCATCTCATTTGGTTTCTACACCTATTTACAAATATTTCGATTAGTCAATACAAAAAACAGAATTTCAGCATAGTAGAAATTTTATTATTGTAATACTTTTCAGCGTAGAATTGTCATTAACTTGAAAGTTATCTATCCAATAGTTTTAGAAGTGTTCCTCTTTGAAATCACAGTATATTTCTTTTGTTTCATTTGCGAATGTGGAAGATTAAATAATCGGTTTTATTTTTCCTGTAAATCAACAAGTGTTCGTTTACAAATTTATTTCTTCAGATTATTAAACCTTTGTTGATCAGGACAGAAGACAATTACGAATTTGTTAGACGTTTAAAGTTAGGACATTTTTTTATTACTGTTAATGCTAAGCCTCAAACGAATCCTCTTTATACTATCTTCGAAAACTTAAATATTTTGGAAATGAAACTTCACAGAACATTTCAATTATAAGTTTTTCTACAAATAGTTTATTTGTTTGAATTTCGCGCAAAAATACTCAAGGGTTATCTGCTCTAGCTGTCCATAGTTTAGCAGTGTACGACTAGAGGGAAGGCAACTAGTCATCATCACCCACCGCCAACCCTTGGGCAACTCTTTTACTAACGAATAGTGCGATTGACCATAACATCATAACGCCCTCACGGTCGAAAGGACGAGGATGTTCGGTGTGATGGGAATTCGAACCCGTGACCCTCGAATTACGAGTCGAACTCTTTAGCTTACCTGGCCATGCCAGGGCCTGCTACAACTAGTATTTTAATATTATACTTAGCAATGACACAGTTCTTCAACTTCGCACCCTTTGCATACAAATAGAAAGCATACTTGGAAACAACTTGTATTCTATGTTATTTCAAATAAAGTCAGGAAGAAATATTATTAGCGTTAAGTAAGTTGTTATACTAATATGAAGGTAATAAATTTGTTTACGAATTTCTATAAAGAACAACGTAGCTTCTCCATATTAGAATTTTTTGGTATTTAACTCCTACGACAGTTATGTTTGTTGTAACTGAGCTCAAAGACACAATATGAGCTATCTGTGCTGTGTTCGCTGCGGTAATCGAAACTAGATCTTTAATGTTTTAAATTGGGTTGTTAGAGAGTTACGTATAAGCTTTCGTACATTGAGTTAGGAATTACACAGGCCTGTATCTAGCTTTAAACACATTCCTAATGACTTTCGTTTTTGTTAATTTCGCGCAACGCTACACGAGGGCTATCTGCGCTAGCCGTCCCTAATTTAGCGATGTAAGATTAGAGGGAAGGCAGCTAGTCATCACTACCCACCGCCAACTCTTGAGCTACTCTTTTACCAACAAATAGCGGGATTGATCGTAAAATTATAACACCCCCATGGCTGAAAGGGCGAAAATGTATGGTGTGACGAGGATTCGAACCCGCGATCCTCGGATTAGGATTCGAGTGTCTTAACTACCTGGCCATACCAGGTTTTTTAGACTTAATCCTTGTTGTAATCTTAGTTTATTAGTTTGAAATTATTAAGATTTAATGAAACTCGTTTGACCAAGATTCGTATTCACATATGACTTTTGTTGTAAATTCACCAAAGTAACAAGAAATGAAAGTTTCAATTGGCAGGACTCTCATATCAATTGTTAGAATAAATAAGAAGAGCATGCGCAGAATAATTAAGGATGGCAAAAGTATACCAGCAGAGGTTTCTAAGTTCGCGAATTAAAATATACACATTAACATTTCCTGATGGAAGTTTACTTATTTTGCTTCATAAATGAAAGACAATTTTTAATTTTAAATGGCAAGAAATATAAAATTAACAAAAACTCATGACGAACTTTCTTGATACTACAAGTGAGTCAGTGGTGTTTTTATGTATTTACAATGCTAAAATTTAGGATTCGATTTCCCCCTGGTGGACGAACACAAAAAGCCTATCGTACAGCTTATTAAATTATATAAGATAATTACTTATTGGTCGTTTAGTTATTGCGGAGCAAAGCCACATTGGACCTTCTGCTGTGTCTATCACAGAGAAACTAAGCCCAGATTTTAGCGTTGTAAGTCCATTCACATACTGTTGTCTCAGCGGTAAGTGGCCCGACATGGCCATGTGGGTTAAGGCGTTCGACTCGTAATCCGAGGGTCGCGGGTTCGAATCCCCATCACACCAAACATTCTCGTCCTTTCAGCCGTGAGGGCGTAATGATGTGATGGTTAATCGCACTATTCGTTGGTAAAAGAGTAGCCCAAGGGTTGGCGGTGGGTGGTGATGACTAGCTGCCTTCCCTCTAGTCTTACACTGCTAAACTATGGACGGCTGGCGCAGATAGCCCTCGTGTAGCTTTGCGCGAAATTCAAAAACAAAAACAACAAACTCACCGGTAAACACTTCTTTGCAGTGTCCTCAATGCATGTGTTGCAATACAAGAAGCCTCTAAACACTTGTTATTATGCAAGTAAAAACCCAGAGTTATCTTTAAAAAATGATTAATTACAATAAGTACTTATATTTAAAAGCATACTGGATTACTGTTTCAATGTGATCCAAGCCGAACCTGGAAGATATTAGGGCAACAACTTAATCGTTTTACATGAGTTTTTGTTTGTTATTAAGGGCAAAACTGCACAAAGAGCTATCTGTGCTCTGTCCACTACGAATATTGAAACCAGGTCTCTAGCAGTACAGGTCCGGATGGAGGCGTTTTTTTTTTATGAAAATAACCAGTTTATATCATTTAGTTTTATTTTTAAAACACCGATACATGCTTTTTAAATTACTTTCTATAGTTTCTGTATATACCTTCTCTATGATTAAATTCTACAAATCCAATCGTCAGTCTTTAAATAAAATGAGTTGTGAAAATTACTAGAATAAACAGCCAGCAAAAACAAACTTCAAGAGATGACGGACGAACCACACGTACAACAGCATTGTTTCTAAGAGGAAACAAAAAGACGGATTCCTGAGAACTAACGTATGTAGAAATGAGAAAAACCCCAAAAACTTTGAAAGTTTTTGGTATTAAAATAACACCGTAGTGGTAAAATTAAAAATTTCGGTATTTGAATTATCATTATATTCGATTAAAATAAATAGGAATCCATAACTTTCTTAACATTTCCATGCTATATATCAGATCATCCCTTAATAATGTGCGATTTTAGGTTCAGAAAAAGAGAAAAGATTTCAAATGCTTTTAATGTTATTTAATTAATCATGTATGTTCCATTATTATTAATTACTTCCTGCCAACGATTCACAAACTTCTGAATGTCACTTCTGTAAAATTCTTGGGGTTTGAAGGAAACGAATGTAGAGAGGGTAGTTTTGACATCTTCATGTGTTCCAAGCTCTTTTCAATCAAGATAGTTCTGCAAACTTTGGAATAGATGATAATCACATGGAGTAAGATCTGGAGAATAAGGAGGATGTGGAAGTTTTTCCCAGTCTAGCTCTTCAATCTTTGCAGATGTGTTCCTTGCTGTATGGGGCCATGTATTATTCTGTTGTAGCACAACACCTTTAGGATCAAAGCAGGTATCTTATATATATATATATATATACATGTATATTGACAAATGGTGTTGGTGTTTTTAACCTTTTCATTATAAGGTTACTAAAAGGTATAACGAATAAAGAACAAAAATACATTAAAACATGAAGAACTTTCTTCGCTTGATATCTTTAATAGCTTTCTTTGCCCTCTGGGGAAGGTTTCAAATTTAGGTGACTGAAACATACATTTCGCTTTAACTTTTTTAAAAGAAAGCTCACTTAATTTTGTTTTCCAAACGGTAAAAAATTATTTGCTTCTAAATGTCAAGAAATAATAAAATTCGTGACCAATTTTCGATGCTTTGATCAATTTTATTGAACATTAACGAGAAGTAACGGAATTGTACACATGCAACGTAGAAAGGACAAAAGAGTACCAGCCGTATATTCACACAATATAACCCATCTAAGTTTCCCGTTTTTAACCTTTATGGCATGCTACGATATCATGAATAAGTTTCAATAAGCAATATCAGATCAATGACGTAACCTTTCAAGTCATAAGTTAGGTAAAATACGTGTGCTTGTGGACTACAAGATCTTATTTAAAGTAATTGCATTGTGGGCCATATATCATATTGTGAATAAGAAGGTTTTGAAGGATCACTGTGAGCCTAAAAAAATAGTAAAAGTTTCATGATTTATATTTTATTTTAACTACAAGTCACTAAGCTTAGTTTTTCTGTCGTATCTCTGGAAGCTGGGACAAATAACCAAATATCTTTACTTTAATTGGCTTACAGAATTTTTAAGTGTTGTGTTAAGGGAGCTTAATATAGAACTAGCAGCTACAATAAACAGAGTCGATGGAAAAGTGCTTGGACTGGTTAATAATGGTCATTTAGTATAACGTATCAGATGTATGTACAGTTGTATCAGATTTCTATCTTATGTCTTGGACATTAACACAACTTAACTTGTCCATCGAACAACGTGTGGACTTATGCTAAGTTATCGATTAAATTTATATTTAAAACAAGTTTAACAGATAACTATACTGAATCTGTCATTGCTTTATGACATGGAACATACAAACCAGACACAGAAAAATACACACAAAAATGCGCAATGAATCAAAACAATATTCGATTTGGACTTGTGAGGGACTAGATGCACTCACCATTTGGACATCAGTAGATACAGAACCTGCTATGAAAATAAAAAAAACAACAAATGTGCCACAATTGTACAAACAGTGCATAATACAGAGAATATTAAAAACATGTTGACTTAAAATAATGATATATCATAAATACAAAGATAAAACACTTGATACAATGACTTAGATATACAAGTTATCCTCGATATATTGTCGTGAATAACGTACAAACGAACATAAAAATCACTTATTCTTAAAATGCAAAAAAACTCTGCAGTCCGAAAGTTTTTATAGAACGACCATTTTAATTATTTTCAAATGTGTAAACAACGAAATACTCTTGCGATGTCATAAATGACATTGCTTCATGTCCGATTTACATATAATCTTGTTGTGTATGACATCAATATTTTCATGTTTCTAAAAGCGGTCAAATCACATCGATATGATGTAGCTTTCTTCTAGGTCGTATCTTTGTACTTTTTTTTTTACAGTGAAGAGTTTACTTAGTAGTCTTTTTTTAGCCTCTTATATAATCGTTACGTCACGTTATACGTCATTATTTTATTATACAGTATTAACATGTTCCACCATTGTCGGCAGGCACTCCACACACCATAAACTTCGTATATCTCACGAGGATTCATATTCTGTTTTGGAGTCTTTATGTTTTGAATTATGGCCGACATGTGACTTTTGTCGATAATGGAACGTGAAGTCCTTAGGTATCTCTCTAGAACCCATGCATATGATGGTGTAATCCACGTTTGTTTCGCTTACGTATGTACTGCATCATGCAGTCCTTATGTCTCACAGGGACCCGCTATATAGAGTTCAAGCAAGTCTCACGAAGACCTTTATTCTACCATGTAGTTTTTATGTAGTTTTGTTATGTGCCCGCCACAGTAACACTAAATCGAACACGCATTTCAACAGTATTTTATACACGCTCAACATTTTGCCGTAGAATGCTTAAAATATTGTTTGCAAATACTTCAACATACAATAAAACGCTTCATTTAGACGTCAGAATAGAGTGAAACCCTGGTTTTTGGAATAACACATTTAACCGAACTCAAATATTTTTTGATAATTTAAACGTAGAACAGAAGTTGTTAAGAACGCATTTTGTAAATATAGTTACCAAGGGCATGAAATTCTAAATACTTCTGTATTATTGCGCGAGTGATGGTCACAAATAAATGATATATTTTTGCTTATTTTTTGAATATAAGTAAGCTGCGGCTGATGAATTATCCACTCACTCCTGGAAGATGTTCTTCTGAAACACGAAACATTTTAAGACCCTGGAATGGTCATTATGTGGCATCTGCAACTGGAAAGTTCGAATGGACAATCCTTTCCCACCACAAATATCGTCCTGACCTAACACCGTGTGAATTACATTTGTTTGGTTTCTAATCTCTCAAGGACCATTAAGGTAGACAACAATTCAAGTACCTGATACTCCTAAAGCAACTGCGTGCAATTAATTTAGTTCGTAATACTGCACATACGTTTCACAAAACTAACTCTTAACAGTAACGTACATTACACTGTAGCCACCAAGATATTGTTTTGTGGCCCTGAAGTAAGATTATTTTAAAATCTTAATCGTGGACCTTCTTGAGGTATTTTTGGATTAAACATCTAGGTTAAACCACAATCATAATTTTAAATGAATAAACTAAGTCGTAAAATCAACATCAATGGGATTAGTAGGGGACTTACGCATTCATGGCGACAGTTTTTCAACACTTGAAACAATGAGTCAGGCAATACGTCACGGAGTCAATATTACCGCATAAGTGTAGCGTAAGCGTGAAAAAAAAAATTTTTAAAATCAAAGATTTTACCAAAAATTTGATTTTTTTTAAACATGGCGCTTTCAAAAGAGAGACTGTGTGGATGGACACATAACGACCTGTGTAAATAGTGGAGTACTACAAACAAATAGTGACAAACAAGCGGCACTTAATAAAGAAGCTCAAAATGATTAATAATTTCCATAAAGAAGTGTATCCAAAAGATTCGGGTATTTTTCTGTTAATATTAGAGTCTAGTAAGTGAAACATTTTATAACAGATCGTGTATTGTGCCCACCGAAAGGGCATTTTCCAAAGAATGGGGGGAATAAGTGAGAAGGTATTTTTAGAACACTATTACAATGAGGCAACAAACGCAGTTGTTTGCTTACAGTTAACGAGGCTGTGGTATTTATTTTAACATGATTTACTGTGTTGTGGACCTGCTGGTCACTTGGAAATCTCAGTAAACTAGAGATTGAGTCCGCTTGGTATAAAGGAAACCGTAATTGGGAGCTAGAAATCGAGTATGCTTAAGAATAACGAAATCTGTAACTGGAAAGATTTGTCAAAATACGTTTGTACAAAACTTGTAAAACGTATTAAGATGGTATGTGATCACTTGAGATGCAACGTGAAGCAGAAATAAATGAATAAAATATTGGAGGGACAACTTCTGACGAAGGTCTTTAAATGGGTCATTAATTTTCGCTATAAGATGCAGGAAGACCCTTGGTGATGGACTTTGGGTCATTCATTTTATTTGTTTGTTTAGAATTTTGAGCAAAGCCACTGGAAGGCTACATGTCCTAGACGTCCTTAATTTAGCAATAATAGACTAGAAAAAAGACAAGTAGTTAACATCACTCACCGTAAACTGTTAGGCTACTCTTTTACCAATGAATAGTGAGATTGAATGTAACTTTATGACGCCCTCACGGTTGAAAGGACGAGCATGTTTGGTGAGAGGCATTCGAACCCACGAGCAGCAGATTGCGAGGCGAGTACCTTAATCGCCAGGCCATGCCAAACTAATTCTTCTCTGTAATTGAACTTAGTAACTGAGCCGAGTAAGATCAGATATTAAGACAACTAACACAATTATTCAGCGATACAGTTAAATAACTAAGACCCAAAATTCAAAAGTAGGTTATCGAGGTTCTGTCTTAAAGTAGTAAAAGCGATATTATAATGAAAGGTTAGAATAAATAAACACAGTTTTTCTCAGTCACAGCGAATTCAACTGAAGATTGCTATTATTTATCCTTGCCAGCGTTAAATATCCAAATGACAGACCAACTGCTGGAAAGAGAGAGCTTGGATGTTACAGATTTTAATATAGATGTGATTCTTCCTTAACTATAGCTCCAGATAAGGAACTCTTTAGAATGTTGTGATACTTTGAAGCGATTAATGTAGCTGTTACCATCTTCAAGTAATGCGTTGTGTTATTCACATGTCATTTAACATTTTCCAAATGCATGTTATTCAAACGGCCAAGATATCGTCAATTAATATTTCAAGGTGAAAAAAACAAGAAATGAAGGGCAATTATTGCGTAATATTTCAAATTCATTTGACAATGAAAAGCTAAAATTATTCACGAAAGCAATGTAGATCGTTCGGATGAAACTACAGGCTTATGAAGGGTTGACAGGCTGCCAGAAGAAGGTAACATAAGAGTAGAGGGCGCACTTGCGTGCTGTGTTTCCTGGTGACGCCGCAAGTCCACTTTCCTTTGAAAAGCACGTGGACACAGGTCACAGGCGAACGGTTTAAAACCAGTGTGTTTTCTGGTGTGGGTGATTAGATTAGATGACTGACTGAAAGCTTTTCCACAGATGTTACACTTGTGAGGTTTCTCTCCTGTAAAAATAAAAGGTGCGCTGTCCAGTCAGTCGCTTGACCTTTATCAGTACTTACAATCTATATCTCAAATTCGTTATTAAGACACACAAAACTGCAAAACAAAGTGAAGAAATCTGTATTATGGTACTTTTAATATCTAATGTGAAAAGTCTACCTATACCACCAAACATAAATGGTGTAAGGGCACAGTGGTAAATTTTGTAAATTGGAAAATCGAATGCTTAACGAGTAAAAGTATATTATATTATATTATATTATATTATATTATATTATATTATATTATATTATATTATATTATATTATATTATATTATATTATATTATATTATATTATATTATATTATATTATATTATATTATATTATATTATATTATTAACTGACCTGTGTGAATGTAAGTGTGTTTCTTCATGTCCGACTTCTGATGGAACCTTTTCCCACAGTATTGACAAGGGTAAGGTCTGGTATCAGAATGGATGAGCAAGTGGGTGGACAGAGTGGATGACCTCTTGAACGTCTTGCCGCATTGCTGGCATTCGAAGCTCCTCTCAGTCCTGTGGACAGCTCGATGTAGGTCTAGGCTAAGTTCATGGCCAAAACTCTTGTTACACTGAAGACATGAGAAAGGCCGTTTGCCGTTATGCGAACGACGAGCATGTACTTCAAGTCCATGTGGAGTGCTAAATGTTTTCTCACAGCTGCAACATGAGAACGGTGGCTTTCTTACCGTAGGTAACTGCAGACCTCTTGAAATACCTTGGTCTCTTGTCACCAAGTTCACTGGTTCGTTTTCTTCTTGGCTAAGGTTGGAGGACTTTGTAGGGCCCAAAAGTGCTTCAATTGAGTAATCAGACAACTTGCGACCACTAGAGGCCGCTGTCATTTTTTCAGACTGTCTGTTCTGGATTTTGATAGGCATTAAACACTTGTTCTGGACTTTTGAAGCTTTAGTTTTGGACGGTAGGTTGATAATATTGGGTGTATTCTCGATACTGGACGGACTGATGCAGGGCGAAGACAAACTCGAACCAATATACTGGTCTCCTATATTATACAGAGAAGAAATGTCAAGTTTTATTACATCACTATGAGTAAATATTTATCCATCACATCTGTAAAACGTTTTGCATTTATTTTTTCACGATAACGAAAAGCTGAAGCAAAGAGAGTTTTTTGCTTTCTCATGTTTCATGCAATCAAATTATTATTTTAACTCAAACAACCAATAATTTGATTCGTTTGTTTTGTTTTTCGAGTGTCACGATATTACTGGCACAAATCAAAGATGACTAAGAATATTGCCCAACGACCCGGCATGGTCAAGTGTGTTAAGGCGTTCGACGCGTAATTTGAGGGTCGCGGGTTCGAATCCCGGTCGCACCAAACATGCTCGCCCTCCTAGCCGTGAGGGCGTTATAATGTGACGGTTAATCCCACTATTCGTTGATAAAAGATTACCCCAAGAGTTAGCGGTGGGTGGTGATGACTAGTCGCCCTCCCTCCAGTCTTACACTACTAAATTAGGGACGGCTAGCGCAGATAGCCCTTGAGTAGCTTTGCGCGAAATTCCAAAAAACAAACAAAAGAAATTGCCCAATATTTTATCTGGTTTGACGGTTGCTACACGTATAAAAGCAGAATTCGTTAAAGCACTCCTAAGATAACAAAAAAAGAAAAGATTAACTGATTGTGTGTACTGTAAGAAATCATGAGAAAACAAACAGCTGGGTGACTTCTCTTGCCAAACTACTCTTGAAGGAATATCTGTTTAGGAAGATATTATCTGAGAATGATCTTTAAAACTAATCTGAACACTGAACAGCTTGTAAATACCCAATCGTCAGTTACAATTCCAATTTAGTTTGTTCTGAAACCAGAAGTTCAACCCAAGAATTTAAAACATCCTGTAGAATCACAATGTGGGTGTTGTTGTTTTATTAGTTCAGATCAGGACTGCAACTAATTGAATGCCTTACAGAGCTAAAAATTCCATAGTTTCAAATATTTCTAAAGTTTTCTAACTTCTCTTTTATTGGAATGGGAGGAGGGTGGTCAAAACTAGCCAAATATTTCGGGTAGAATAATTTACACTTTTTATAGGTGCAATAAATATTGTATATGTTGCAATATGAGAACCTTGCTGTTGTGTGTGTGTGTGTGTGTGTTTTCTTATAGAGAAGCCACATCGGACTATCTGCTGAGTCCCCGAGAGGAATCGAACTCCTGACTTCCATGCTGTTCTGTCTTCGTACTGTTACTAAAGGCAAGCTTAGTGTGGTCAGATTTCCACAGTAAATTTTACGAACATCGAACACGGATCAAGTCAATTATTATTGCTTATATAACATTTCACACTTTATATTTTATATTTTTATATATTTTATTTTTACATTTTATAGTCGAAATTATTGCTTATGTTTTAGTACATTAAACTTTGTGTAATATAATAGGAAAATAGTATACCTGACTACATTTACAGGTTGTGGTTTTTCTTAAACAGAACGTTGAACAGTAAATAAAAGAAAAAACACGCATTAAATGGAAAATATTACAACAGAAAAACTCGTTTTATGTTTAAATACGAAACATGGGAGGAGAATAAGCTACAGTTGGGAAATAAGGTACAGTTAACCAATCCAGAAACAGTTAATGTCTTTCGTCCTAACAGAACTACCAATCACGTTTTTCTAAAGTTGAAATTTATCTAATAATGAAAATGTTAATAGTTTCAACCTAGGCATGTTTCTATTTAATTATGTATTTGAGATGTTTTTTTAAATAACATCTTAATTTGTGATTGTTTAATATGTATTCTGTGCTACTGGCAGCAGTAACCCTTAAAAAGAACAAGTGTGAGTGATAAGTTTTCACATAATTTATGTGGCAACAAGAGACGTCTAAACAACTTACTTCCGGATTTTAATTTGAAATATAAAATAGACAAATGTAGTTGATAAGTGATTCTTGAGTAGTATACACGTATTTTAGTACTCTGTATTTATTAGTTTCGTATTCATATATACATACGTACCTGTCTTCTGTACATGTAAATAATTTGACGATGCTACGTAGTTTAATGGAGATAATTTCCAGGATTTTATACGATGCGCCAGCGGAGAATAACTGGAGATACCGGAATCCCCATCACAAGATTTTGTTGACGCCGTCTCAGACAAAGCCAAGACCACGCCATCATGGCCGGTGGCTATGATATTTCTATCAGCAGGTGAGACAACACTGCCGCAGGCTTGACGCGCTAGGCTGAGGTAACGGAGCAGCACTGAGCTGTACGGACCATATGGCGAGTAGGCTGAAGACAAGCTCAAGGGCCAACAGCTGGGATAGACGGCTAGACTAGCCACTGGTAGCCCCGGGGTCGATCCTTGACCTAATGTAAAATAATACCAAGTTTTTGTAGTATTTTGAAAACAATAGCTATATATATATATATATTTATTTTACTATGACCAAATAAAATTTCAGACAATTTAGTTTGGGGTTTAAACCTAATGGGTATTGTTTTTCATATATCTGAAGGTTACTCATATTTTTGGGTTTCAATGAAACTAGATCTAACGTAGTTTTATTAAAACATATTAAGCATGCGTTAATATTAGCAGCTTCTTGCCACATTATGTGTTAGCTTATGTCTGGTGTTGTAAAACAATTGGACGAGGCGAGTCGTCCAGAGCTCTTTTTGGCTTAAAATCATGTAAAGCTAATAGACTTCTTTTTAATTCTCCTAATATATTCTGTTTTGCTTTAAAGAATGTAGTGTATTTCTATTTGTGAAGTCAGTAGATTGAACATAATTACTCAGTGCATATGATTCGCCAAAAAAATTCTTTAGAAGAAGAAGAAAACTTGCAAAAAAAAGTACAGAAGCAGTACATGTAAGAAAGCTAAACAATAACTGGTTTGAACGAGCGCAGAGCTCGAGCAGACAATCACTTTCTCTCTCCTCGTGTTCTCGTATAACAGAGTATTAGAGCAACAATCTCGAGCCTTTGGTAATTACAGTCGGAGTGGTGAAAAAAAAAAAAACGTTGTAAGTTTTGCTCTGCCTCTAAGGCTGTTTTCTTATGCAGATTTGAGTGAAATGTAACATGGAATATTTTTTATACAATAAGTATGACTGTATAATGCTGACGAAACAGTAACGAGATACAGAATTATACATTATAAACACGTGGATTATCTTACTTGCCATAGGTACAATTCATTGATATATATTTATATTTTACTTGTAATAATTTGGATACTTTCATACACATTGTATTTAGAACTTTATATTAACAGAAATCTACCATATTTTTTAACCAAAACGATCTAGCTCACTCAACAATGAGCGATACGAAAATGATACACCTTTTTTACTGTTAAAGTGCCTAGTTAACTAGGCCTATAACAAAGCTTACTAATTACAACAAACAGTGTGTTAGCAGTTACACGATTATTTTACAAGGATTTAATATTTCTCACAAAGTAAGCAGTAAAATCACGCCGGACTCTAACATTGAACCGAATAAAACACTTTGAGTACTTCGAGTAAAAGTGTTAACTAACTGTCGTCCTATACATTGTTTGTTTCGGAATTTCGCCCGTATTACTCAATCACCACTTGCAATGGTCGATCATAATTTTGACCTGATAGACTAGAGTGGTGGTTGCTAGTCGATAGCACGTACTGAAAACAAAAAGCACGATTATTTTTTCGGCAACATGAAGAGAAACATAAAATCGTGCAGCAGACAAAAATACGATGAAGAAGATTCTTTATTTTACCGCTAGTCTTTATTTACATATTTTTCTCACGTATGAATAAACTTACCACTATTTTACTCGTGTCTACATTGGCTACAGTTTTACTCATTATGAAAAGTTTGACTACTGTTTGCTCATTATGAATAAACTGACTACTGCTTTGCAGGTTCGAATCCCCATAACTCCAAACATACTCGCCCTTTCAGCCGTGGGGTCGTTATAATGTGACGGCCAATCCCACTATTCCTTGATAAAAGAGTAGCCAAAGAGTTGGCGGTGGGTGATGATGACTAGTTACCTTCCCCCTAGTATTAGGCCGGGCATGGCCAGATGGATTAAGGCGTTAGACTCGTAATCTGAGGGTCGCGGGTTTGCATCCCTGTCGCACCAAACATGCTCGCCTTTTCAGCCGTGGCGGGGTTATAACGTGACGGTTAATCTCACTATTCGTTGGTAAAAGAGTAGCCCAAGAGTTGGCGGTGGGTGGTGATGACTAGCTGACTTCCCTCTAGCTTTACATTGCTAAATTAGGGACGGCTAGCGCAGATAGCCCTCGAGTAGCTTTGCGCGAAATTCAAAAACAAACAAAACAAACCCTCTAGTATTACACTGCTAAATTAGGGACGGCTAGCGCAGATAGCCCTCGTGTAGCTTTGCGCGAAATTCAAAAACGAAACAAACAAAAAGACTACTGCTTTACATATCATGAAGGCTTACTACAGTTCTACTTATTATGAATAAACTGACTGTTGTTTTACTCATCACAAAGACCATCTGTTTATTATAAATAGATCGATTACTGCTTTACTCATAGTAAAGAGACTGGTAACTCTTTATTCATAACGAAGAAAGCTGTGAAGACAAAATGATCTAAACTGATCAAACGTGGTTAAATCAAAGAAATATAGATTTTTGTATATTCCAGTGTTATTATAATAAAACTCGCAGAAAGTACCCAAATAATGAGCACAATCAAATGTAACCATATACATTATATCCAAGTTTCAATTTGCGAGTTCAAGAGTGTCGTGAATATATATTAAACAAGCTGCTGTATATTTTGTTTCATACGTGAACTCCAGGTTATCAGGTTATTTGTAATTATCAGACCAACAACCACAAATTTTCGATCGGCAACTAATATTCAGACAATGTCTAATAATTTTACAAATTGCTAAGAATGTAATATTATTTAAAAATAACATTATATTTTGTGCTTTTTATTAACACTAAATTCTAACTAGACATCTAAGCTATTGTATCTTTTTCTGATTAAACTAAAATTACTTTCCTTATTATAATTATTACACTTCTTTTGTACGTTTATTTACTGAATTTCGCGAAAAGCCATTCGAGGGCTGAATACGTCAGCTGTCTAATTTCGAAGTTTGTTTGTTTGTTTTTGAATTTAGCGCAAAGCTACATGAGGGCTCTCTGCGCTAGCTGTCCTTAAGTTGGCAGTGTGAAATTAGAGGGAAGGCGGCTAGTCATTACCATCCACCGCCAATTCTTGGGCAACTCTTTTACCAACGAATAGTCAGATTGACCATCACGTTATGACGCCTTCAGGTTCAAAGGACGAGGATGTTTGTTGTGATGGGAATTCGAACCCGCGACCCTCGGATTACGAGTCGAGCGCCTTAACCACCTGGCCATAATTTCGAAGTAATAGACTAGAGGGAAAGCAGCTAGTCAATACCACCTATTGCCAACTCTTGGATTATTCTTTACCAAAGAATAGTGGGATTAACCATTGCATTTTAAAGCTCCACTTCTGAAATGGGTATCTGGTTCTTTTAATGATTAGCACCTACTTTCTCTGCAACTGTTCATCGCTGAATAAATAAGCATATTATCTAACAGATTTTACGATTTGTTTAGTTTTTTTAATGTTACGACGTATTTTCGTGTAGTCCCGGCATGGCCAAGCGCGTTAAGGTGTGCGACTCGTAATCTGAGGGTCGCGGATTCGCATCCCGGTCGCGCCAAACATGCTCGCCCTTTCAGCCGTAGGGGCGTTATAATATGACGGTCAATCCCACTCTTCGTCGGTAAAAGAGTAGCCCAAGAGTTGGCGGTGGGTGTTGATGACTAGCTGCCTTCCATCTAGTCTTACACTGCTAAATTAGGGAACGGCTAGCACAGATAGCCCTCGAGTAGCTTTGTGCGAAATTCAAAAACAAACAAACAAACAAAATTTTCGTGTGTGATAACACATGAGCATGTTTTCAAATACACACTATTGAACCATAAATATATCAATGCAAAATTCCCCTTTGTAGCGGATACAGAAATGGAATAATTATGAAAGGTATTTGATATTTCCTATCTGAGGGCACATTACACAACATGTTGGCTAAGTAGTCAAACACTAGGTTTCAAGTATCGCCGTCACTAATTTTGAACTACTAATCAAGTGGGAAAAGCATTCAGTCAACATCACTCTATTCGATCTATAAGAGCTGTGCCTGTATTTCAATCTAATAACAGAACTGATTGTCACTGTTATCACCCACCTAAGGCTGTAAGGTGAAATGCTTTCAGTAAGAATGTATCAAACATTCTTATTTTTCTTTTTATTAGGGGCACGCCTACTGCTACACCAAGATCAGCCCTTAAAAGTAACAATAAAAGACAAACAAGGGAAAGTAGGGTAAGTTTTTTTTTTAATATCTGATATTCAGCTCTATGGAAAGCCTCTTATTATGTAAGGATCAGAGACTGCCAAGAGATACAAATAATGTGAGAGTTGATAACTGGCTATCGTGTTTTTATTTATTTGTTTCTTTTGTCACAAAGTCGAATTGCTGTATCCACCGCTGGAGATCGAACGCGAAGTTTTAACATTGTAAGTCAGTAAGCTCACCTATTTCCCACAGGGCGATGGTTATAACGTAAAATAAATATAACAGAATATTAAAAAGCAAGCAATGTCAGGTGAAGTACTTGTTAGTTGCAGCATAACGGTTTTGAGTTTTTCAAACACAAACTTTTAGCTCGTTACCTCTTGACCGATTTGAACTGTAAATACAGTTTGGGGCTCAGGAGGTCACACCATTGCGATTGATGTATTTGATCATGCCCAAGATCTCATAGCTTAATTGACTCTAATCTCTGAAAGAATTTCAAGTGCCGCAGCTACTGAGGATTACCCTTTGATTTCTATAAGGTATGAGGTAAAGTGACCAGACACAAGCAGCTGTTAACAGATTTAGACAACACCTTAATCTCTCCTGAGGAGATGACTTCCACATTATAATTTAGCACGTGCTTTAAATATTTAAGATTGGTGCTCTATTAAATCAAATATTAATTGCCTTCCTCTGACATATAAGCTGATGTCTCAGGTATTAAAGCATGCTTTGACCAGTTTTAGTTCTCTGCTGGGCTTGAAGGCTTACAATTATAGGAAGTTTCTAAAGGGATAGATCTCTGAGTCTTTATTACACAACCACTTCTTTGGTAAATATTTACCAAGTTCGTTTTGTTAAACTTATACCAGCTAGAAGGACGATGGAGATCGCTATTATTAAACAAATCCCGATTTCCAGGAGTGACAGGTTTTTATCAACCACTCCAAAAATGTCAAACAGCAATGGTTGATTGCTTAGATACTGAGGAATACATATATGGGATTCATAACAATCTAGAGCACCTCTATTATCAGTATATCTATTGAAAAGTGCACTTCAAATATTGTGGAATCAGTGACTCCCTCCTTCTCGAAACTTAATTTAAGTAATGGGTGTTTGAGATATAGATTTTTTTTCCTTTTTTATTAATAGGAAATCAAACTTTTTTGTATTTTAGTCATAAAATATATTTGTTATACTTTTAACAATATTTTTATAAGAGCTGGCCCAGTCACATAAGTCACGAAGAATTCATTTACGTGTAATAATGATTCTTAACAATAACACTACGTAACTTACCTTTTCTTGTTCCTGGGCAAAAAGTGTTACTTACCAATTGCTTATGCCTAAAGTAAATGGAAAACATATTTTTCTCTTCAAACTTTGCTTTTGTGACCTGGGAACGTTTTACGAAAACATGATGGGAGACTATTTGGGGGCTGATACGTGAAAGGGATTTACATTATGGCTGCAAATCTCGAAAAACTACTCACTTCTAAACATTTTTGTATAACTTTAATATAAATACACGTAAATCTTGATTCATATATTGTTTTATTCAGACCTCATGTAAATGAAAATGTGCCAATTTGCCCGTTTTTACATAGAAAATAGGTTAATTTCTAAATTTCATTATCCAGGTCACAAAAGCAAAGTTTGAAAGGAATAATGACCATTTAATGTACTTTTACAACATAAGCAATTAAGAAATAACACATACTATCCAGGAACAAAATTTTTGTTACATAGTGTAATATTGAAATACATTAAACTTTTATTTTGCCGAAATTAATTTAGGTTTAAAAAAAAAGTTAATAATTACACTCTTTGAATTTAATATACAAAATTTATTCATTTATTCAATGTATGCGATTAAAAACGAAACGATTACAATGAATTTATAAAATTATGGATTATAGTATTTAGGTGCTCAATTCGTAATATGATTTTCATATACTATATTTTATATTTTTGCATATTGTATGAAATTATTTGCAACAGATGGCACTACAATCGAGGAAACAACTGGTGGTGTTTAAAACTTCTTGTGCTGGTAGAAGAAATAACATTATATTCGTTCCGTAAACTTAAGTAGTTAACTTTTTTTTTTCAAGAATTAATAACATCAAACTTTTAAAATTGTATCTCATTTTTATCAAGTATAACGAGCTAGGCAGAGGGTAAATCTGCCCTGAAAATACCAGCTTTATTCATTTTCTCAGTGCACTCATGTTACTTCTTTATATACTGAAAGCCCTGCTCTGAAAACTAACTTCAAGGCACCTGTTCTCATTTTATATATGTTTGTGTTAATTTTCGTGAAAATCTACATAAGGACTATATGAGCTAGCCATCCCTAATTTAGCAGCGTAAGGCTAGATGGAAGGCAGCTAATCATCACTACTCACCTCCAATTCTTAGGTTTTTTTAGCAACAAATAGTGTGATTAACTGTAATGTTTCAACGCCTATAAGGCTAAATGGGCGAGCATGTTTGGAGGATTCGAACCCGCGACACTCAGATTGTGAGTCGAACACCCTAACCACCTGGTCATCATTTTCTAACCGGTGTGATGGTATGACATTCATTATTCGTTCCAACAGGTTTCTTTATAAATATATATATAAAATGAGAAACTGAAATAACTTTCGCGTGTTTATGTAGTTCAATTTCAATTACAATAGGTGTAACGCGACAAGTTTCTTTTCAAATGCAATGTTATCGTTTATTTGAGTTACCGAGTGAATAAATATAACATCAAGAAACATAGTAAAAAAAGATGAAATTAGTGTTATTGTTCTAGAATTTATTTATTTTTTAACTTGTGAGGAATTTTCTATTATATTAGTTGAGGTGAAACTAAGCAGTAACGCAAAGTGTTATTTCACCTTCTCGTGCATATTTAGGGGAATATGTTATTACGTCATATGTTGTTTATCGGTTGTCAAAATTTTGTTTCTCTTGAATTTCGCGTAAAGCTAATGAGGGTTATCTGCGATAACCGTCTCTAATTTATTAGTGTAAGACTAGAGGGAAAGGAGTTAGTCATTACCACCGACCACCAACTCTTGGGCTACTCTTTTACTAACGAATAGTAGGATTGATCGTGACTTTATAGCGCCCCCACAACTGAAAGGGAGAGCATATTTGGTGTGAGAGGAATTCGAACTTGCTGCCCTCAGATTACGAGTTGAGTGTTATATATTTCGTTGGTTATAAATGTGGCACTGAAACCTTTGAGAAAAACATTAACAAATAAAATTTCACGATTTCGTATCGATTACCTTAAAGCAATTTTAAATTAATTAAGAGGGAAATATTGTCATTAAAATGTGTTACAAATGTACTTTAGACTTAAAATCAACCCACATTTAGGTGCTAATAAGTAGCTTATAAGTATAAATAACACAAGGAATTCGAAGTGTTCAATATTGCTTTTAATAGCGTTGTCGTCTTCAAAACAGACCAACTTCTTTTTTCATAAGCAAGAATAATATTAGGAATTTCACAAAGTTTGTTTAAAAGTAAATTTGAAACACGTTGTCACACTTACTGTCTTCAATATGATATCCTTTTTTTTTCCTTACAATAAATTAACAGTTTATCCCTCACGGTTCGAGCTCTGTACGATAAATTAAGAAAAATAAATAAATAAAACGCGTACATTTCTATTATTTTTCTACTGAACGATCTTTTCGATTCTCTTTGTGTTAGGGGTAAGCAGACTTACGACAACAAAATTCATGATTTCAATTCCCTGCGGTGGACAGAACATATATAGCTCATTATATAACTTTGCGCCAAACAATATAAAAATGAATCTCCAGAAGATTTGATTATGTGTATAAGTAAAGGATATTTATTATAAGAATCTAAATATTTTGAAACATCTGACTAAATACAATAAAAGAAAACACTTAATACTATTTGAGAATAGTTGAATAACTTATTACAGTTTACGCCATAAATGATAAATTTTAATATTTTGTAATTATCACTCACCCTCAGAATCCTGTTTACGTTACAAGTATGCAATCCTTGAAACATATTGTTGATTTTACACTATAAACATTCCATTATTGAAACATATTGTTGATACCATTCACCTTCGTTAGCTAAACTCTGGTAAGTTAGTTATAAGCCTCAAACCTCCAAAACTGGATATTTGTAACACATTTCAAATTGGTTAGGTGACTCAAGAGGAATCTAGATTACATTTCTCTCACTTCAACCCATGTACCATACAATCAGATAGCAAACAACGCATGTAATGAGCCTTGCGATATCGTGAAAACAGTTTTTTTTCGGTTTCACACTTTAGAGCAGCGTTTTTCAGAACTTAACATTCCAACATCAGAATAGATATTTAATTACAACTGCAGTGAAACCACCACGTCAAATGCAAGTGGTTGATAATAAAAATATTTGAAAAATTAGGCAGGTAGCGAGATCGTACGACAACTATTTTAAATAAATTGTTGGTTTCACTTTAATTTAATAATTCTGCGAGAGTAAATCAATTATATCTTCATACATTATAATGAATAATGTTGGCTTGTAACTTTTGTTAATGAAACATGCGAAAGTAATGTAATTATCTTTTTATATATTAAGATAATTAAGATCGGTTAACTAGTCATTTTCGTGAAATACGATTACTTCCGGTTTAAAACAAGAGTTGATGACGTAGATCATGAGGCTGTTTACTGTTGTGTTCAAAATAGCAAACACTTGATGAGATTATAGTAAAATCTTAAAAATAGAAAAAAAATGTTACAAAGTCAATCGGACGTGTATCAAACTGTTGTTGATTAGTAGACACAGGACAGCATTAAGTCACTTCTACTTTATAACATGAGGTAAAGATAACTTCATACCGGTAGATCATAATTCTAGTTATCCTGTACATTCTAACTAACCCTATATAGGCCATACAGTTGTGCTTAAGCGTCCGTACAAAAATGCTAGCAATCTAAGTTTGAATTTTTCACAATGTTCTGTAGTTCTATTCATGAATTATTAAGGCTATAGCGTGATTAAAGTCACTTAAAGCATACTCAGATTGAACTTTGTTAGCAGTTGGCAACTGTTGAAGCTTAAAAACTATTTGATCTTGTTAGCTGGTGATTAGGCCTAACACATAAATAAAACTGGACCGTGAGTAAACCACACCTGTGATCTATCCATATAAAAGTGGATGTTGTTTTCTTTGCTCATGAAATTGTAAGGTCTGTAGTACTTTGAACAAGTTCTACCAGAATTGACATAAGCACAAGTGATACCTTCTAGTCCTTTATAATACTGAAAGAAAAAATAAGAGTGCTTGCTGTCGTGCACGTGATATCTGTGGTACAGGTAGGAAAATCAGGGGTATATCTCCAGAAAATGTGGCATGTATAGGCTTCAAAT
This sequence comes from Tachypleus tridentatus, assembly GCF_004210375.1. Classification (NCBI taxonomy): domain Eukaryota; kingdom Metazoa; phylum Arthropoda; class Merostomata; order Xiphosura; family Limulidae; genus Tachypleus; species Tachypleus tridentatus. The sequence goes on along the minus strand of NC_134830.1, from coordinate 28,611,362 downwards.
GAAGTTATTCCAAAATATACATTGTAACACATACATATACAATGCATGCTAGCCTAAAGTTATTAAATAGCATTAACATGCCCTCACCAGGCTTAGACTTCGGGGGCTGACAGCTCTTATACCCTAGTTCCTCCGCTAGTGTATTTTCTTTTGGTTCTTTTTATTAAATCACAAAGAAACTAGATGGATAATGAACCATATGATATAAATGGTATTTGTATTGTTATTCTTATATGTTTCACATTTTTCAAAGTATAGTTTATTAACAGTAATACTTTTTAGGAAAATATATATTTTCCTAAAAAAAAAATAAAAATTAAAAGGAAAATATATATATACTTATATCCCAAGTTCTGGCCCGGCATGGCCAGGTGGTTAAGACATTCTACTCGTAATCTGAGGGTCGCGGGTTCGAATCCCTGTGACATCAACATGCTCGCCCTTTCAGCCAGGGAGCATTATAATGTGACAGTCAATCCCACTATTTGTTGGTAAAGGAGTAGCCCAAGAGTTAGCGGTGGGTGGTGATAACTAATTGCCTTCCCTCTAGTCTTACACTGCTAAATTAGGAACGGCTAGCGCAGATAGCCCTTGTGTAGCTTTGCGCGAAATTCAAAACCAATCAAACCTAAGCCCTAGTACATAATGAAAAAAAAACCAACATTCGCCTAGTTCTAAAGTTTCAACTTCCAATATGTTTTCATCTTATAAAAAATGAATATTACAAATATTTATTTTTTATAAATCACGTTATTATTATTTATAAGAAATTAAATAAGACAAGAAGAAAATGATATAAGAAAGACTATGTAATTACAACTTTTAAAAATTAGCAGTAACATTTAAAAAACGTATTGTAAAATTACGTTACAACAACTGAGAACTACAGTGACCTCTATACATTATTTAAATTACGATAGTTTCATTTTTTTTTTTAAAAGTACGAATTGCTGACAAATAATATAATCACTTGTATTACTCGTTTAAAATGAACCTTTAACAATATAGATTGAAAAACGTATGAGAATCGGCTGTATATTAGTAATTCGCAACAACAATTTTTGAGATTCAAGAAAAAGAGTTGGAAAATAGAAATAATATATATATATACACACACACGGTGTTTAACTTCAAGTAGACAAAAAATCGGTAAATTATTTGTTTGTTTGGAATTTCCCACAAAGCTACTCGAGGGCTATCTGTGCTAGCCGTCCCTAATTTAGCAGTGTAAGACTAGAGGGAAGGCAGCTAGTCATCACCACCCACCGCCAACTCTTGGGCTACTCTTTTACCAACGAAAAGTGGGATTGACCGTCACATTATACGCCCCCACGGCTGGGAGGGCGAGCATGTTTAGCGCGACGCGGGCGCGAACCCGCGACCCTCGGATTACGAGTCGCACGTCTTACGCGCTTGGCCATGCCGGGCCAAATCGGTAAAACATGTATTTCAAACCCGCTTCTTTTTTTTTTTTTCTTTGAACTTCGCGGGTAATTATTCAAGATGCGTAAGATGTCCCTAATTTTTAAGTGAGAGTCTAGAGGGAAGGTGGTTAGTAAACCCACTGCCAACTCTTAAGTTCCTCTAATAGAATAGTAGAATTGATAATAACATTTCAACGCCCCCACGGATGCAAGAGAGAGCATATTCCGTGACAGGTTACAGTCCCGCAATCAACAGATTGCGGGTCGAGTGCCCTAGCCACCAAGCTCTCAAATACGGTTTAACAAAATGATGTATTTTGAATCGAGTGGCTGTATACTGACTTCATCCTCAGACGATCACACTTAAAAGATCGACATGTATTCTCGTGCACTTTTAACACCATGATACAAAGGTAAGAAAATTTTAAATAAAGAATACTCTACAAAATTGACAAAGAGGTGTATCACCTCTGTTGCATTCACGTTGGTTATTATACTATTATTCACTGACTCTTTTAATTAATATAAACTTAAGCATATATATATATATATAGAAACTTACCGAACATAGCGTCAGGAGATATCTGGAACTTTCCTGGAGTATGATACTTATCCTCGACAGCTTCCAGAATACGTCCACTTGGACAAGAAATGGTGCGAATTCCAAATTGCGGAAAAGACTGTGTAGTCAGGTTTTCTTTTCTAATAAAGCCGGATCGCTTATTTTTCACAAGAAAGGACCGCGGCATTTTAACAGGCAACTTATTATTATTGTTCTGTTTTATTAATTTATGTTATTGTAAAAATAAGAGTAAATATTCTATACTCTTCAAGAAATAAGGATTTGTTATACAAGAAACACTTGGATTAATCTATATTGTTGCCAACTTAACCCGATGTGGTAGAGTGTATGAAATTAAATTAATATTCTATTATTCGTTTTGGTTCGTGAAACTCAAGGCACATTTTCGGACGGAGAATGTTCGTACCAGACAACCCTAAACAAATGAATGACTCTCGCAAAAACGCTACCAATCTTTAAACCCCCAGTCGCGTGCACAGTTTTATACTTGTCCCGTTATCTCGTGCCTCGGGCCTACCGCACTCTCACGTGGCCTCGTTTTCGTTTTTCCTAGTGAAAGATTACAAGACTAAAAGTGTATGCTAAGGGAGGACTCACAACCAGTGGCACCGCTTGGTAAACTCTTAGTGGACTCATAGTGACACCTGGGATAGCCTTTACGGTTGCTATAGTAACATCGATAGCTAGGATGGTCGTTACAATGGACTCAAGTAAATAAGTTTTAAGAGACAAAAGCGCAGTTGTTATTAACAATGAATAAAAAATAAGATATAACTGACTCAAACAATAGGGAAATTTTCCTTTCTTCGGAACTGCCAACCAATAATTGTTTTTATTATTATTTTTATCGGTTTTAATCAATATAAAAAGAGCATAGTTGCATATCTGTTAATGCTGAAAGGTTTAACTTAAACCTGCACATAATAAATATTAAACAAATCAACTGTTCGTCTTCGTTACCGAGTAGAAACGTTCGTAGGCGAATATGCACAGTTTCGTTTACGATTAGACTTACTGAGAACGCAACTAGTGATCAGGAGAAATATGCATTAAAGTGTATATGCAAGGTATTTATACACACATAAAATCATAATAATAAACCTCTGCAACTCTAACAGATAGGTCATTGTGGGTGTCGCTTTAAGAAGTCTTTTTGTGTAAGATGTTTCAAAAATTATTACGCACAACAAGTAAAATACATACATGACTGGCATTTAAAAATATGTTACTCAGTACAAACCAATAGTTTGTGCAAATGAAGTCTATTTATAGGTCAACTTTTGTAATATCAACTAATCTCTGTTTACAGCTTCATTCACTGAGCAATTTAAATGACAACTTCGTGGCTTCTAATAGCTACATACGTATATATCAATCATCACAACTGTTTTTATATTTCTTACAGTATTTCGAATGATGTTGTTTTTGTTTGCTTCAGAGTTTTTGTGTAGAAGACGCATAAAGGGTTACCTGTATTTAACAGTTATTGAACTTGAGTTGACAAATTAGAAAGAAGGCAGCTGTTCAATAGCACCCACCGCCAACTCTTGAGCAGTTATTACCTATAAGAATAATTGAATTGAGCCGTCATTCCCACAGCGCACGTGCAGCACAAAGTAGAGATCACGTTTCAACCTCAGAGTTATAGTCCGAACACGAAAACCACTAGGCCACTCCCGGCCATAAATTAATTTATTATCTTGCTTTATCCATTATACAAGATAAAGGAATCGTCAAATGCTCTTTTCAACATTAATTTAACATTAATTCAAACTCCATTTGAAGCTGGCGGAGTCTATCGGAATGTACGTAACTTTCGTTCACGAAGGTAACTTTCAATTGATTTTAAATCTAAACTGTCTCAGGAGAAATGGCTCTTAAAGAGATTTAATTATTCAGTATAAACCAAACTTTGTTATTGGTATTGATTTTCGGTTAGTCGCTATTGTTCGATAAGAAAAAAAAATAATAAAGATTTTAGGAGGAATAAGATGTCTGGAACCCATCGCCTAAAATTTGATTACAGTCAAAATAAACGTACTCTCCTCAACTAGAAGACCTATGGTTACAGTCCCGTATAAAATATCATGCGAACTTCCAGCGATTTTGACTATAAAATTCAACTAATCATTCAGTAGGATATCAAAGATCAATAAATTAATTATCAAATTAATTATTATAATGTTTTAGCCAATGTGAAATTAAAATAAGTTACCTTATTAGGCTTCAAGTATTTAGACTTTGCAAAACTCTTACCGTTATTTGTCTTTAAATATAACTCAAGTATATCAGTTAGTTCAATATATGCTTCAACATATGAATATCATATGTTCACATTTAGTGTTCACAATTTCTAGGTTTGAAAATAAAATTTAAATACATATGCACATGTTCGGGGTGGGCGTTTGGTGTCGCAAGAAAGAAAATCGTTTCCCTCATAATGGACTGTGAGTGCATCATAAGGGTGACAGTCAAATTCCTCTTTTCGATTACAGACCTGGTGATGAGTACTGTTGACAAGCTGACTTTCCTTCGGTGTGGCCCGGCATGGCCAAATGGACGAGGCACTTCACTCATAATCCGAGAGTCACGGGTTCGAATCCCCATCACACCAAACATGCTAGCCATTTAAACCGTGGGACGTTATAATGTGACGGTAAATCCCACTATTCGTTGGTAAAAGAGTAGCCCAATTGTTGGCGGTGGATGGTGATGACCAGCTGCCTCGTGTAGCTTTTCGCGAAATATAAAACAAACAAACAATCCCTTTAGTGTTCTCAGTTCAAAATTAGCGACGCGTATTACTCTTGTGTAGTTTAGTGAATGTAAACGAAACAAAAAAGAAAGGATAAACTTTCTACCGATTATGTTTTTTTTCTTATAACAAAGACACATCGGGCTATCTGCTGTGTTCACCGAAAGGAATTGAATCCTTAATTTTAGCGTTATAAATCGGTAAACTTACCCGACGTTCTAGCTGGCGATAATTTCTGCCGAATAGCTACACTCAGAAAACGCCCTTAAATATTCAATCTCAGCTTTTTATAACAAACGTATATATATATATATGCACACCTTTGGTACATTTGTTCTTTTATAATCTTTACCCTTTAATATAGATAGAACAATTTTGTGAGGTTAATAATTTATTTATTTATTTAATGAAAATAATACTACACATTACACGTGCCACGAGAGCAACCCTAGAGGAAATTACATTTTGCTGGTAGGGCCATCAAGTGCTTATGAATAGTTACATAAAAGTAGTTTCCACTGTGTTGATCAATAGAGTTTTTAAACCACGTGATCACTACCCTAAGATGTGGTAGGACTTCAACCATATTCCTTCCGTCGGCCTTGTAGAATGAATTTAGTTCGTTTTTTCGACGCAGTTACCACCTCTGTATGTGACGTCGTCGTAATCTGTTATTTTCTTGTTTGTTTGTTTTGAATTGTCGCGCAAAACTACACGACAGTTAGCCGTCCCTAATTTAGCACTGTAAGACTAGAGGGAAAGGAGCTAGTCATCACCACCCACCGCCAACTCTTGTGTTACTCTTTTACCAACGAATAGTGGGATTAATCGAAACTTTATAAAGCCTTCACGGGTGAAAGGGCAAGTATGTTTGGTGCGACGGGGATTCGAACCCGCGACCCCAGATTACGAGTCGAGCGCACTAACCACCCGGCCATATCGGGTCGTATCCTCTTCTGAAATATCTTAGGACTAGTGTCAGCACAGATAGTTGGACTTCTGCAAAGTATCCTCTTTACTGATCCAACCCCATCACGATTCCAGATCTGTGGTACTTCGTTTTCGTTTTAATTCCAGTGTTGTTTTACGGAGTTAAACGTTTATTATTTTCGGCTTCTAGAAAAATGGATTGCGGAATAAAGTCATTATAACAGTTTTTTCTGAATGATCAATTTTTATTCCTAATCCAAATATTTCACTCGAACCTTCATTATCTTGGCTGTACCCGTAAATACGTTGTTAATATGTTTTAAGCTGCTACCATTTACATAAAAACACATTGAATTTCGTTTTGTACAAATCGCGAAAACTTCCCATTTCTGTACCTTATCTACTTTGTTTGCAGAAACACAATTATGCATTCGAGCCTGACACTTCTAATGCTCAACGCACTGTTATAAAATATAACGTCAGATAGAGTAATTGATCAATCGATTGATAGGTAGACAAACTGAACTCTCGATCACCAAGACTTATTGTTTTTATCAATCACCATTACTGTGGGTATGTAACTGTAGATACTGGAATATCTCGACGGCTGAACCATCGTGAGAACAAGGCGCACGCTTTGCACGTGGCTTTCTTAGATAGGAACTCGAACCGGACTTTACTGAAACATTAAGGATATAGGATCATTGTTTTGGGATTGGAGTTTGTGGTTTGTTTTTTTTCTTTCGGATTATTCTTTATTGCGGCTTAAACGTCAGGTGTGGAAATAAATACTGTAAAAGTGTTACACCGCAGGTTGAAGTCAGTGTGCTGTGTTTGTTCAACGAGACGCTCCCACGCTACTTGTTTACATGCGTTATCTCAGATCCACCTGCGTGCCTGTAATTCAGGATATGTTGGGACACCATCTGTAGCTGGTGCGCGATAATTCTCAACACCCTACAACTCTGCAATTATCTTGAATCTAAGCTTGCTGCTAGCCAATCGCTCACAAAAAAAAAAAAGCCAACAACGACACAATAAACACTTGACCACATTAAAAATATCACTTTTGATAGCAGTTTAAATGAGAAATAAGGAAGACCTCTTACATAACAAACATTAGCATACACATTTGCTGTCATTGTGGTTTGTTTTGAATTTCGAGCAAAGCTACACGAGGACTATTTGTTTTTTTCTCCCTCTGATTTTTTTCTTTTTTTTACGATTTGAAACAGAATCATTGTTTACAGACAATGATCATCGTTAGTAAAAATAAAATTCAAATATGAGAGACCTACCTGGTAATGTTCAGAATTATTGGATCCAAGTGATGTCTTTCTCTAAGAATGCCCGATTAACAGGTTGAAAAACTTGCGTAAAAACTTCTTCCTCAGGATGTTCGTCTAAATCAAGACATTATTTTGACTATTTTGCAAACTAATATAATACTAACAGAAATAAAAAATAAATTAGTTTTGTCTCTTACGTAGACAATGGAAACCAGAGAGTTAAGAAATGATTAAAATTGTCTTAATGTAAAACATTATTGATTAGGGATGAATTACCAACTAAAGATTTGATTCACATAAAGGTATGAATTACCAACTAAAGATTTGATTCATATAAAGACGTGAGTTACCAACTAAATATTTGATTCATATAAAGGCGTGAATTACCAACTAAAGATTTGATTCATATAAAGACGTGAATTACCAACTAAAGATTTGATTCATATAAAGGTATGAATTACCAACTAAAAATTTGAGTTATATAAAGGTATGAATTACCAACTAAAGATTTGATTCATATAAAGGTATGAATTACCAACTAAAGATTTGATTCATATAAAGGTATGAATTACCAACTAAAGATTTGATTCATATAAAGGTATGAATTACCAACTAAAGATTTTATTCACATAAAGGTATGAATTACTAACTAAAGATTTTATTCCCATAAAGGTATGAATTACCAACTAAAGATTTGATTCATATAAAGGTATGAATTACCAAGTAAAAATTTGACTCTATAAAAGTCAGAGAAAATTCCTGCACTAACCTCTTAAACAAAGAAATTATTTTATCAAATAAAAAGTGAAATAATAAATGCCAACTGTACTGTATGTTTTTCAAGAGTAACACATGCCAAAAAACTAATCAAACCTAACGCCCACAAAACATTCATTTACGCCGTTTTGTGAAAGGATACATTTATGAACCATGTGTCCACATTGATTGTAATGTATAGTCCATTAAGATTAAAGAAATAATATATATATATATATACACACTTTGACTTTATAGTAGATCTATTATTTGTTAGAAAACGCAGTTGCTAAGTTTACTATACTACGACCTAAAGCCTTACTACCCATTCATTGTTAAGTAACTCGTGAGGTAACATTTTGGAATGCGGATAACAATCAATTTAAACTGCTACTTCCTGACGACACTCCGTTAGATTGTTGTAGAATGGCGACAATACACCAGTAAACTCATATAAAAGAAATGAATTCCACCCACACTGCCCAGAAACATATAAGCCGCTTAGAACAAGGAATGCCTCTAAGTACACTAAGCGTTAGTTCTTCCTTAAAGGGCTACAGTGTTTCTGAGGTTAGTTTGTCATAAATATAGCGAACGATACGTGAGAAAATCTACAAAACTGTTTCATAGTTAGGCTTTATTAAAACAGTTTTTCCTAAATTTAACTCCAAACAATTCGCTCTACCACTATTTAAAATGTGAAAACATTTAAAGCAAATTTGCAATACATAAACTATTTTAGTCACATAAAGTAATAAAATATTTAAAACAAGTCTGAAATCCAAACATGTTTAGAATGATTAAAGCAAATATTTTAAAGAAAGTTCATATTTAATGAAAGGTTTTGGTCAAACCCAAAGCTTTGGTTACACGTATTTTACGTCTTTGCAATTATGGACAGTAAAGGGCATGATTGGATACAAAGTGAAACTTTCATAATCCCAAAGAAAAATATGTTGTTTTTCATTTAATTCTATGAGTTAGTTAAATTAGTCTTCAGAGATATTGTTAGTGTTCAAAACTATATCTACCTTCACTGAGATCAGTTTATAAAGTTTTATTTACCTTAACATTTATTGTTATGTTTGAGCTTAATGCTCTAACATTGATTATTGCTTGAACTTAGATTCCTTGGTAGGTCAGAGTTAAGTTAAGGGACTTATAACACAAATGAACAAGAACCCGGATAGCCTACTGTGTAGTTTTTATGCTGTATAAAACAAGCCAACTTTTCTTGGACGCAGTTATTTCAATGGATCAGAACACGCGCTGCACGTTCCATAACACAATGCTTAGAAATCTTGGTCAGTTGGACTATCTGCTAAAGTACAGAACTAAAGGAAACCAAGACTGTTTTCTACGTCATATCTAAGAACAACACGTTTTAATACTACTTAATGAAGTGTTTTAAATTAAATTATTACACCTTTCGTTCTTACAAATGTTTATATATATATATTATGTAGATACTGCACTTTGTTGTTTATTTAAACACGAGATTTGTACAGTGTGTTGAAGTGAAGACTAGCACCATGTCCGTAAGTTCCCAAATATTAAAATAAACCCATTAAAACTAAAGTTTGTTCATATTCTCCTCCAGATGGCAAGTAACATACCGTAGTGATTACCAATGCACGTTCATATCATATACTAGTACTTTTCCCAGCGGTTTCTATGTACCTGTCGCGTGCACACTGGTACTGTGCACGCGCTTCAGGTGGTTCGTTTGAAGTTTTGCATCCGTAGCTAGTGTTGAAACCGTGGGAAAATGTAGCATCGTGATGCTTTGGTAGAAATGAGGACGTCAGAATAAGAGATTTTGAAAAGAACAGGTTACAAAAAAATAGTATCTCAAACACCTGTATCCAACAGCAATGTTTATTACATGTTTGACTAAAACTACGCTAACTCTCAAATTATTGACTCGTTTACAAATTGCCAGTATATGGAGCCCACATATTCATCATACCGAGTAGTGTTAGGTTTTTGTCTATTACAACACCTAGCCTAAAGAACAAAAAGTGTGAAATTTTCTAATTTTCTAAGATTTTTGTTTATTTGTTCTTAAGCACAACGCGAGATAATGGGTCGTATGTGCTGTGTCCAGTGCGGATTTCGAAACCCTATGTTTAGTGCTACAAACCTTTAAACGTTTCGCGAACCACCAGAGGGCATATTTTTCATATGAAAAATACAGGAAACCTCAGAAGTAACTAGTGGGATTATTTGCACTAATATCTTATTTGATTGGTTGAATGAATCAAAAGATCCTGCAACAATCAACGTCATATAAAAATAAGTAACTTAATGCATAAAAATTAACTTATGAAACCCAGTAATTCTAGGATAAATATATAAACCTCTAAGTAGTTAAAAACAATAAATGTATTGACAACAATTCCGTTTCATCAAAGCGTATGGTATCATATTTTGTGTAGTGAACATTATTCCAATTTAAGTATCTATGTAAATATAATAGTACTGTTTGTTGTCTGTTGTATGTCCATGTATTTATTTCGCAGGGTTAACATGGATCTTCACCTATTTTAGTGTGGAGGTTCAATAGGTCTATGCTTGGTTACACACAAATTGGGATGTTAATGGAACCAGTTATACGATGTTAACTTTGTACTGATGCAAAATAATGTCCAGTGTCATATCCCCAGGGTTTTGATGAACTATTTTGAGTAAGGAACCATATAGGTTATGGATTGACCAGCAGGAAGGTGTGATCTAAATCCAATAAATTTCTGAAAGTTCTTTGGATGCAGTGTTTATCGACGCTTCTTGACGTACGCGCGATGTAAGAGAAAACTGTTCGAGAAGTGGAACAGGATGTTTCGTAATGTCGTCCATTAATTAATTAAGAATAGTCCCATAAATACAAAGATTGTATCAATACCAGAGAGCCTATCCTCTTTTCTGAGCATTTCCTCTTACCATACAAGTTGATTGAGTTAGACCTTAAGAATTATGATCACTTTCAAATGTAACCATATACTGAATTATTATCTATGAAAATGATTCACTTGAACTAAACAATAGAGTACTAAAGATTGGGCAGAACTAAAGATGTCGTTGTATTAATATATAGAATCATTTGTTGAAGGTATTTATTTTGATCGATTTGTTTTGAATTTCGCGCAAGGTAATCGAGGACTATCTGCGCTACCCGTCCCTAATTTAGCAATGTAAGACTAGAGGGAAGGCAGCTAGTCATCACCACTTACCGCCAACTCTTTGGATACTCTTTTACCAATGAATAGTGGGATTGATCATCACATTATAACGCCCCACGGCTGAAACAGCGAGCATGTTTGGTGCGACCGGAATTTGACCCCCTCACATTACGAGTAGAGTGTCTTAATCACCTGACCATGCCAGGCCCTATTTATTTTGAAAGAAACCACTGTGTCTTATTTGTTGATGAAACCGATTACGTTAAACTAATTTTGAAAACACAGAGCTATATGATTCATGTACATTTCTATCCAAATTGATTTTTAAAAAAATCATATATCGTACTTGTCGAAGTATAAGACGATTCATTTTACTCTTAAAACAATGTCTGATTTTACCCTCGTTTTCCACACAAGTTTAAAAAATAGAGTTCCAGTGAGAACTTTCTGGTTAATAACATGTTAAAGAACTTTACGTTTTGCTTGTTTTTTTGAATAAATATTTTGATATCATAATTAGTTACAATTACTCAAGAAATATCTGATTTGAAAAGTATTGATCTCATCTGTCATATTGATAATATTATATCAAAAAGTAAATTCCTGTAACGTGCATTAATTTTGTAAAAATATTTTACATTAGGTCACTATATCTTAAGGTTTAGTATTTTTTTATACCAGAAATATATTTCAACAATGATGAAAACTTTGTAAAGTTGTTTGTTACATGTTTGTCAGTTAAATTATCTCTTATTGACCTGTCTTTAGAGTTTGAAGAGTATGAATAATCCACATCTGTGGTTGTATTGATTACTAAAAGCTCAGGTTAATACATTTTAAAAGAAACGTCTACGAATTTCTTAACAAAAGTAACATTCTAGACATGCTTGACAATAGAGGTCGTTCTATATATCAAACCTCAAAGAAATGTAGTTAATGTGCTCACAAAATCCAGGGTCGTCTCACACACTGGCATATTCGATACTTAGAGGACGCTAATGTTTTAAAACGTTGTTAACGTTCCCGATATTCGCTAGGCTGTATATATTCGATAGATTTTGCTTGATGATTTTGTGAAGTTGCATTTTCCTTATAAAGTTATGAGTGTAATATAAATATTGAAAATTAACAATATTAAATAATCTAATGTATTTAATTAATCCTGTAATATTACACCTAAAATACTTTTACAACTTATGCAGTGCCATTCATTAGTTAATAGTATGTTTCCTGTGTGGTAGGTCCAGCATGGTAAGGTGGTTAAAGGCGCTCGACTGGTAATCCGAGGGTTACGGGATCGAATCCCCTTCACACCAAACATGTTCTCTCTTTCAGCCGTGGGAGTGTTGTTATGTGACGGTCAAACCCACAATTTGATGGTAAAAGAGTAGCTCAGGAGTTGGCGGTGGGTGGTGCTGACTAGCTGCCTTCTCACTAGTTTTATTTTGTTAAATATGGGACGGATAGCGCAGATAGCCCTCGTGTAGCTTTGTGCAAAATTAAAACAAAAGCAAGCAAAACCTCCTGTTGCTAAGCCAATTGTATCCGACGGAACTATTGGTTGTACAGATCTCTTCAAATGCCGGAAGCCGAAAAGAACTATTCCTTGCTAATTTTGTTGTGCCCAAGTTTGTAAGAAGAAGGTTGTGTGAAACAATCTGAGACAACTGGTTAGTAGAATAGGTAGGCTGGACAAGGTTGTGGAAGGTCAACTTAATGATTATTATATATGTAGCTGTTAAGACTTGCCGCTCCATTTCGAATAGACCCAGTATTGAAATCAGAATAATATGTAAAGTGATAATGAATGATAAGTGATAGACTGTAGGGTTTGTCTTAAATAACGTCTGGAAATCTGATTCAGTCCGGTAGTTGACTGCACAGAATCACATACGGCATTTGGGCTTTTGACAACAACACTTCTAGACGCCTGTCCATTCGTAGGTGAATTAAAGATTTATTTCTGCACCAACAGTTGGCGGCTCACGTCTTGAAAGACAAAAGGGAACAATATGCACACATGATTAAAAAATACGGTATTGGTTGTGATTTAATGATGCAGATGCAGGAAGGAGGGGCGTGTCGAAAAGAGCGGATCAACGGATATTTACTGGTTCCGAGTGGATTCAATGTTCGACGATTTATTGGGATGTTAGAGTTAGCGGTGGGTGGTGATGACTAGCTGCCTTCCCTCTAGTCTTACACTGCTAAATTAGGGACGGCTAGCACAGATAGCCCTCGAGTAGCTTTGTGCGAAATTCCAAAGCAAACAAACAAATTATTGGGATATTAATGGAACCAGTTATACGATGTTAACTTTGTACTGATGCAAAATAATGTCCAGTGTCATATCCCCAGGGTTTTGATGAACTATTTTGAGTAAGGAACCATATAGGTTATGGATTGACCAGCAGGAAGGTGTGATCTAAATCCAATAAATTTCTGAAAGTTCTTTGGATGCAGTGTTTATCGACGCTTCTTGACGTACGCGCGATGTAAGAGAAAACTGTTCGAGAAGTGGAACAGGATGTTTCGTAATGTCGTCCATTAATTAATTAGGAATAGTCCCATAAATACAAAGATTGTATCAATACCAGAGAGCCTATCCTCTTTTCTGAGCATTTCCTCTTACCAAACAAGTTGATTCAGTTAGACTTTAAGAGTTATGATCACTTTCAAATGTAACCATATACTGAATTATTATCTGTGAAAATGATTCACTGTCAATCGCGTAAATAAATGGTAGTCCAACAATACACCATTACTTCGTTATTTTTTAATAGTTTATTCAGTTAATAGTTACGCATAAGGTATTAAACCTTCTAATGGTCCACCCGGAAACTATGACATCTCCATAAATAGAAAAACTACATATATGTGATTTCAAATTTTAAGTCTGACGAATGCGTCTTTTACGCAGTTTAAAAGTTACATCATGTTCAGACAGTTACGCCGACGTTCGATTCTATGTAACACAGATAAACTGCTGCCAGCCTTACGATCCAAACCTGGAACTGTACGTTCAGAAACTTAAAAAAGGAAAGAAAAAAGTGTAAACAGACAGACGGGAGCCCACAAATTGTACATTAATGCTATGCCTAAATGACAAACAGTGTATGGTAATAGGCAATTTACATTTGTTTTCTATTCTTATGAACCATTGTCGTTCTCGAATAGATAATTCGACGGATGTGGATATTATATATTTATTTATTTTAACAAAGTTCTTTGTTATTCGCAACGGTGTGGAATGGACAGAAACAGAAACTTTCTTATTTAAAATTAATTATGGCAACCGATGTAATGTCTTGTTTATTCTTCCATAACGTTAATCGTGATATGAAATGTTTGTAATTAAATTTATGTAAGCCTCAAATTAAACACGTATATTATTGAAAGTATATAGCTGACATTGTACGAAAGTACAAGATACCAAAGAGATAATATAGTAAATTCTTTACATTTGTTTACTATTCAAAATAAAATAAATTCTCCAAATTGAATAGGTGAGAAATAAAGTGGAAAGTCTCCTACATACGAATGTAGGACGATTTTATGTTCTTTTGCCACGAAAAGTATTTAAAGTTATCATGGATTAAACACTCAGTTTATTGCCACAAGAACATTGAGAGTGAAGTAACAATCACAGTGCACAAACAGTACGTTTCGGTCTCTAACATTTTGTATAAAATGTTAAGATCGCTAGGTTGCCTGTAATAAACATTGAGAGTTTGTTGGTTATGAACAAATATTACTAAACATTGTGTATGTTAGACTTGCAGTGATGTTGCTAAAAGTTGAGGTTCGTTTAGTTGTGCAGTGATGTTGTTTGTCACTTAGGATGTGTTGGCCGTAGGTTGATATTTTTAAGTACAGACTGTTTGTTGGTAATGTAGTAAAAGCGCTAGACTTTAATGGTTTGTTTGTGCATTGTTATTACTAGGCATTATTAATTTGTTACTTATGCATTGTTATTACTAGACGAATGATGGTTTGTTGTTCCTATATTGTTATTACTACATAGTGACGATTTGTTGTTCAGGCATTACTATTACTAGACGATTGATGATTTTTTGGTCGTGCATTGTTATTGCTAGACATTATTAATTTGTTATTAAGGCATTGTTATTACTAGACGATTTATGGTTTGTTGTTCCTGTATTGTTATTAATAGGCAATTGATGATTTGTTGTTCAAGCATTGTTATTACTAGGTAATTGATGATTCGTTGTCGTACATTGTTATTCCTAGGCATTATTAATTTGTTACTTATGCATTGTTATTACTAGACGATTGATGGTTTTTTGTTCCTGTATTGTTATTACTAGATATTGATGATTTGTTACTCATGCATTGTTCTTACTAGGCAACTGACGATTTGTTGGTTGTGCATTGTTATTTCTAGGCATTATTAATTTGTTAGTTATGCATTGTTATTACTAGACGATTGATGGTTTTTTGTTCCTGTATTGTTATTACTAGATATTGATGATTTGTTACTCATGCATTGTTATTACTAGGCAACTGACGATTTGTTGGTTGTGCATTGTTATTCCTAGGCATTATTAATTTATTACTTATGCATTGTTATTACTAGACGAATGATGGTTTGTTGTTCCTGTATTGTTATTACTAGATATCGACGATTTGTTGTTCCTATATTGTTATTACTAGATATTGACGATTTGTTGTTCAAACATTATTATTACCAGACGATTGATGTTTCGTTGGTTGTGCATTGTTATTACTAGGCATTACTTATTTGTTACTCATGCATTGTTATTACTAGACGATTGATGGTTTGTTGTTCCTGTATTGTTATTAATAGCCAATTGATGATTTGTTGTTCAGGCATTATTATTACTAGACAATTGATGATTCGTTGGTCATGCATTGTTATTACTAGGCATTACTGATTTGTTACTCATGCATTGTTATCACTAGACGATTGACGATTTGTTGTTCATGCATTGTTATTACTAGTAATTGATGATTCGTTGTCGTGCATTGTTATTCCTAGGCATTATTAATTTGTTACTTATGCATTGTTATTACGAGACGAATGATGGTTTGTTGTTCCTGTGTTGTTATAACTAGATATTGATGATTTGTTGTTCATGCATTGTTATTACTAGGCAATTGACGATTTGTTGGTCGTGCATTGTTATTCCTAGACATTATTAATTTGTTACTTATGCATTGTTAGTACTAGACGAAAGATGGTTTCTTGTTTCTGTATTGTTATTACTAGATATTGACGATTTGTTGTTCAAGCATTATTATTACTAGACAATTGTTGATTCGTTGGTCGTGCATTGTTATTCCTAGGCATTATTAATTTGTTACTTATGCATTGTTAGTACTAGACGAAAGATGGTTTGTTGTTTCTGTATTGTTATTACTAGATATTGACGATTTGTTGTTCAAGCATTATTATTACTAGACAATTGTTGATTCGTTGGTCGTGCATTGTTATTCCTAGGCATTATTAATTTGTTACTCATGCATTGTTAGTACTAGACGAAAGATGGTTTGTTGTTTCTGTATTGTTATTACTAGATATTGACGATTTGTTGTTCAAGCATTATTATTACTAGACAATTGTTGATTCGTTGGTCGTGCATTGTTATTCCTAGGCATTATTAATTTGTTACTCATGCATTGTTAGTACTAGACGAAAGATGGTTTGTTGTTTCTGTATTGTTATTACTAGATATTGACGATTTGTTGTTCAAGCATTATTATTACTAGACAATTGTTGATTCGTTGGTCGTGCATTGTTATTCCTAGGCATTATTAATTTGTCACTTATGCATTGTTAGTACTAGACGAAAGATGGTTTGTTGTTTCTGTATTGTTATTACTAGATATTGACGATTTGTTGTTCAAGCATTATTATTACTAGACAATTGTTGATTCGTTGGTCGTGCATTGTTATTCCTAGGCATTATTAATTTGTTACTTATGCATTGTTAGTACTAGACGAAAGATGGTTTGTTGTTTCTGTATTGTTATTACTAGATATTGATGATTTGTTACTCATGCATTGTTCTTACTAGGCAACTGACGATTTGTTGGTTGTGCATTGTTATTTCTAGGCATTATTAATTTGTTAGTTATGCATTGTTATTACTAGACGATTGATGGTTTTTTGTTCCTGTATTGTTATTACTAGATATTGATGATTTGTTGTTCCTATATTGTTATTACTAGATATTGACGATTTGTTGTTCAAACATTATTATTACCAGACGATTGATGTTTCGTTGGTTGTGCATTGTTATTACTAGGCATTACTTATTTGTTACTCATGCATTGTTATTACTAGACGATTGATGGTTTGTTGTTCCTGTATTGTTATTAATAGCCAATTGATGATTTGTTGTTCAGGCATTATTATTACTAGACAATTGATGATTCGTTGGTCATGCATTGTTATTACTAGGCATTACTGATTTGTTACTCATGCATTGTTATCACTAGACGATTGACGATTTGTTGTTCATGCATTGTTATTACTAGTAATTGATGATTCGTTGTCGTGCGTTGTTATTCCTAGGCATTATTAATTTGTTACTTATGCATTGTTATTACGAGACGAATGATGGTTTGTTGTTCCTGTGTTGTTATAACTAGATATTGATGATTTGTTGTTCATGCATTGTTATTACTAGGCAATTGACGATTTGTTGGTCGTGCATTGTTATTCCTAGACATTATTAATTTGTTACTTATGCATTGTTAGTACTAGACGAAAGATGGTTTGTTGTTTCTGTATTGTTATTACTAGATATTGACGATTTGTTGTTCAAGCATTATTATTACTAGACAATTGTTGATTCGTTGGTCGTGCATTGTTATTCCTAGGCATTATTAATTTGTTACTCATGCATTGTTAGTACTAGACGAAAGATGGTTTGTTGTTTCTGTATTGTTATTACTAGATATTGACGATTTGTTGTTCAAGCATTATTATTACTAGACAATTGTTGATTCGTTGGTCGTGCATTGTTATTCCTAGGCATTATTAATTTGTCACTTATGCATTGTTAGTACTAGACGAAAGATGGTTTGTTGTTTCTGTATTGTTATTACTAGATATTGACGATTTGTTGTTCAAGCATTATTATTACTAGACAATTGTTGATTCGTTGGTCGTGCATTGTTATCCCTAGGCATTATTAATTTGTTACTTATGCATTGTTAGTACTAGACGAAAGATGGTTTGTTGTTTCTGTATTGTTATTACTAGATATTGACGATTTGTTGTTCAAGCATTATTATTACTAGACAATTGTTGATTCGTTGGTCGTGCATTGTTATTCCTAGGCATTATTAATTTGTTACTTATGCATTGTTATTAATAGACAATTGATGATTTGTTGTTCAAGCATTATTATTACGAGACAATTGATGATTCGTTGTTTCTGTATTGTTATTACTAGATATTGATGATTTGTTACTCATGCATTGTTATTACTAGGCAACTGACGATTTGTTGGTTGTGCATTGTTATTCCTAGGCATTATTAATTTATTACTTATGCACTGTTATTACTAGACGAATGATGGTTTGTTGTTCCTGTATTGTTATTACTAGATATCGACGATTTGTTGTTCCTATATTGTTATTACTAGATATTGACGATTTGTTGTTCAAACATTATTATTACCAGACGATTGATGTTTCGTTGGTTGTGCATTGTTATTACTAGGCATTACTTATTTGTTACTCATGCATTGTTATTACTAGACGATTGATGGTTTGTTGTTCCTGTATTGTTATTACTAGACAATTGATGATTCGTTGGTCATGCATTGTTATTACTAGGCATTACTGATTTGTTACTCATGCATTGTTATCACTAGACGATTGACGATTTGTTGTTCATGCATTGTTATTACTAGTAATTGATGATTCGTTGTCGTGCATTGTTATTCCTAGGCATTATTAATTTGTTACTTATGCATTGTTATTACGAGACGAATGATGGTTTGTTGTTCCTGTGTTGTTATAACTAGATATTGATGATTTGTTGTTCATGCATTGTTATTACTAGGCAATTGACGATTTGTTGGTCGTGCATTGTTATTCCTAGGCATTATTAATTTGTTACTTATGCATTGTTAGTACTAGACGAGAGATGGTTTGTTGTTTCTGTATTGTTATTACTAGATATTGACGATTTGTTGTTCAAGCATTATTATTACTAGACAATTGTTGATTCGTTGGTCGTGCATTGTTATTCCTAGGCATTATTAATTTGTTACTTATGCATTGTTATTAATAGACAATTGATGATTTGTTGTTCAAGCATTATTATTACGAGACAATTGATGATTCGTTGTTTCTGTATTGTTATTACTAGATATTGACGATTTTTTGTTCAGGCATTGTTATTACAATGCATTACTGATTTGTTACTCATGCATTGTTATTACTAGTTATTAAGATTTGTTGGTCATGCAATCAAATTGCTTCCAAATAGTTAAGCCTCTCGGCTTGTTCATTCTAAGGTGGTTTTATTTTCTATAAGTGTGTGATTTATGATGAATTCAGCGTATATTTTCAGGTAGTCTACACTCGTTAGCCTTTACTGACCACATACAAAATTCATGGTAAGCTGTTCTACGTCAGTTCTACATTTTGCGCTTTTTTGTCAAAATTCTTGTCTATGTAATACATGTCAATGTTTATATGACTAGTAATTATTTGTTTGTTCTTAAGCACAATGATACTCAATGTAGTACCAGAGTTGTACACGCCACGGCTATCAAAACCTATTTCTTAGCTGGGCCATTGAGGAAGGCGGACTGCTAGACGTTTGAAGTGTTACCCCTTATAGCATCTTAATTTTTCATTGTGCTTTCATATTGTCTTAGAAAATGTCCTTTTTACCATACGATATACCAGCTGGAGTATCCTTTCCTGGACAGGTTACTGAAATTTATGATTAATGAAAGGTTATCTTTGTACAAGAAAAAATGCCTTCCTTACATTTAATCGTGAAAACTAAAAATCGCCTATAAAAACTGTGAAACCGCAAGTTTGCACAAATCTCTGCATAGACCCAACGAACCTTCGTGCCAAATTTGGTGAATATACATCAACAGGGAACGAAGTAATGGTAAAACACACGTAAAAATGCTCACAGAAACCACAAAACGCAAAACTTTGTATGAATATCCCTATGGATCCAATTTGCCTCCATACCAGTTTTGTGAAGATCCATCCACATCTTACGAAGTTACATCGACATACAGCGAATAATACCATTATACTTACATAGATATATAACATCAAGTACACTGCTGAAATGGAAAAAGTAATTTGCATTGTAAGTAGCACTTAAAAACAGCAATGTGTTGTATCAGGAGTATTCAGGTGGATATTTATATCTTACAGCTATTAACGAGATTAGGGATTTTCGTAACATTTTCTGTATATTAGGCATCATAACATTATATTTTAGGTCAAGAGTTATCCATTGGCTACTATTTTATCAGCTCACAGCCTGTTAAAGCTCGAACCCTTTAATTTTTTATTGATTTTTATCGTTCTATTCTCGTGTTTCAACTATTAACTTCTTCAACTAAATCATTAGCTACTATTTTGTCAGCTCACAGCCTGTTAAGGCTCTAACACTAATTTTTATTGATTTCTAACGTTCAATAATCGTGTTTTAACAGTGCACGTATTAACTTCTTCAGCTCAAGAGTTCTAACCATCGTCAATAGTTTTATGTAGATGTTACTTCGTCCTCGACTGTCTTATTATTCGTACTTAGTTTTAGCGCCTTTTTAGCGGGATTTCACGTATCGACTGGTTTTTGTTTTGTTTTTTAATTTAAGAGTTATTATCTCCAAACATTTGTTTCATTCTGCATCTATTGCACAATTTATCGTTCTCATTTCAAGATCCACATTATGAGGGCTTAAAACCCCAATGAACCCAGTGTTCAATTATCCGCAGATAGTTCATTTCGTAACTTTTCCTTCGCTTGAAACAAACAAACCCATCACAAGTGCAACAAGAAATCTGAGTTTTATTATTTTAATTTAACGTCCTCTGGCGGTGTATTAAGAAAGAAGTCTTTACTTTTTTCATTTCGAGAGTTATGAGAATGATTACTTTCCATTCTAGCATAGCCTGGTTATAGGGTCGCTCAACTCGCAATCTGAGGATCACTGATTCGATTCTTGTTACAAAACTTGCTCGCACTAAGATGTGATGTCATCTCCACTTGTCTTTAGTAAAAATTATAGCTTAAGAGTCGGCGATTGATGGTATATATCCCTTTTAAATTAACCCTCGAGTAACGTTGTGCGAAATTCAATGAATAAATAAAACTAGTTTTCTCCATCTAATTATTTTTCATGGCTAAAGATATACAAATTTTGGGTGAGGTGAATATTTCTGAGATAATATAGCTTCTTACAACAGCAAAATATTTATGTTTTAAAGTGAACATGAAATGTCTGTCATATCTCAGTGCATGTTGAAACTACATATTAGCTTGAAATCTAATTTAATACAGGAAGCTTAGAACAAACGATATAAAACGTTATTGTCAAGAGGATTTCTTTTTGAAGTTTTTTTTTAATCATCTGTTTAGCCCAGTAACAGAGAAGCCCCTTATTTTATTATGATAACGAATAGAGTTAGATCACAGCTGGATGACTGTTATCCAAACACGAAATCTGAATTCTACTTGTGATTATATTGTTTTATAGCTGCAAGTCGAAAGCTTCCAAACCATATCAGGAACCTCTTCTTCAGATCAGAACACCGCTTCACACATGGCGTTCTCTGTTGGGAGGTTAACAGTTAAAGCCGCAGTCCACCGCCCGCATATTTGACTTTCTATTGTTCTTCAAACCAGACAAAGGCAGACGTGACAGGTAGTGCCGTTACTCGCCCTATGATGGATACCGTGTAATAGTATGGTAAATAATTAGTCTTCGTTCGATCAAGCATGGCTGCCGACTATGATGACCTGGGACGCGCGTGCGGCTGCCACGTGCCGCCACGTGCGACGTCACGGACCAATCATTTCTAGGCGGAAGCGCGTGCAGCCTCATAGCGTGCTGTGGACTCCTTCTGATTAAACGATTCAATACTTTGTGTTAAATGGACGGTAAAAATCTACACGAGAACACCGACTTTTAAATTAGGTGTTAAAGTCCGAGCTTTCACTTGCATGCCTGAAACATAAGGAGACTGTTTTGTTATCACTAAGATCTAGATTGGAGCTCGGAAATGTATTTTAATATTGACCTAAAGAGCAGGATCGGCTTACACATTTTACATACTGTTCGTAATCATTGACAGGTATTGAAATTTAAGGACCGACCGAGTGATTACCGAAAAGCAAGCAACTCAGTACAAGAATTTTTTCGATGAACAACTTTCATCGAATAGTTATTACATCTTACGTCAGACTTTTCATATCAAGCGCTTTTATGACACTTACGAGAATGATCCAGCATTTTAATGCAAGATTTGATAAGATACCAAGCACTTTAAACTGGGCCGCACCAAGGACAGCGCGAGCGGTGTGTCCACATAAAACGCTGACCCGTAGGGGGCGCGAACCGACCAATAAGGGGCTCGAATTTGCATCTTTGAAGGCAAGAGAAAATTATATATTTTGTTTTTTTTTCTTTCTGAGGAGTGAGCGCGAACCGACCAATAAGGGGCTCGAATTTGCATCTTTGAAGGCAAGAGAAGAAAAGATTTTTGTTGTTGTTTTTTCCTTCTGAGGAGTGGGCACGAACCGACCAATAAGGGGCTCGAATTTGCATCTTTGAAGGCAAGAGAAGAAAAGATTTTTGTTGTTGTTTTTTCTTCTGAGGAGTGGGCACGAACCGACCAATAAGGGGCTCGAATTTGCATCTTTGAAGGCAAGAGAAGATTAGATTTTTGTTGGTTTTTTTTTTCCTTCTGAGGAGTGGGCGCAGAATTTTATATCTCGTATAAAGCATAATTAACTAATGGAGCGTCTCCTACTTTAAACACTAAATTACATTTTGTATTATATTAAGCTTAATAAGAGAAAAAAAACGCAGGAATTCTTCACATTGAAAACGTTTAACACAGCGAATTTCCGGTTCCTTTGTTAACAGTTTTCAGGTTTCTTTCCGTCGTTACTTTGATGATGGTTGACGAAATATAGCCGAGAACTTCCTACATTAGAAACTTTAAACGCGGAGAAAACCTGCATCAGTTCTATTATCAAAATCACATTTCCTGTCAGATCTACTGGATTTTAGAAAATTGTGATATTTCACGTGCTAATTTTTAAGCTGTTTTTTTTATCTGATACGTTCGTAAGCATCGAACTAGCATAATTGCCCAAAGTGTTTTGCTCATTAAAACAAGAGATATGCTGAAATGTGCTGAGGGTATTTCTTTCGTATCGTACGTTCAGTATACTCCACGTTGTTAACGTAAGTATTATGTTTCAATATCAAGGTAATGTGATGAATATTATTTTTAGGATTTAATTACGCCTTGTTATAACTGGACTAAGCGGACCTGACAGATAGTATGCCCCCCCTAGTGGCTCAGCGGTATGTCTGCGGACTTACAATGCTGAAAACCGGGTTTCGATACCCTTAATGGGCAGAGCGCAGATAGCCTATTGTGTAGCTTTGTGCTTAATTCAAAACAACAACAACAGATTGTATGTCGCGTTGCGTATCAAAAGGGCCAACGTTTAAAATTTGACGCTTTTAAATGTACGTCGAACTTTCAGTTGTGGGTGCGTCATAAAAGTGATAGTTAATCTCGTAAATATTCTAAAAGATTCAGACAGAGTGCTGGTATATGGCTGTCCTCCATCTGGCAACGCCTTAATCTTCAAAGTACATTACCTGACATGAGACGTCGTTAAATATTCAATTTTATGTTAAGATTTTTGCTGTTGTAAATACATAACCTATTCGAAATCCATATACTTTTGTTGATACAAGGTAAATTAATGGATTGTATTACTCGTCACCTACTGATTTTGCAAAAAGACATCAGTGGACCCTAGACCTGAGAAACACACGATAGAGAAACGATTCCTTCTTACGTTTCTTACACCATTTTTTTTTCTTTGCTCTTACCTCTATATCTTTCTTTTTTGATTACAGTCGGGAAGGTTTCAAAAGTTGTTTTGTTCAGTTGTAACCTATCTACAGAAATATACAGTCTGCAACTGGTTCACAGTTGATATGTTTCCATTGATTGATGTGATATTCAGATTAATCTAATTTGTATTGAAGTCCTATAGTTAGCCGGCCCAAAAAGTGGCTGAAATCACTGTCACTTTCTTTGAACCAGTGCATCAATTATTTCGTATTTGCATCTGAGCAAACCTATTTTTGGACCGTTTTAGCGACTGCCATTTGGGTCATTCCATGTCAACTCACCACCTGGGGCTTTCCAGTTTGTATCTTAGAGTTCCCTGAAAACAACTCAAAACTTCATTTTGATTTATTAAGCCATACAGTACAGCTTTAGGATTTTGCATGGCTGACTGAATCAAAATGAAGGTTTTACTTGAATTTTTTTCTATGACATGAATTGGGAAAAATTCTTTTTTCTGGGTGAGTTTGCATGAAATGACTCCTTAGTTTCATAATGGGGAAAAATTCTTTTTTCTGGGTGAGTTGGCATGAAATGACTCCTTAGTTTCATAATGGGGAAAAATTCTTTTTCTGGGTGAGTTTGCATGAAATGACTCTTAGTTTCATAATGGGGAAAAATTCTTTTTTCTGGGTGAGTTGGCATGAAATGACTCCTTAGTTTCATAATGGGGAAAAATTCTTTTTTCTGGGTGAGTTGGCATGAAATGACTCCTTAGTTTCATAATGGGGAAAAATTCTTTTTTCTGGGTGAGTTGGCATGAAATGACTCCTTAGTTTCATAATGGGGAAAAATTCTTTTTTCTGGGTGAGTTTGCATGAAATGACTCCTTAGTTTCATAATGACATTCGTACGATATAAATGATGACAATTATTGAATCCTGATCAATGCCGAATGTGCTCCCCCCCGCTAATACAGCGGTATGTCTTCGGATTTACAACGCTAAAATCAGGGGTTCGATTCCCCTCGGTGGGCTCAGCAGATAGCCCGATGTGGCTTTGCTGTAAGAAAACACACTCAATGCCAAACGAATCAGACAACTACGACACAATACTATGTTGGTTATACAGTGCAAGCCTATCCTTTCGTAGGTTACCTCAATGTGTCACCAGAGAGGTTAACGGCTACAGTTTTTTTTTATTTTTCGAGAATCAGAAATATTATCTTTCTAACGGTACTTCAGGCAATGTTAACCTTATTGTAAGTACATTAGCGTTCGTTTTTCGGATATTAGGGTAAGATATCATATTTATCTGATACCATGCAGTCTTATTTACCATTCGAAGCCATTTTATAGATATTTTTCTTATCACGATTGATAAATTTCTCTTTACCTGTTTTTCTTTCACAAGATTTACCATACTTTTCTATTTCCTCGTTCCTCTGCTTTCTTTCTCATCAGGCCCCGGCATGGCCAGGTGGTTAAGGCACTCGACTCGTAATTCTAGGGTCGCAGTTTCGAATCCCCTTCACACCAAACATGCTCACCCTTTCAGCCGTGGGAGCATTATAAGGTTACGGTTAATCCCACTATTCGTTAGTAAAAGAGTAGCCCAAGAGTTGGCGGTGGGTGGTGACTAGTTGCCTTCCCTCTTGTCTTACACTGCTAAATTAGAGACGGCTAGCGCAGATAGTTCTCCTGTTACTTTACGGGAAATTCAAAAAAACAATCAAAACAAACCAAACCAATTATTTCTTACCATTCATCTATCACTTTCCAACTTTCTGTTTTTGAAATTTTCTTTAACTACTTATTTTTCCTCATGCATATTATGGCTCACTACCTATCCCTCTGTCCTTTCTATAATTTTTTTCTTCAATATCCGAGCGCGACGTGGACTGTGAATCTGAAAGACAAGTTTGTGTCCCCATGCCGCAAAATCGTAGACTGCGCTTTGGGATCGAGGATGTGTTATAAGAGTGACTGTCAAATTCTTCAGCCAGACAAAACATTTTAAAAGTTGGCGGTAGGTGCTGTTCATTAACTCTCTTCCCTCTAGGGACGTCTAGCGCAGATTGCTTCTGCATAGCTGTTTGTTTGTTTGTTTTTTGAATTTCGCACAAAGATACTCGAGGGCTATCTGTGCTAGCCGTCCCTAATTTAGCAGTGTAAGACTAGAGGGAAGGCAACTAGTCATCACCCACCGCCAACTCTTGGGCTACTCTTTTACCAACGAATAGTGGGATTGACTGTAACATTATAACGCCCCTACGGCTGAAAGGGCGAGCATGTTTGGCGCGAAGATTCTGCATAGCTGTGAACTAAAATTCTAAACAAACAAGTTAAATCTGAAAATTATATTTTGTTCTTCCACCATACTAATAACGCTTATAATCAAATTTTTTCTGCTCATGAGTATTGACTTTCTGTCTAACTGATATCTATATATCCTATCATCAACATCCTTCCACGCCTTAAATACATTGTTCTCTTTTTATATTTTTATTCTATTTCATTTTTTTATCTTCTTCCACTCTTTAATTTTTTTAACCAATTGTTATAACGTTGTATTTTACATCTGTCTATTTCACATCTGAATGTCTGCCTTGTTATCTTTCGCTTTCTCTCTTCTTTACATTTTTGTTTCTCTAACTATTAGATGTTTTTTGCTCTCTTGCCGGATACATTTTTTGTCCTTCTGTCGGCTTTTGTTATTTTATCTACTCAGTTTGGTTTGAATTTCGCCCACAGCTACACGAGGGCTATCTGCGTTAGCCGTCCCTAATTTAGCAATGTAAGACAAGAGGGAAGGTAGCTAGTCACCACCACCACCAACTCTTGGGCTACTCTTTTACCAATGAAAAGTTGGGTTGACCGTAACATTTTAATGCTCCCACGGCTGAAAGGGTGAGCATATTTGGTGTGACGAGGATTCGAACCCGCGACCCTAGGATTAGGACTCGAGTGCTTTAATCACCTGACTTCCCACCCAGAATCTTGTCACGGCATTACGAAAGCATAAAATAATAACTAAATAAAATCTTAAATCATTTGGTTAATGTCTTTTTTTTTCTAAGTTGAATAACAGGAAATAAAACAGTTTTAAAACAAATCGATTTCTTATTGGACACACGATAGTACAACAACCAATAATCAAGTATGATTTTAACTAAAAAAAATATTTGTGCTCGGTGTTAACACTATAATATGGTATTGTAATCATAATACAGAAATATAGAAAATGTACCATCCATACACATATAGTCATCAAATAATAAAACGATCGTTGTTTTGCTTTGAAATTTGTTAGGTCTAATAACTACAATCAAAGTTGATATTATGAATTTTTCTCGGAATTTTCAGTATTTTTAGTGGTGAAAAAATCAGTAGAGATCTTGTAACGATTTAAACAATATTTTATTGTTCTTTGTTTGGAAGTTAATGCTTGGAACGAATTAATAAGTAATCAAAAGTAAAACAAACAGGTGTTTGTCTTTTTGCTTTCTATGTTTGAAATTTGTTTATAAAAGCATGGAAGTGATCTTCTGATACGAGTGTTATTGTGTTAAGATATAACAATAAGTATTTTATAAATCGAGCTTATTTGTTTAAGGTTCGGTTGCAAATTTGAAGAGGGAAAAGCGATCAGCTGATCTTCGCTTTTTCTTAAATTACAAGAGCACCTGGGTCCTCAAGGTAAAGTTATTGTTCTAGTAAGCTACCCTGCAAAGAAAACTTTATAAACGTGAAAAATCTTCATATAGTTAGATCTTAAACGGATAATAACGGCAGATCTTTTCCAAAAGTCCAGGTGAGGGTAAAGGCCGAATGATCACACGTTTGCCAGCTGACTGAGGCGGCACGTGCTATCAGCTCGTGCGCGCGTGGTGATTCCCGCGCAAATCTGAAATTTGCCACTAGATTGGTTCTTCTACCCTCAGGGTAATGGAAGCCTATTGGTAATCTGCAAGAGAACCGCACCTACTGATGTATGACGCCACGTGAAACCCGCGATACCAGGGATGAGCCAGCTCGCGCGGATTTAGACTGCGTGTACTGTGCATCGTAATTACTTACTGTTAATAATATTCTACACGGGTTAGAAGAGAGAGTAGTTGCTTGTTACTGTTCGGCAGTCACGCATAAAAAGCTAGATTATAAACGCGTTTACCTCGTGACTCTATTGTCATTCCTCTGACTTTAAAAATGAATATCCTGTAAGACAAAAACTGATGAAAACATCATTTTTATATACATTAGGTAAACAACAGCAAAAGTAGTGGTTTCAAAGCCTCTTATTTTTTATTTTAATTTTTTTTCTGTTTCCTAAAAATAAAAATAACCTAAGTTATAAATAAAAATAACCTAAGTTATAAATAAAAATAGCCTAAGACTATAATAATAAGAAAAGCAAAGAAGCCATACGTCGGCTAAGTTTCCGTCTTTATTTAAATTAAACTAATATCGGGCTTACTTTCAGTAATTCAAATTTAAAAAAAAACAAACGAAATATATTGAATTTTTATATGTAAATCAGAGATTGGCTGTTTAAATATCTTGTATCTAATGTCTTTTGATGCCCATTCTTTGCATTTCCCAAAATCAAACGCGTAACTTCTTGCACAACAAACGAGTAACTTAACCATTGCTTATGTTAGATATTACATATTTCTAAACATTGTCATTCGATATTATAAGCAAGCAAAATAGAAGCTTCCCTCGTGGAAATCTCTTGATTGGTCTTAACCTTATAATTCTTGGTTGGGGTCTCTGTCCCCCGCTAGGACAGCGTAAGTCTACGGATTTGCAACGCTAAAATCAGGGATTCAGGGGGCACAGCAGATAGCCCGATGTCGATTTGCTGTAAGAAAACACACGTACGCTCACACTGTATACTCTATAATTATTGGTGTAGTCCATGAACCCTATCAACTTTTAAGAACAATTTTCTAACCGATTTAGTCAACTAATTGTGTGTTGGTCTAAAACTGTGATGGTTGCAGAGTTTCATAATAATCTTCAGCGGTGTAGAAAGCAAATTAAAAGTGGGGACAAAGTTTCTTTGACCGGAGAAAGCCTTAAGGTCCTGGAAGGTCTGGGGTTCTGGATTAAGGTTTATACATTCTCCTGCTTTCCTAATTATGATGCATTTTGACTCGGTTCGGTTTGAATTTTGCGCAAAACTGACTCTCTCACGGCTGAAAGGGCGAGCATGTTTGGTGCATTTTGGTAAGGACAAATTGCAAAACGGGGGCCTGTCAACCCGCTTCCTATGCCACAAATAAACGAGTCACAAAAAAAAAACACTCCAGTATTTCTTTAAATCCAAGTAATTACTTCTCGGGTTCCCAATGTATTTCACACAGAAAATGATGAATTTTACTGAATGATTTTGGGCATTTTTTAAACTAGTTGTTGTAAGAGCCAAAAACGCAAACATTGCTCAGTATAATGTAATATATTCCTAATATTATGTTATTTTTGTTATTATTGATAACAAATATTATAAAATTCTCATTAGAAGCATCCTTGTCCTTAAGTTATTCCTCCCTAAATAAAAATTTGATTAATAGCCCCCGGTTCTTCAGTCAACCAGCTTAATAACCTTCAGTGGCTCAGCTGCAAATGGGCCCGGCATGGCCAAGTGTGTTAAGGCGTTCGACTCGTAATCAGAGGGTCGCAGGTTCGAATCCCGGTGGCACCAAACATGCTCGCCCTTTCAGCAGTGGGGGCGTTATAATGTAACAGTCAATCGTTGGTAAAAGAGTAGTCCAAAAGTTGGCGGTGGGTGGTGATGACTAGCTGCCTTCCCTCTAGTCTTACACTGCAAAATTAGGGACGGCCAGCGCAGATAGCCCTCGAGTAGGTTTGCGCGAAATTCAAAACAAACAAACAAAAAACATTAGCTGTAAGTCTAAAAAGTTATAACACCAAAAACCGGGTTTCGATAAGCATTGTGTGCACAACACATATAATCCATCGTGTAGCTTTGTGCTTAACAACATGTAAACTGACAAACTTATTAGTTAAAACTGTTTCTAACTTCATCCTGAGCTCGCGTTAGGGTTAAATCAATATCAACAAAAGTAGTTGACATTTTATCCGGCGACAAATTTTTCCAACTGTTTTCTTTGTTTTGTGTGTGTGGGAACTTTCATGTGACAAGTTTGAACTAGCACTCACAAGTACTTTATGATTGAAATTTCGGACACATTACGCATGTTTCTAAAACATTTAGATCCGTGAGTTTATTCTGTAATACATGGCCTAAATAGTAATGGGAGGTTAAACATGGAAATACATTAACCTTTTTATCTTATCACAACTAAATAAAGTATAAAAATTTTAAATTTTTTAATTTTTTTTCATTATAGATTCACTGAGTGAGTAAAAGACAACTAAAAGCACCATACATAAATTATCTCATTTTGTTTTTTATGCAATTAAAACGAAACTGGCAATTGACGTTTCGTTTCAGTCAATCTGAAACAGATCGTACCGGGAACACAATCGTTTAACCTTCAGGTTGAGTAGAAATATGTTAACAACATAATACCATATCCATGAGGTGATAGCACTACTGTGCACGTGCAGAAAGACGATTGTTAGAGTGAAACAAATATATGGAACAATGTGCAGAGTTCGTCTCTATGCGTGAATAAAACATGTGCTACAAACGTTGTCTCACAGAAAATTTACCCCAGCCAGAGCGTAGGTGATGTCGCGACTTTCTGTAACAAGCTAAGTGACATATGGATGCTTTATATACCTTTTAATAACCACTGTCCAAGTTTCGAAAGAACTGACACATTTAGTACTTTTAAATGTTTGAAAAGTATTGCATTTCTTATCATTACAACTTCAAATGTACCTCTGTGTTTAGCTGCCAATTATACGAATATAAATAAATTAAAACCAAGGTACAAAGATTGTATTCAACGTTATCTATTTCAAAAGTGTAATTTTTATTTTCAAAGACTCTACAACATAACAGAAAGACAAGTTAGACATTCCGAAAGATGGCAAGTTAATAAAATCTACATGTCCACGAAAAAGCATAAATAGAGAAAATGCCGATAAGTGATTAAGAAAACAGCCGTTAGCTCCGAGTCTCTAAGACACACATACATTTGGTGTAATATATATACATTTAACCTCGAAACCTACAGACTACGAGTCGATCGCCTTAACCACTAAGCTTTTAAATAGGAGAAATATATTTATGTCTTTTCGTTTTCACTTGATAAATGTTGGCCAGGTGGTTAAGACACTCGATTCATAATCTGAGGGTCGCGAACTCGAATCCCTATCGCACCAGAAATCCTCGGCCTTTCAGCCGTGGACTGTTATAATGTACGGTTAATTCCACTGTTTGTTGGTAAAAGAGTAGCCCAAGAGTTGGCGGTGGGTGGTGATGACTAACTGCCTTCCCTCTAGTCTTACACTGCTAAGTTAGAAACGGCGAGCGCAGATATCCGTCGTGTAGCTTTGCGCAAAATTCAAAACAATCACAGCAAACTCTTGATAACCATCTGTTGCTATTTTTTTAATGTGATTTATTAATACGAGCGATGGAGTTTACTTCTCCAGTTATATTTACCTTATATTTGTATATATACTTTATTTAATGTAAGGCGTAGGAATTACTGCATTTGTATTCAAACACCATTTATCGATGAGCATCTGAGAAGACAAATGAAAGTTTTCTAGTTCCAGTTGTTCAGCTTGAAGTATTTCACGCATTAAATAACGTAATTATTAACAAGTTTGTTAATATTTCTCATCTGTTTCCTTTGCATTTAGTCAATTTGATAGCATATTAAAAAATTAATACAATTTCGCAAGCCGTTGCGATATAAAAAATAGCGTAAGACCTATTTTTTCACACAGTTTATTCGACTCTGTGAAATAAAAAAAATATAGGTCTCTATCAATGTCACTGATTTGAATCGAACATTCTGAAATCACTACATTTATTAAATTTCTAAAGATAAAAAAATATATATTTTCAAAAAACCTTGTCATGGTTTCCGAAATTTCTTATTACTAAACCAACCCTAACAGACCACCTTGAAAAATATTAATTATGAAATTGACGCTTAACATTGGCACGCAAGACTATTTAATTACCTTACTGCATGTTTTGTGAGATTTCGCGCAAACCTAAAAGAGAGCCACCCGTGCTAGCTGTCTCTAGTTTTGAAGAGACAGGCAAGCAGCTGGTCAACACCACCAACTCTTAGAATACTCTCACTGGGCTAAATATTGGTACTTGGCTGTTACTCTTATAAGGCACCCAGTCCCTCAAAGACGACAGCGAAACGCAAATCATTGACCTCACTAAAGCCTCTGATGTTATTATATTTAAGAGGGTTGCGCGATCAAGTGTAAGACTAGTGTCATTTGCTTAGTTATTTACCTAACAGGCCTCCTACCCTTTTTTTACTGATTCAAAATAGTTAAGCAACTTTACATGACATAAACTGTGGGGTCCTATGAGGACGCCCACATACTGTAAAAATAACAAAACTACTTTTAAAAGTAATTCGCAATACTTTGTCCAAATTTTAAATTTTTAGTATAGTTTAGTTTATATAAATTGCGGATTACGTTCGAGACCAATTTCAATCTCAAACTTCTTTACTGCAGAGCCCCGGCATGGCCAGATGGTTAAGGCACTCGAGGGTCGCGGGTTCGAATCCCCGTCACACCAAACATATTCGCCCTTTCAGCCGTAGTGGCGCTTATAATGTGACGGTCAATCCCACAATTCGTTGGTAAAAGAGTAGCTCAAAAGTTGGCGGTGGGTGGTGATGACTAGTTGCCTTCCCTCTAGCTTTACACTGCTAAATTAGGGACGACTAGCGCAAATCGCCCTCGTGTAGCTTTGCGCGAAATTGAAAACAAATCTTTACTGCAGGGTAATATGGAAGTTAAGAAAACATTTTAATGATAATTTTGAGATATTATCTGATTAGCTTAGAATCCAGAAATGTCTATAATTACGAAGAATTGAGTACATTATATAAAACGATTTTGGAGCTTCATCACGACATTACAGTTCAAGTCGCCACGTTCGGCAGTGCTGTTTCGTGTCTGTCGATTGTGCATCATGACGATAACCCTGTAGCGTAGCTTCTATTCCAAAAAAAAAGGCTTTCTCGTAGATTGTCATGTTCAAAGCACACCACCTCTTCCTGTTTGCTTTCCAAAATTCATCTAGTACATGAGGACGACGGTTCCTCAGCTCAGACGGTTAGCCTTATCGCTTAAAAATCCAGAGGCAATGCGTGCTGTAACTTAACCAGTATGTCTTCATATGCAATAACATGAATAACCAATTCATTCCCCCAGCTACTTGAGACTTGCGAGAGTTGAGTGGACATGTTGTAGAAACAACTTAAGCTGATTTTCCAGATGGAAATCCTTTGTGATTATGTTGAACACTGTTGACGTCACACTTTGCTAAGCTCGGCTGTGGTACCAATTGTTGATGATCTCTTTCTGGATAGTCCTGGTTTCTCAAGTCATTCATATTCCTCAGCGTTCAACTATCTTAACTACCTATAATATTCCAGAGTTGGTAATTTAAAATTCCCGATCTTAAGTTAGTACCTACTTAACTACCACTAAAAAATGTAAAAAGTGAAGTTGTAATACTTGTTGTTCCACTGCGACTTAATATCGGTTGTTGATGTCACGTGATTTGCTGATTGGGCACTCAACCTTATATAACCATCTGATAGTTAGTCAATTCTCTCATTCAACACATATATAACACGTATATTGTTGGATAGTTTTTTACATCAGAACACAGGGCAACACCATCGGCCGCAGGTTACCTAATAAACCTTTCATTTCTTACAAACGAAACACCAATATTAAAGATTTACTCGTCCAAAGTTTATTTCCGAACAACATATAATCATCACCTGATATTCAAGTTTGTACGTACACGTGTCAGAGGATTCGATGCAACATTTGCTTTACAATGATCATGGAACGTCTGTTAGTGGCCTTAAATTAGCGTATTTTGTGAATAGCCATGTCAACTGTACATCTACATGCTTAATTTATTGCATTATTTGTAACAATTGTGACCAGATCTATCTACCTAAGAGAAATCATCCTCTGATCACGATACGAACACGAAAGCGCTTATGTAGCATTTTGATTAAAGGTCAAGATAAACCTATAGCTCAGCGCTACAGCAAAGCTGATCCAGTACTTGCCCCACGTTTCCTAAATGAGATAAGCCCTTTGGGTATTAATTAATCAATGGTTCAGTATTGTTTTGTTTTTATAAATTTTTAAACTAACTTTTATTTATTACCTTAAAAATTGTAGAAGCTATTTTTTTTTTCAGTGCATTGTAACCTTACTGTTATTGACTGTTTTTATTTATATTTTAGGCCAGGTGATTAAGGCACACAACTTGTAATCCGAGGGTCGCGGGTTCGAATCTCCTTCACACCAAACATGCTCTCCCTTTCAGCCGTAGGGACGTTATAATGTGACGGTCAATCCTATTATTTGTTGGTAAAAGAAAAACTCAAGTGTTGGCGGTGGGTGGTAATGACTAGCTGCCTTCCCTCTAGTCTTACACTGCTAAATTAGGGACGGCTAGCACAGATAGCCCTTGAGTAGTTTTGTGCGAAATTCAAAAACAAACAAACAAGCTTTGCGCGAAATTCAAAACAAAACAAACTTTGAAACTTCTTCCTGTTATGCGTAGTAGCAAAGAAGTATAGGTTTGAATTTTTTTTCTAAATAACGATCCTAATAAGTCATATAACAGTAACAAAAGTGTAAATAAAGTTTGAGAAAAAAAATATTTTCAGGGCGTTTCACGTAACAAGTGCATAAAGAGATCTTATTAGAAATTATAGAAAAATTATTTTCCAGGACATTCCACATAACAATTATATCAAAATGTTATTGAAATTTCTGGAATCGTTTTCGAACCATGACGAATAACAAATTATCAGAGCTGTAGTTAATCATTCTGTAGTAATCATCCGCGGGACACGTCACGTAATAAATACATAAATTAATTAATCTGTTTAATATTTTTGAATAGACATACGAAACTCTGACTTAGCTTTATGAATGTATCATTCTCAGCACATACCATTTAAACTGAAGTTGCGGAAAAAGTCCTCATAAGAACACATTAGTTTTAAACCTCCCAAAAAGAATCGTCTCCAGAATATTTCACGTAACAAATTATACACGGACGGCTGACTTCGGATTTTGGGAAACGTATTTTTCTGGATATGTTGTATAACAACTGTACTAAAAGGTGTTTAAGTATCTGGGATGAGGATTTTTTTTTCGAGAAATAGTTCTCGGATACATATTGTAATTATTCCAAGGTGTGATAAAATGTTCTAGAGAAATTTGTCTCGTGACATATCACATATGAACTATTCGTAAAATGTGGTAAAGTTTCTGACGACATGCCACATAACCATTATGCATGAATGACTTTGAAATTTCTGGAGAAATCGTCATCATATCAGATAAAATTAAACAGTTTTCCATTTTTGTTCGGTAGAATTTGAGTTGTTGGGTCTCAACCCAAAAAGTCGAAGCATTACGAACGAACACTTACAGAACTGGAGATAACAAGAACAAATAAAGTTATATTAAATCACACGAGTAACAAAGAAAGCAATAACATGTAGACAAACTAAAAACTGTTATAAAGAAGATTACCTCAGTGGTAACTACAAGAAATATTTGAAATAAATTGAAATTATAGTCAGGCACTATGAACAATATGAAATAACAATAACAAGTAACAAAATATAGAAAGAAAATCAAATAAAAATTAACTAAAATGTTTTATTTCTAACGGAACCTATTGAGAAAAACAAAACTTAAATTCAAAATTTATATTTTAAAAATAAAGTATTAAACATAAGACTGAAAATCAACACCTTATAACAATATTATTGTTTGTTTGTTTTGAATTTCGCGCAAAGCTACTCCAGGGCTATCTGCGCTAGCCGTCCCTAATTTAGCAGTGTAAGACTAGAGGGAAGGCAGCTAGTCATCATCGCCCACCGCCAACTTTGGGCTACTCTTTTACCAACGAATAGTGGGATTGACCGTCAAATTATAACGCCCCACTGCTGAAAGGGCGAGCATGTTTGGTGCGACTGGGAGTCGAACGCCTTAACACACTTGGCCATGCCGGGTCATTATTATTGTTGATTTTAATATCAAATCCAATTAAAAGGAATCTTTAAATTAAAATACTTCTATTTGAATGATAAAATTACTATAATACAATACTCATGAAGTCCAGAATACAGATAAGGTATTTTTTATTTAATTTGCTTTCTTTGTTCTGATTTATATTAATGTTTCTTCGAGTTGCCTTCAGTATAAGTCAGGAAGCAAAAACTAGGGCTTCGGTAGAGGTGGTAGCAACAGCACAAACAAACCATTGTGCAGGCTTGCACAACAACAAACAAACCTAAGTAAACTTGAAATACGTGTAAAATACGTGACAAAACCTCTGAGCTCCTAAGTAATAAAACGTTTTCCTCTTTGCCACCATTGTCTTAGTGGTAAATCTTTACACTTACGACCCAAAAATTCGGGTTTCGATACTAGTGATGGACAGATCGCAAATCAAATCTTATTAGCTTTCAATGAAAAATTTATAGAATTGTGAAAATGATGAATAAAGTATTTTCCAACTACCCTTTTGTTCAGTTACCTACAATTCCAAGAGAGAAAACTATGAAAAACGATTCGTTTTAGCCTTTTCCGAG
The DNA here is from genome assembly GCF_004210375.1 of Tachypleus tridentatus. Lineage (NCBI taxonomy): Eukaryota > Metazoa > Arthropoda > Merostomata > Xiphosura > Limulidae > Tachypleus > Tachypleus tridentatus. Next base: position 28,574,585 of record NC_134830.1, on the reverse strand, counting down.
TTTCTATTCAAACACCTCTCCCCGTCACACCAAACACGATCGCCCTTTTAGCCGTGGAGGCGTTATTATGTGATGGTCAATCCCATTATCCGTCGGTGAAAGAGTAGCCCAAGAGTTGGCGGTAGGCGGTGATGATTAGCTGCCTTCTCTTTAGTCTTATACTGCTAAATTAAGGACGGCTAGCGCAGATAGAACTCGTGTAGCTTTGCGCAAAATTCAAAACAAACCAAACACCTCTGTAAATTAACTTTTAATACTAAATTACTAACGTAAAATTGTCCACAAGTATGACATTTTAAAGTATAAGTTCTACAATTAAAATAACCTTTGACCTTAAATGATGTTTTTCTCCATTTGTTCCAGTAATTAAACTTCCTGATTCGAGATGAAAGTTTGTTCACACTAGATTGTTATTTCTATTAAATACTTTTTTTGTTTTTGTTGTCTTTTACTTTAAGATTTTAGAAGTCGAAAATCTGTATAAATTCGGACGTTGACATCTGGTCCAAATTATTTTACAATTTCGAAAACCTTCTTTAACTTCTCATTTATAATTTGATCAATTTGTTTTTGAATAAAGTTGATATTAATTAATATCTCTGAGCAATAGATGGAGATAGAATATAACATTTTTATTATCAATACACGTATAGTTAACTCTTTTATCCCAGTGGCATTTTAAATAACTCAAAAAATCAAACCTTCTTTGACATTCTCTATAAAACACCAATCATTTTAAAGTGAAGCTTGTAACCTCCGGATAAGATATTAATATATATATTACGTAATCCTGATCACACCTGAGGAAGATAGACCAATGTTTCATCATCAATATTTTTTTTCCTAACTATCACAGTGTTTATTGTGATTGATTTGATAGTTACATAGAAATTAGTATGAAGGTGCCCAAATCGTATGGGAAATACTCAGATATATATATATCGTGCCAGTGCAAGAGAAATATTTAAACTTAGCGATTTGGGATGATTGCTACAAAGATTTAAATACTTATGTGAATTGGCTGGTTTACAATAAACAGTCATAATTTAATAATATTTTAAGCATTCAGGAACTTGTGTGTGATAATAGAACAGCAAATTAACAAAGTATGAGTTATTTCATAAGCATAAAGAAGTGGTTAATTTATGGGGGCCTTTTTAATTACCTAAAGAAGACAGACCAATGTTCTGTCGAAACGTAAATGTTTCCCTCAAATAAACAACTTCATTGGGCTTATAAATCGTTGTTTGTCAATTTACTATCACTCTTGGAACAATTTAAGAATGTTATAGTTGTTTTCACTGCAATCGCAAGGAAGTTTGATTGTTTCATTTAATCAGATTAAAACTCGGAAAAAAAAATTCAAAGTAATAATTTGTATCCTAAGTAACAAAACAGTCATCTAGAAATTTCTTCCATACTAATTTGTGTAAACAGATGTGTGCTGTGTGTCCATGTAACTTCGTCGTAGGGTTTCGATAAAGCTTTACTAAAAGTAGTACAAATATTCACTAGGTTCATGTGAGGGTACATACAAAATTTCAGTTTTACGTTTTTTATGAGCGTTTTTGTGTGTTTTTTTTATCACTACTTCGATCCCTGTGGGTGGAACTTCACCTAATTTGATGTGAAGATTCTTTGCGTGCATGGAGAGATACCTATGCATTTTCAATTTTGCATTTTACGTTTTGTGATTTTTTATGGGCGTTTTTTCCATTACATATAAATAAAGCAGCTTTTCATGCCCAAAGATAACCTCTCATAAATCATGAATACAGATAATTTCAGTCAAATGGACGGGAACTCCAGCTAGTTTTGAGTAAGTTACACAAGTAATTTTAAAATAGCGAAGAATAAAATACATCTTATTTTCAAGTAAACCTGTTGCTAGTGTTGCATTGATTGGGGCAACTTTATTGCTTTTACAAATTTCCGAAATTTGGTGAAATATTTCCTCATCAAACGTAAAGAACAGTTATGTAAAAACCTTCTAGATCCTTTAAAACAGTGGTTCTTAACCTTTTTCAGTGTTTGCACCCCTTTCAAATCAGTAATCATTTCTCGCACCCCCTGGAAACTTAAATATAAAAAAAGCTAAAAATACAAAGTTGATGTAATCAAAAATTTTTTTTAATCTTCATACATACAGTATACCTTTTTTCAAGACAAAAATTCAGGGTACATAATGAAAAATTAATTTCAATGTTTCTTCTTAAAAGAAATATAAAGCATACTCTTATGTAAAAATATAGATTTGCTTTAATTATTCATGGGCATCCTCGCACCCCTTGGGAATCATCTTCGCACCCCCTAGGGGTGCGGGCACCCCTGGTTAAGAACCCCTGCTTTAAAATAACTCAATTAAACCTCTTGTAAATACAGTCCATACAAGTATCAAAATAAACTCTACTGCTTTTAGTCCAAACACATGTGAAATACTCGAGTATTATGCAACTATAACGCCAAGTGTCATTATAATGTGACAGTCAATCCAACTATTCGTTGAAAAAAGAGTAGCCCAAGAGCTGGCGGTGGGTGGTGAATACTTTCTGTCTTCCATCTAATCTTACATTGCTAAATTAGGGACGGCTAGCGCTGATAGTCCTCGTGTAACTTTGTTCGAAATTCAAAATATACGAACAAACAGAATTTGATATATATATATATTCTACCAATTTGTTTTTAAAGTCTTTTATATATATGTTCATATTCTTGTTACATATTCTTCCATAAACCTTACCATTATTAAGATGTTCAAACACTAAATTCGTGTAATAACTAGGTTTATAGACGAAACACTACCCTCAATATTTCTTTTATATAATAATATTATCATCCGCTCTCAATTTGTTTAAAATTTCTCTTTCTCACCCTTCCATGGCTCAGCCACACCCACAGAGAGCGCGACACAGATAGCCTGTTGTGTGTAATCTTATGCTTGACAACAAACATGGAAAGGAAAACCTTTCTCCCATACAAGTATTATAGTTTAACTGCTTATAAGAAACACAATTCTTATTTATTTTCTCAAACATAAAGTCTAATTATAAACGTAATTTTCACGGTAGTTCAAAATTAACTTCACCTTAACACGAAGCACTCGTCTTCTTCCTTATTCAACTTACCCTTTTCCTTATTCAACTTACCCTTTTCCTTATTCAACTTATCCTTTTCCTTATTCAACTTACCCTTTTCCTTATTCAAAGTCTTAACTTTATATTAAATTCTTTTAGATCTCCCCTAGTTCAAATTTCATTAGATCTATTATTTAATGTGAAGAAAATTTGTTGTTTTAAAAGTATAATTATATTCTCATCTAAATGCTATTTACTAAAATTTAAAACCCTCAGATTTTCCACTGGGAATATTAGGAGTTTTTCTCTACTAAAAGGCATACTTGTTTAGTTTACAGTGTCCAATCTAGATATTTATATTCTACTTTGATTTATAATTCTTAATAAATAATGCTTTATTCTTTACAGCCTTCTATGTTAATGTTCTACCTTGATTTATAATTCTTAATAATGAATACTTTATTCTTTACAGTTTTCTATGTTAATGTTCTACCTTGATTTATAATTTTTAATAATGAATACTCTCTCCTTTACAGCCTTCTGTGCTAATGTTCTACCTTGATTTATAATTCTTAACAATGAATGCTTTATTCTTTACAGTTTTCTATGTTAATGCTCTACCTTGATTTATAATTCTTAATAATGAATACTCTCTCCTTTACAGCCTTCTATGTTAATGTTCTACCTTGATTTATAATTCTTAATAATGAACGCTTTATCCTTACAGTCTTCTATGTAAGTGTTCTACCTTGATTTATAATTCTGAATATTCAATACTCTCTACTTTAAATTCTTCTATTATCGTAAGATTTCAAAAGCAGGAGTAATGTCTTTGAAGTAACTTATCTCCTCTTTTCCTGTAGACAATCTTTCTTTGAAATGTTTAGGGGAAGTACAGGATCTTCAACTTGCAAATCCCAATACATTTATATCATTTTTCTGTTATTATTATTATCCTTTAAAAATATTTTCTCTTTCTTCTCGCTTTGTCTCCTCTCTTCTTGACTCAGTGTATTCCAGAATTTTAAATATTTTTTGTTGGAGGAAAGCTTTCCAAATTGTTCTACAATTACATTCTAATTAATTTCTAAATATTTCAGTTCTTGATTTTCCGCTATATCTTGCAAAGCTCCAACTTCTATTTCGCACTGTTTCAAATTATCTTGAAAATTACAGATCATCTCCTACATGGAAAACATAATCAATATACATTAGAAATGTTTTCGAGCATCCTTTTCTTTTTCTGATAAATATTTACAAAGTTAATTATGAAATTTTAGGGGGATAAGCAATGATTTCTTCTCTCTAAACGTTTTTTTTTTTCACACGGAGCTGAATTTGTTTGGTCTCAACCTCCATCAAAATAGTAATATTTTCATTTAAATGTTTCTTTATAAAAAACTCAACAACATTATATTTAAATGGCTGTTTTCGTTTTTTGTCGATAAGCCCAAAATACACAATTAACCCATTCCGTATATCGAGACTCATTTTTTTAGCGTTATAATCCCTTATAATTGCTCTGAGCACACTAGAGTATATGGGATGTGTTCTCATTGAAAAAGTATATTTATAATATAACAACATAATCGATTCCAAACAGAATATGTATTTGCAAAACTTAAAGGAAGAAACGAAAGAAACAACAAAAACAAAACGACCATTTTTAATCTATGGATGTAGAAGTGTTTCTCATGTTAATACCATCTAGTGGTCACGTAAGAAACTAACTTTGAATTACATTTTTATGTATACAGTTTGTAAAATGAATTAGTCACGGAGAGAGTTGCTGCAATTTTCAGTTGCCTCTGTGCGCGTGTGTGTTTTACTCACAAACTGTAGAGCTCCATTGTACCAAAGGTATTTGACGTCATGACTCACTTTGTTTCAGTTAAGACGTTATTTTAGTAATTAATCTTTTCAGTAGCGCCCTCTAATAACAGTTGTAGTTATACTTGACTTTATACCATCAACAACAGACAAGGTAAAGTTATGAAACCGTTATACTGGACGATTGTATTCATAGTTACCCAAAATCACTTTCTGATAATCATTTAAAAACTGTTTGTTTTTTTTCATTGCTTGGGTCAGATACTGAAATACAAATTTCAAACATAAGACTTTCAAAGGGATGGCCCTGCTTTGTTGTTCTCAGAATTACTGTTTTATTTGTCCGTAACGAACTCTAAAGAAGCATACTTTTGTATGATCACGGGATAAGCAAAATATGAATATCTGATAAAAATAATTAAAAATGTGTCATTGGCTAAAGTGCGAAACCCTGAATGAAGGAACATGTTTTTTATTCTGTGCCGATCAACGCAAAATCAATATTTACACACCATGTATAAGTTGTAAGAGCGGGTAAGGCTGAGAAACTATGTGATAATTAAAATAGTGAAACTTCAATCAGAGAATATATTGTACAAACAGCTAATGAATCTTACGTGTTAAACTTCCCAACATTAATTTCTAAATATCTGTAATTTGTGCTCGTAACATCACCTAGTTATGTTAGTGTTTGTTAAAGCTTGCATATGTCACATGATAAGGCTATTCACAATAAAAAATAACGCCTGTGGGAAACCGGATCTATAGCATCCAGCAGATCAGAACACTTATGGTAATGATGATGAATACATGTTTAATGAGAATCCTCGGCGATTTTTATTAATACGGCGCCAGAGGGACCTTGTTCGTCCGACTAGTGAGCAATTTTTGTGGAGCCTGTAGAGCCACTGTTAGGTCAGCTTGATTAATCTCGCACCAGATAGTGTCGGACTCTTTCCCGAGTGGTGGCTCCAGGCTCGTTGTCTACATTACAGAGAGAAGGTCTCAGTGAACTCCACAGCTCTAATGGGCGCTAGACGCTCTCCGGAGACAATTATTTGGACAGGAAATGACTAAGCTAGTCCCAACAGCAATGGAAAAACAAATGCTAGCATAGAGACAGGGTGCAAATTGGCCTCCATCGTTATGATTATGGACAGACACAAAGTATGCTGAGCTGTATGTTCTTCTCTGACCTCATCAACTAAGTACTGCTCGTTTTGTTAATTTGTCCATTAGCTTTTCCCAAATCAGGTTGACACCCATCAGCTTTAAACCTCTGATGGCCTTGAACAGTAGTTACTTAAATAAAGCTGGTATTTTTTGCGCATCAGGTTATTGACCGTCGTCATATGCATCTATCTATTTTGACCATCTACAGACCAAACACATATATTTCTTTTATTAGATTCAGTGAAAGTTGCACGTGGGTTTAGTTGAAATACAAACACTGACAATATATTCATTATATACAAGAAACCCTAACATGAAACATTTGAACAGACGGTGCTTTTAGTGTTAGTAATTTTGACTCTCAGACTGATAGTATATTTCTGGTATAGTTCAGTAATGGTAAAATAGATATACCTCTGTTTGAGAAACACTATCCTTGTTTAATTCCTGCTACATGTAAAGGTGGTAACACTGAACACTCGGTCTTTTGTTCTTCAAAAATCACCATTGTTGGATATATCATTTTTATATCAAATTTATATAACATTTTTTTATCTTGCTTCAAGCCATTCTTGTTAAGTAATGACGTTTCCTAGGGAGCCACACCCCGACACGTGTTTCTATAATATAAAAACAAACATCAAAATATCCAGGAATATAAGAACTAATCACAAAAATGAATGGTCATTTATTACACTATGGTTAATATTATTGTCCTACCCAGTTACTGTATTCTCTAGCGGTCATACGAGCTATACATTTATTTACGTAACCTTTACCACTAACGACACTAAAGTCTCGTGAAAAACCTATCAGAATGATATAAACAAACTGTTTTTTGTCCTCTGAAAACAGAGTTACTTCGTCCAGGTACTGTTCTCTTTTTTTCACCTATAAAGTAAAAATAAAATATATAAACTGTTTTTGGTGATTATTCGATGCTTCAACTAGTTGAATACTTTTAATTGGTTGTGACGTCTCTTTAACGATCTAGTTAAGTCAAATTTTAAACTGTTTTTTTTTTGCGATTTTATGATGTCGTGATTGAACATCTTAAATTAGTTTTGGCGTTTCGTTGATGCGTTTTTGTTAGGAAAACTTGAACTAATTTGGCATTTCTTTGATGATCTCAATAGGAAAACACTTTTAAACTGGCTTAGGTGGCGCTTTTATATTTTATATTTATTTTCGACTGAGGACACATCGTAACTTTCTTAACCCTTTAAACAGTACAAAACAGTAATTTTGTTTACTGCCGTACTTAGCCTGCAGTATTATAATGCTGCTCACATGGTACAGTTTATAAACTCCATATATCTATGGATATATCGATATCAAAACGTTGTCTAATGACTGTGAAATATTTTCACGATATTAGACACTTTAAGTTTAGCCATGTAGGTGGTTACATCAGTTACTTGTTACTTAAATGGTTACAATACAGGAGAGAGTGGCACTTCTCCATACACAGACTCATTGAGGTTCTTTATTTATGGATGAAATAATCAATGACTCGTGCTATAGATCAGGAACTTTCTATTCCTCGCCTTTAAATTCACTTCTACTATATTTTTATTCCCTTTATGATCTCAACAAGTGTAAATAGGACGGGTCAGGGGGTGTTATACTGTTATCAGTTATGGTGAGATCCACTTGAATTGTAATAGAAACCTTGAGAAACTTGTCATGAATTACGTGGACATTCGTCGGACATTTCTCTGTTTTTTGATGAGGTTTTCAAATCAAGGGAATATGGTCTAGCAACCTCAGAAAGTTTGTTCCTTTTTATAAAGTACACGTATTGTAACAATAAAGGTATTAATACAAATAGAGCACGAGGCTTACAGATGTATACATATACTCTTCATGTAACACAACTTACAAATATTGAAAAAATGTATGAAACATGTATTTGTAATAAGTAGGATTTGTGATAAATGTTAAACGAGGATTACCTATTCCTAGAAAGTTTTATCGCATTGTTATCATGCGTGATTTGCAAATTTTGCATACATTTTGACGTAATTGTGTAACTGAGTATAGTAACATTTGGTTGAAGGTGAAATCAAATTGGTGGTAATTAATATGAGTTTTACACTTAGTTCAGGTGTGAACGACTAGGATCAAAGCCTACTAAATAGTGAAAAAGTTCCGACATGCACAAACAATCGAAACATTATTCACGTCTGTAGAGAATGCTGACCACAGTTGTAAATACTTTCCTGTGTCACATTTCGCTAACTAGTTAAGACAGTTTTTTTGAAATAAGTAAAAAATAATGAAAATGCAGTTACAAAGAAAATATCGTATTCGTGAGTAAACATCGCCATGTTATACCTATGACATAAAGAGCTCTACAAGACGTCGTCTCGTAAACACCTTTACAAAAGGTCATCTCATAGAGAGCTTTATGAAATGTCATCGGATTATTTAGCTTATAAACTATTAGTTTACATATGTACCTTCTATTCAGAGAAAATAAAAATAATGGATTTATTTAGTTATCAAAATGTATGTTAAACGCAAGTATGTTATTACACTTGAATTTGGACCGGCATGGCCAGGTAGTCGCGGTTTCGAATCCCCATCACACCAAACATGTTTGCCCTTTCAGCCACGGGGGCGTTACAATGTGACGGTCAACCCACTATTCGTTGGTAAAAGAGTAGCCCAAGAGTTGGCGGTGGGTGGTGATAACTAGTTGCCTTCCTTCTAGTCTTACACTGCTAAATTAGGGACGGCTAGCGCAGATAGCCCTCGTGTAGCTTTGGGCGATAGTCTTATCCTACTAAATTAGGGACGGCTAGCGCAGATAGCCCTCGAGTATCTTTGCGCGAATTTAAAACAAAATAAAACGAATTTTTTTCAAACTTATCTTTTACACTAACACACATAATCTATAAATGATTACAGTTTGTATACTTCATACAAATATAAAATACTTAATTTTTGCTGGATCTGAGATCCAGCACACCTGTTTATGGTTTTCTTTTTCATCTGAAGGCGGAAACACTACAATTTCAAGACTGTTTCAATTGCATTGTGAATCGATATTTGACTGACGTACTCTAGTTCAATCATTGTTCCAAATAATAACCTTAATAATGTTTAAATTGTTATGTTCCGTTACTCAAATTCCCTCCCACACATCGACAGAAAATAGAAACATTTTTTTCTTGAGTTTATCACTGTGAGTTTGTAGTAACAAATTGTAAAGGAACACCGAATAAAGAAATTTAGTTGAATACGAGATTTAGTAAGACACAATTGGGTAATACTTGTTTAATATATCGTACAACAATCGTAACAAAATATTCACTACACATTTGAACACTGAACTACTTATTCTAAAAGTTATCTGGTATTAACTCGACAGTGAATTTTATTAATTATCTATAAAAATTTAAGTCAAAATAAATGATCTACGTGTAAAAATTGGATATTTTGTTTTCTATCTTAAGAAGCTAAGTTCGTTTAAAATGCCTGAAATGACTAATTTTACTCCCTCTGGTACAGCGGCAAGTCTACGGATTTATAACGCTAAAATCAGGGGTTCGACTCCCCTCGGTGGACTCAGCAGATAGCCCAATGTGGCTTTGTTATAAGAAAACATACAGACACACATGACTAATCTGTTCAGTTAAGATTGGTTAAGGCCTACATATCGTACGGCCAATGAACAAAAAAAAACGCAATTTGCGTTGATAGACTCAACCACTTATTTGAGTAGAGCTTTGAAAGATGAAAATAAGAAAAGGGAAAATAAAAATAAAAACTATTTTAGCATTTAATAGGGAAAATGTGAACACTATGAAATTAGACTAAATACTAGCTGGTCAAAAGTATAAGACCATACCAAAAAGAAGTCCTAAACAGGGTATGAAATGCCCAACAAGAGGTCTCAGTAGTGAGTTGCACGGCCGTCATTGCGAATAACGTCAAACATTCGCTTGGCATGGTCGATATAAGCGTTTGCAGAAGGCTGGCTGGAATGTTATTCCAAGTGGTAAAGATGGCTTCACGAAGATCACGCACTGTTTGGAATTGACGTCCATTTCTATAGACTTCCTTGTCATCCACTCCCAAACATTTTCAATGTGGATCAGTTCGGGCGAACACGCTGGATGGTTTAAAAGAACCACGTTATTCGCCATGAAAAAGTTCTTTGTCCTGCGGGCATTGTGGATTGCAGCGTTATCCTGCTGAAAGATCCAGTCATTTTCACACAAGCGATGGCCTTCAGTTAATAAGGATGCTCTCTCCAACATGCCAATGTAGCCAGCTGCTGTTTGACTCCCCTGTATAGCCTGAAGCTCCATTGTTCCATGGAAGGAGAAAGCATCCCAGATCATGATGGACCCTCCTCCACTGTGTCTTGTAGAAAATGTCTCCGGTGGGATATCCTTATCGTGCCAGTAACGTTGGAAGCCATCTGGACCATCCAGGTTAATTTGTTTCTCATCAGAGAACAAAACCTTCGTCCACTTTCTACGTCCCATGTTTGGTGCTTCTCAGCAAAATTTAAGGGAGCTGTTTCGTGGTGTGAAAGGAGGCATGGCCTTTGAAGCCGTTTACGGTTTTTAAAGTATTTCTCTAGTAGATGCCGTCTTGTTGTTTTTGAGCTGCATTTTGCGTCCGTAAGGGCCTTAATCTGGTTCGACGATCGGCTGGTGTCTTGCCGGACAACCCGTCGAATTCTTTTGCTCAATGCTGGCAAAATTTCCTTGGACCGACCACTTGAAATTATCGTTCCATATCGCTTTGGGTCCTTTAAGACATTTGCAACAGCAGTTTTACTACGCCCAATCTCACCAGCATTGGCACGTTGAGCGAGACCTTGCTTTTGCAGCTTGCCAATTCTGCCACGTTCAAACTCTGTCAACTTTTTAGCCTTTGCCATGTTTTTTACCCAATGCAACACAAGGGATGTCAGTGGGACATGTTGACAACGCTTATGCTTGAACACAAATGACTAAATTACGTTACGTATCTACCTATAAACGCTTCGTTTCAGTATGGTCTTAAACTTTTGACCAGCTAGTATTTATGGTAATTTCATAGTGTTCACATTTTCCATATTAAATGCTAAAAAAGTTTTTATTTTTATTTTTCCTTTTCTTATTTTCATCTTTCGTGCTCTACTCAAATAAGTGATTGAATCTAACAACGCAAAATGTTTATTTTTTCTTTATGTTTATTGGCCACAAGATTTTGGCCAGCAGTGTATGTAGCATTTAGTACACTTACTTAATTTTAACGGAATATGATTTAGCTTATCCCCTTGTTGCTCAGCGGCAAATTTGGTTTAATTTGAATTTCGCACAAAATTACCCGAGGGCTAGCCGTCCAAAATTTAGCCATGAGAGAATAGAGGAAGGCAGATAGTCATCGTCACCCACCCACCGCATCTTGGGCTACTCTTTCACCAACGAAACGTAGGATTGGTTGTTACATAATATTGCCCCCACGGTTGAAAATACGAGCATTTTCAGCGACGGGAACTCGAACCGGAGACCAGATGACTAAGAACTGAGCGCCCTAACCACCATGCCATACATAAAAGTCTAAAGGTTTATAACGCTAAAAACCTAGTTTCAACATCCGTGGTTGGCACAACACAAACAGTCTGTTGTGTAGGTTTGCCCTAAAGAATAAACAAACCTTCGAGTTCTATTGGTTTTAAATAAACAAAATTCGATAAACAAGCTATTTGAAACAAAATGTATTACAGCTGATATTTCAGAGGGATAAACAAAACAATTTTGTAATTTTTTTTTTTTTTTACGTTCTGCACATCAAAATGAATTAGGCCATTATGTATAAAGTTGAACATTCCTTTATGTTTCTCAAACACAGAAAGACAAAAAGTCGAAAAAAGTGTGTGTGCGTGTGAGTAAGATCATAAAATGTCCCTGATTTTAATCATATATATTTATGGTCCAATTGAATTTGAGAGTGGGTTATAGCACATGTATTGATAATTTTGGTTCAGGTAGGCATTTGGGCGCTTCATCTCTTTTGGTGTTCAAGCTGGTATTTAAAATAAAGGATATCCTTGGGCAAATTCTGTTGGTGTACATGATAAGGACCTAATAATAGGGGTACATGAAGAACGATTATCAGTCTCTTTGTAAATACCCTTGCCCTTACTCGTAGCCATTTGGAAAATGATTGGTTTTATGGGGTTTTGGTCTATTTAACTAAGATTTAATTATTCCACACAAGACTCAAACCTATAACGTGTGGATAGACTTTCTGTGGCCAATAGTATCTTTGACTAACATTGCTCATGCGCAGCTAGAGCACGTGTTTTTGGTTACCGTATACTCTTTGGTTTCTGAACTTTTCGAAGCAAAAGACCCAAGAGGTTTCAGTTTGAGAACACATTCAGCTGCAAAACTGGGACGTTTTCATTAATATAATGATAATGACAATGCATCCGATGTAAACCTAATGACAGTTTTGTTTTAGCTGGGAAATTATCTCCTCAAATTGATTTTTTTGAAAATTTGGTTGTTTCGGTAATTCATGACGATTGCACAAGAAATGAATACATTTTTCACAAACTGCATATTTGTTTGTTGTCTTTCAATTTAACCACACAGCTACACAGTCTGTGCTCTGTTCACCACAGATTTCGAAACCCGGTTTTTAGCGATGTGACAAATTAAGCACACAGCAACACAGTCTGTGCTCTGTCCACCACAGATTTCGAAACCCGCTTTCTAGCAATGTGAGTGCGCAGACATACCTCTGCGCCACTAGAGGGAGGGCTACTATTTGTTATATTATTCTGTTTTATATGGCATTTCCAGCTGTCAGTACATTTTTCCCTACTTCATTTGAAGTGTTAAGGTTTATAACCAAAATATAAGGGATTACAATTTTGAACAACTTTCGATACTGAACGACGTATATACCAAGAGAATTGCTTAGATATTCTCTGATAGATTGTTTAGGCAGAGTATTCATGATGAAACTTTGTAGAATGGATGGCTACTGCCTGTTGTGGAGACACAAGTGTACAGGACGACGTTTCGAAAGTTTTCCGCCTTTCGTCTTCAGGTCAGTGAATTTCAATAGCGGTTTAGGTTTGATGCTCATAAGTATTAGCAATAGAAGTAGTAAAAGTCTAGGTATGACCATCTAATATTGGAACAAGAGGAGTCTGAATATGTTGAACAGAAGAAACTGAAGTTTGTTCTTTAGACCGGCGGTTCAACATTCAATTACAATGTTGCATTATGTTTTGAGGAAGGTAAACTCCTTATTGGAAGAAATTAACATGGTTTTTGTACAGAATTGCATTTGGGGTTTAGGGTGTGCTTTAAGGGTAGAAAAATTAATTTATTGTGAAGTGAAAAAAAACAACAAATTTGTACTGTACGTATTAGTTTTCGGACATTAAGGTACTTCGACGTAAGAGTGTTTGTTTGTTTTTCGAATTTCGCGCAAAGCTACACGAGGGCTATCTGCGCTAGCCGTCTCTAATTTAGCAGTTTGAGACTAGAGGGAAGACAGCCAGTCATCACCACCCACCGCCAACTCTTTGGCTACTCTTTTTACCAACGAATAGTGAAATTGACCGTTTGAAAGGGTGAGCATGTTTGGTGCGACGGTATTCGAACCTGCGACTTTCGGATTACGAGTAGAACAACTTAACCCCCCTGGCCATGCCGGGCCGACGTAAGAGCGAAAGCATCAAACAAAAATGGTATGGTAGAAGTTGACGTTCTACCAACTGATCAGAGTTGATCACCACTTTGACAGAGTTAGTAACAATGCCGGTTTTACGAAAAGTAATACGGTCAATGACGTGAACGAACTAAGAAAGATATGCATTAATGGTTGTTCTAATTTCGTCATTCGAAAAAGAGAAATCACTATGTGTTAAGGCGTTCAAGTAGACTAGAACTGCTTACATAGGCATGACAGAAACTCGATAGATGGAATAGTGCCAGGGAGACCACAGGTGCGGTTAATAAGAGTTTGGCCAAGGGTTCATACTTTCCTTGTGCAACATGATTTTTCTACAGTTAAATCGACACCAGTCTTGTCTGTTGTTGAAACCAAAGGTTTGACGGACAGCAGCAACCTGTTTGTGGTAACAGGAAATGTCATGAAGGTAAAACGACGTATGTGTAGGCTTCAGATGGCCTTTTTTTTTTTAAGTTGATGGAGAATAAAACAGACCAAGTCGTTATTTATATCTTCAGTACTAAGTGATCTTCCCTGATCGTGAACCCAGCAAGGAATGATTTTAATGTTTTAGTGATTTTCGCAAAACCATGATTATGTCATGAACCTTAAACTATGTCATTTCCCGATGTCGGTATGAATTGTAATTGTGAGAAAACATTTTTTAAAGTTGTACAATTACTGGGCTGGTTATTTATGTACATGTTTTAATATTTTTAATATTTAAGACATACGTGATTGGCTATATCAAATCTTACGATAAAATATGATGTCCATTGGTGCTTAAATCGTTGGTTCGCACCATGTTTTATATACGTTTGCATTTTCTTTATTCTACAATGTGAATGGTGAAAATGTTTCTTTTTGGAAACAATGCTAAGAAATACACACTATCGTACATTATTTCGCACCATTGGAGTTTCAATTTTCAACTTGAATGTGGGCTAAGTGATCATGCCAGAGACTCCTATAAATTTCACATATAGCTGTTGCTGATATTAAATTACTAACCAGAGGGTTTGGTTTGATTTGTTTTCAATTGTACGCAAAGATAAACGAAGCAGTGAAAAACTAGAAGGAAGGCAGCTACTCATCACTACCAACCGCCAACTCTTGGGCTACTCTTTTACCAACGAACAGTTAGATTGATCGTCATATTATAACTTCCCACGGCTGAAATGTCTAGCATGTTAGGTGGAACGGGGATTCGAACCCTTGACCCTCATATTGCGAGTCAAGCGCCATAGCTACCTGCTGTGTCGGACCTGACTAGAGAGAGGGCCACTAACCAGAAGGGGCCTGGCATGGCCTAGTGCATTAAGGCGTGCGCTTCGTAATCTGAGGGTCGCGGGTTCGCGCCCGAGTCGCGCCAAACATACTCGCCCTTCCAGCCGTGGGGGCGTTATAATGTGACGGTCAATCCCATTTTTCGTTGGTAAAAGAGTAGCCCAAGAGTTGGCGGTGGGTGGTGATGACTAGCTGCCTTCCCTCTAGTCTTACACTGCTAAATTAGGGACGGCTAGCACAGATAGCCCTCGAGTAGCTTTGTGCAAAATTCCAAAACAAATAAACAAACAAAACTAACCAGAAAACACTCACCATCGCGAAGGCTTTGTACGACTCTTTGAATAGAATTATGAAGTCGACTGTCACTTTTATATCGCGTCTACGGGCTGTATTCAGCTGCATCATATCTCGAACTTTGGATCTTTTCCATCATAAAACCAATTAGAGCTGTTAAAAATAAGTTGCTTAACATCTCGGAATATTTCATATCAATGATGATGACATGTACATGAGGGGAACGTGGCGGATTGGGTGGGTGTAAAGCGTTGTCTTCAGTCTGTGGTTTCGATGTTACCATAATAACTGTATTTGAATTCAATAACCATCATACAAGAAAAAACCAAGAAAGATGTTGTAAAGGATTCACATAAGTTTAAGAAATCGCAAGTAAAAAAATCAGGAATTACTGGATAAAATTTGAACAAAAACGTTAGATTTTTATTTTTATGTATTGATTTTAGAACCTTTAGGATTAACTAGTTAGTAAAAAGCATGTTTTAGATACATAAAATTCATAGAAGTTTCAATAAAAAAAGCTATTTCACTGTAAACTGTAAAAAATATATAATTTTTAATCTAAGTAATAACTAAATCGCAAAGCTGGTCGTGAAGCGAAGCGACAGCCCGAGCTTACCTTTAACTTGTGGGCAAATTGTAGTTTAGAACATCTTGACGGGTGTTATATACTCCACTATGACGTAATAAAACTCTTTAAACTTTAAGTAAGTATTTTTTTTAATAACGTAAGATATGACTATATGCTAACCCTCAGCTTTATTACAAAGTTGTTCGCGTTATCTGAAACCCAGACAGTAATGCCTCCAATATTTTCTTTGTCATGCATGACCACCCTGATATAACTATATCGAACAATACATTTGTTTCTACTGGTTGTCACGGCAAAACAATCATAAAGGTATATACTTTTTTTTAGGACTCGATATATTAGTCTCTATGTTTGTATATACATGCGTGTTGCGAAAATAAATCATCGTTTGTTTTAAAATCATGCGTGATTACAGTTAGTCCTGTGTATTTATATACGTGAATTTAAAATGTGTTTTTAAACGACAGTGTATGTGTGTTATCGTCGTGTAAATATCTCAGAGAGAGAGAAATTCATAACTAACCAGATAAGGAAGAGGCAGCTTTAGTCAGTTTCACGTATTTTCTGATCGACAGGAAGTTAACCGTCGTTTAAATTTCAACAACTGATAGAACTGGAATAATTGCATGTGATAAAGGAGTGTGTAGCCTGCTAACAACGGTATCTAGATAAACACTGTAATATATTGATCAGACCCGAGGATCCAGTCCAAAAAGGTACAGATTGTTCTGTTCTCACAGTGCTCATTGCTGTTATTATCGTGTTGTTTTTAGACGACATTCGATGTTTGTGAAGCCAATGATTCAGTTACGAGCGAAAATATGCAAAGGAAATCGAACAACACACGTAAACTTCAGGTCTTGACAGCTGTTCGCTATATACTTGAGTTTCTAAGTAAAAGACTTGTTTTTAAAGACTGACAGACTAATGCTGTTCTTGTTTTTCTTCTCCCAGAACCAAACCTTGAGCGTTTTAGAAGTAAGGAAGCTGAGGACCTTGAAGATGGTACGTTGTTGAAACTTGATGACAAGGGAGGGTCTTCTTCTCTTTGAACTATTACAACGTCATCACTATTGTGTTATCACGGAGAAGTAACCTGTTATTTAGAGAGCTTTCTATTTAGCAAACATACTATTACTAACATTGTATTTGTTTTCAATGGAAATTATTTTGATCATCAGACAAGGTTCTTCGAACAACCCTGTAATCTTTTCTAAATAAAAGGTAACTAGCAAACAGTTTTTGCAAGTCTTTATGGAACATTTATGATGTGTATGAAAAACCACCAGTTTCATAATACCACCGCTAGGTGTTTATTGAACAGCATATTTCATAATTTTGGTTGAAGTATGTGTTATAAATTCTGTAAGTTAACCATTTACAATTCCTTGATTTTTAAATATTTAGTAAAAGATCTTCACTTGACTATAAGTATATATTATTTCGCTTTCTTTACTTTTATACAATTACTGTCTCTTATGGTAATTTCGTATGTGGAAAAACATTGTCTTAAAATAAGTTCACTGGAAAGCAATTCTTCAAGTTTGGTTACTTGGTAATTGATGGTAAAACGCTAAAATTCAGTGTTCGATATCTTCTTGAGTATACTCATTATATAGCTCAACGCTTAACAACAAATAAAGAAACAAAAACTTTTGAGTCTCATTTCACTGAAAGGTTTAAATAAAATTCTTTAATTCTATAAGAAAATAACCTTAGTTTTAACATTATGAAAATGCAAGAATATAAGTTTCATTCTGTAAAAGTGGGATACTTATTAAGTTTTATTTTATACAGAGGTAATTTCTTCAGTTCATCTCTGAAATAACGAGTTTACTATAAGGCTCAAAATATACATCCTATATTTTCCATCCACAAACTATGCTGTTGTCCAGCATAGATTTCAACAGATCAAACGGATCATTAACAAAATATAACTTTACTGTTTTAATTACGACCTGAAATGTTTATTTCGTTTCTGATTGGGCAAGTATTATTGAATAGGAATAGAAGTTTACTGAAGCTATAGAAAAAATACCAACATCTTGTTTTTCTTTTCACCAGATATATCACGACGAATCATTAAATGAAACGAAATGTTAAGAGTATTGCTGAATGACAACTAGAAATTATATATATTTTCTAAAATTGCCTCGTAGAGTATCTAGAGGTTACAAAAAACACTATAATATTTCATTACAATGATTTTGTGGGTGTTACAGTTTTGGTTAACAGTGTGGTATAATGGTCTAATATGATTTTATGTATTCATTTTGGCAAAGAATGAAAAGTGAATCCTAATCTTTTTGTATAAAACTATTATATGATTTGGTGTGAGACTATAGAAAAGAGAATTACAAACTACAAAACCCATATTAATTAATAAGCTTCCTTTACTGGAATAAGTACTACCTTACATTATGTACCTAGTGACGTTTTGACAGCGGTTAAGCACATAGCTACCTATATAATGGGTTATCAGTGCTTTTCCCACCGCAGGTATCAAAACCCAATTTTAGCGTTACGGCCTTTAGTCGTACCGCTTAGCCACCGGGAGACATATGTTTAGTATACACTTCAGTTTGAATAAACAGAAAAATAAACATATTGTTTTGTTTATATGGCAAGGCTGATCCTTTAGTTTGAGTTTAAAAAAGTGAGTTGTTAGTTTGATTAAGGAAGGAGATAAATCATTTATTTTATTTAAATAACAAGACTTACCTTTTATCTCAAATATACAAAGCACTTAACTTTCATTTTTGTCATACTGAAAGAGTATTTTTTCGTTTTAACTCTTCCTAAAGATGAAAACTTTATTTTGTTTACATTAAAATAACAACTTCTTACTTAGACTTTACAGGAATGATGAATTTTTGTTTTAATTATACAAAAAAATAAGCCTGGTATGGCCAAGCGTGTTAAGGCGTGCGATTCGTAATCCGAGGGTCGCAGGTTCGCATCCCCGTCGCGCCAAACATGCTCGCCCTTTCAGCCGTGGGGGCGTTATAATGTGACCGTCAATCCCACTATTCGTTGGTAAAAGAGTAGCCCAAGAGTTGGCGGTGGGTGGTGATGACTAGCTGCCTTCCCTCTAGTCTTACACCGCAAAATTATGGACGGTTAGCACAGATAGCCCTCGAGTAGCTTTGTGCGAAATTCAAAAAACAAACAGCAACAAAAAATAAATCCTTTGTTTGGTTATATTGAAACAGTTACTTTTGCAGTTTAACTCTGAAAAACGTTGAACATTTTTTAAACTGTAGATAAATTTGTCGTTTAATGTAATTCTGTAGAGAAAGAAAATACTTAGTCTCACATTGAAGTAAAATTACACTTATAGTTAACATTGTATTGGATACATTGGTTGGTATTGTATTTTGTTATTAGGTGACCAATAATGGTATGTACTTGTGGGTATGGTGTTATGTTGTCAGTGAACTTCTGTTGCAATGAGTTCATTGGTTGTTTCGTAATCCAATAAATAGCGACGTTTGGTGTGGTTTTGTTCTCAGATCACTAACACTGTAATATACAAGAGTATATTATATTTATTTTTCAGCTGATCAATAATTATAGAACACGTTGGTGTGGTTTTTGGTGCTAGACGGCCATTATTTTTATGGACATGTTGATATGATGTTTTGGTGTCATGTGGCCAACATTATAATAGACATACGATGTTTTTTTTTTTGTTGTTGTTGCCAGTATTTGTACGGAATTTTTTATATGTTCGTATTATTGTTATGTGACCAGTGTTGGAAATGGCACATTAATATGGTGCTTTGAGGTTGGATTACCGATTTTGTAGTTCGCACCAGATTAAGGACTTGAGTATTTGAGAATCACTTCACGAAATAAAAATGATATCTTCGGTATAGTGCGAATCGATCAGTTGACAACTCAACTCTCTGTATATGTAAATACGGCTGGTATGGATAGATAAAACCCTATGTAGAGAAGCGAACAACGTTTCGATCTTCTTCGGTCATCGTCAGGTTCACAAAGAAAGAAAGAGTTAACTGACCGATAGCTGACCACATGTTTGAAGGCGGTTGTGTAACTGAATGTAGGAATGTAGATGGCGTGCTTAGATATTTGATTATATTTATTAATACAGGTATGAAGGTGTTCCTTTGTATTGGTTTATTTTGGGCTTGAGTTGTTGTATAAGTAAGGCTTCTTTAATTTTGCGTTTGTTTATGTTTGTTTTTTTATTTAGTATATGAGTGTTTTCTATGGTTATGTTGTGTTTATTTGACTTGCAGTGTTCGAAAACGTGTGAAGGTGACTTTTCATGTTCTTTGAATCTGGTTTCCATTTTTCTACTTATTTCTCCAATATAGAAGTCGTGGCAGTTATTACATTGTATTTTATAAATAATGTTGGTGTGGTGTTTGTCAGTGTAGTTTTTACATAGTATAGACCTTAGTTTTGTGCCTGGTTTTGAATAAATTTGGTATTAACTGGAATGTCATATTTTGTCACTAGTTTTTGCCAAATGTTGGTTACTTTTCTGCTGATGTCTGGAATATACGGCTTGCAACAGTATATGGTTTCGTTATTTTTTAAATCGTGGGGTATAGTTACCTCTTTCTTTCTTTGTAAACCTGACGATGACTGAAGGAGGTCAAAACGTTGTTCGCTCCTCTACATATAGTTTTTCTCTATCCATACCAGCCGTTTTTACATATATATTTTTCTCTACAAGTGGGTCATCACGGAATTCAACTCTCTGTGTGGTTACTGTACACATACAAACACATCGTGTTAATAGCTACAAGACACTTTCCTCTCCAGTGTGGAGACACAAACGGATGAAGCAGCCACTTCATACACGATGGATGAGTAGAAACAATATTTTCTGGTAATGAATAAGTCTTATCCTATCTTAAGCACACAGTGGAAACTCATTAATTTTATAAGTACATAAAACCTGAAAACAGATTTGGTGTGAAATGTTTAATGTAACAATATAGTTTTTCATTATTAAAGTTATTTTACTCGTGATTTAAGTCGCTACATGTTATTTCGAAAAATCATTATAAAATCAGACTTTGAATGTCTTCACCTGTGAAGCAACAACAACAACAAACTACATCTGTTAGCAGCCTTTCAGCACTATACTGATATCAGACTGTTCTAGCAATTCTTAGCCGGCGGCCCGGCATGGCCAGGTGGGTTAAGACGTTCGACTTCTAATTCGAGGGTCACGGATTCGAATCCCAGTCGCACCAAACACGCTCACCCTTTCAGACGTGGGGGCGTTATAGAGTGACGATCAATCCCACTATTCATTGGTGCAAGAGTTGGCTACGGGTGGTGACGACTAGTTGCCTTCCCTCTAGCTTTGCACTATTAAATTAGGGACGGCTAGCGCAGATAGCCCCCGTGTAGTTTTGCGCGAAATTCAAAATGTAGTATCAAATCATATTTTTAAGTATCTGTCTTACTTTGATAAGTGATAAAATTTTTATATAATTCGAGCAATAATGTTGTTGAAACACATATCAAATTCAGATAAAAGAAGTTTTCCTGTGGTTCTTGTTAAGAAATTTAAAGACAAAGCTACAAGGAATCAAATTTCCTGGTTTATTTTAAGCTCTTCATCCATTTCAGGCTGAAAGCTTAATCTATTCAGTGCCACGGACGAGTTAATTCGTTTTTAATAATACCTAATTTCAACGCTAGATGTCAGCACCATTTACATTTGATTTGACCTACTTACAAATTGTTTCACTTTCGATCCAAAATGGCATCACGAAAAAAGTTACAAAATGAAGAAGCATTAGAGTTGTATTGTAACAGCTGAAATACTTGGCAGTCAACAGGTTAATACTGTCACGCTGTTGAAACGTACCACATTCCAACTTCTACTACGCATAACGATGTTGGTCGATATATATACATTGTTATCCATGTTAAAGGATTAAGATTTATCATTCCAGTATTAGACAAACACGAGAAATGTTGGCATACTTTTTACTCTAATAATTAAGCCTTATTTAAAGAAATTTGAGAACCTACGAAATGTTTGATCTTTAATAGACTGAAAAATTCTGGGATTAAATGAAAGCTAAACAATACTCAAAAGCAAATATAATTTAAAAACAAACTATTTTGTGGAAAAACAATAAAGTTCCAGGTTCGTTATCTATTTTATAAAAAATATTTATTTAAAATCAAAAACAGTTTGTATCTGTTTGTAGAAAATTATATTCTATAATATAATAAACTAATATTTGTAATAAGGAAAAGTTTTTTTTTTATTTTCCTTATTCAAATATGTGTTTGGTAATTGGCACTTGTAACATTATGAAACTATAAGAAAGGAATTACTCTTTTTATTGTCACAGTAAAGAGATTGTTATTGAGGTGGATAACCCACGAACTGCAAGAATTGTATTATTTTAGCATTCTTCTGAATATCATAAAAATCCAAAACTTATCATAAAAGTAATGAGGTTCTCAAAATAAATTCGCCACTGGTAATAGTTTTAACCAATTGTCGCTGTTGTTTTGTGTTTTAAATTCGAAATGGTTTTCCAATAAAATTACTGAAAATGACGTTTGAAAAATTAAAAAAGTTGAGTGAATGTAAAATGACTGAACAGTAAGTCTAAGGGCTAATAATGTTAAAACTCTTGTTTAGATACTCGTGGTAGCCAGAGCACAGAAAACCTATTAAGTAGCTTTATGCTTGAAGACAAACAACATGCGGCATCAGGCAACGCGAAAAGCAGTGAAAAGTTAAAATGGTGCAGTTATCACAATTTCCAAGTAAATACCTTCAATATGATATTCATTATGTATATTTTATGGTAATCTGTATTTTCTAAGAGTCTTAATAAAACTATAAGTCAGCAACGAATTTTTTTCTACGTATTTAAAGACACCACTTGTAAAAAGTAATAGATGTGAATAAACGCGTTCAATATTTTTTGAAGCGGGTTTGTAATAATAAAGCGCTTGTCTTGAAACTTTTAGCGGATATCAAGCACTCGTATAATGATATTAAAGTGAATTATGAGTTCCTAGATTTTGTTATTTCACAATGATATATAACGTTCAACTAGAGATATACGCGACAGCTGGGTAGGCTTACAGGTTGGACTTTTTCGTTATTTATATGTGTTATTTATAAAACAAGTATGAGCTCACAAAAGAAATGTAAAATAGGACGATTTCGTTTTATTTACTTCGCTCAAAAGTCGAATGTAGGCTGGCTAAAAGTAGCCTTTCAGCAGCACAGCAGTATGTCTGAGAACTCGCACTGCTAGAAACCGAGTTTTGATTGGTGGGCAGAGCACAGATATCCCTTATGTGTAACTTTGTGCTGATTCTAAACAAACAATCAGTACTAAAAGTATTAAGTCGTATGTTCTTCAAAATTGTTTTCAGATGCTAAACATAGAAGTGTTAAGTAATATCAGAAATTGTTGAGGGGGAGATTGAAAAGACAACAAAAACAATATTATGAACAATAGTTTACACAATGAAACCTTTAAGTGTGTGAAATGCAGGTTAAATCGTGAGACGATAGAGCTCTTTACTTGCTACGAAACCTATAAATTACTTATTGCCCCATAAGTTTATAAACGTGAGTAAAATAATTTCAGTTTAATATAAATATACACTTATGTAGCTTCAGTTTTGGGGTTCCATGAGACTTGAAACTGATCTCTTTACTTCATGTACTTAACAAATGATAGTCTCTCTCCACTCTTACGTGAATACCATATTTCTCGATTATTAGTTAGGTTTTATACAGGATATTTGGTAGCTTTTGTGCGCGTCATTGGCGAGAGACGGCTGTGTTATAGTGAATACCAACACCCCTTATGAAAGTAAAGAAATAGTCAATAGAAAGACTTTCTGTACTTGTTCCACTGACTGAATTCAAAGACTGGGGGCAAAGAAAAAGCTCGAAACTTTATCTCACAGATATAATTATCTGCAAACTTAATCGAAACAGTTAACGTAAAATGTGCATGATATTAAGGCGGTTAAGAGATTTGTGAAACTTTTTTTTACCAGATATACATACACTGATAAAGCTGTTAAGTTTGTTTGTTTTTCGATACCACGGTATCGAAATCGGGTTTTTAAAACGTTATAAGTCTTAAGAATTACTGCTAAGCCACTGAGGGTAAAACTGTTAGTAATAGAAAGCTTTACGTTGAAAAATTGTAACCACAGTACCGTCTAAAGTGTATATAAATTCAATATTTTTAATATATCTATCACTTCAATAAATTCTCATGTTAATGAATGATATATCTTTAAAATATAAAAAAAGAACGGTTTTATGTTCATGGGTTATTTTATCAAAAAAAAAATGTTTTAAGAGATGAAATTTTTATGTGTAAAAAATGTGAGAAATCATGTCACTTACTAGAATAACAGAGGTTTTGGTTACCAGCAAGAACAAATAAGGACTATAAGGAATCATGTCACTTACTAGAAGAACAGAGGTTTTGGTTACCAGCAAGAACAAATGAGGACTATAAGGAATCATGTCACTTACTAGAAGAACAGAGGTTTTAGTTGCCAGTAAAAACAAATAAGGACTATAAGGAAGCATGTCACTTACTAGAATAACAGAGGTTTTGGTTACCAGCAAGAACAAATGAGGACTATAAGGAATCATGTCACTTACTAGAAGAACAGAGGTTTTGGTTACCAGCAAGAACAAATGAGGACTATAAGGAATCATGTCACTTACTAGAAGAACAGAGGTTTTGGTTACCAGCAAGAACAAATAAGGACTATAAGGAAGCATGTCACTTACTAGAAGAACAGAGGTTTTGGTTACCAGCAAGAACAAATAAGGACTATAAGGAAGCATGTCACTTACTAGAAGAACAGAGGTTTTGGTTACCAGCAAGAACAAATGAGGACTATAAGGAAGCATGTCACTTACTAGAATAACAGAGGTTTTAGTTGCCAGTAAAAACAAATAAGGACTATAAGGAAGCATGTCACTTACTAGAAGAACAGAGGTTTTGGTTACCAGCAAGAACAAATATATAAGGAATCATGTCACTTACTAGAAGAACAGAGGTTTTGGTTACCAGCAAGAACAAATAAGGACTATAAGGAAGCATGTCACTTACTAGAAGAACAGAGGTTTTGGTTACCAGCAAGAACAAATAAGGACTATAAGGAATCATGTCACTTACTAGAAGAACAGAGGTTTTGGTTACCAGCAAGAACAAATAAGGACTATAAGGAAGCATGTCACTTACTAGAAGAACAGAGGTTTTGGTTACCAGCAAGAACAAATAAGGACTATAAGGAATCATGTCACTTACTAGAAGAACAGAGGTTTTGGTTACCAGCAAGAACAAATAAGGACTATAAGGAAGCATGTCACTTACTAGAAGAACAGAGGTTTTGGTTACCAGCAAGAACAAATAAGAACTATAAGGAAGCATGTCACTTACTAGAAGAACAGAGGTTTTGGTTACCAGCAAGAACAAATAAGGACTATAAGGAAGCATGTCACTTACTAGAAGAACAGAGGTTTTGGTTACCAGCAAGAACAAATAAGGACTATAAGGAATCATGTCACTTACTAGAAGAACAGAGGTTTTGGTTACCAGCAAGAACAAATAAGGACTATAAGGAATCATGTCACTTACTAGAAGAACAGAGGTTTTGGTTACCAGCAAGAACAAATAAGGACTATAAGTATAAGTCAAAGCTATAATACAAGTTGTAAACCTTATTGCGCATGAAAACTTATGTTATTAATGTTTAGAAGAAATGATTTTGATCTTATATAAACATACATCAAGGCTGGAAGAATGCTGAACAGTTCTTATTCTAACTACAGTCTTGGTCAAAATGTTTGCATATGTTCTGTATTGATGTTATTGTCCATGTGCATGGAGTAGATATTGACTGATGTAGGGACGGAGAAGGTAGCGTACGATTAAACAAACATTTACGAGTTGTTATTCTGATCTGTATAAGTTGTTTGGAGCAATTGTTTGTCAAACCTCTTGTACACACCAGTTCTGTTTATAAAATAAAGGTTGTACTTTTAGTATTATCCTTTTCTAAACAAGTCAATGCTTTGTGCACACGATTTCTCTATACTTGATCATGCCTCATCATGTGACGGCTCGGCGTGACCAGGTGGTTAAGGCACTCGACTCGTAATCTGAGGGTCGCGGGTTCAAATCGCCGTCACACCAAACATGCTCGCCCTTTCAGCTATGGGGGCGTTATAATGTGACGGTCAGTCCCATTATTCGTTGGTAAAAGAGTAGCCCAAGAGTTGACGGTAGGTGGTGATGACTAGCTGCCTTCCCTCGAGTAGCTTTGCGCGAAATTCAAAACAAACCAAGTCAGTTGTCATGTGACAAAAGTTAAAGGGACTTAAATTATTCCACTGTCCAGAAACGGTGTGAAGGAAACGGACATAGCTAGAAAAGTAGGGTACTGTATCCAGATTTCTTAAACGTCAACGTACTACAGAAAACTTTGTTTCAGGTAATTCTACTAGTAGACGCCAAAAATCTTTTGCCCGAGATGACCTTATTTTGATCAGGTTAACACGCCAATTTGAAAAAAGTCTTATAACAGCTTACAACAGGAATGGCATGAACAAATTCATATCAAGGTATCCAGAAGAGCTCTGAATAGAAGAGTAACCAAACAAGAGTATTTTACGAGAAAAGCTATTTGCAAACCGATAATGAGCAGAATCCACCGCTGTCACCATATTACTTGGGCAAAATAACATGCCAACTTACAGTTAAGGTACTGGCAACATGTGATTTTTTTCAGATGAGTCTTTTTTCCGGATGTTAAAGCTGATACTAGGATTCGTGTTCGTTATTTGCCTGGAGTGCAGATGAAAAGAGACTGTCTTTTTCACAGGGAACACGCGGGAGGTGGTGCAGTATATGCTTTGGCAGCTATTCATCATAGTCAATGAGGTTTCATACAGTCATGACAAGAAGACAATATTTCTCCCAAATGCTAGGGCAAGATTTTTACAAAACTTTTGTGTCCCAGGATGAAAATGCTACTGTACACAGTGCGTAAATTCTACAGGATTATTTGACCAGGAAAAAATTACAAGATCGTCATGGCTAGCAAACTCTCCAGATTGAAAACTATTGAACTTATGAAGTAAATACGACATGAATAGCTTGAACTCGTAATTCTGTTTTACTCATGAAGTAAATGCAATATGAATAGATCAAACATGTTAACCTATCTTACTTGTAACATAAATAGAACACGAATAAATTAAATGGGTTAGTCTGTCACAAAAGTATGAAATGGAGAGTTTAAGCAAGTTATCTTGTCATATAAAATAAGTAAAACATAAAACATAGTAAACATATTATCCAGTCTTATTTCTAAAGCAATTACAACATGTACAGATAAAGCATGTTAAACCTGTGATATAAAATGATACGTACAACATGAACAGATTAAACACGTTAACCTTGTCTAACTCATAACATAAACATATTAAATACGTAAGCCATTTCTTACGTATAAATGCAATATGAACAAAATTAACATGTGAATATTTTCTTACTTATAACATAAATACAGCACGAACAGATTAAATACGTTAACCCTATCTTACTTGTAACATAAACAGATTAAACTTGTTAACCCGTCTGTGAGATTTTCTTTTCTCTTGGCACCTTATTGATGTATCATTTGAGATACGTAAATACTGATATATACCAATCAATAAAACCGTTCGATAGATAATTTAAAAGGCTTAGATAAACATTACAAATACTAGACATTAAAATGTGTAAGTGGGAAAAAATAAAAAAAGAAAAAGACTGAACACAAGTTATGCGGCTTCGTAAGACTAAATTTATGTCGACTAATTTTCCTTTCAATGGAAGGAAACAACATAAACATACTAATCACGTAAGCTCTTTCTTACTTATAAATACAATACGAACGTATTAAACGTGCGAACCTTTTCTTACTTATAACGAATACAGCATGAACAGATTAAGTGTTATATTTTATTGTATTTCTAAAATATCAGTTTAGAAACTTGTTTCTAAACTTCAATTATGTATTTTATTTCAATATTTTTTAACCAGAGGGCGACAATAAGAAACAATTAATCATGAAAGGTTTGAGACGTAATTAACGACACTTAATAGAATATATTTTGATGTTGTACTCATAATTCTAGAAAATTTTATGAACTTTGAGTGAAACGCCAAAAGATATTCTATTAGGTGTCATTAATTACCTTTAAATGATGCTAGGGTGTGCTAGAAATGTGAACTGTATGAAATGGTCAACGATTCAGTATGTACTTTAGGATGAACACGTTTCAGAACGTGAGCAGACACAAAGGGGTGATATGCATAAACAATACCTACATGGTATTTTAGTACACTCATGTAAATTACAAAAACATGAGCTACTGCACCTAATATTTCCCCACCACGAACGTTTTAAACACAAACTAGTTCGTGAAAATCAATTAAAGCTATTCCACACAAAAAAGTTTGGTAAGAAAAAAAATTATGAGCCACTTCTCTTAACGATACAGTATTATATATATGTACCTCATGTTTTATTATTTGTAGTGCCCATTCGGTGTCACATGATACTACAAAGTTTCTATGTTCCTGTTTCTGTAAAGCCACAAAGATAGATAATAAATTATGATTTTGTCTAGTAAATCAACAGGCTACTTCGGTGCACGCGCAACTCCAGATCAATACGCCGCTGCGTGCAAGAGAGTGGCGCGTAGTGACCACTACAGAGGGACTGCACGCGTCGATTTGTCACGAGTTCCGATCGTTCATTCATTATTGTTATGGTGAGTACCATAGAGCGGCTTTATCCTATTGTCCCGAAATTTTAAAAGAGAGGTCGAGCGAAGAAAATCAACCGACTCCTGAGTCTGATTAACCTGTGCTACGAGAACTGTATGTCAGGAATTAAAATTACAGCCAGGGGAATGTGACCTGTGAATGGCTAAACAGATGAATTTAATTGAGTCAATATAGAAGTACACACGTAGATTTTTAAATGGAAATCGATTGCGTATAACGTTCACTCAAAGTGCTGATTGTGTTAATTTTGTACACTGGACCCACGAAACCCACCTCTGCTTTATCCAGAATCTCACGAGTTTCCAGAATGGTTTTTATCTCAGGCACGTGAAAGACTCCATTTATTAGTTAAGCCGAACTGATGAAGCTTCCATTTTTTACCGGACTCATAACACATAAACACGACAACCATGAGAAATCTTTGTCATGCAATTCACATTGCACCATCACAGGATATTGCTAAATTGAAATAATACCAGTACTAACAGTGTACTTTACATACAGGGTAAATCTTTTAAACATTTTTATCTCAATCTCTTTTCCCCTCATTGACTCCTATACTCTGAGTGTGGCGTTATTATTTTGCACTAATCACATACACATACGTCATTATTTATGCACTAATCACACTTACACACGTTATTATTCATGCACTAATCAGATACACATACTTTATTATTTTGCACTAATCACATACACATACGTTATTATTTTGCACTAATCACATACACGTACATAATTATTTTGCACTAATCACACACACGTTATTATTTTGCACTAATCACACACACACATACGTTATTATCTATGCACTAATCACACACACATACGTTATTATTTTGCACTAATCACATACACGTACATAATGATTTTGGATGATAAATGCAAATATATGTCGCTTGAGAAAGCAAAAACTCTTAGAACGGAATATTCTGACATGTGAACCTTTTAAAATGGAATGACTCACCGAAAGCATTTCAAACAGTTTAACTAATCTACACAGAATTTACATGTTTCATAGCTTTTAGACATCAAATTTAAAATAGATAAGGAATTGTTTTATTAATCAAAACTTGAAAATGATAAATATTTGGTAACTTCTTATCCTCAGATATTTAAAATTTGGTTCTTTTGCTGATACATCTATAGATAAACAGCTCTTGCACTGTCAAATGTATGGTATGGTTTGCGTTGAATTCACGTAAAGCTACACAAGAGCGATCTGCTCTAACTATTCCTAATTTAGGAGTGAAATATTAGAAGGAAGACAGCCATTGCCAACTATTGGACTAGTCTTTTTACTAAAGAATAGTAGGATTAACCATCACATTATAATACCCCATGGCTGCTGAAAGGGCAAGCATATTTGGTGAGACGGGAATTCGAACTAAAGACCCTAACCACCCGGTCACCAAATTTATGGTTGTTTTGTTCGTTTGTGAATTTCACACATAACTACACGAGATTATTGCGCTAGGTGTCCCTAATTTAGCAGTGTAAAACAAGAAGGAAGGCAGCTAGTCATCACCGCCCACCGCCAACTCTTGGACTACTCTTTTACCAACAAATAGCGAGTTTAACCATAACATTATAACGACCGCACTGTTGAAAGGACGAGCATGTTTGTTGTGAGTGGGATTCGAACCCGCGACTCTCAGAATACGAATCGAGCGCCCTAACCACCTTGCCATACCGGGCCGAAACTTAGCTTACACAGAATTACCAAAATGTTTGTCACAGATTATTATGTTCTAAGACCATGAAAGTATTGAGTAAAATTGTTATTCGTTCATTTATTTCCAAAATTCACAATACAGTTTGCAGTATTTACGATTTTTTGAAATAAATGTGAAATTGTTGATTTTAGCGTTGTAAGCGAAGAGGAGAGTATCGAAAAGAAATAAACAATGAAGTGTGTGTGGCATAAGATAATAAACAATGAAGTGTGTGTGGCATAATATATTATTAATTCTTTCAATACGATTTGTAGAAGAAATAGCTATACCGAATGAAAACTGTCACGAGGCTGTTCCTACGCTTTCAAATCAATCATATAATAGAAATTAATTAATTAAAAATTAAAAAAAACAATTTGAAAATAAGTTATGTCCATCTGAGCTCTGTATCACATTATTTTACCACCAGGTTTGCTGGATAATTTCTGAATGGAACAAGAAGGTTTGTTTGTTTTTGAATTTCGCGCAAAGCTACTCGAGGTTTATCCGTGCTAGCCGTCCCTAATTTAGCAGTGTAAGACTAGAAGGAAGGCAGCTAGTCATCACCACCCACCGCCAACTCCTGGGATAAATTTTTACCAACAAACAGTAGGATTGACCGTCATATTATAACGTCCCCACGTCTGAAAGAACAAGCGTGTTTGGTGTGACGGGGATTCGAACCTTCAATCCTCAGATTACGAATCGAGAGCTCTAACCACCTGGCCATGCCGGGACACACTAAGAAGTAAATTACAGGTGTCAGGAGTAAACACTGAGAAAAGGTTCTAAAGGTATCAGCAGTAAACACTGAGAAAAGGTTCTAAAGGTATCACGACACGAGATCGATGACATGATAAGAGTTCTGTAGTTCACGCGTCGTATTTTTAACTTCATGTTTTCAAGTAGCCGACCCAAACCTCGGCAGGAAAATTCTCTAAAATATGTGAGATAGAAGGCCTGACACCATATAAACTTTTCTCATATGTTTTGTATTTCTGAGGTGGCGTTAATAAGGAATCTTAAATATGTAAAAGTTTGTATGTTGATAAGTGAAAAGCTACGCATCGGGTTACCTTAGCTGTACCTGGTACAGAGACCAGTCCTTGACTATGTTAACAAAAGAACAAACTTTATAGAAAAGTTTATACAAAACGTTTAATTGAGGAAGTTATGGAAGATAAAGCTGTTTTTTATCCACAACAGAGCACCTTCTGGACATTGATGTAAGTAATGGATAAAAAAAATACTTTTTGTCATAAAATAACTTACAGACAGTCCTTAAAAATTATAATAAGTCGAAGAGTCTACCAGACTAATCAAACATAACGGAATGTTTTTTTTTAAATGTTTACAACGAAATACTACGATACGACTACAATTGCAATGTTTATTCTAACACCGATAGCTCATATAAACTAGTGCCTTGTCCATTGCAGGGAGATAACATAACGTACCGCTGAGCCACTGATGACTAAGCACTACAAAGACAATGATTATTATAACACGGGTAGCACACGTACAATAATTACTATAATATAGATAGTAAATATAAAATGTTTTTTTTTCACAACACAAGTAGTACAAATACAATAATTACTAAAACATGGGCAGTACGCATACAATGGTCGTTAAAACAATAAAACAAATAATGATTGTTATAATAGATAGAACACGTAAGTGTTTTTACAATACGGATAGTGCGAATATAATGATCATTGAAACATGAGTTGTGATAAATACAATGACTGCTATAACATGGGTACCCATACAATGGTTTTTGTAGCACGTATTACAAACACTGATTTTTACTGTACGAGTAGGATTGTTATAACACGGATAGTACTCGTTTAGTGATTGTTGTTTAGGAGTTTATTTTTCAAATTAATATGTATTTTTGCATCAGTCATTTTTCGTCAGTTGATTGCAATGACGTCCCATAAGAAAACACAACAGAAATGGTAAAGTTAATGTCATTGTTATCACAAGCACACATTTAAAACCGACTACTGTACTTGTTTTGTTGTGGGGGTACATTTTGAACTAGCCATATGTTTATACGATAAAGCTTCAATCAATTGCAAGTACATTTCTAATAAGAACCGCACTTATAAAGTTATAGTCCCTTTTAAAAAGTACATTTTAATATAGATGTCATTCATTGCAAGCTATAATTTATCTTTTTGCCGGGTTGGGCATGGCCAGTGTAAGTATTCAAGGATTCTTGGTTCTCGCCTTGCTGTCGCAAAATCACACTCCTTATTTGGAGGCTATAGTGTGTTATAAAGCAGACAGTCAAAATTCACTCTTCGATATCATACAGTAGTAGCCGGAGACTTGACGAAGGTGCTGTTGAATAATTGCTTTCTTTCTAATTCAGATTTAGCGACAGCCATGCTGGTTTGAGTGAAAATCGTAGAACAATAACAACTTTTGTGCCAAACAATATTTCACTTTGGTTTGTTTTATTTGCAAAATGGCATATACTTATAGTACTATTTTAAGCAAATACGTGATTTATTAGAAAAGAAACTTGACATAATATTTACGTAGTTTCAACAGAGAACAACAGAGATGCAAATTTAATAGTGTATTTTCAGATACATTGACAAGAACTGTGAACGAGATTATTCTTTGTTCTAAGTATATTACTTTTAGTTTGTCACCAGAACGTAATAAAAGCGTCTATTTCCAATACCTTTTGGGATTTGAAACTTTATTCAAGAAAGTTGTGAGGAAAACAAACAAGCAAGCATGATCCTTTCAATTTCACCTGTCAATAACAAAAAAAAACTATGCCATTGTAGACTCGAGGGCGGGGCTTGTGTTTTAGGAAGAGTAGGACTGTGATAATCTAAACAAAAAGTTTTACCGCATTTGTTCAAATATCCACGACAATGATAACACAGGACTATGAAATATGTGATGTTTCGTAATTAATATAAATTACTAATCGTATAAGCGATTCTGTTGCTGCTCTATTTTGTTTCTTCTAATTATCAAGTATCACATTAGGCGAAAAACCTATTTACGTTCGACTCGTAATCTGAGGGTCGCGGGTTCGAACCTCCGTCGCACCGAACATGCTCGCCCTTTCAGCCGTGGGAACGATATAATATGCCAACCAATCTCACTATTCATTTGTAAAAGCGTAGCCCAAGAGTTGGCGGTGGGCAGTGATGACTAGTTGTCTTCCCTTTATTCTTACACTGCTAAATTAGGGACGGCTAGCGCAGATAGCCCTTGCGTATCTTTGCGCGAAATTCAAAAAACAAACAAACCCATTATGATACGCCACCTGTGAGATTAACACAAACATAAACATATTCTAGCCTGAAAAGCTCTTGGATCGAGAGTCTTATTAATACACACTTGTTGCTGTAATAACAGTATTACAGGATATTCCTTGTTTAAAAGTAGAACCACGAAAAGTAGAGTTAAATATTAATTAATGTGTTGCCTTTTATTTGTACTTATAACACACCATCTCGATTAATTGTGTAATATTGCATAAGTTTGAAGAAAATAATTTATATAACTGGATGAAAATATTTATATAGATGAAGATGCGTATTATATCTATATTAAGATCACATACAACTTTAAATGTCCCTTTAAAGAAAAAAAGAAAGTAGAATTCAAATTAATTTCCGTAGTGAACTGTATTATATTCGTATATTAATCTCGTACGGAAATACATAGGAAGAGGAAATTGTAATAAGTTTATTTAACCAGTTGTTCATGATAACCTATGACGACATTAATGTAAGTTTGGAACAATAAAATGTACTGATAATACACTGTGTGTTTGATCTGGTACAAAGGAACTATCACTGTATAAGAATAGATAAATTTATTCCTGGTTTAGTGTGAATGCTTCCAACGTTTCCGTGGCAACAATCATAATAATTTAATACTGAATAAAACATAACTGTAATTATCAATACTTATCCTTTTTACGATGTTAGATTTAATATGAAAATATGCAAGCCAATTGTTTTATGTGTGTTGTACACAACATGTGTGCTTTTCGCTATTTGTATTGGGTCTTATAATAAGCTTCAGGCCAATATAGTATTTGTTTCATTGTTTTCAAATATTCATGCGAACCTACTCGAGAGCTATATCTCCATTCACTGTTCGTAATTTGAACTGCTACACTAGATGCCCTCCTCTCGCGGTCACACCAAGCATGTTCGCCCTTTCAGCCTTAGTGGTGGTATTATGTTCGGTCAATTCCACTATTCGTTGGTAAAAGTGTGGCCCAAGAGTTGGCGGTGGGTGGTGATGACTAGTTGCCTTCCCTCTAGTCTTACACTGTTAAATTAGGGACGGCTAGCGCAGATAGCCCTCGAGTAACTTTGCGCGAAATTCAAAACAAAGCAGCAATGAGACACAAACCATGGGCCTGCAGATTACTAGTGTGCCACGCTAATCACGGGGTCACAACGGATCCTGACCAATATAACGTTTGTTTGTTGTAGCAGAAAGCCACAATGGACTGTCGAATCCCATATCTTAACGTTACAAATCCGTAAACTTGAAACTAACCCACCGGGGAACCCTTAATATGGCGAAAAAAGTGACTTTAATATAATGTACTTGTTATCCCACAGATGGCGGTACTTATCTCTTTAGTGAATGTATATAGCGTGTGCGTGTGTGTGATTCGGGCATCAGGTGTGCTTCTAAATACGTGAAGATTTCCCGCGAGGTTGACAATACTATACGAGTGAATCAAACACAGCAAAGCACGGATAGAAAATTAAAGCATCATTTAGCCAACAAACTTGTGATCAATTAACGTTCCTGGAACTAAAGTTGTATTGCAATATAAATCTTCACGTATACAGGCACGCATTAACATCATTAGGCAGCAATATTTAAAAATACGAACGGTTTTCCTTGATCTGTGCTCTTGTTTTGCTTCCTTTCTTCGTTTTCTGGGATTTCATTCGTATTTAAATAGGTACAAAATAATTTTGAAATTTTTTACTTTTAAAAATTTTAGAAACACCCATCTATAACATGCATGTCAGGGCTCTTAATCTTACTTGTTAGACGTTTTTGTAAACTTATGAAATAAATTAAACAGTTTTCAAACTTACTTGTCACAATAAAGAATTCGCAGAAGTTTTCGTGTTATAATATTGACGTTTGTCCACTGAAGCTCTAAAGTGATAATTTTTGTTTTACGACAATTTTTATCTCATTGTTTATTATTTTAATGCTACTATGATGTAAAATACATAAACTAGTATGCCTAGACAACTTAAGCTTGGTTCCAATTTGACCCAGACCCAATCTAATGACTATTGTATAGTTTAGAGCAGAAATTACGTATATTACATTAACCTAAAGTCAAAACAAAATTTTAGTTACTGGTCATTTGCAGAGTATAAATCATATTAAGCACATCCATGTTCTCACACGACCCTTGGACATTTTAAAATTATATATATTAGAATTGTTTTATCAGTTTGGCTCTGTTGAAGAGAGTAGTTTTTCATATAATTGAAGGGATGCTGGATTTATTTATTTTTTCCTAAAATAACGATTATTATGGCGTGAACGACTTTTGCTTGTGAAGCTTATTATAATCAAATATATGTATATCGTAAGGCTTAATGTATCTTTTAACATTAATTTATTCTCTTGGTCTCTAGTGCTACTGAATTATGAAAAGTATAGAATATTATAATCACATTTTTCCAATTAACAAAAACCTTTACACTACACCAATTGTTATACTGAGAAAAACCTTATATACGTAGCATTCAGATCATTACTATGTTTGTTTTATCTACTGCCGAATTAATGAACTCTGGTATTGAGTGAAACGCATCTTTAACAACGGATATGGCGGATTGTGTGTTTTTTCTAGAATTATAGTCTACCTCTATTATAAGCCACAAAATGATTATTATTGAAATTTGTTTATAAAATATTAATTACACTTTTTTATGGCCTAGTCTAAATTCAACAACATAATTTAAAATGTACGGTTTAAACGTCGAAAACTGGCAAAAAGCATTAGAACCCGTTAGGCCTAAACGTTTTGTTTAAAATTACATAAAATCCAAATTTTTGTTCTTATTCCTCTTAATTTGCCTATTTAGTATTTCAAACCAGAGGCGTTTGAAGTTTTATATAAGGTCTATTTTCTGTCTCCCACAAGCCATTGTCCAATAGGCCTACCGTTCACATAGTTTTTATCATACCTTTCATGCCTATTTGTTTTTAATGCTTCGTCAAATTTTGATATTTACATCGCAACTTTAAAAAGATTATGCTGTGTCTATAAATAACCTTTCGAGAAACATTTTCCTCTCATCGTTCATCTCAACTGACGAGTAAATAGAACTGTTGAAAGAGTCAGTGACTTCTAGGAGACAAAATAAATGGATATGCTACTTTTACACGTCTCTAATTTTTAATCCGAAATGGACAAATGAAGTGGAATGTGGAGAAAAATTTCTACAGTCTACATGACTTTTATTATCAAATATTTTTTTTTAAATTCAGTTCACAGTGACACCACAAAGTAATAGAGTCGCCTGAGGTAGGTGTCAGGTTAAAATCATTAGCATTTAAGACTATTTTTTTAATAAAATGACTTTATTAGCTAAATATTTACATAAAGTGTAAAATGCACTTAAATATTTTTTCGGTCATACACATTATTTCGATCTATGCTATTTACATTTTTACAAACTGCTAACGATCCACTAGGTGGCCTAAACTGCTGAGGTCAAGGATTATATTATCCATTTTGGTTCGTAATATAGTGCGTTATTTTTGAAGTCATGTAAACGCTCTGGAGGATTTAGCTGAATCAGAAGCTGTCAAGTATGTGAATCAATCAAATCGGGTTTATAATGATAGAAATGATGATTGGTTGCAGCTGTCTTTTTACCCACGTTCTGTGTCAATCAATAACAGTCTAGCAGGCAAGGCGTGAAACATTTTAGGCTGAATATGAGCCTTATGGAGCTTCCATTACAACCTTGTAATAGCCCTGAGCTGTTAACTCTCAAATTTGTGTCTGCTTGCAAGCGAACCTTTCAAAAGGTAACACCCACGGAGTCTGCTAATTTAGTGCAGACATTAGATTTGGATAATTTAACGAGCAAGGCTTGAATAATGCCAATCATGTGGGCATACCACCGAAGTTTCTCTTCTACGTTAACCGTTTCTAACGCGTTGTCCACAGTTGAGGCTTAGAACACCTGACAACTCTAACACTAACAAGAACACTTGTGATGGCGGAATAGTTCTTATGCCTGATTAGCCTCCGATGCAGTTCGTAGTAAATATGGGTTTTCGCTCATCTCACGTGCTTATTTCGCAACAACCATATGTTTCAGTTCTCTTAACAATGTAAGCTAGAGCAACAATATTTCATTGTAGAAATATGGGTACAGGGTACATAAATGTATCCGACGTAATCGTAATAAATGCGTTTATATATTTAGCGAACTAGAATTTTCTTCTGTTACAAGTTTGTTATGATATTTCTATACTCAGCTGTTTATGTTGTCATGTTTGAGTGAGGTTTAAGTGTACTACTGACACATTGTTTATACAATCCTTATTCATGATCTGCTTTACTCAGTGCTGTGAAATAAGAGCTATTACAACCATTTTTTTTAAGAAACAAAACATTCTTCGAAATTAATGTCTGCTTTATACTGTAGACAAACGCGTAACTGGGGGGCTGTAATTCAATTTAACTTTGTTTTTCGGGGGGGGGAGGTGTTTAAATATTTCTAACAATGATAAACGTTAGGTATAATTGGTATAATTTTTTCTCCACTTATTTGTGAGTATGTATAAACTTTCTTAAAGCACAACATTCATATGTAAGACCAGTTTTAAATTATAAAAACACCATGTTTTATTATTTTACAAATCTTTCGAATCAACATTTTTCATGAGAGCACAATGTACATTGCAAAGAGAA
Organism: Tachypleus tridentatus; assembly: GCF_004210375.1. Lineage (NCBI taxonomy): Eukaryota > Metazoa > Arthropoda > Merostomata > Xiphosura > Limulidae > Tachypleus > Tachypleus tridentatus. The sequence continues at coordinate 28,536,117 of NC_134830.1, read as the reverse complement.
AACAAGGACTCCTCAGTGGACAAGAGCTATTTAGTGCAGTTCATAAGCTATGCGTATTGTGATTACGTTAATTTCTAAAAAAATGACACCCACAAAAATACCCATGTGAATTCACAAATATACTTTTTATAGGTAGAACGTTTTATAAGAATGTTAACCGTTTTTCGAGGATATTTGCACTTTTCGTATCGCACTAGAGGGAATGGATTGTGCGACAAAATTAATAACAGGTCTAAAAAGAATACAATGAAACTTGCTTTATACCCATTGTAATTGCATTTTCAATATTCAAAACAATCTTATTTTTGTCTGGCCTGACACATCCTGGTGGTTGAGGCACTGTCTTGTAATGTGAGAATTGTGGGTTCAAATCCAGATGAAAGGAAGTGTTCGTATCCCTTCAGTCGTGAAGTTATGATATTATGGTCAGTCTCGTTATTAGTTGGTAAAGTAATAGCTCAAGGGTTGTCAGTAAGTTAGTACTGATTAGTTGGCTTTCATTTCTAAATGAAGGACGACTAGCATGTAGTTTTGAGCGAAACTGAAACCAATGTTTTTCAGCACATGTAATCTGTAAAGCTTAGATACGGATATCAAACCGTTACCTAAATATATACCCCTGTGGTAAACATTAAGGTATCTTCAAATCATTCTGTTGGATTTAAATAGTTATCAGGTGTTAGAATATTTACGATTAATAAATATGCCTCAGAAATAACAAGGTGTGATTTTTAAATCGTTTAGCATTTATAGTGACCAGAACTGAAACTCTTCGAACAAAACAGACTTTTATAATTGTTTATCTGTGAAAATGGTTTTTAACTTTTAGAGTTAATTAACGGAGGTGTACATTTTGGTTGCTTTTCCAATCGTCAGTTTTGTTTTTTATGCAGGTGCAAAAAAAACCTTTTAAAGTGTTTATGCTGCCATCTCGTGTCACATCAGTATACAATACCTTAGAGAATTAAAAGAAGCCACTAGGAATTTGCTGTGTAGATTTCTTTATTATTTTAAGTTCCGCAAGATAAGATAAGGAGTAATTACTGCTGTAGTCTTTGTTAAAAATATTTAGTCAAAAAAATTACTGTTATTTGCAGTGTTTCGAAACGTGTACTTCTATCACAGGTTGTAGTTATTTAAGAGGAAATTGGATTTTTAGATACGATTCCAGAAACGCTACAGATATAGGTAATATTTTATAGTTTTTAATAGACTTGTCAAGAAATAGCGAACTGCTTATATCACGGATTGCCATTTGTGTTGCCTTGTGATAACTAAATGAACTTTAACATGCTCTCAACTATGGATTATTATTACTTTACCTATTAGTACAGTGATACAAAGGCTTGTTAGTTTTTTGTTTGTTTGTCATCAAGGTGAAGAAAACACGGAATATTTTCAGTTTACATATTACACACACACACGTATATCTATATATATCTGAAAGTTGGTAATTTTCGATTAACTTGTTTATAAAAGCTGGGGTAAAACGCTGAATAAATCTCATACTTTTAAGCCTAGCTAATGGTAGGCTGAATAAATCTTAACGTAGATAATCGCTTCAACAGTTTCAACAAAAAGGTTGGAAAAATCGTAACTTGCATTCATTATCATATTTTCGGCCCGGCATGGCCAAGTGTGTCAAGACGTTTGACACGTAATCCGAGGGTCGCGGGTTCGAATCCCGGTCGCACCAAACATGCTCGCCCTCCTAGCCGTGTGGGCGTTATAATGTAACGGTCAATCCCACTATTCGTTGGCAAAAGAGTAGCCCAAGAGCTGGCGGTGGGTGGTGATGACTAGCTGCCTTCCCTCCAGTCTTACACTACTAAATTAGGGACGGCTAGCGCAAATAGCCCTCGTGTAGCTTTGCGCGAAATTCAAAAACAAACTAACATATTTATCACATTTTATCAGTGGAACATATCTGGTGTTGTTTTATGTGCATTAACGATATTTAACTGAAGTATGTTTTGCAAATTTGTGCAAGGTCCAAGAGGATTAGGGTTAGCTCTTATCAATAACAGGATTAAACCGAGAAGATTGATAGAGTTTATATAGATTTCATTTCTGAATCACTTTGGTAGAACTCTGAAAAATATGATTTTTACTGGTACGATGTCAGATCGAGTAAAAACTTTCATAATCAATTTTTGTTTTTAAAAACGAATGACAAAAGAGAGGTCAGTTGCCTTTTAATAAATGAATTTCGTACTTCCGAACGATGGATGTACAAATATGAGTATACATGTATAGATTTACTCGCCTCCTTGTGATAAAATAACTAGTATTTTTCAACTTCAGGCTCAATAACTTAAATATTTTCATTTTACTTTTTCCGAGTGAAATTTCACAGTAACTGTAAGAATCATATTCTTAAGCTACACCGGTAAGAAAAGTTTCAACATGTTTCTTTCAACCAGTTGAGAGACAGAGCTACACACAGGTTCTCTTTTGATGTATTTTTTTTAAAGCAGTAGAATGGGCTTTGGATAATTTTCATCTACACACGTCTTATACGATACGTTGACTAGAGGGATATGTTAGGGCTTCCAAGGCTTATGTATAGCCAACTTTCACTAAGCTAAAACTACTGATCAGAGGGTAGGTAACCAATCAGCAGTACCTACTACCTACACAGCTATTGTTAACCGAATATCTGCATTGGCTGTTAAAGTTATAATGCTGAAAGTGTGAAGTGAGTTCGGCGACTGAAGTCTTGGACGTTTATAACAGGAGCCCAGCACGCTAACCATTAGGCCCTGAATCGGTTTTGTATCACAAGTGAAACATATAATTACAACTTTCACAGTAAAAATACACAAACAACTCAAATGAGTAAAGAATAAACAGTTATGAAAGCAATTTGCGTTTTCGTAAACTAAAACACTACTTATGTCACCACTATTGCTGCTTGGTGAGAAATAGCTTATTCTTAATTCTTAGAATAAAACAGTTTTCACCTTAAAATCCATCTTCCTACTTGAAAACTGTTTTTGATCTGCCTGAAGATATTACAGTTTAGACATTTCAGTGATGTATGTTTTGGTCTACAGGGCAGCAACTAAACTCTGTCTTCTACACCTTAGAGCTCAGGCAGCATCAGATATTTAAACGAGTTACGATAAACTATCAAGCAATTGTATTCTTAACACGATATTTAACATCATGCAACAAGGCCCGGCATGGCCAAGCGTGTTAAGGCGCGCGACTGAGGGTTGCGGGTTCGCATCCCCATCGCGCCAAACATGCTTGCCCTTTCAGCCGTGGGGGCGTTATAATGTGACAGTCACTCCCACTATTTGTTGGTAAAAGAGTAGCCCAAGATTTGAGGGTGGGTGGTGATGACTAGCTGCCTTCCCTCTAGTCCCACTGCTGAATTAGGGATGGCTAGCACAGATAACCCTTGAGTGGCTTTGCGCGAAATTAAAAAAAAACAAACAAATCATGCAACAAATACGCGAGCGATTTAACATACCTTCTGCTTTATCATAAAATTTATATAAAATTAAAATGCGTATTTCATTAAAAATCTTTTTAAGTATTCGTTACTATTGATTTTGTACTGTTAGACACGGTGTTTGTATGATTTCTGAGACATGTTTTTAAATGAAACTAAACAAAGGGCATTTGTTTACACCTTATTTAACCGTGTAAATACTGTTGCTCTATATATGGATGACAGAGTGATGTTACTGAGACAGGGATTTTCTTTTCATAGGGCATGCATTCCTCTTAAACTCAGTTCCTCCTCCAGATTTTTTGAAAGTTTATTTGGGGGATTTATTTTTTAGCTGATACATGCTGGTGTCAAAATCTCGGCCTTAAAAGTGAACCAAACTACGTCAATATACATACTACGTTTTCGACACTCGAATAACCTGTATAACATAATTCACCAAATAAAATCCTACTTTTCTACCTTTTACAAAGGAAAAAGAAGGAAAGCTCTGGTGAATTCTGGCCAATGGTGAGTGGAATATTCTAACTATACTCAGAAAAGAATAGTTTTTGAAGCAACAAATATTGCGAGTTTCTCAAAAATATGGAAAAACTGTAGTGTTTTTCCTATTGTGATAAACGCTATTTGACAGTTAGCCAATAACCTTTATCTTAACGTGACTGTGTGTAGATAGTAAATGGCACGAATCGGCCTCGTAGTGTTCTGCACAGTTTGGAACACCAGGGTTTCAAGGAGTTTACTTTTTTAATCGCACTAAATTGTAAAAACTGATTTGCTAATGTTAAGCAAAGTTTGCAAATTCTTTGTCTATTTTCATGAACCTGTTTGTTAGACAATCGAACTATTGTGAACATTTTTAGATGTTCTTAGAAAAATAAACCAATATGCTTTGCAAAATCGCAGTTGGTTCGGTAAAGTGGTGTCTGTTAGAAATGACATTGTAGTGGGCACAGAAGTAGAGGAAACCTTCACAAGTACAAACATTTTATTAACAGATTCGTATACACTGAATAAGAGCTTTGCTTTATTATTAGAGATGCCTTAACATACAAGGCTTACTTTGTATATTCTGTCAGATGTATTACTGTGAGCACAAAATATGGTCAACAATTGTTTTACTGTCGCAGATGCTCGTGTGTAAATAATTCTTTGTAAACCAACGTCAAACTGATTTCAGGTTAAAACCTACTGAAAGCATTTTCAGTTTTGAAGTTTATTTATATCGTTCTTTCTGGGCTCTGCATGGACAGGTTGTTAATATTTTTCAACTTCAGGCTCAATAACTTAAATATTTTTCATTTTACTCGACTTGTAATTTTAGGGTCGTGAGTTCGAATCCCCGTTATACAAAATATGCTCGCCCTTTCAGCCGTGGGGGTGTTATAATTTGTCGATAAATCCCATTATTCGTTGGTAAAAGAATAGCCCAAGAGTTGGCGGTGGGTGGTGATGACTAGCAGCCTTCCCTCGAGTCTTACATTGTTAAATTAGGGACGGCTAGCGCAGATAACTCTCGTGTAGCTTTGCTCGAAATTCAAAACAAGCCTTATTTCTGAAATTCTTCAGTCCACACGTCAAATTTAAAATTAAGCATATAAAAATATATCCTGAGATACATATTTTTACTTCAAATTTCTAAAGAAAAAAACAGTGTTTACGCGCCAGTTTTTCCCAAGTTTGTCATATTTTTTAATCAGTTGATGCGTGACAGGATGATGAAATTATCACGTAAAAAATATGACGAACTTGGGAAAACAGACCGAAAAACAAGTCATAAAACATTCAAAGCGCTTGTGAGTTTTTCTTGTCAACTCTCCCAGACGACTACATTGAATAATTATTTCCCTTCATTTCCTTTCCCAAGAGCGCTATATAGTCAGAAAAGAAAGGCCATTTGTTATCTCTACTATCAATAACAAATTAAAAACCTGAACAACGGCATTGCGATTACATAAGTAATGGAACAGATGAACAGACATAGCGTTTTTAATGAGTAGTTAGTAGACTAGAATATCGTGGGTTCATTTGAAATTTTGTCTACATTCTGAATTACGAATCCATATTCTACGTTTTTAGTACTTTTTTTTTGCAATACCAAATGTATGTATGCTCTCTATTCTGGATAATAAGTGTTTGCACCTAGGCGTGGAGAGACACCTAGCGGTGGATTTTGCGAGTTAAACACGATGAACGTGTGAAATAATGAGCAACCCGTTAATGCTAACTTTTCAGTTTAATGTCTTTGAATTTAAAGAAATATGTAATTCTAGTAAGTGGTTTGGAGACACTTAATAACTTCATTTATGATTACAACCATTGAATTAATTTCTTTCTTAACTTGACTGCATATTCTTTAGTGTACAATAACACTATAATAAGTAGGTCTTTTTGGAGCACCAATGTTAATTGGAGCTTTCTTAAGTTTTATTGCAGAAGTTATTTAAAAAAAGAAACTAATTTCACTTAAAAAATTATGTTTCTTTATCTCCTTATAAAACAGTTTATAACTGTTAAGTTTTTTATAGGTTTGATTTACTTTTAATTAACTTCAAATAAACAGCTTCAAGTAAATGAATGCAGTACTGTAAAAGTAGGCCTTTGTTAACTCTAATATTCAAAGTTTACAAAGAAAAAGTAACTCATCTTCGATTTTTTCTGTTGAGTACCATGTTAATTGTTCAAACATTAACTGTTAACAGTGACACCACAAAGTTGTAGAAACGCCTGAGTTGAGTGTCAGGTTAAATAATTATGTTTTAAGACCTTGTTTTTTAAGTGAGCTGATTTCATTAACGAACTATTTAGATAAAGATTTTTAAAATGCATCTTGAAACTTTTTCAGTTATATACATTATTTGTATACCTCATATCAAAACCACTTCAATCTTATTGTAAACAGGCCGGTATGGCCAGCTGGTTAAGGCTCTCAACTTGTAATCCGAGGGTTTCAGGTTCGAATTCCCGTCACACCAAACATGCTTATCCCTTTGTCCATGGAGGCGTTATTACACCCCGGACAATTCCACTATTTGTTGGTATAAGAGTAGCGCAAGAATTTAGTCTTAAGCTGCTAAATTAGGGACGACTAACGCAGATAATCCTCGTGTAAATTTGTGCGAAATTCAAAAATACAAACCTTGATCAATAAGACATAACTTCTCACAACGTAATCCCTTTAACAACATACACCCTTTTGTCCATTTAGGCATTATTACTTTTCTGTTTTCGAAGATAATGTTATCGTTAAGTTTAAAAACTGATCATAAAATTAAGTGAATTACTTATTGAGGAACACCAGTTAAAGAAACAAGTATCACTGCTTACTGAAACAACCTGTATAAGACACAGATGATTAACTCAAATCGATTGTGAGGTAACAAAACATATTCTAGCCATTGTTTTAATATCATAATGCCTGTTGCATGAATCATGACCAAATTTCCTCAATATTTTAGACTATCCGCACATTTTAAATATATTTCTTTACTCTCCTTCTATTGGTACATGTGCCTATAAAAGTAATCTGTATAACCAAACTTCAAAATTCCAAAAGATGTCCATGGAGTGTCACATGGGTTTTCAAAATAGTAACGAAAGGGTTATAAAGGCACATAAAACCATATAACGTATACGCTTCGAAAGGTGGCAAAGTGAGAAACTTGGTTGTAATATATTTTTTCAATGATACATATAAAATAAAACACCTTTTATGCATACAATGCCGAGCCATTAGCAATAGACTGATAGTGACCTTATAACACAATTATTCGCTTGATTTCCACGAGTTTTATCATATTAGTTAGGTGAAATGCGAGAACAGTGTTATGAAGTTTTTCCAAAGCCACATCTGTAGGAATACCATAAAGATTAAAGTTACAGGATGCAATGTGCAAATGAACCAGTTCAAAAGCCACATCTGTAGGAATACCATAAAGATGAAAGATACAGGATGCAATGTGCAAATGAACTAGTTCAAAAGCCACATCTGTAGGAATACCATAAAGATGAAAGTTACAGAATGCAATATACAAAATGAACTAGTTCCAAAGCCACATCTGTAGGAATACCATAAAGATGAAAGTTACAGGATGCAATGTACAGATAAGAAAAGAACAGTCTATCTGAACTTCTCAGCTGTAATTGTTACACGACAATTACTACTGGAACTGATCTTATCACGTGGCCGAAAAATGTCTTTTGTTTTAATGTCATAATGCCTGTTGCATGAATCATGACCAAATATCCTCAATATTTTAGATTATCCGCACATTTTTAAATATATTTTTTACTCTCCTTCTATTGGTACATGCTTACAGCACAATGAATGCAGCTTAAATGAACTGTAGTCACCATTTCTTTAATTTTTTTTTGCAAAGCTTCTTTTATGAAATGCACGACATACAATGCCGAGCCAATAGCAATAGACTGATAGTGACTTTATAACACAATTATTTGATTGATAGAATTTACTTGTCTCTACAGCAAACTACAGAGAACAAATCCTGTGAAAAAAACGCCTCTTCTTTACCAACTCTGTTTTCGAAGATATTGTTATTGTTAAGTTTAAAAACTGATCATAAAATTAAGTGAATTACTGATTGAGGAACATCAGTTAAAAAAAACAACAAGTAATTCTGCTTACCGAAACAACCTGAATTACCTGGTTTATTTAAACCGTACATGTGCCTATAAAAGTAACCTGTATAACCAAACTTCAAGATTCCAAAAGATGTCCATGAAGTACTGGCCCACACCTTTTCTTCACATGAGCTTTATTTTGTTAAGTTGTTATATGTATCTGTTCGGAAACCAAGTATCTTATAAAACTAATCATATTATATATAAGACTAAGCTACATGAAACATGTGTTGCTGTTATTCTGGCAATTTCATATTCAGGAACTAAATATTAAACAAAACTAAGCTTTGATCATAATAACCAGGATAAAAGACACAGAGTGATGCACCGAACAGAACTGATTACATTTAATGACAGTTTCTGGACTTTGATCGTAATAACCAGAATTATAAAATACGGAGTAGTGTGCTGAACATATCTATTTACAATTTATAATGAACGTTTCTGAACTTTGATCGGAGTAACCAGAGTTAGGAGACACAGAATAGTATAACGAACAAAGATACTTAAAACCTAATTACGACAATTTCTGGACTTTGGTCTTCGTAACCAGAATTAACAGCCACAGAATAGTGTACTGAATAGAGCTACTTACAACTAATAACGTCCCCAATTTAGCAGTGTAAGACTAGAAGGAAGGCAGCTAGTCATCACCACCCACCGCCAACTCTTAGGCTACTTTTTTACCAACGAATAGTGGGATTGACTGTCATATTATAATGCCTCCATGACTGAAATGGCGAGCATGTTTGGTGTGATCGGGATTGCAATCCGCGCCCCTCACTTTACGATTCGAGTGCCTTAACCATCTGGCCATGCCGAGCTGTCTGTAGTTGTCCCTATACAAAATAATATATAATTCTTACAACAAGTCGCTCTGAACATATCTACTGCGCCACATTAATGTATTTTAATAAATAAGTATAAAAACGTCAGATATGACAGGGGAAATGTTATGCATTACTTTATTATAGTTTCAAAATTACGCTCGGTAAAATTCATAGCATAGTATTAAATATTTTCATAACGCATATGATATCGTGGCAGGTTTATGCAGGCTGTAAATTGGGAAAAGCTGGGTGAGTCACTCAAGTACTGTCTGTATTATATAAAATATTCGCCAATTATTCATATGCTCAAAGCGTGTGGTCCCTTTTATGAGAATAGATAGTAACGAAAGGGTTATATAGAAATGTATAAGTAAACCAATATGGCGGGGAACAACAAAATGTGAGAAAAGGAAATAAACATTTCTTTTTCTTAAAAACTCGGTACGTGCAAAGATTAGAGAACCACTAATTGGGAAAAATATAACTCATCCAAGATATAGTAATATTAAGCTTTTAAAATTGTGTAGTACAACTTAAATATAAGTTCTATATTTGATGATTCACGTAAGCATGCACAACGAGATGTATTACATAATAAAAGACATGCAAAAATACACACTTAAATCGTAATAGCCATACATTAAATCAGAGATGGCTCAGTAATTAGCAGTGTAAATCCTAAATCCGAAGATTCATGGTTTACAGTCGGTTGCCGCAAAAACGCTCTCCGCATTTGGGGTTTTGATTGTGTTATAAGACTGTCAACCGAATCCAACTATGACGTGAGTCAAGGGTGGTCCAAGAATTGTCAGAGAGTGCTTTTAACTTTCTTCCTTCCCTCTAGTATATCATTTGAAATTAAGGACTGCTATGTGTAGATAGGCTTTTGTGTAGCTTTGCGCCAAATCTTTAAAATAAATAAATGTAACTATGTTTTATAAGGATGAAATGGGATAGCAATGTTTGTTTGTTTTTAATTTCGCGCAAAGCTACACGAGGGCTATCTGCGCTAGCCGTCCCTAATTTAGCAGTGTAATACGAGAGGGAAGGCAGCTAGTCATCACCACTCACCGCCAACTCTTGGGCTACCCTTTTACCAACGAATAGTGGGTTGACCGTCACATTGTAACGCCCCCGTGGCTGAAAGGGCGAACATGTTTGGTGTGATGGGGATTCGAACCCATGACCCTCAGATTATGAGTCGAACGCCTTAACCCACCTGGGCATGCCGGGCTGGATAGCGATGACTTCCCACAATTAAAAAATAAACAACAACAACACTATATATTCAACAAGGTTTTGTAAAAAAACAACAACAACCAACAAATAAATAACTATGAAATTAGATTTCAATGCATTAAGCTTGGGTATTTCACTGAATTCGGAGCAATATAGAAATTGAAAGTGAATATATTTTATTATTTTATTCTGACATAGAAGGAGCGAGTAAAATACTATCGTTAAATACGTTTAGTTCCATGATGGCTCAGCGGTAAGTTTACGACCTTACAATGCTAAAATCCGGCGTTCGATTCTCCGCGATGAAAGAGTATAAAGAACCTATTGTATAGCTTTCCATTAAGTAAAACAACAAATATGTAGTATACGTTAAATGGGACAGTTTCTTATTTATTTCCTGGTTGTGGAAAACAAAGTGACATATTAACACTTACAGCTGTAATATTATGGTATCAGTTTATACGACATATTTATATTTACTTATCTGAATTTCGCTCGAGTGAAAATATGGAACCAATAATAAACTATATTCTCGTGTTATTAATACGCCATCAGCCTTGGCTCAGCGTAAGACGTAGGGATTTATAACGCTAAAACAATCTAGTTTCGATTTCCGCTGTGGGCAAAGCACAGATAGCGAGCTCTTTTTGTAGCTATGCTCTTAACAACAACAACAAATTGCACAGTTTTGCTACAAAACTATGAAAAGAAATCACAGTAACAGAGTCATCCTTTAATCTACACCTAAGTGAACAGGGTGTGCATTTTGTGTAATAGATACTTTTAACCTTAAAGTTTTAGGGTGATGTAGAAAACAGATGTTTAACGCAAATCGTTTGCGAAGTAACAAAACATATTCTGACCATTCTTATTCCGTACCTAGTCTGTGTGCTTTTGTTCTTTAATTCAACACATCAGTGTCTTTTCTTTGTGATATTGATTATATGACTAATAGTGTAAGACCGGAAATGGGGAAATTGTGCACGTCATTGAGAGAAATAGATTCACCCGATCTTTAAGTAAATAAATGCGATGGTCTACATTCTATACAAATCTGAATCTAATGAGACTTGTATTTCAGTGTATCATTCAAGTAATTTTTAACTACCTTCCATGCTGTGGTACAAATCACTCCACGCACGCACACACTTACTATTTTGTATATACGTATCGTGAATATGTACTTATCCATTCACCTTTGGTGTCCCTGGAGTTACTTTATACCGAATTACGTGATACGGGCGTGAATGTTAATGACTTTGCCTTCACAAGTCAATATTAACTCATTACGTCTTTCGAAATGAAAATACCTTATTACACAGTTAAGTTGGATCGAACAGAGGAAGATTAATTACGAGCAAGTTCAATGATAAATCGAATCCTACTATATTTGGTCTACTGAATTTTATTCATTTAAAAAAAATCGTTTTGAAAAACAAATGAGCAACTGGTAAATAGAAAGATATATGAGGAATATTGTTTAGTGGATGTAATGGGACGGCCTAGTACGATAAACAGACGAGTGGCTGGAAGGTATTAATACATTTTATATACAATTGAAGAACGAATGTTTGAGGCAATCGGGACTTTATAAGTGCGTTTATTTCTTCTACAAAGATTAGTAACTGGCAATCGAAAGACAAGCTTTTAACCGTAACAAAATGTGTAGAACAAAATAAAAAGTGTCGAACGTTGGGAAACTTGTGCGATTTCACGTATGGTTTCTGTCAGGATGTAAACTGTAGAGTTACTTAATTAACCCCTTACGTCCACAATTACGCAGACCGTCAAGCATGCTGCGCAGACTTACGGTTCATGTCAAGAGAGACGAGCTCTTTTCTGTTGAAAAGCAGCAGATGATGTGAGTGACATGTGTTTTCAGGCTTAGCAAATTACAACGTCCTGCAGTATTTTGGCGCGAAATGATTTATCACAGTTCCCTACTGGAGAGACTCGTGGGCAGTACTGTAACTGTATTAGAACGCACGCGCTTCACGTGCCAAGGCGTTCGTGCCACTTTCCGCGTGTGGAAATCGTTAACTGATACGAAGTCCACCAATCACTGTGTTTCCACCTTGCGTCTTCCCACCAGTGCCTGCCTGAAGGACTGACGCCTTAGAAGAGTCTTTCAATAAACGACATTGGTCGTGAAAACCGAGGCTGGAGCTACGATCGTATGTGTAGCATTGAAAATACGAATAACGTAACAGCTACGGTTCACCAAAGGCAATATGTCTTTGTTAGGTTGTCTAAAACGTAACGACTAGGGTACGCAATTCTGCGCTGCCTAAGGATGTAACAAGAACAGTAGATGTAGGCCTTTTATACGAAGAACTGTGTTCAAACGCGTTATATTTTCTTTTTTCGTTAACGCATTGATTCTCGCTCACATCAGTGAATGGCCTTGCGGGGGCTTTACAGTCGAGAGAGCTTTGTTTTTTCAATACATCTTACATTTTTCTTGTTTGCGAAAGGCGGGAACCTAAAATGTTCCCGAAAGATTGCTTTATAAGATGTGTCAGCAAAAAATGGATGTCTCGCTTCGTTTTGCCATACAACACAATAAAACCTTATCTGAGTTAATGGGAAACTGGCATGTTTTTTATGTGTATTTTTAAATAGCACTCTCTTAATTATGAAAAACAATATAAGTTATTTTGAGTCCTTCATAAACGGCTCTTACATTTAATCAAAACTATCCAATGACTTTCTGCAAATGGGGCGGATATGTGCTATTTCAGTCTATCATATGTTTAATATCAGAAATGGAAATTATGTTCAATTCATTTACATATTCTCATTTCCTTCTCACTTAGGCCCGGCATGGCCAAGCGTGTTCAACTCGTAATCCGAGGGTCGCAGGTTCGAATTCCGCTCTCACAAAACATGTTCGCCCTCCCAGCCGTGGGAGCGTTATAATGTGACGGTCAATCCCACTATTCGTTGGTAAAAAGAGTAGCCCAAGAGTTGGCGGTTGGTGATGATGACTAGCTGCCTTCCCTCTAGTCTTACACTGCTAAATTAGAGTCGGCTAGCACAGATAGCCCTCGAGTAGATTTGCGCGAAATTAAAAAAAAACAACAACAAAAAACAAACAAATCTTATCCCTTGTACTGATATCTGAGAAACAGAATCAACGAACGGTTATTTTTTAAGGTTAGTCTTTATTATAAATTTTGTGTTATGACAAAGCATGAGCTAAGCTACTAATTAAATGTAGCATCGTAATTTCGGCGAAACTTACAAAAGCGGTTAGTGACCACAAGAACGTCGAGTGGTGGAAAAAGATACTTAACATAGGGAGGGATTTATGTGTTATATCTACCAGTATTAATAATTGAGTTCACTTAAGCTTAATATTCTATTATTTCATAAATAATAACTCGTTCAGTAAAATACGCTTACGCTTTGTAAAATAAATTTTGGTAACTCTTTCGAAACTTTATGTTTCCTCGAAATTATCTCATCTTTTAGTCGTTGGATTCACGTATCTTTGTACACAAGTTTTTCACTTTCTTAATTTCTGGTTCGTTTAGCGTCACCATTGGAGGTAAGGAGCAGTGAACCTCCTCGAAAAAAACAAAGAACCAAAGTAACAGAAATACACGAATTGCACAAAAGATATGCAGTCGATTTTTGCAAAGTAGTTGGAAAAATTATGGTTTTCGTACAAATTTGTGTATATGTATATTTTTAGGCCCTGGCAATATAAATATGTTTCGACCTCGGGTCTCCATTACTGCTCTGAGAACGAGCGTGTAAGAAAACATATTTATAAATGACTATTTCTATACTGCTGTGTAGTTTATATGTAACAGCCCATTGTTCTGTCGCCATCGACTGCTTAAGCTCACCTATATCGTTTGTCTCTATCGGCGTCACTTATACATTTTTCTATTCACTTTTACCTAACCCTGCATTTACCATTACGGGAGTGTTAATGTTGTACTACTGTATTATGCAGCGTAGATGACACTTAAAAAGTTAACAACTTGCATGCAGTGGATAATATCATGACAAGAACATAAAGCACGCGCTCCGTTATTGGATGGTCGCGTGACGGGTCGCAGCTGACGGTATTCCAATTGTCAAGCCTTTTGTAGTTCGTGCTTACATCATTCGAGTCAATAGTGTGGTTTGCTATGACTTTCCAATGAATAATTAACTACTTTAACTGTAACAAGTGGCCACCTGCAGTAAAAAAAATATATATATAGCAGAACTCTAGAAAAGTAGACTTCAGTAAATATTTTCCTACATAACATGGAAAGTTTTTCTCATTATCTGTTTAGGAAACACTTCAAGCCCTTCCATTGAAGAGAAGGAATTATCTCCTATTCATGAATATTTTTATTTGTCTATTGTGTATATGGTGAAGTGTTTGTGATAATGTTTATATAAACATTTTTAGTTCAAAATAAAGCATTGTTTAAATGAATACACGACCCCTTAATCATTCTACACCAGAACCACAATACATTATTGACTTCCAATTCCAGTAAACGATGTAGCTAACCCTAAATAACAGTTTCCAAGAAAGATAGGCAGTACGTGACATCTCAGCGTCATAAAAGCGCCGCCTAGGTTTAGCCTTATATTGTTATTTAAATTACTAACACTCTTGAAATAAACGCTTGATATAGGCACCGTGTATTGTATGCTATTGAATTAGAATTTCTAACATTTTTATGTACCCTCTAATACATTAACCCTGCTATATGTTTTCTTGATTATTTGTCCTTATAAATGGAAAGTAATTACACAGTACTGATGTGTAATGAGTTGAACAATAATTAACGAGTTGATAGAAAGTTCTCGATATAGAAAATTAACAACCAGTTTAAGATATTTGTTGCAGAAAAACACAAAACAAAGACGGTAGCAATTTTGTAACCGGGCCTTTTTGCACTCGTAGTCAGTCTCAAAGATTTGGTGCTTTTTACTTGAGATGATATTTAGGCTACTGTACCGTACAATACTTTTTGGGTTCGAGAAACAATTACGATAAGAGTACGATTCTCAAAAAAAAAAAAAAAAAGTCCTTCGACACTTTCTTGTGAATTGTAACGTGGAGTATTGGGGTTCAATGTATTATTTAACGTTTGATTTGGAATGGAGCTTTCATGACCAACATATTTGTAGTTTGGCCTAATCAGGCTAAAACAAACGCTTCAATTTGATATCACAATGATGTACAATTTTCTTCAACAAAATGAAATGAGAAGTACATACTGTCTCAGTTCATGCAACTTCATAGCTCAATAGTTTCATAGAACAATTACGGAAAATGTACATTTTTTAGTTTCTATTGGACTGGTTTAACGAAAGCACGTGAAGGACTGGCGATTGTCGTTCCTGATCCAAAATGACTTTTGAAATTATCTTTAATCCTGCTAGCAGTAAATCACCCAGAGCTTTACTTGTCATATTGTCCAGACAATACAGTGTTACATGTTCAGCTTTGGCATTGGAACTTTGGTGATTAATGAGATTACTCTATAGCTTTCGATCAGTTTTAGCAATGAGAAAACGATTTTACGATGTCACCCTGTTAACATATCAGGATGCGTTCGTTCATGTATATTTGATATTTAAATTATCTGGTTAATTACAAAAAATAGTACAGGAAACTACTTAAATATTGTATGTTACACGAGACGGTATAACTCTCAACACATTGCACGTTGTCTAGATGTGATGATGTAATTGTTGAAGTCTAGATAAGAAGAAGACAGAGATGGGTACAACGAGTTTTGTGTCATCATATAAACACAGTTACTGAACATGTTGAACAGAAGTAATTAATTGAAAGATTTTCTGAATAGAAACGGAGATGTCTCACTTACTTAAATGTATTGAAGAAAAATATAATTTTTCAACGGATGTGTCTCAGTTGTTCAGAGGTAAATATGACGGCTAATAATCTGCTTTCGACACCCATAGTGGGCACAACACAGATAGCCCCCTAGTGATTTTGGTATTAAGAACAAAGATATAAAATTCAATGTTGTTGTTTTTTCATTTTTACTAGTGTAATGATGTTCATACAGAAGAAAGTGCGCGCGCGTGTGTTTATCTCTCAGCAAAGCCACATCGGACTATCTGCTGTGTCCATCTAGGGGAATCGAACCCCTGATTTTAGCGTTGTAAATCCGTAGAATTACCGCTGTATCAGCTGGGGACCAGAAGAAAGCTCAGTCCGAGAAGTTTTGAAAGTGTTTCAATAAAGTACATAAATAATATGTGGATCATAATGAGCCCTTCATTTACTCTAGATAAAAAAAATGAAGTTAAAAGTAATCCTTCATCATAATTAAGCTGTTTTTATTAATATCACTGAGCCAGTCTAATATTACAAATACTAAATATTTACTAGATTGAGGAAATATTACTGCATGAAAAAGCCAATCATATGATATAGCATCATCAGTACGTTTAGTACCACTACTGACTACATACAACTGCTGTGTCATATCTCGTAATTAAAACTGTTAGCAGTCATGCATATCTTTGCAGTTTGTACCCCCAAAACAGAGTAAGTAATTGCAGCACTTATTTAGGCAAATATGTTTAACTGAGATAACAAACCTCAGGTCTAATTAATCTTCGATAAAATGTTTTTTCTTTCCATGGCCTTCTATTCCAGGCAAACCATGGACAATGACGTAGAAATGAAAAAAATAAAGGTAATTCTTTCTCTAGAACTAGATCTAGAATCATGTTAACTCTACACTATCCACTAGAGAGATAAGTCTTCTCCTAGAAATAATGAATATAAAACAGGCACACATATTATTCCCGGATCAGCAATCTAGCAAGGGAAGCTTATGGGATAACCAACGATAAAAACCTGCTAAGAAGCCGATAAGCTGACTGCTTCTAACAAAAGTTTAAATTTGGCTTAAAGATTTACCATAAAGCGAGGCTAAATAAAGTTACCTTAAAGGAAACTTTATATTTTCTTGTACAAACCAACTGCACCGATATTAAATACAGTTTATTTCTGTGAGATGACGTGTACTGAAAGCAATTCAATTCCACACAGTGATTACTTTCAAAAACAATTTATTCTTTTACCAATACTAGCATGGAAAAGTCTATTTCTGTGACACGACCAGTGTAAGGAAAATTTCCTCCTGTACCAATGTTAAAGTCAAAGAATATATATTTGATACTTCACCAATGCTAAAGACAATATTCTCTCTGCCATTACTAGCACCACAAGATTTATTTTTGGAACTTCACCAATGCTAAAGACAATATTCTCTCTACCATTACTAGCACCAAAAGATTTATTTTTGCAACTTCACCAATGCTTAAGTCAATATTCTCTCTGCCATTACTAGCACCACAGATTTATTTTTGCAACTTCACCAATGCTAAAGACAATATTCTCTCTACCATTACTAGCACCACAAGATTTATTTCTGCAACTTCACCAATGCCAAAGACAATATTCTCTCTACCATTACTAGCACCACAAGATTTATTTCTGCAACTTCACCAATGGTAAACACAATTAATTCTGTACCATTGCTAGTCGCAAAATATCTCGTGCTGCAACATAACAAGTGTTCATAAACGTTACACTTACACCACTACTAATATCACAGGCTCTGTTTCTACAACTTGACAAGTACTAAAGACAATTTTTTCCTGTAACATAACTGGTACGACGTTCAAACTGCTTCTGTACAGTAGTAACTATCTATTATAATACATTTCGTAGCATTTTGTATCTTATACTAAAAGCACTTTTGTTTGGTTACATGAACATTTCTAAACAGAAATTATTTCTCACCGTAACAAGTACTTAAAGTAACATTTTTGAGTTACTTTGTAACTTTCGTGAGCTTTATACAATGGATGTACACATTACAGTAAAAAAAAAAAAAATAAGCGTTGCAAATCCGAAGATTTACTGGTATCCCACTGAGGCAGAAGAGAGGAATAGAAACGATTTGGTTTGTTTTGAATTTCGCACAAAGCTACTCAAGAGCTATCTGTGCTTACCGTCCCTAATTTAACCGTACAAGACTAAAGGGAAGGCAGCTAGTCATCACCATCCACCGCCAACTCTTGGGCTACTCTTTTACCAACGAATAGTGGGATTGACCATCACATTATAACGCCCTCATGGCTGAAAGGGCGAGCATGTTTGGTGCGACGGGGATTCGAACCTGCGACTCTCAGATTACAAGTCAAGTACCTCAATTACCTGGCCATGCTGTGCTGGGAGTTAGGACTATCTGTTCATTTTGGCAAAAATGTAGTTGTGTTACATCCAAAATATTCAGGCTCGATTTTATACCTCAGATACTGTTACTGTTGCCAATTGATATATAGCCTTTCGTACCTCAGGTCAGGCCAGATGGTTAAGACACTCGACTCGTAATCTTAGGGTCGCTGGTTCGAATCTCCATCGCACCAAACATGCTCGCCCTTTCAGCCGTGGGGGCGTTATAATGTGACAGTCAACCCCACTATTCGTTGGTAAAAGAGTAGTCTAAGAGTTGACAATGGGTTGATAACTAGCTCCCTTCGCTGTAGTTTTACGATGCTAAACTGAGGACGGATAGCGCATGTAGCCCTTGTGTTGCTTTGCACGAAATTGAAACAAAACAAGACAACAAACACATCGTATAAGGACCAGGACTAAAGGAAATTTACTTTCATATAATTTTTCCAAAACGAAAGGTAGTCTATTTGCATATCGTGACTAGTACCAAAAATAATTTACTCACGTCCCATGAATGGTACTCAACCCTAATTACTTCTGTGAAGTAAACAGTACCGAGGCAATTTGTTCCTATTCTGTATCTAACATTGAAATAAAAATAAAGAAATTCTCAGCGCAAATTAGTTTTAGATTGTGACTAGTAGTAAAGGTAATATACACCTAATCTGCAACTGGTACTAAACGTAAGTTACTTATGTTACGTAACTAGTAACACAAGTTATTTATTCTTTTTCTGTGACTAACAAAAAGGAAACGTCCACCTGTTCCGTGACTAGTACTAAAGGCAATTATCTTTATATTATGGCTGTTCAATGATAAATACTATTATTAGTACAAAATAACATTTACTTCTGTACTATTACAACTCTAAAATCAGGGGTTCGATAACCCTCGGTGGATTCAGTAGATACCCCGATGTGGCCTTGCTATAAGAAAACACACACATTTCTGTACTAAAAAAAAAAGCCTTTTGTCTCTGCACGTCCTTGCAAAAAAAAATGTTGTTAGCTTACATCATTATTTTAGCAAAACCTTTTGGCCTTGTTAAGAATTATATGATTCTATCTCAGGACGGCTGGTATAGGTATTAATATTAACATTTTTACTCTGATTGTGAATTATGGATAGTAGGTACACTTTATTGGTGACAGGTGTTTTAGGTTAAATAATTTAAAAATAAACAAAATCTAAACTTCTTTAGATTACTGTTTCTCCTTTTGAAAATTAATATTTGTTTGTTTAGTATATCGATTCCCTGCTTTTAAGAAATATATACTTAAAATGTTACAACAACTTTTCTTCATAGAAAGCTGTTATTTCTTACTATTGGTTAAAATTGAGTTGCAAAAAAATAAACGTACCGTTTAATTTTCGAGGCTGCGTTAATTTATTTATTTTAAAACAACCTGTCTGATTCCAGTCGTTTAAAATTGGATCATGCAAATCTACATTAATATCGACTGCTCTAATAATATGATCAATATTCACAGAGTATTCTATAGACATATAATCTTTTGAATAATAGGTAGGCCTAATGATTGCTTCAATATTCTCACTGAACCTGTACGCCGAGAGCGATCTCAGCTTTAATACATACTCGATGCAGCAATACAGAGTTAATTAAAGTCATTAAATCACACAATTTTCTTGTTTGGATTGATCTTAACTTATCCCATGCCAGAACTGCACGTGCTCGAACGAACGTGTATGTTACTGTGAATCGTGAGTTGTCCCATATGAAACAGATAATAACCATTATCGTATCAGTCCTGTGGCCCAACTTATAAACAAGATATTTTTCCTCATTGATCTGTGATAGAAGTGTTTTATTGACTGATCTGTAATCACTCCCTACGTTTCTCTACTAAGTATAACTAGTTGTTGTACCTGTTCAACACACCGAGAAGACATGCGAGCCCTCGGAGGTTATATAGGGGGCTCGGAATCGAATGATGATGACCCCACCACCCCCTATGTCCTACTCGACGGAGAGCCCTAAGAATATATATATATATATACCAATCGGTCCAGAAATTCGCCAGTTATAAGCAGACACACACACGCACACTGACGTTTGTCAACTAATATTTTATATTGCATATAAATAGACAGGTAGACAAATAGATGGTGTCTTATGTATTAAGTTTTATTATATCGTATTTTTAGACCAACTCAGACGTACAAGAGTATATGTTTTCTAATGGTTCTTCTGTCTTTTCTGTTTCAACTAAAAATAAATAATTTCATTAAAACGTTAGGGTGCCTAAGAAAAAATAGTTTATTTTTGCTGCATATCTGTGGATCTTTATATTCAGCATGTTTTTTGTTTTTTTTTTAATAATGAATAATATATTAATATGTTATATGAGGAATAAGACAGCACGTAATATTTGACAAAGAATTAATTTGGTTTCGAAGGTTGTGTTTCCTCAGTAAACAGTTTATTGAATCAATTCTATTACTTTCATACTAAAAATATTTAAAAAACTTCGACGATTAAAAAAATATACGATTTAGTAGTTGACAATAGACGATTTTGCGTAGAGATGCTTTGTTTTGCAAACCACACATCAGTTTTATATTGCAAATTTCCCTGTTGTGGTTTAATAGATCGGAAGGCGTTTTGGTCACGTTATAAGAGTGACAATTAATTTCCTTATCCGGTTCAAAGAGCCGGGAAAAAAGAGAACCGAAAAACCCTTCTGGTGGTGGGGGGGGGTGCTGGTGACTGTCTGCCCTCTTTCTGATCAAAGATAAAATTCAGGGACGATTATCCCAATATTATGGGTTTCTTACCCGATCGTTCAGCCCATATAATCATATGGTTCCGTTCAAAATTAGATTTCCACTGTCACTAGCAGAAACAAACTGACACAGAGCGACAGAGACTTTCCTGTGAAATCTGTTATCTACGGTTTCTGATTTGTCACTAAGCGACGGTAGTGATTAGTATGGACGGATGGGTCTGGGGAAAAAATGGTGAACGCGTATTATGCATTACTCATCACAGTCTCAAATATCTCTTAGGACAGTGCAAGAGACTTTTGTAAGCACCTAACTTAGGTTTTCGAGGTCTACAAAATCTATTAAGACCTTCAGTTTGGTCAACAAAAATCGTTAAGGTATTGAATCGGTAAGCAGCAAGACATCCAAATGTTCTGTTGATTATTCTGGTTGTAACACCAAACTTACCAATGTTTGAACTGTAGAAGCAGTATAACGTTTCACTAGCTTCGACTTCGACACATCTCACCAAATATTAGGGAAGATATATCCATTGAGTCAATATTACAATATTAGGAAAGATATACCCATTGAGTCAATATTACAATATTAGGAAAGATATACCCATTGAGTCAATATTACAATATTAGGGAAGATATACCCATTGAGTCAATATTACAATATTAGGAAAGATATACCCATTGAGTCAATATTACAATATTAGGAAAGACATACCCATTGAGTCAATATTACAATATTAGGGAAGATATACCCATTGAGTCAATATTACAATATTAGGAAAGATATATTCATTGAGTCAATATTACCCCATTGAGTCAATATTACAATATTAGGAAGAAGATAATATTACCCATTGAGTCAATATTACAATGTTAGAGAAGATATGCCTATTGAGTCAATATTACAATATTAGGGAAGATATACCCATTGAGTCAATATTACAATATTAGGGAAGATATACCCATTGAGTCAGTATTACAATATTAGGGAAGATATACCGATTGAGTCAGTATTACAATATTAGGGAAGATATACCCATTGAGTCAATATTACAATATTAGGGAAGATATACCCATTGAGTCAGTATTACAATATTAGGGAAGATATACCCATTGAGTCAATATTACAATATTAGGAAAGATATACCCATTGAGTCAGTATTACAATATTAGGGAAGATATACCCATTGAGTCAGTATTACAATATTAGGGAAGATATACCCATTGAGTCAATATTACAATATTAGGAAAGACATACCCATTGAGTCAATATTACAATATTAGGGAAGATATACCCATTGAGTCAATATTACAATATTAGGAAAGATATATTCATTGAGTCAATATTACAATATTAGGGAAGATATACCCATTGAGTCAATATTACAATATTAGGGAAGATATACCCATTGAGTCAATATTACAGTATTATGGAAGATATATCCATTGAGTCAATATTACAATGTTAGAGAAGATATGCCTATTGAGTCAATATTACAATATTAGGGAAGATATACCCATTGAGTCAGTATTACAATATTAGGGAAGATATACCCATTGAGTCAGTATTACAATATTAGGGAAGATATACCGATTGAGTCAGTATTACAATATTAGGGAAGATATACCCATTGAGTCAATATTACAATATTAGGGAAGATATACCCATTGAGTCAGTATTACAATATTAGGGAAGATATACCCATTGAGTCAGTATTACAATATTAGGGAAGATATACCCATTGAGTCAATATTACAATATTAGGAAAGATATACCCATTGAGTCAGTATTACAATATTAGGGAAGATATACCCATTGAGTCAATATTACAATATTAGGGAAGATATACCCATTGAGTCAATATTACAATATTAGGAAAGATATACCCATTGAGTCAATATTACAATATTAGGGAAGATATACCCATTGAGTCAATATTACAATATTAGGAAAGATATATTCATTGAGTCAATATTACAATATTAGGGAAGATATACCCATTGAGTCAATATTACAATATTAGGGAAGATATACCCATTGGGTCAATATTACAGTATTATGGAAGATATATCCATTGAGTCAATATTACAATGTTAGAGAAGATATGCCTATTGAGTCAATATTACAATATTAGGAAAGATATACCCATTGAGTCAATATTACAATATTAGGAAAGATATACCCATTGAGTCAATATTAAAATATTAGGGAAGATATACCCATTGAGTCAATATTTCAATATTAGGGAAGATATACCCATTGAGTCAATATTACAAGCTTATGGGAGTCAGCCATTATTGTAAGACTTTATAGCATTATCCAGTTGAATCGCTTTTCTTTAAACTCGAATTCATCCTTATGAAAGGAATTCAGCATTTAAATGTAAATATATTTTTCTTGGACATATATGGCTACTTATGTAAGATTTTGTGTATGATATTGTGTGTCATTTCTACCTTGTTCATGTACTTTTGTAGCACTGTCATCTGTATATCGGTGGTTAAGAAGCTCGATTCATAATTCGAGGGTCGCGGGTTCGAATCTCCGTCTCGCCAAACATGCTCCCCCTTTCAGCCGTGGGGGCATTATAATGTGACGGTCAATCCCACTATTCGTTGGTAAAAGAGTAGCCCAAGAGTTGGCGGTGGGTGGTGATGACTAACTGCCTTCTCTCTAGTCTTACATTGCTAAATTAGGGACGGCTAGCGCATATAGCCCTCGTGTAGCTTTGCGCAAAATTTAAAAACAAACATCTTTATATCATCCTTATTTCTTTCAAAGTAATTTTTTACTTTATTTCAGTTGTTTAAAATTGTATCTTGCAAATCTACATCACTATCGACTTCTCTAATAACATCATCAATATTCTCATTAAATTAAAGCAGGAAATATAGTGTTCAAAAGATGCCCGCCCTTTCAGGCGTAGGGTATTATTATGTATTGTATATCCCACTATCCATTGGCAAAAGGACATCCCAAGAATTACTGGATGCTTTGAGTGTATATGGGAAAATATAGTCTTCATACACTGAAATGGCTTTGGAAAAAAAAAAAAAAAAAAGAATAATGGGAACATAACATTGCAGAATGTGTTTGCACCGATGTCGTGCGGGGAAAACATGATACAGGACTATCGTCATAATACATTGATGTCGTGCGGACAAAAACGGTACAGAAGATAGTCACAAAATGAATAACTTAATTGATCTTTTGTCACATTCTACAAACAGCTCTGTTTCTTCTGTAACATGTTCATCATTACTGTTTTATTTATTACACATGAAGAATACCCTTACAAAACGGACAGGATCTTTACAGAACAAGTTAAACATGACAAAGGCATATAGTGCCCAAACCAATTGTATCTTGATATACAAGCTACAACTAAGATAAATATATGTTGTGTGTGTATATCCATTTGGTGGCTTTCACTATTCATCGACCCAATTGGGCTGATGAGAACTGATATCACTGAAAATTACATTTTCATCTGGTTAGGATTAGCATTTTTCTCCTCTTTCCTGTTGTGAATTAAGATCATATTTTCGTTATTCCAGCTCATTTAAGTTAACTAGTTAAAGAAATAATGAATTTGTTTTTCTATAATTAATAAATCAAGGGTTCGATTCCTCTCGATGGGCTCAGTAGATAGCCCAATGTGGCTTTGTTACAAGAAAACACACACACATTCATAATTAATAAAAACAAACATTGTAAAAATAAAAAAAAAACTTCAAACAATTGCTTTCTAGATTTCAGTCCACAGTATAAATAAGTTATTATTTTATTTTTACTTTATTACACATTTTAGACGAGTTACGACAGTGTTACGCGAATTTGAAGGTTTGATATATTTTCTCACCTAAGCATCCTTCGAATACAACATACGTTTTACCACATTAAGAACAAATGAAAATCCTGTACAAAAATACGATGATTGCCTTAGTAATATTTTATATTCAGGAAATTAGTAAATCACTAATTTTTTGTAATGTTTTACCCTTTCTAACAAAATTATGTTACAGCAGAGAAAATAAGGAAACCAGAATATTTATTTCTATTCCTGAACAACAAATAAGGAAACAACTAGTTTCCTTAAACAAACGAAAACAAAGTAAAAGGAACGTTTATAGTTTACCCAACCAAGTATTCACCTTATCGTTCTAAAGCCTCATTAAATGTTTATCTCATTTGTCTAAGCTTTTTAATAAGGTAAATCACTATATGAACGCTATATTTTCGACATTACAAATAAAAGCACCTCAACCTGTCACATATAAATTCGAAAAATACAAAGTCATAGAAGAGCATGCGTGTTATTATGTCAGTATTGAAATTAAGTTGATGTGTAAAAATTTCGGTATCTGTGAAGTCCACATCTGAAATGTAAATATTGAAAACCTCCCTCCATTGAGTGTAATTAGTTAAATAGCTGTAATGTGTACAGAGTGCACTTATATGGAACAATCCTAATGATTTATCCAGTTAGCTTGTGAGTACACACGCAAAAGAATGCATTTGTAAATATTGTTCTTACTGATCAATTTTTTTATGTTTATTTATTGCATTTTATGTAAACTTACTTGAGGGTTATTTGTGCTAGCCGCCCCCAAACGTAAAGTGATACACTAGAAAGAAGATAGTTAGTCAACACCGCCCCTTGCCATCTATTGGGATACTTTGTATATATATTTGGTGACGTTTCTTATTCATCGACCCAATTGGAGCAACGATACACACTACTACTGGGCATGGTATGAATGCATGTACTTTCATTTGCTTCATACTGGCGTGGCACATTTTGATAGGCTGGATGATAAGCAGTCACTATGTTAACTATCAAAACGTTATTTGACTCTGTGTACTTCATCCTTACTATTCCGCAAATTGCGAGTCGAACACCCTAACTACCAGGTCATATCATACATGCCTGTATTCTTTTTTATGCAGTCTAATTATCTTCCATGGTTAGGAAGAACGAAAATGACTCCTTTATAAAGGAAACAAGACACGTCTACCCTTTCAGGCGTGTGGTATTATAATGTGATGATATATCCCATTATTCATTGGTGAAAGAGTTTCCCAAGAGTTAGCGATGTTGATTAGCTGTCTTCCCTCTAATCTACTACTTTAAACTTAACGATATCTTTGTAGTGGTATTCAAGTATAACCATCTCGGGTTTTGAACTACGAACCAGATGAAAAAAAAAATACGTTCAGCAGAAACAAGTGCTTGAAGTGACTAATCTTAATTGAATAACGACAGTGACTGTCATACTTATAACACACCCACAGCTGAAAGTGCAAAGCACCTTTAGTAGCACCCCATCTTGAATCTCAGGCCTTCGGTTGCTCAATTCGATATGCTAATCTCTAGGTTACTTTCGAGCACCAATCATTAAGCATTACAAAAATATATATATATTATCCTTTTCTATGCTATTATATAATAACATTTCACCAAGAGAGTTATTTAAAAAATCTCAAATAAAAATCACAATTAATAATAACTGCTGATTTTCTGTTAGTATTTGTTCCAAGTTATTCCAAATAACTCAGTTCAACTTGATTAAATGCTGATGCTGGAACGTAAAACGCAGTTTGCTGTTTATGGAACGACAGAAACAGATACGCTATCCAAGCTACCCTATACGTTGAGACAATATAAACTGCGTATATATATTATTGTCACATTTCAGATTTAAGTGTAACTTTATTTCGATTTGTGAAAAAAAAAGAAGAAAGTCGTTGTATGGTTTAATTAACAGCATTCTATCATCATTTTCATAAAAGAAATCCAAAGATCATGATATATACTATACAGGCAGGTGATTAAAACAAGTGTACAATGTATAACAGCTATATTACTGTTGCAGTTTATAGAACATTTATCTGTTTGTTATTTTAAATGTATCATACCAGTTCGCTTCGCGTTAGACCCACACTGATACCTAGTGCACAAGGTTGTACCGGCTTCTCTTGTTAACCTGATATTAGCTGTGCTAATTATGACATCAAATATTCAAACAACAAAAGTTCTATGCTTTATTCTACAGGTGCTGCAGAATATATGATTCAAAGCTTGAATCGCACTGAATTCAATGTCGAGACAGAAGTTATACCATCGTTGGCGGCCTTTATCTTTATAGTTTTTTTATTATTATTATTGCAATCTACACAGTGCCTTATAACAATTACACCTATAGGATAGTCTGTGTTTAGAATGCTTTATGTGTAATGAGTATTGGTTTTTAAACAAGAACGATTTGGTTACTTGCCGTGCCCCATGGTCCTTCAATACATATGTATGACAAAATTATGATTATTAACCCGGTTTCACCATTCATTATGCTCTCATAAACCTGTTTTCTGTTCCGCATGTGCGTTTGTCTGTGTGTGTTTAAAGTATCTTCGTCGACAAGTACAATTTCAGCTGTAACACAAACCTTAACTTTAATGAAAGCGATGTAACAGCTCATTTCTCGGGTGTACACATAGTGTTTGAATCAGTTGTTTGTCATGGGGCGTTCACATAGTCTACATCCAGGTGGGAAACTAATGTGTCACTAATAACTACCAAGTACCTAACATGGATGAATTGATTGGTGAGGAGGGGTAGCAGTGATTCACCTTACAATTTACAATATGAAACCAACCTCCTGGTGGTCTGAGCTGAAAATATTAGCAGAATTTCGGGTTTACAGATATTTAATATTTCTTATCGTGATTATCAACTGTCTTCTAAACAATTGATGCATTTGTTCTGCTTTTTTTAAATATGGTTAGGCTAGGACATTTGCCAAAAATATTACACGGCTAATTAATTATTAAGTTGATTTTCATCAGTGCAAAGTATGGTGCTTTTATATGTGCTTATAACATAACATTGTAAAAGATATAAGGAAGTAGCGTCCTATGTGTAAAATATCCAATATTCAATCAATATCAAGTCACAACTGCTCCAGGTGGGTCTCTTTGACTGTTACTGACACACATGTGCAAAAGTCTCATATTGTATGGTTCACAGTCAGCATATAAGGCATCCCACATAGAGCGCTACCTTTTTGGTCACTATCTGTATTATAAGCTGTAACACAAGCAAAAATCAGAGAGATACAGCATGGAATATCAAATAAATGATTAATAACTATTTCAGCTTAAGCCTGAATAACAATACATTAATAGCTCATGCACAGAGTTTTTTTTTTATCAATAAATTGTGTTTTCGGAGTTGTTAAGAGAGATATTTTTCTAGAAATTAACTGACGAATAGGACAGTGTGTAAAAATACGCTTGCTTGAGAATTTTAGGCCAAACCGGCCTTTATATAAATATATGAAATGATAACAAATAAATTATCACACATCCAGTTTTTTTTTAATTCTGAAACTGGCATTTGATCGTTAGCTACTCAACTGACAGATGCTTAACTTACAAAGCGCAGAGTTCGGTAATTCATTTACAGTTCATCTGGATTAATGTAGTTGTAATAAAGTTTGTTTATCACAAGACTACACAATGGTCTGCTGCATTATGTTCACCACAGGTATCTAAACCTGATTTTTAGCTCTGTGAGCTCTCAGACTGAGCCATTGTGGGGCGTTTTTAAAAGAAGAAATGGCAAACGAAAGAGAAAGGGTAAGACATTAAAAACGACTGTTTCGCTCAACTTTTGAAATAATAAAAAAAGTAACCCGCTTCTAACAACATAATTTCCAAATAAACATATTTCTCAAACGAAGTTATGTTGGATTTTTCTTCTTCTATTTTGACGAAAGGAAAATCCTGGGTTTCACAAGTATGTGTATCTATATAAAGTTATTCATTCTCAACTCTCCATGTTATTTCCACTTAGAAGTTATTCAAGCAAGTCATTTTTTCATCCCGGGTTTCAAACACATTTTTTTGCCAAAGTTCAGAATTCGATCGCTGTGGCAGCCACCGCACAGACATTCCATAATCCAGCTTTACGTTTAACAACCAACAAACCAGTAAAATATAATTACTTTTAATTTTCTTTTTTTTGGTAAAACTAATAATATATCTCAAAAGGACTAGGCCTACCATAGACAGGTGGTTAGAACGCTCGACTTGTAATTTGCGGGTTCAAAATCCCCTACAGTTACTAAACTTGTACGCTCATTTAGTCGTGGGAGCGTTATAATACGATGGTCAATTCCACTATTCGTTGATAAAAGAGTAGCCCAAGAGATGGCGGTGGGTGTTGATGATTCGCTGCATTTTCTCTTCTCTTTCACTGTTAAATTAGGGACGGCTATTAGGGACAGATAGCTTTCGTGTAACTTTGCGCGAAAGTTATAGCAAAGATAACAAACAACAAGACTAAAATGTTTTAAAAGTCATTTTCACTCGTCATTTTAAAGGTGTAGAACACACTTGATATACACCTGATTTTCCTCCCTTAGTACCTGAACTCATCAGCCTAGCTGTGTTACTACAATTCAGAAATAAATTCTTTACAAAATTATTATTTAATGACGCCAAATTTTGTTCTCTAAACTCAATTATGTGATGACTTCGAACAACAAATTTCCTAAACGCGACACGGTAAGAATAATAATCTTGAAAATTTGTGATAGTTAAATTGCAATAAGCTTTCAAGACCACTCTGCCATAGGTCACCAGTTGAGTACCCTAGCTGCTAGTATTGTGTTCGGTTCAAATAACACGTGATGAAGTTGACTTGCTTAACAAAGCTTCGTGTGCTAAGCCTGCCACGATTGACCAATGTAAATGCCACTGTTGTTATTTAAATCTCTACAGTACTGTAATATACCAATATATTTATATTCCATTAATTAGGTTACATTCAACACTGCAGACTACCATAAACAATGTTGTAATATATCAATAACTTCGTGTGTAATGAATTAAGCTGCACTTAATACTGCAAATTATCATAAATTACAAAAATACACAAAATTATGTATCTAACCTATTGTTAATAGAGTCTGTTTAGAAAGTGTACTTTATGTTTAAAATCTTGATGGGGTAATATATTGAATTAAATTGTGTACCACCCAAAAATTGTTTGTTGTATACATTTGCGTAAATCAACTAAAATAAGAAATTGTAATAACTTATTACGGGGATGTTTCTCAAATATTTTTGGAACACAAAATATAATGGGTACAGTTGCAGATGTCTGATTGAAAATGCGTAATGAAGTTTTCTGTAATCTCGAACTTTAAAATAAAAGGATAATTATATTTTATTGAAGCGTATAACTTCCTATACTTGTTTGCTTCCTTTTAAACACATAGCTATATAGTGGGCTCTCTTTGCTGTGCCCACAGATTCGTTTTGCGTTGTAAGCTTCTCATACTTACCCCTGAACCGTACGAGCCCATGAACCTACATTCATTGGCATATGAATTAATGATTTCCTATTCATTCATTTACAGTCTCTAGTTTTAATTTTAACGAGGTAGATGATACATTACAAATCATCTGTTTGATTATAATGATAAAGCAGAAGATTTAAAATATAAACTACTTGTTTCTTTATAGTTTTCACATAAAGTTACATAAAGGTTATCTGTGGATACCCGTCCTACATTTTCAATTGAGAGACTAGAGATAAGGCAGCTAAACAATCAGTAATAATTCTTGTGCTACCTTCATCTGACCGAATAGTACAATTTGACCGTCACTTTTATGAAACATGTGGATGTTTAAAGTACAAAGTGCATTTTTCCAACACTGATACACACACCGTATGCTTTGATATTCAAAGGTTCAAGTTCTCTAATCATTAGGCTACACCAGGCTTATCTATAACCTATTTTATTGTTTCACCTTGTATTTTCTGTTTCTGGGATTTAGCCGTATGCAGTGGCTTGGATGTTGGATACTAAAGATGAGTAACATCTTTTAACTGAAATGTTAATATTATTCCCTATTTAAATCTTGCACGTGGATAAGTAATAATACGCAGGTGCACACTCTCAGGGTCCACTTAGTATGTGTGCAAAATTCTGGGTTTCTAGGTTCTTTACTTTTGTAACTATAAAGAACATACACAGACCCACAAACAAGTCTTATTACTGTTATTATATATATACATATATATATGGCTTGCAGATGTAGGCCAAATGTAAAAGAGGTCCTACTTTTATTGCTGAATGGGTCCTACTTTGAAGATATGTCTCACCAGAACATATTTTATAATGGCCTCATTTCTGAGTTAACTAAAAACCTCATTGAAGATACAGTGTTGATGATGTATTGCACTATCAATGAACTGTTAATACTAGCGCACGTTATTTGTTTTTATATTTGAAGCATTATATACGTAACAATTTCTTCTAGCAACTTACAGCAATTTTTAGCATTGGAGCGTATACTGTGTTTGTTTGTTGTTTAAAGTCAAAGTCACTCAGAGGGTTATATGTGTTGTCAGTGTTGTGACCCCCTCCCCAGTGGTCACAAACAACAATACCTGACAAGAATTTTGGTATGAGATCCTCGGAGGATCACGCTTCTTCTCACCTCTCTCATAATGATGATGTTTACTGTACTTGAAGTTTCGTATTTTAAGCTTGCGCAAAGATTATGTTGCTTGAGGGCTGGAGAAACATTTCTTCTGTCTTTGGTTCTCGTCTTTGTGGAATCGGTGAATACTCTAGGTTTATAATGGTCGATGAAGGCGCTGATTTGGCGCGAGGAAAGGTTATCGAAACCTGGTTTTTAGGCTATAAAGATACTTCCTGCTAAGCCACTGAACGCTTAGAAAATGACAAAAAAGCAAGATTTTACTGCTTTTTTATATGTAAATATTTTGAATTATTCAACTTAAGTTTTGCAATAACTAAATATCTATACCCACGTGTATGTGAATATTTGTTTAAGATTACATCAAAGGATATCTTTCAGTACAAGAATAAACATTGTTAGCATAGAAATTAGACTGACTGGGCATGTTTCGGTACCAATATGGACGTAGGTCGTGAATTTCAAAATTTTGCATTTATTGGGTAGCATATACCCAGGAAAAACAAATTTCTCGATATAATTTCAAGCTGAAACACAGTGTAAATAAAAAAAGGTTATGTTTTTTTTAAAAACATTTTTCTTAACCATCAACTCTGCATTATATTTCATGGTTTTTGTTTTGTTTGCACAATATTTCTCGAGCTCTTCCTACTTCTTGTATATCTTCAGACATCGTTTATGCAATTAAACTAATATAATTAATTAATCAAAGATGAACATGCAAAAGAAATGTTGCAGCACTATTCGTGGCATAAGTTGAAACGAAAAGCATTGCTAACGTATGGACACGTGAGAGTTCTAAACGTTAAATTACCAACAACAAGAGGCCCGGCATGACCAGGTGGATAAAGTACTCATCTCGTAATCTGAGGGTCGCGTGTTCGAATCCGCGTCACACCAACATGCTCACCCTTTCAGCAATGGGGGCGTTATGAAGTTACGGTCAATCCTATTATTCGTTGGTAAAAAAGTAGCCCAAGAGTTGGTGGTGGGTGGAGATAACTACCTGCCTTTTCTCTAATCTTACACTGCTAAATTAGGGACGGCTAGTGCAGCTAGCCCTCGTGTAGCTTTGCGCGAAATTAATTAAAAAAACAAACAAACAAACAACAACAAAAAAGTGAAATAGAATTTAAAATATTAATATCACATCACTGCCAGTGAGATGCTTTAGCAACAATATAAATATTTGCCTAAAAGAAAGAGAATTATGGGGTGAAGATCCTACTAAACTGGGTGAATTTCAAAATGATTTTGCTTGTACACAGTTAAGGCGAAGTTCTGAATATAGTTCCAAAAATTGTAAATTACAACATTGTTAAATATGATAGTTCTCTTGGTAGTTGACTTGTACAGTGGAGAGCCTTTAGTAGCAATAGATGTACAGGTTTTACTACTTCTAGTCTGTGAGGTAAAAGCACTGTTCGGCGATGTGTTGTTGTGATACGGAACTAGTGCTGCCATCTTTCGCAACAGTCCAATCGAATCAGACTTTGTCTTGCTGTTAGGTAAAGCTCTGTATCAAAACGCCAGGACTCTGAAACAGAAAGGTTTAAGTAACTCCTACTGCACATCTCACGAAACATTCTAGATTTCTCCAACTGTATACGTCAACACTTAACTCACTACGCGACATCAACGAACTTGATACTACCTTGGTTGAGAAACGAGACAGCACACTTCTAATGTCGTTCATCAACTGATCACACGTAACTCCCACATATACAGAAGATGTACCAATGGCAGGAGGTACTCAGTAGCTTATCGTCCTTGCCAAATGTGACTCTTTCAGGGAGGTTAAAGGTTAAGCTGAACACTATATTCGGTAAATAAACAACGCTCTTCAAATATACTCTGACTCCTCAGATTCTTTTCTAAGTAATTTATTTCACTACTAGAAAAACTTTAGAATATTTTATATAACAAACGCCGAACAGTTTTAGGTTTTAAGTTGAATATTTATAAAAAAATCAATGATATTAATCCGAGCCTACGTTAAGATAAACCCAAAATTATATGTGGGCAAATAACTAACACTAGTGGACGAGCTATTTTGTTCACCATTTTAGTACTAAGGTAGGCGTGTATTTCATTTTCTAATCTCCATACGACGTAAGTAACTTAAAACTGAAATTGGATGATAATGAAAATAGCATTTGTTTGTAACTTACTGGATCATCTCGATTCTCCAGTCACTTGTACTAAATCAGGATGCAAAATGCTTGCCAATATTCTGCAGCAAAAATTTGCTAGACTCATATAGTCGTCTGATCTGAACCTTTTCGCGGTGATGTGAATAGGATATCAGTTTAAAAATAGAATTAAAAGTCAGAAAATCTCTTGAGTGCGAATGTTTTGTCAAATGTAAATATTAGAAAAATAAAACTGTTATAGAGCTGTATATGGACTATGGATCAAGGGTTAGCGTGCGATATGTGCATTAATAATTGCATGGAAATGGAAAACTTGACATAGGTACAGGCTGACCTAAGCGATACTAATTACCTCTCTGGATGCAAATTATACAAGCCATATATACATCTATATACTTACTGTTAATTATAAAGGATGGTAAAGAGATCTCTAACAAAGAGCCTGCCGTTACGTGTGACCAAAAAGAAAAATACAAGCAATTCAATTTCTGCTGCCTTTACTGACGTGATTAATTAATTCTTAGTGCATTTCTAAACTCTACTTTATGTCGATTGATGAGATTCGTTAATGTTGATACAAACTTCGGTTCATTAATTATCCTCATTTTATTTAGCGAGTGTTCTAAAATCTATACTCATTTTGTTTACGAAATGTGTAGACAATCAAGTAATATGGCCAGGTGGGTTAAGGCGTGCGACACGTAATCCGAGGGTCGCGAGTTCGCATCCCCGTCGCGCTAAACATGCTCGCCCCTTTTAGCCGTGGGGGCGTTATAATGTGACGGTGAATCCCACTATTCGTTGGTAAAAGAGTAGCCCAAGAGTTGGCGGTGGGTGGTGATGACTAGCTGCCTTCCCTCTAGTCTTATGCTGCTAAATTAGGGACGGCTAGCGCAGATATCCCTCGTGTAGCTTTGCGCGAAAGTCAAAACAAAACAACAAAAAAGTAATATGTAATAATATGAGAATAAGAATTGTAAGAATAAAAAAGCAACGTATGTTCTATACACTGTCATGGATTCTATCTGTCGGTCTATCGCAACGTCCTTTGAATGAATATGAAGAAATCAGTACTTAGAGAAACATACCATTATAAATACTATGATCATTTGTTTTGTTTGTTTTTTGAATTTCCCGCAAAGCTACTCGAGGGTTATCTGCGCTTGCCGTCCCTAATTTAGCAGTGTAGGACTAGAGGGAAGGCAGCTAATCATCACCATCCACCGCCAACTCTTGGGCTACTCTTTTACCAATGAATAGTGGGATTGATCGTCACATAATAATTTCCCCAATCCTGGGAGGGCGAGAATGTTTAGTGCGAATGGGATTCGAGCCCGCTACCATCGGATTACGAGTCGAACGCCTTAATACACTCGGACATGCCGGGCCTACTATGATCGTAATGTATTACAGCAGTATGTTTGAAATGGACTTTTCTTACAAGTATTTCGTCATTCTAAAAACCCCCACAGTAAACTTAGTCAACATGTTGAACACAGTGCTTCGGTCAACAAATAGAACGTGTATATTTTTTTTATTATTATTTGTCTATTCCAAGTCGTCAAACAGTGTTTACAAATAATATTTATCAACTATTTAACAGAGATGGTTAGAGGCAGCCAGGCACAAATTGATTAGTTTTTAGTGAAAATATATCACATACACGGAAGCGTGTTGGCAAATGTGTCTTTTCATTCAGTTGCTAGTCTATGAGAGTTAGTAGAATAATTTAAATCGGTGGAATGAAAATCGATAGTCAGATGTGATAAAGTAAAAATCAAAATCAAATGAGCCATAGTGTACTACTGGCCACTTTGTGTTTGTATGGATATATTATTCTTTTACGCATTATATACTTTAAAACTTTCTGTGAGTCACCATGAGGGTAGAAACACAGAATTTCAACTTGTTTCTAGGTGTATATTTTAACATCATGGAAATATTGTTAGTCATCCTAAAGCATACAAGAAAACTGTGTGATTTTAAAGTACGTTTAATTAATTGTCTGTCTCCTGTACACGATACTTTATCTAATACACTGTTTAATAGTAACTTTTGTCTAACAACTGTTAAACTTACCTGAGCGTATATCTTTATTCATCTATATGGTAAATAGATTGTTCATAGGTATATATGCATGCGAACTTCAACACTGAATACATACATACATTTTCCTGCTACGTCTTACATCTACGAGTCGTTTTGCGTCAACGTACAAGTTGTTCGCAAATTCTATCTTGATGCTGAAAACACAAACGTACAATGAGGGTTTCCTCACGGTCACGATTTTTGACCAGATGGTAAACACACGTTGAAACCTTATTAACGTTCCAGCTACTTCTCGGTACCGTACACCTCGTAGTTGGTACTGTGTTGACAGTGTACCTAATATCTGGTGTTATGATGTCTTATATTATATACATTTGTATACTATATCTGGCATTATGATGTCCTTACGTTTTGCATGGCATACCTAATATTGTGATGTTGTTACGTATGTGTCTCTTATAATGATATCCTTACGTATGGTATAACACATCTAGTTTGATGATGTCCTTAATTAATGTATGGCATGTCTGTATTACGATGTACTTACGTTCTGTATAACATATCTGGTATTATCATGTAATTTCGTATTGTAAAGCACATCTCGTATTATGTTGTCCTTACATATTATATGCCCCCAAGTGGCTCAGCGGTATATCTGCGGACTTACAACGCTAAAAACCGGATTTCGATACTCGTGGTAGGCAGAGCACAGATAGCCCATAGAATGTTTTGATTCCAATTTATACAACACGAAAAAGAAAAAAAATATCAGGGCTATATTGCTAAACTACATTAGAATCCGATAACACATGTGGTTGTTTGGCATATCTCTGAAAGAATAAATAAGACTATAATTTGACGATTTTTTTTCTTTGAAACCAAAGCAGATATGTGTGTGTGTGTTTTACAAATAAGAAAATTAAAGGCCTGGTATGGCCAGGTGGGTTAAGGCGTTCGACTCGTAATCTGAGGGTCACGGGTTCGAATCCCGGTCGCACCAAACATGCCCGCCCTTTCAGCCGTAGGGGCATTATAATATCAATCCCACTATTCGTTGATAAAAGAGTAGCCCAAGAGTTGGGCGGTGGGTGGTGATGACTAGCTGCCTTCCCTCTAGTCTTACACTGCTAAATTAGGGACGGCTAGCGCAGATAGTCCTCGTGTAGCTTTACGCGAAGTTCAAAACAAGAACAGGTAACATTACTTTTAAGTGAACTGATATTTCTATTTTTCTGAAGACAATTTTTCAAAAGGTTTTGGAGTAATGCTGCTGTTCAAAGAGAAAAAGACAAAGTGAACGTCAAACAATTTGTTCAGTTTTGTACGTGTCTCAATAATTATTTTCTACATTTATCATATTTTTATGGAAGTGTTTGTGTTTTTGTTTGTTTGTTTGTTTTAAGTTCGCGCAAAGCTACTCGAGGGCTATCTGCGCTAGCCGTCCCTAATCTTGCAGTGTAAAACTAGAGGGAAGGCAGCTAGTCATCACCACCCACCGCCAATTCTTGGGCTGCTCTTTTACCAACAAATAGTGGGATTGACCGTAACATTATAACGCCCCTACGGCTGAAGGGGGGAGCATGTTTGGTGCGACCGGGAATCGAACCCGTGACCTTCGGATTACGAGTCGAACGCCTTAACACGCTTGGCCATGTGGGCCCTTTTATAGAAGTGATAATGTATTAAGTGATTTTGCGATGCCTAACGAAAAGCTAAGGTTGTTTATTAGAAGTGACTTGTGTACTTCATGGCATAAATAAACAATATTATCCAGTTTTATAACTCTGGAATATCTCTCCCATCTTTTACGAACGTCGCCATCTGAGGTGTGTTAGTAAATATCTTCAAAATAATTGTAAGTAAAATTAATGGATTGAAAAGCGTTGCTTATGTTGATATTTTACTATGAATAACAACATTTATACAACATCCAAGTCATTTGAGTTTACAAAAATTATTATTTTCATTTGCTGATAATTGATAGTGCCAGGTGAATTTATTTCAGATAAAGTTTATTTCAGATAAAGTTCTGTTTTTGTTTTCTTTTCTATTCGTGAATGTTATTCTAGAAAATTTAGGATGCTTGTACACGGTTTTGTAATATTACAGACCACTCGAGCATACTGCGCCCTCTATTGAAGGCTCTCTGTTAGTAAATTCTCTAGAAAATAAAGTGTACTTTCGATGTAGAGGTAAAGAGATTTCTTAAACCTTTTAAATTAATCTGAAGATAGTAAATTTTTGAATGATTAAGAGTAGACAATCAATAGTCAAGTAACTGATCTACTGAAACGCAGAGGCCTTAATTCAAAAACTGGATATTATTAAGTGCAATAACCTTAATAAGTTCTTAACTTTTCAAAGTTGTGATGAACAACATTCGTACATTAAAGGACTAATTAGATATAGAAAGACAGGCTTAAAATCGAGCAAAACATAATAAATGCAAGTACTCGCAATTCAAGAACACTTAATTATTCTAAGTTCATAGCTAAATAAGTCTTGAACGATCGACGTAAATACACGAACAATATTATAAAGCACAGAAACACACCTGTATACAAACTGTTCCCGGGCGTGGGAAAAAAGCTTTGGTGAATTGTCCGAACGTTCCGGATAGATTTCTACGAATCACTTCATTTCTTAATAGCAGGTCGTATAGCATTATAACGCTTGGTCATTTGCATAGAAACAAGTTTTAAATTTCCTGTACAAGGAGAATTCTTTGTTCGATAAAAGCTGACTTCATAAGAATACAGATCATAATTTCATGAACGTAATTACTGTTACGAAAGTCCAATGTGTAACAGTTAATCCGATTCTGTTAGGATCACGTCAAACAGTACTGGGCACAATTAGATACATTGTATTGTCTTCTTTTTAGTGTTGTTTAAATACGTATATGCAATCTCCATCAGTCTCTCTCTTTGTATATTAATACATGTATCTTGCTTCATTTTCTGCTTCTTTGAATACAAGTTTCATCAAACATTTATAAAGTATAAGATATTTATTTCCATAATTTTTACTAGAAATTTCATCAACACGTGATATATCACGTGCACGTGGATATTAATGGGAGTTATTATCTAAACATGTTATTAAATATCAAAATGAGTCCTTGCAATGTTTCTCGTGAAAGTTATCCTTATGTTTTTTATCATCTAACCTTAAATTAACAATTTTTAGCTTGGATTACAAACAAAAATTACACTACGTAACAAAAATTTTGTTCCTGGATAGTATATGTTATTTCTTAATTGCTTATGTTGTAAAAGTACAGAAAATGGTCATTATTCCCTTCAAACTTTGCTTTTGTGACCTGGATAATGAAATTTAGAAATTAACCTATTTTCTATGTGAAAACGGGCACATTTGCACATTTTCATTTACATAAGGTCTGACCAAAACAACATATGAATCAAGATTTACATATATTTATACTAAAGTTATACAAAAATGTTTAGAAGTGAGTAGTTTTTCGAGATTTCCGACTGTAATGTAAATCACTTTCACGTATCAGCCCCCAAATAGAGTCTCCCAATATGTTTTTGTTATACGCTCCCAGGCCACAAAAGCAAAATTTAAAGAGAAAAAATAGGTCTTTTCCATTTATTTTAGGCATAAACAATTATAAAATAACACTTTCTGCCCAGAAACAAGAAAAAGTAAAAATTTTGTTACATAGAGCAATATTTTTACCCAGCTTATGATTGAAAGAAAGGTCTAACTCGACAATATACAACATCAACGTTTTTTGTCCAAGCAACATAAAACAGAATTTTGCAAGGTTTATTTAAGAAAACTACAACACAATGTTTTATAATCGATACACCTTGTATAATATCTATAAAAAACGTATTAAACTTGATAGATACATATGAGTGATATTTATACTTCCTTGAAAATTCAAATAGCATTTGGATTGGATTAGAAATGTGAACAGAAGTTTTGCTTTATCTGTTTAAGACATGTAACCAGTTTAATGAATACATTGTTAAATACGATATTGGAAATCTATACATAGATTACTTAGTTTATGTAACTTATACAGGATATAATAAATTTTACGTTCGTTTTTCCAGCTATTGAGTGAATGAACAGAAATGACTGAAAA
The DNA here is from genome assembly GCF_004210375.1 of Tachypleus tridentatus. Taxonomy (NCBI): domain Eukaryota; kingdom Metazoa; phylum Arthropoda; class Merostomata; order Xiphosura; family Limulidae; genus Tachypleus; species Tachypleus tridentatus. Next base: position 28,496,129 of record NC_134830.1, on the reverse strand, counting down.
AGTCACCATCTAACTTGTTACAACGTAACGTGTTCACCCTCTTCCAGTTTGTGACTAATTGAGTCAGTCCACCTCACTGTTGAGCATACCACTGTCATTCAAACAGTTGGCCTCCACTGTCTTTCTTCTTCTGTTGTTTGCGAGAGTTGTGCACGTTTCATACAGCCAGGACACAGTACACTGTAAATCTGGATGGCTGTATGTTTCCTACATAAATTTCTTTAGCCTTGATGCAGATGACCATTGGGCTCAAAAAGTTTTGGTTGTGTGTTCCACGATTTTTCCTAGTTTTAGACTTTATAGAAAACAAGATTGTCATTACCACCATAGATGTCACTGCTCTCAGATAAGGTGTTACTCAATACATTCTTCCTTGCTTCTAATTCCAGTTCTATTCCCAGATCTGAATGTTCATTTGGGCTCATTAGGCCTGACTTGTATTGCAAACCGTCATTTGTCACGTCACTTTAATGCCTATTGCCCTTGTTTCAATCCGTTTCAAGGGTGCTTCTATAGATGAGTGTTTCTTTTATTGTGTTTAATGGGCTTCTGGATTTTCTCCATTTTTTTTCGTATTATTTTCTCTGTGTTCTCAACTCTCTCTCTTAAGGACTTACAACACAAAAAATCAGGGGTTCAATTCTCCATGGTGGACACGACAGGTATCCCAATGTGGTTGTGCTCTAAAATTAAATAATTAAACCGACCAATCTATTTTTTGCAGTATTTTTTCTTGAAGTGTCTATGCATTTAATTACACAAGCTTTGATCATTTCGTCTCTTTAAGGCAGAGATAATCAAACTTGTCTGCCTAAGATTGGGTGAATACAACTTTTGTCAACTTCATTTTGATTTGGCCCGGCATGGTTAAACGTTAGGGACAGCTAGCGCAGATCGCCCTCGTGAAGCTTTGCGTGAAATTAAAAAAAACAAACAATCATCTTTTTTCCCAGACGATTTGGGTATTCCTCTCTAAAAGAAAGAAATGTAATTTTGAGTTGAAAAGTACTGTTAAACAATCATTCTAACATATGAATAGCAGGATTCGCCTGACTCTTTCATAACACATAACCAGGGGCCTTTTTAAGGCGTTCTACTCGCAATCTGAAAGTCAGGGGTTCGAATCCTCGATACCGGACATGCTCACCCTTTCATCCGTGAAGGTGTACAATGTAACGATCAATCCAACTATTTGGACTGGCAAAAGTAGCTCAAAAATTGGGTGTTAATCAGCTGCCTTCCCCAAATCTGTCACTTCAAAATTATGGACGGCTGGGGAATAAACCCGTCTTGTAGGTTTACGCGAAATCCAGAAAGCAAATAAATCTAACTTAATTTGTTGGTGGGCAAGAGAAACTTCCTATCACCCGTGGGTTATGTACAAGTTGTACTCCTCAACGATCACTGTATGGAGTGTTAGGTTTCCGATAAAACCGTATTCAATTGTTTTTCTTTCACTGGTGCATATAGTACAAATACTTACACAATCTAGTGGTCTTTCTCATGTGTCAGGGACAGCAGAATTAAAGATTAAACCGAGCAAGATTATCTAAATTATAGTTGTTTGATACTAAAAAATATCGTACCAGGTTTACTTTAAAAATGCATAATAACAGATGTTATAAGTCATATAAATCACGTTGTAGAATATAATCTAAAGCAAAGAGAACTGTAAACAAAAAGAGTAAAAAGTGAAAATTAGAATAGCTGAATGTTATTATTATGAATAAAGGGAGAAAAAGTGTTAACGTTATCTTATAATAAGTTCCAAGTTTGACTGTGTGGGTATTTGGGTATTGATGTTGTTAAATACCCAGGAGGGTCAGGTACATTTGACCTCTTCCTCCCTCCCGAACGATTATAGCGTCTGTCTTTAGGGTTTTTTTTGTTTTTTTGTTTTTTTAAAGCTTTGGGCCAGAGTAAAAGTATAACATCATACTCAGGTCCATTTCAGGGCTCAGTCCATGCATGGACGAACAAGGAGTTTTTTTTTTTGTTTTTTTTCCATTTAATTTTTTTTTTTGTATTTTCATATATATATATATTTTTTTTTTGTATTTTTTCTCCTTTTTCTCGATTGAGAGAATGCTACTACTACTTGTAGTAACACAAACACTCACACAGAAAAGAAAGTAATAATAATTATTATTATTCAATACTTGAATAATAATTCAAAAGAGAAGAAAATAAAAAATAATAATAATGATTAAAAAAAAGAAAATAATAATTATAAAATAAAAAAAAACAAGGACTAAGTGTCTAGTGCATAGTGGCCAGCTTGTGTTACATTTCTTAAATATATGTTAAAAGGGGAGAGGTATTTAGTACCATTTACATCATGTACGTGATATCTGTCGAGATCACACATTAAGTCATTTTGTGCCAATTCTTATTGAAATATTTTAGAGAATTATGCAAGAGTCTTCAGCTATTGTATCTATGTTTGCATACTTGTGCATGAATGTGGTTGAGGTGCTACGTGGTACTTTGTATGCTGAAGTTAGTACAGAATTTTGTATACGTTGAAGTTTCTGTACATGTGTGGGTGCTATGTTAATCCAGGCAGGTGATGCATATTCTATTGTTGGTCTAATGTACGTTTTGTAGATTTTAAGTATGTTGTCTGGTGATGTTCCTTGATTTTACCTGAAAGACTTCTTGCATAGTTTGCTCTTTCCAGATTCGTATCAGTACATTTTTAATATGTGGTAGCCACGTTAATTTTGAGTCATAGGTTAGACCTAGAAATTTAGCAGAAGTAGCAGTCAGTAAAAGTGATCCATTCATATAGAGTTTTGGTGGATCTTTTTTCAGCTTATTCAGTCTGCTGAATACTATGACTTGGGTTTTGGAATATTAATTTTGATTCTGTATTTCTGGCAGTATTCTTCGATGTTATTTAGGACTGGTTGTAGGTTCGTTGCTGCTATTGACGGAGTGGGGCACTTTTCCAGACTGCTACATCGTCAGCGAACTGTGATGCATAACCTAAATTTAGGTCCGACAGAGGCATATTACTCACGTACATGATAAATAATATAGGGCTAACAACCCCTCCCTGCGGACTCCTGCTTGGGTGAAAAGGACCCTGAGTGGGCCCCATTTACATTTACTTTACACATTCTGTTATCCAGGAAGTTGGACAGCCAGCGAATAGTTTCCTGGGGTAATGCCATTTCAAGCAATCTATGTCTTAAGCCGTTATGCCACACTGTGTCAAATGCTTTCTCAATGTCGAGAAAGCAAGCTACAGTGCATTCTTTTTGTTGAAGCTGTCGGTAATTGATTCTGTAAGTCGAATCAGGTGGTCTGTAGTTTGGCGGTTTTTCGAAATCCGTTTTGAATTTCTGGTAATTTTGAATTTTCTTCTAAGTAAACTGACAGACGATTACTAATTATCCTCTCTAATACTTTGCCAATACAACTGGTTAAGCTAATCGGGCGGTAGTTGTTTGGTTTATTCGCTGACTTTCCTTCTTTCTGGAACATTAATATTATTGCTTCCTTCCAAGAAACGGGGATATATCCAGCTGATAGTGAGAGATTAAATAACGCTGTTAGGTGTTCATATAATCTCTGAGTGCCTTGTTTTAGGAGGATAGCTTGAATACCATCTTCTCCAGGAGCTTTGTTTTTTGTGTTTTTAATAGCAGTTACTACTTCTGTAACAGTGATATGTTTTACCAGTTGATGAGTGCTCCAGTCTTTTTGTTTTTCTTGGTGTGTAATATTGTTGACTGGAAATTTAGGTGTAAAATGCTTCTGTTTTGGTCAATAAAGTTTGTGACTGTATTATAAAAGTATCTGTTCATGTCTGGTTCATGATGTGTTTTGAACGTGTTTTCTAGGTGTTTTTTAAATATCTCGGCTTTTTCTGTGTTAGTGTATGCTGTTTCTCCATCCAGTTCCAGTGGTGGATATACTGTGTTTGTTGTTCCTGTGTTTGTAAATCTTTTCAAATGTGTCCAGAATTGTTTAGGATCAGTTTTATGATTTAGATCGGAACAGAAGGTGTCCCAGTTTTCTTGTTTCTGTTGTCTGATTAAGTTTCGTATTTTATTTCTTATTGTGTTTATCTGAGTTTTAAGTGTGGGGTTTCGATTTTGAATGTACTGTCTGCGGAGTATACGTCTGTTTTAATTAAGTGTATTATATCTTTATGTGGTTGCCATGAATGAGTTGTTGTGAAGTGTTTTGTTTCGGTATCGAACTGTTGGCTGCATGTTTTAGACACTCAGAGATGATATGACAGTATGCATCTATATCTGATGCGTCCGCGGCAATATGTAGTACTTCTGGAGGTAAGGTTTCATTTAATATAGTTTGGAAAACTGGCCAATTAGCTTTTTTGTAGTTCAGTTGGTCTCTCACTATGATTTTATTTAAGTGGGGGGTGAGATTGAAGATACACCAAACTGGAAGGTGGTCACTATCTATATCGTGACCAACATGAAAATTTACGAATTTGCGACTCATATTTGACGAACACAGGCATAGGTCCAGTATTTCACTGGTGCCATGTGCGTACGAGATATGTGTCGGTGTTGCATCGTTTAATAAAGTCATGTTTGATTCGTCCAGAAATTGATAAAGTAATTTGCCATTTGCGTTTGAGCAACGACAGTTGAATGCTATATGTTTACTGTTTAGGTCGCCGATAATAATAAGATTACAGTTGCTATTATACAATATACGCTAGAGGTGAAATCTTATAATAAACGATGGGTGCTTGACTGGTTTTGAATTTCGCGCAAAGCTACACGAGGGCTATCTGCGCTAGCCGTCCCTAATTTAGCAGTGTGAGACTAGAGGGAAGGCAGTTAGTCATCACCACCCACCGCCAACTCTTGGGCTACTCTTTTACCAACGAATAGTGGGATTGACCGTCACATTATAAAGCGCTCACGGCTGAAAGGGCGAGCATGTTTGGTGCGAGCGGGATTCGAACCCGCGATCCTCAGATTTACGAGTCGAGTGCCTTAATCACCTGGCCATGCCGGGCCTTACTTGACCTGTGGTACAACTTGTATCTAAGAGTAAAATGTTTTGTCTGAATGTGTTTAAGTATTAGCTAAATTGCATATCAAAAGCGAAATATCTTTGCTGTCAGTTTCTTACATATTTGTCACGTGCTTAGTTTTATGAAATATGTTTATAATCCTGCAAAAAATTTTCACGTCACTTTAGTTCTAAGAACGAGATCATCTTGTTTTTATAATATGAACCAGAAAGGCAAGTATGGTAAAACCAAAGTGTTAAATATCATAGCTTAAATGACAAAGAACATTTAATGTACGTTTTTAGAGTAACAACGATTTGGGGAATTCTATACGTAACAACATCTTACATGAAACAATTAGTTTTAACGTGTGTTTGCGAGCAAAGTTATATTTCATAATTTCTTTAATGATAGTTTCATTAACGGTATATAGTTTTATTATATGTATTTATGAAATGTGTACATGCCACAAAAAGTAGTTTCATTATTAATTTACTAAAATGGACTTAAGCATGTTTGGTGCGAGCGGGATTCGAACCCGCGACCCTCGAATTACGAGTCGAACGCCTTAACACACTTGGCCGGACCACCAACAACCAAGTCCAATGGAATAATAACTTCCACGGATAGATTTTTGTTTCATAATTTCTTAACAAATTATAAGAACAGTTTATTCGTAGTTGTTAACTTGAGTGACGCCATTTGACATTTGGAACCTAAAGTACCGATTTCTTTTTAAACCTTTAAAACGCCGCTTAAAAAGGTGTGGAATTGGAATTATAAATAATAATAAAAACAGCCTGCCAAATTTAATTACTGTGCAAACTGATACTCATATAAATAATATGACCTTTACGTTAAAACGTCTACTCAGTTACTGAAATACTATTTTAAAAATTAACGTTACATCAGAGAAATATTTTAAATACAATATCGGAAGTCTTCGGAGTTACAAAAGCGTTGATAGCTACGAATTTACACAAACGCAATTAATGTTCCCTGGGATAAACTTTCAAGTACATTTAGAAAAAAAATAGTATTATTGTTTTTAAGATGTGCATTATCCATATCAAAAGTCGAATAAAAATGTTTCAGAAGAAGACAACGTCCTATTACAAAAGATGATATTATTTTACAGTAGGCTTAACTTCACTTGTTTTGGATACAATGCCAGAGACTGTCTTTATACCATCTCGAAAATGAGAAATACAATTTGTTCTTTATTCAGTTAGATTATATATATTAATTTTTATTCGTTTCCCAATTTTACACTTCTTCCCTGGAAAACTTTCCACGGACGTCGATGTTAACATACAAACTTCCATCCTCTTCCAAAACTACCGAATATATTTTATAGACGAAAATGTTTTTTGAACATGTTAATTATTTCTCAAACACAACTTAAGTGTAAGTTTGAATAAATTTCACCAGTATTTTTCCGTATCATCAAGTAATACCTGAGGGATAATTTGTTATAAATTCAGCACAATAATCCTAGCATTCTAACATACGGTAGCCTTTTAAATTACGAACCTTCAAATATTATTAATTTATTCACATTTAATTAGAAAATGAATACGAAGGAAAAAAAAAAAGCTTTTGTTTTTGTTCCTTATGAAATTTAGTAATTGAAGACCGTCTACTATTTTGATCATCGTGAACGTCAAATCAATGTAAAATTCCCTCCTATGTAGAGGCAAAACAAAGGATCCGGAACTGAAGTCCAGTTTAACTGTTTAAGTGGGTGAGAATTGTGATGCATTACACCTAGATGAGTGACCAGTCCATCGCAAGTTACTCCCTGCCTGACAGCGAGCACCTATCATACAGCTGAATTAGGGTAAAATATCTTGTTCAAGGACACGACGCGACTCAGACTCGAACTTGCAATCGTGTGATAACGAGATGTAAAGTGGGGAGCCAGTAAACCACGTCAGCGTTATTATGATAATGGATTGGCATATTCAGTTAACATTCATGTGATTATAACTAACCCCCACTTGTATTCTTTTATACATAGAATTGTTTGCCGCATGGTGTAAGTTAGTTGTTTTGTTCAAAATGAAATGACTTAATGTTTTTTCCAAATTGTTTGGATAAAAATTGTGAAGTTGGGAATTATTATGAATACATCTCAAAGCATTTGCTCTGTAATAAACATATACGCTACTGTGTGAAACAGGCAATGATACACTGGCACACCAGCGAAAATGTTTAGCTCGAATAAGAAAACGGTGTATTTTATTTGTATTTTACAAAAGTGTTATCTTTTTGTTACTGAATTCCTTTTCATAGTTACAATGTAGAACTTTATCTTTATAGTTTAGTTAAATCCGTAAAGTGATAAAGGAGTTAACAACAGGAATCACTAAACTACTGACCAACAATATACACTACGTGGCCAAAAGTATGTGGACACCCGACTATCACACCCATATGTACTTGTTGAAAATCTCATTCCAAAAATATGGGCATAAATATGGAGTTGGTTTCCCCTTTGTTGCTATAACAGTTTCCGCTCTTCCGAGAAAGTTTTTCATTAGACTTTGGAACATGGCTGCGGGGATTCGCCTTCCTATTCAGCCACAAGAGCATTAGTGAGGTCGAGCACTGATGTTGGACGAGAAGGCCTGGTTCGTAATCTGCGTTCCAATTCATTCCAAAGGTGCTCGATGGGGTTTAGATCAGGAATCTGTGTAGGCCAATCAAGTTCTTCAACACCAACTTCAGCAAACCATGTCTTTATGGACCTCGCTTTGTGCACGGGGGCAGTGTTATGCTGAAACTAAAAAGGGCATTTCCCAAACTGTTACCACAAAGTTAGAAGCACACAACTCTCAAGAATGTCATTGTATGTTGCAGCATTAAGATTTCCCTTCACTGGAACTAAAGAGCCTAGCCCAAACCATGAGAAACAGCCCCAGACCATTATTCCTCCTCCACAAACGTTTACATTTGGCATTATGCATTCAGGCAGAAAGTGTTCTTCTGGCATCCGCCAAACCCAGATTCGTCCGTCTGACTGCTGGATAGTGAAGCGTGATTCATTACTCCAGAGAACGCGTTTCCACTATTCCAGAGTCCAACGGCGGTGTGTTTTACACCACTCTAGCCGATACTTGGCATTGTGCATGGTGATCTTAGGCTTGTATGCGGCTGCTCGGCCACGGAAACCCATTTCATGAAGCTCCCGACGAACAGTTTTTGTGCTGAGTTGCTTCCAGAGGCAGTTTGGAACTCGGTAGTAAGTGTTGCAACTGTGGACGGACGATTTTTACCCGCTAAGCGCTTCAGCACTTGGCGGTCTCGTTCTATGAACATATGTGGCCTACCGCTTCGTGGCCACACAAGCTCACAGACGTTTCCACTTAATAATAACAACATTTGCAGTTGAGCGGGGCCGCTCTAGCACGGCAGAAATGTGACGAACTGACTTGTTGGTACAGTGGCATCCTATGACAGTGCCATGTTGAAAGTCAATGAGCTTTTCAGTACGACCCATTCTCCTGCCAATGTTTGTCTATGGAGATTGCATGGATGTATGCTTGATTTTATGCACCTGTTAGTTAGCAATGGGTGTGGTTGAAATGGCCGAACCCACTAATTAGATGGGGTGTCCACATACTTTTGGCCATGTAGTGTATCTCAAAGCAGAGAACGAGAGTGTAAACATGTACAGGATTGTAGGTGGCGTTGAAACTAGATATTAGTTGTATAAATATGGCTTAATTGATTTGGCATTTGTTTATATCTATTTCCTACTTAGTATCTGTGTGTTTTCTATGGTTATATTGTGATTATTTGATTTGGAGTGTTCAAAAACGTATGAAGGTGTTGTTTTTTAGTTCTTTGAATCTAGTTTCCATTTTTCTGCTTGTTTCTCCAACATAGAAGTCGTGACAGTTGTTGCATTGTATTTTATAAATAATGGTGGTATTGTATTTGTCAGTGTAGTTTTTGCATAGCGAGGGCTTTAGTTTTGTATCTGGGTTTACTTCAAGTACTACTGATAAGTAAATAAAAGATAAAGAAAGGGAATATTTTAATATAGGAAAAATTAAAACATATATCGTATCTTTGCTTCAAACATTTTCCTTTACATTTTAAGTCCACAAGGCCTAGTGCTGTCAATTACTTTTAGAAAGACTATTTAACACAGAATGAGAACAAACTTCAATCTGTAGAAATAAAGCAGGACCAAAGTTTCAGCTGAAGAAACACATTCCAAACGGTTAAGTTGGAGTTGTTATGTGAAAGTGGAAAGTTTGACAGTAAAAACATGTGGCGGTCGTTTGTTCTATCCTGCACCAATAAGGAAATATTATAGTAGCCATCATCCTTGTCACGTGACACGTGAATTCACTCACTCACTTGCCGAACTGCAAGTTCTGGAGGATTATTCCGTAAACTTCAAAGCGAGAACATATATTTTCGAATGTTAAGAATTTCGGTTTAAATGTTAACCAACAGCACTCGTAAATATATATATCCCGAAAATAAACACTTCTAACTACTCTCTGAACTTGTCAGAATCGTTTAAACATTGTTATTGACAATGTTACTGGAAATGACTTAATCTGGATTATGTAAATAATGTTGTATACTGCGTTTCTTTTGTTTTTACACTCTTGTTATTTACAGAGTGCACACGGAGCAGGACTTTTGAGGTATCAGAGGTAATTTTAAAAGCTACATACTCACATATATATATTTATATAATGTGCTATCTCTGTTTTCACTTCCACTATCACGTTCATAACAGGCATGTTAACCTGACATAGCGTGTATTTCCCCAGTAGTACCCAGCGGTAACGTGAAAAATGAATAGAAATTGCAAATTCCACGATTAAGTCTCCTTATAAAGGTTATTTTCTGTTTTCATTTCCGCACAAGTATGATTACACTCAAGGTTCAACTCAATATCATTGTATCTAAAACTTGTATGATAAGATGTAAACCTCTGAGGGCCATAGTAAAGGGTCCATGGGTTATTTTGAGCTGTTCCGTGGAACAACTGAGAATCTTTTAAGATGCTAGTATAGAATTTCACATGTAATAAAACAATGAAATGCAGTCAGAAGTTTTTGTGGAGACGCAAGTTTCCATATTCGTTCTACCGCGTACATTACAAAACTTAGATTGAACAAAGCTGATTTCTTGTGAAAAACTTTGCTTCGTAAACTAAGGAACAACAAGCTCCAGTAATAAAGTCAGATACCCTTAATCCTTCTAGTAAAAAATAAACATCTTTAAACATGTTTGTTTAGATGTTTTTAGATCGCTCATCCTTGTGTTCAAATGTGAAAAAAAAAAGGTTTAATTCGTCACACATAGTGTAGTTTAGAAGCCCATTGACAGGCAAAGAATGCAGACATTAAAATCACGAGGAAAAACCTGATTGTTAGTTATATACAATGAGATATTGTGGGCCTATCATGCAATGTTATTGCGAACATTCAAGGTGATTTCCTTCGAAAATGTTATTGATATGCACCATTCACCTTAAATGTTTTAATACAAATACAAAGATATATTAAACCCACTCCCAACGATTACCCGTCATATGCTTAAATGCGCTATTTACATGCATGAGGAGTTGTATTATATAGTATAGAAATCCAATCGTAGTAAATATTTTAAAAGTGTATAGGTGTAAGATGAACTATCAGAATTTTTCATAATTCTAAATATTAAAAAGGTTACAAAGTGCCCACGTGAGGTAGTACTCAAGTATTGAATTGAAGTGGCTTCAAGAATTGTTCACATTATGCCACAGTTTTCAATTATAGAACAATTCAAACTGGCACTACTGTTCGAGAAGTCTCATCAGAAATGCATGGTTGTTTTGCAGATTTTATGGTTTGTTTGTTTTTGAATTTCGCGCTAGCCGTCCCTAATTTAGCAGTGTAAGATTAGAGGGAAGGTACTCTAATCTCTTTTACCAACGAATAGTGGGATTGACCGTAACATTCTAAAGCCCTCACTGCTGAAAGAGCGAGCATATTTGGTGTGAGGGGGATTCGAACCCACGACACACGGATTATGAGTCGAATGCCTTAATCGCTTGTCATTGTCGGGCCAGATTTTATGGAGAATGTAAACTGAGTAATGTAATTATTTTGTAATAAATAATGTAATTATTTTCTTCAGCATGGTGTTCACTACAGGTGTTTAAGTACTTGAGGCTAGGCTGAAGAAAGTCCTTTTATTTCGAATATTCTGTTAAATATATATTATCTTATTGTTGCACTTAATTGTTTTCACCAAAAGATAAAACAATTTAGAATTTTTAAAAATAAATATCATGATGCAATAACTTACTATATGTAATAAAACACGTTATGGCTATTGTGAGCTTGAAGATCTACGTAAAAGCTAAAAATTAAGACGATCATATTTTATAAGTTTTACGTCATAAATGCTTTCATCCGAGGATCGCGGGTTCGAATCCTTGTCACACCAAATATGCTTGCCTTTTCAGTTGTTGGAGCGTTATATTGTGACGGTCAATCCCTGTATTCGTTGGTAAAAGAGTAGCCCAAGAGTTGGCAGTGGGTGGTGATGACTAGCTGCCTTCCCTCTCGTCTTACACTGCTAAATCAGGGACGGCTAGCGCAGAAAACCCTAGTGTAGCTTTGCGCGAAATTCACAACAAACCAAAAACACACACACAAAATCATTCTAAAGATTCTCACTCTGTTTGGAAACCATTTCGTGTGTATTTCTTTGTGGTTTTTATAAAATAAGTTTCAAATCCAAACAATATGACAAACTGTATGATTATAATTGAATGTAATTGAACAGATATTGATATTTTACTTCCAAGAGGACACCGACATTCATTTTATGTCGCAAAAATATTTTACTCGTAACATGCTAAAGAAACACATTTTTGTAGTGCAGCATTATTTTAACGAATCATGATTACAACGTCACTACTTCTCAATAAATGTTACACGTCGAAACGAAACCTAACATTTTCACTTTCATGATTTATTGTCGTTATTGTATCACTGATACAAGAGAGTTTGTTTGTTTGTTTTGCTTACTTATTTCATTATTATGGCCAGGTGGTTAAGGCACTGAACTCGTAATTCGAGGATCGCGGGTACGAATCCCCGTCACACCAAACTTGCTAGCCCTTTCTGCTGTGAGGTCTTTATAATGTAACGGACAATCCCACTATTCATTGGTATAAGAGTAGCCCAAGAGTTGACTGTTGGTGGTGATGACTAGCCCTCTAGTCTTACACTGTTAAATTATGGACGGCTATCGCAGATTGCCCTCGTGTAGCTATGCGCGAAATTCAAACCAAACCAAATACAAGTGAGAGTACAAGTTTGTTTTTGTTTTTTTTTTTTTCAAAATTGAGACTTTCTTAAAAGTTTTGAATATTTCTAAAGTATTTAAATTCTGAATTAAAAGTAAAATATTTATATAAAGCTAACCCAAGTACAAACTGTTTATTCTTTCATTCAACGAATTTGTTCATCATTCGGTTGTTGATTTTGAAAAATCTAACTTTTATATCTTTGGTGTTAAAAAGAGGTATTTCACCACTGCCATTTGGTTTTAGTATTAGACACTTAATTTGGAATTATTATCTACCAGTCAGTGCATCCATCCATCAATATGTCGAGTTATTTACCAAGCTATTGATATACATTTTGTGTAACCATCTATCCATATTTTATACTTTTATGGTTAACTAACCAAGATCAGTTAAACAAACAACTAACGTTTTATAACTCTGTATGAATATTATAGATTACTGCGACATGTTTATATGACAATACTGAACTATTTCATTGATAAATCATCTCCGAAATCGTGCCCGAGAAAGAAAAAAAAAGTGTTATTAAATGACGTTACACCAGAAACGTGGTGTAAACTTCACGCACAGCGTTTCAGTTCTTTGCGTGTTTAAGTTCTTTAGTGAGCGGTCCTATTTTAACCCTCATAAAACTGCGTCTTGCTGTGCATTTTTTCACATCAGTTTTGCGTTAGTAGCAATGAACGAAAATTTAAATACTGGCACTCATAGTTTGTGCATAAGGTAGACAAAATAGCATCGTACGTGTAACAAATATCGTTAAATACCAGCATGGTTCAACGCATTTTTAAGTAATTATCTGATTACTTCATCATTGTATTTCTGTTATTATTGTTATTTCTCAGATACTTTGATGCTACCTAGTTACAGAAGAGGAACGTTCACCGTATTTCACTAAAAGACAATATCAGTGAACTACTTGGTGCCTCATTGTGACGGTTTATATTACATATTAACTTATAAAAACTTAGATAATTTACACAGAAACATTTATTCTGTTTTTGAATCTCTGCATTTCGGTTTTATCTTATAAATGATCTTTATGCAAGGAAGTGTACGTGTATTTCCTTTATTTAGTACAGCGTCAAACCACGAATATCTCAGCACTGCTTCTTCTCCTGTCAATTTTTATTATTATCCGGAAAATAAAGTGTTTTTTTTCCTTCAAAATGTTCTGTATGACAAGAAACAAGTTAATATGATTTTTTTTTTTTTTACAATACACGTGCAAAGAACCTTAGTCACTGGAAGCCAACATTTGAAATTCATTGGAATTTTACGCTATCTCTAAAATAATAAGTTATGTCAAGAGGATAAAGACTTTAAAGACATATTTAACCATGGTACAATGTAATCTATAACATTAGTAATACACTGGTAGGTAGTAAGCTTATTCTATATCAAATTCTGTGTGGAATACCCTTATGCCATTTCCGGTCAAACTACACTAGTATATCTAATTCATGATATTAAAATATAATGTTTACGAGCACCAAACAAGTGTTTGTTAAACTAAACATCCAAGTATTAACTAAATCAATTAAGCTTCTTGTAACTGCTTAGTCTCTGGCTAGTAGAAATTTGAATTTGTTTAGTCGCGGGCGAAGTATAATTGCTAGTCGCCATTAGGCTTAGTTGATCAGAGAAGAAAAATCTTAAAGAAAAGGATGAAAATGTATTGTTAAATCTCCCGTAGCAACTGAGTCTTAGGTAAGTTTTACCTTTACAGCCGCCAGTGGGTTTCAGTTGCTTAAAAGATGCGCTCAAAAATAAAAGTATCTTAGAATAATAGCAACACTTGTAATATTTCTTGGATTAGAGTATAATTATAGATCACTCTTAACACAGAAATGTTTTTCAAATTATAATTTCATTTTCTTATGTAACTGCAACCGATCTCAAGCGTTGCAGGTGTTGTAATTGAGCAGCTGCCTTGTGAGATGTTAGTACCACGTTTAACCTTCTGTTTTAACATAATTCACAGTATTTACGCATGCATAAAATGCAATATTAAATTTAACATAACGCATGAAATATGAAAGGTATCCAGTTTTCTGTATAAAAGACTATTTTTCAATTTCCAATTTGACACTTACGACAACTGTAACCCGCAGGATTAAGCCTAAAATTCGTTTACTTTGATGTGAAACAATTGGTTATCGCATTTTAAACTTCTAAATTTGACGAAGTATCTACTTTTTTCCAAAACCTACAAAAGTCGCTTTACCATTTAAAACACGGATATTAATTAAAGCGTGTTTTGATCAATGAGTGGTCATGTTTTGTCAAAGTAATCGTCGATGTTTTTTTTGAAACAGCTGAAGACTGTAGGTAAAGTTATGATATACAAATGTTAGATAGTTCAAGTGTGTATATTGGTAAAATTTTTACTTTTGGTCGTGAGCAGAAAAACAAACTTTAAACATCACTCTGTTAACTAACACGTACTGAACAATTGAAAAACAGTGGACTCAGAGATGCCTATTGTACTGTATTGAACGCACTTGTTAATCATGTGACGTAACACCATGTAAACGCATACTTTTATGCTATATACTTATTTTTGCTAAGCCTAAAAATTCACACCGTAATCACAATCTGCCTTCAAAACGATGTTTGATCCCTAAAATTGTTTTACTTTATAATGGTCTCGTTTACTGTCTTCTATTGAAGGTTTTGTGCTATTCATAGTAATAAACATTTGGGTTTAAAACATCAATAAGCACTGTAATTGAACATTTTAAAGAGACACCATAGTTTAATAAAATCATTTCAATTAATTTCGTGCTATTGATTAATTTTGTAATCCCACTAAACGGATGAATAAAGCGCGTTATAATTTCACGTATTACAATATTGTCTTTCCACGATGTTCTGGTGTTTCAAATGTTATGCTTTTTAATGTATGTTTGGAAACTCCAGCACTAAATACGCAGGAACTTTCCATTTTCCCAAACTTATAAAGAACTTTTATTAACATTCTTCTGTTTGAAGATAAAACAAACTATAACCCAAGAATTAAAATATCCAAGGTTATTACTATATTAAGAAAACATTTTTATAGGAGCATTCATATATCCCTTCCCTCTATACAAAAACAGATAAATTTGTAATTACCACTAAAAGTTATAACAATACAGAACAGCGGTGAAAATAAAAGTGAAAGTTTGATTTTGTTTGGAATTAAACACAAAACTACACAATGGGCTATCTCTGGTCTGCCCACCACGGGTATCGAAACCCGATATCTAGCCGCGTAGGTTCGCAGACGTACTACTGTGCTGATCACCCAGAGGTACTGGGGTGCGAAACTCAAAATACTCTCTATTCTGACAACGATATGTTTAAGTGACGAGTACAATCAACTCTGTAGAGTTAAAGTCAAAAGAATCTGATAAAAACAAACCCATCAGATGTTTCTTTAGTATTACGCTTAGAATATGAAAATTATGCGTTTACAGTATAAAGATATTATCCATAGCTTACAAGCTAAAAATCTTATAGCTAAAATTAAGACTTGGCGTTACCAGGTCTAGCACTCTGACCATTGTGGTTATGATGCAAAATAAGCAAGAACTGAAGAAGCAGATATTTTGGATATTAAATTACAGTATCTTAAAGAATGTTTCAATGAGCCCTAGCAGATAGTTAATCATAATATACAGCGACATCTTTAAATGCTAACGGAGTTCGTTAACTGTTCATGTCTGTCTAATGTTCGTGGGACTAACTACACGAAATTGTGACAACATCTGTTAGTGACTGTGGTTATATTTTAACACTTACTAGTAAATATTTAACTCGATAACATGAAAGATCTTTTAAAAAACATTTGAAACAGTCTAATCCGATTTATAGTTTTTAAACACAAAATGAATGTTACTAAATGCATGGTATTAAAAAGATTGGTCTCTATCACTAAAACGTTTCTAATGTGATTGGCTACTTAAATATTTTTTTAATTAATTGAATATATAACAATCTAACAGAAATGAAAAGCGATCTTCACTCACGGCTAGTGTTTCCCATCACGTTAGGTATAGAAATAGGAGGTCGGCAGCAGCATATCCAAATCATCACCCTGCGTTCCCATCCAATCTCTCCTAATACCTGCTGCATCCGCTAGGCGTCGCTCAAACCTGGTGAGCTTTGGTGGGTTTGGCAGCATGTCTTACGTCACGATGATAGAGACCGTGAGTTATTGGTGGGGCCGGCGGTCCACTTAATTCTGGTCATTATCATAATCATCGGCTTTATCTCCCTGTACTAGAGTGAGTCAGGCCAGGACTACGCCACTGTTGACCGCATAACTCAACTTGAAAGCAGGCTTTGTTCGTACTGCAGCTCACCAGTTGCCGGCCTTTCACATCATTTCCACGTGCTATCGGAAAGCACACGGGGTCTCGTGCATATCTTAACCAGAACCAGACTGCTGCTGTCAACACATGATACCATATTTATTAACAGAGTCGAACTTCGTCGACCCTCTGAATGGAATTCCTGTTAAAAGTATCTGAGTGCACCCACACCTCGAAGTACCGCAGGTGTATAGACATTATTGTCTTCAGACCCAATTTTGCTTGTGATAAAAAAACAAACTGCTTTTATCTTCATAAAATATGACTGTTGAGATTTATACGAATAACGTAATGGCTCAGTTTGCATCTTTAATTGTAATGATTCGAGGTCATTATTCCAAACCAATATTCAGCACTCGAAATAACAAAGCCTCTTTTTTTCACACATCTTACCAATAATTGAATAGGGATTCACTGAGAGAAAACTACGATATATAGCTTTTCAGAGACTTTAAAATACAAATTATTTTAGTGTATTAGACACAAGCTTTTTAATCTACTTATTAGTGGTTGGTGAAGAAAGACAAATTCTGACGATTGAACACTCGATTATTGCAGGAAGACTAAAACGTAAACACACTAAATCGCTATACCAAAAGAGTATTCAGCAATTTTACAGTTGTAAAGCTAACACAAGATATTAGTGTGTAAGTACAGCTCCCACGATTTAAGAGAAGAAAGCGACTATTGGTGAGCATCGAACAGTCGAACATAATTTTGTATCGTGACAGTTTCGTTTTGAGGTATGAACGGATCTACAACGTCCGCACATTCAAATTTTCTGAAAACCATCACTAAAGAGCCTGGTCTCACAAACTGATACATCCTACGTGAAGAAATGTTGCATTCAGTAGATTCAGAAGAGCGTCAGAAAACCGCTTCAGGAAGTAACGTGACCTTTGACCAGACGGGCAGTGCTTTCCGAGTAGTTGCTCCAAAACGACCAAAAGAAGGCAAGTATTCACCCTTTTGTACATACTTTTAAGTGTATGGATTTAGTCTGTTTTCCTTGTGTGTGTATATATATACATATGTCTGTGTCTAGCATGCTGTTTGTATAACAAACGAATCGTTGGCTACTGATGTATGTTTTAACGGTTTCTGATTGATCAACACAACAAATTATCTCTAATCACTCTAATCCTTATAGACGTTTGTTAAACGTAGTTGGAAAGGATCGATAAATATTTATTCTGCAGAATCCTATTCAACCTCGAATTTAATATGTATGTCAACTTCATAGCATTCTTTGGATCCCAAAGATAAAGTAAAAGCCTATTAGCTTTTGAATGAATTATTCTTAAACATGTTATTCGTAACTGGTTATTAAATTATCTCCCTTCATACCCATCAGATAAAATAGATAGTTTCAAACACATATAACGAAGACTGATTCGTCTAACTTTTAGAGTACAACGGCGGTCATTTCTAGTGGTTAAAGGTTATGCATATTTAATAAATGTTATATATCCAGAAATAAATTGAGCATTGAAACATGAGGCCGTTACAATGATAAAATGATTACGATACAAGAGTTTTAAGAACAAAATACTGTGAGGAAAACGACAATATATAAATTATGAAACCAATGATAGGGGCACAACCAACCACACTCTTATGATACCGTTGCTAATCATAGATTTTTTTCCAGAGATGAATTGTTTGTTTGTTTGAAATTAAACATAAAACTACACAATGAACTATTTCTGTTATGCCCACCACCGGTATCGAAACCCTGTTTCTAGCGTTGTAAGGCATGCCGCTGTGTCACTAGAGGGGACAGGCAGAGATGATTTAGGCAGTATGTTTGTCATGGCGTAGTAGTTTTTTTTTACGAACCTTCTCTTTTCTAAACTTTCGTTTAGAAAACTATGCGAACTATTCTTCAGGTCTGGGTATCCTAAGAGGTTCTTACTCTGCTAGACCTGCAGAAGAACCCAGTCCAGAGTTCGAAACATCGTTATCTCAAAGACATTTGTGGAAAGATAAGATTCATAAAGAAAACGCCTCTAAAAGATCTTGGTCTTTTGCTCAACAAGTCGCAAATTTGCCTACTTAAGTTCATTTTCCAAAATTATAATTAAATTACGATCCTACAATGTATGAATACTAATGTTCAGCTAGATGTCATATTGGCTGAAGGATTAAAATTGACGTTTCGGCTACGAATAGAAATCATAGTAGTTTAATAAAAAAATTAAAACAAATGTTTGTTTTTTGAATTTCGCGCAAAGCTACACAAGGTTATCTGCGCTAGCCGTCCCTAATTTTGTAGTGTAAGACTAGAGGGAAGGCAGCTAGTCATCATCACCCACCACCAACTCTTGGGCTACTCTTTAACCAACGAATAGTGGGATTGACCGTCACATTATAACGCCCCCACGGCTGAAAGGACGAGCATGTTTGGTGCGAAAGGGGATTCGAACCTGCGACCCTCAGATTACACAAATGAAAAGAAGAAAAAGTACACAGTGGAAATGACTTAATATCAAACGAACTAACATTTAACTTTTTTGCGTCTTTTTGACTGACAAATGGTTTGATAACATAACCAGAGGTTAGTGTTACTTTGTTTTTGACTGAAAAATGGTTTGATAACATAGCCAGAGGTTAGTGTTACTTGCCTTTTTAAATCAGAAAATTATCTCTAGCTTGGATTTAGGTACGTCATTTTTCTTACGTTTACTGAGCAAATTTAATATTTACTCACTTATTTTTGGGAGTTGCGTTTTTTTTCTTTCTTTAGTGGAAACTCTATTGCTGTTTCTTGTCTTAATACGCGAAAATTTGCACACGTTTTAAGTGAAAAAATATGTATCTAAAAGCTGAAATAAAAAAAAACGCGAAATATGATATCTAAAACAATTTTCTGTTCTGGTTGTAACTGATTTGTTAGAAATACAAAACCAGACAAAAGATAGCGATTGTTATGTCGTTATATAGCACAAAATAATTTTATACCACAAACGCATAACTTCTCCCCTCAATTTATTAGAGTAACAAGTCCAGCAAAATATTACAATTACAGTCCTTTTTGAATGACATTGTCAAATATCTGTTAGGTTGTCTTGTGTGATACTATAATATAAACAACATCTTCTAATGTACCGTTATATAATAAAATACCACAAACGCAAAGGCCCGACATGGCCAGGTGGTTAAGGCACTCGACTCGTAATCCAAGGATCGCGGGTTCAAATCCCCGTCACACCAAACAAACATGCTCGCTCTTTCAGCCGTGGGTACGTTATAATGCACCGGTCAATCCCACTATTCGTTGGTAAAAGATTCAGTTTAAAGGTTGGCGGTGAGTGGTGATGACTGGTTGTTTTCCTCTAACCTTACACAGGTAAATTAGGGATGGCTACCGCAGATAGCCTTCGTGTAGCTTTACGCGAAATTCAAAGCCAAACCAAACATAAAGCAGAATGTGTGATTTTCCTTAACAGCGATCTGATTCCAATGATCAGATGAAATAGTTGAGTGTGTATTTTTAGAATATTGCAAGAGTTATTCTAAACTGTATGACAGATCAATCAGTAAAAAAAATGTTTTTAAAACATTATGTTTTCTTTGTAATATTTTATATCCCAAAATGTCATTTCTTCGTCTATATATATTATTAAATTTTGTTTCTTTTTGGTGTTGTATTTCAAAATTCATTTTTAATTACAAAAACTCAACATGTATTCTACAGATTGACGCATTCCAAAAATCCAATCTTTGTCTCTTTGTGATTTAAAACACATTTTTTTTCTAAGTTGTTCTATTTCACAATCCCTTCTTTACCTGATTATAACTAACTCAATGTAAATTGTATTTCAACAACTCTTCATAAAGATACATCTTTATAATTCTTCATAATGCGACACCTGGACAAAGAATCAACTTGTATCTCAACAACGTATCACATAGCTACATCTCAGTATGTCAACATAAGATAAATAAACAGGGTGTTATAGAGGTGCACCTAAGTGATTAGTGTATTGCTACGTTTCAACAGTTTATCACGTAGGTATATCTCAACATCTCAGTATGTCAACATAAGATAAATAAACAGGGTGTTATAGAGGTGCACCTAAGTGATTAGTGTATTGCTACGTTTCAACAGTTTATCACGTACGTATATCTCAACATCTCAGTATGTCAACATAAGATAAATATACACAGTGTGTTATAGAGGTGCACCTAAGTGATTAGTGTATTGCTACGTTTCAACAGTTTATCACGTAGGTATATCTCAACATCTCAGTATGTCAACATAGGATAAATATACACAGTGTGTTATAGAGGTGCACCTAAGTGATTAGTGTATTGTTACATTTAAATAGCTCATCCTATAGCTACACCTCAAATATTTATTACATTTCTATATTTAAGCAATTAATTATATAAATATATCTCAAACACTCATGATATAATTACTTTCTAATAATTCTTTGCATTGTTATGTCCAAATGTATCACGTTGTTATACCTCAGCAACTTATCATAACCTATATCTCATCTTCACATAGATATATCTTAACAGCTCAGCACACACACACTCTCTCTCCTACAACATATCGTGCGTACACAGTGTTACACAGTTATATTGTAACAATTTTTTTCAAAAACCATCTAAACACTGCTTTAACTAAACTGAAAACGCAAAATGAAGTTTTAAACTTAAATATGCCATATTATTTGCCCACATAAATATACTTTATTCTAAACCATTACATACAATAATATTTTGTAATAATATGTTTCTTATTTGTTTGTGTCTCATTGGGTTAACTGCTGTGTCCACGTAGGGAATAGAACCTTGGATTTTACTGCTGTAATTTCATAAACTTACCGTTGTTCCATCGTGGCACAAAATGCTTCTTTATGTGATGAAGTTACTGCACATAAAGACAATTATAGATAAACTAAATAAAGAGTTAGGGAATGTTTGAAGACTTAAAGTGTGGATCGCTGTTAACTCTAACATGTTTTGTTGAGAAAAGTGAAGCGTGTTCAATTATCATTTTAGTCAGTTTTAAAACTCGCAGAATAGTCTTATCAACGACCTATAAGAAACACAGATACAATAAAAATGCAAAGTTTGTTTAATATCAGCTTGTATCAGAACAACAAATAATGCATTACGACCTAGGGAAACGCATGTTTGTGTTAAAATTTGCAAAAACAAGATGCAGAGGGAAATGCGTTTTCCCTATCTTTATTTTGCTTGTTAGTGAAACAAAAATGTAAGCCTTAGGGTTAGTTTTCATTTCTAAAACAGCTCTTATAGCGTTTTTTCTTTCGGCTCATAAGAGGGTTTTCATAATAATTTTAACATATTTCCTTCACAATCATACTTCCATAACAAAAATCAAGTATGCTAACCAATAATTCTAATGACATCCATGTATTATTTTCTGGACAACAACTTTATACGTTCAAACCATTTCCTTAAATGAATAGTTTGTTGAAGATGGTTCTTTTTTCCTGCCGAAAGTGCAGACGTTAAGCCTATTTTAGCTTTACCAAACACCAAACTCGATTACAACAAGAAAAATTAAACAAACAATTAAAGATAAAATACACTGTTGTTCATTTTATACCACTACTTTTATATGAAATACGTTACTTATGCATGTATTCACATGTAAACTTCACAAAACAGAGGTACTGAAAATACTGCAAATGAATAATCCAAATTAATAGGCTTACTTTAATAATAAACTAACCATGTCACAGAAAAATAGCTGATCTCAAATACTGTCTAGACTTAATATGTAATATTTTCTTTACCGTGAAGACAGCTGGCATAACCTGATGATTATATATAGTACTCGACTAACAATCTGCGCATTGTAAGTTTGAATCCCGTTCTCCCCTTCACCCTTGACGATCAATCCCACGTTGTGTTGGCAAAAGTGCAGCCCAAGAGTGGGCGATGGTTGGTGTTGACTAGCTGTTTACTCTATAGTTTATCACTTTCAAATTAGGGACCGCTGGTGCAGATAGTTCTCGTGTAGCTTTGCTCAAAATTCAAAAGCAAACAAAGAAACTTTACGGTGAAACATTTTCGTTTGTTGGTGTCTCAGAATTAAAAAAACTTTATTTTGTGGTAAAAAGGTTTCAGTTTCTTTTTATTCCCTCGTTACTCATTTAAAGCTTGTTTTATTCCTATTACTGTAAGTTAAGTACTTTACTCTAAGAATAATTTTCAAGAAATAGCCAATCAAATTCTAGAAGATATTCACTTAGTCTTACTGGTCACACTTCAAACAGCCAATGAAAATATATGTTTGGTAGGTTTACGACGTAAGCAGTTCCGTAATTTTCTGTGGATAACAAAACATCAGAACATTTCACTGTTATCTAAAAGCACATTATTATTGTTTGGATAAAATCCTCCTTTTTCACTTCTTTCTCTCTGTTTCAAATAAAATTCTTCATATTTAATTTCAAAGCAAAGAACACATTGCTATGTCATACACGATGGAGACAATTAGTAATAAATAATTGGTATTAGCTGAATAACTCCCAGTTAATTCAAAAGTTCATCGCCATCTGTTTATAGTTTAACATACATGATTAATTAGGCCCGAGTTTACAATGTGTTAAAATAAGTAACAGCCTTTATAAATCTATCGTTTGTTAGAATGGAACCTATATACTTACGTAGAGGGATCTTGTCAAATTTACAGTTTAAGTTAACGTTTTCATGTAAGAAATCTTACGTTGAGTTCATTAGGAACACGAAGTAAATTATGAACCCTAAAACGGATGTCTAATTTAGTACAAGTAGAAATAATCAACTGCGTTCACAATTGCTTTAACATTCAAATGTTGACGTTGTGTGCTACACCACATTATAAATGAATCGAAACATTTAGTTTTATACTTAAAACAAACGTACATACAATTCCAGTTAAAGTAATATTTCGTATATAAAATGTAAATCAAATTAGAATCTATCAAAGTTGTTACATTTTTGAAACGTTTGGACAAATGTTCAAATACTGTGTTAAATTTACATAAGACGTTCGGCAGGGAGATCGAAACTAGATTGGCAGGTATCACTGTAATAAGGCATAGCCTAACTCGTCTGTTACAAAAACTGTTTCTGATTGATAACACTCAATGACACTATTTTAGGAATGATCTTCATTTAACAAAAACGTGAAAAAGACGTTTTTATAACCGTCAGAGTTCTACATAAAAGCTAGGAAACTAGAATGAATAAACCTATGTAAACTTCAGGGTCTGAGATAGGTATATTAAATAAAGTTTTATTCTACTTCAAGTTTTATTTTGTAAAGCACTTGAAACTGATTTATCAAAAGTGTTCTTTGTACATGAAAAATTTCTACCTTTAATGTTGCGTTCAGTAAGTTATAATAATCATGTAAAAACATGGGTTTATGGGCACCGTAGAGTTATTTTTTAATTTAGTTAGTAGTTTTTTACAGTAAACAATAAACACGATGTATTTATTTATTTATTTACATAACTGCATATATGAAAGTTTATTGTAGGTAGGTTAAAGGCTTCGACTTCCAAGCCACAGTTTATTAGCTCTAAAAAGTGAAGTTCATACTTTGGCTAGATAGTGACTTATATTTTCTATTCTTTATAGACAAATTTGTATAAATATTTTCACATATGTCAATACTCTAACGCTATAATAACTGTGGAATAACGAATTGTTGATAAGTCAGCACTTTTTTATCTGTTGTCTTAATAGGAAATATGTCTTAAAACGCTGGATATTAAAAAATAAACTAGAGAGAAACAAAATTAACGAATAACAACTATTTTAAATGTGTAATTAGGGGAACAACTGAATGTTTTAAGTGTTTGTTTATTTAAACACATGTTAATTGTTATTGTAGTAAAAACATAGTAGTATTAGTGCATAAAAGAAAGTTTTATCTATTTCTGTCATTACGATATGAAATTCAAAGTTAAAAAACACAATAATAGCTTATATGATAGAATTTCCTCAGATACATACCTTTAGTGATAAACAATTACACGAAATACTTAGCAAATTTTCAAATGTAAAAGAGTTATTTATATGAATAGATACAGTTAACTTTAATTACAACTAATTTTAAAGCAACCAGAGTAACGAAAGTTGTACTAGGGTGTATAGCCAAATAAACAGACAGTACAATTCACTTTCGTTGCAGGCTGGCATTCGACTAGCAGTCTGAGGGTCGCAATTTCAAATCCCTGTCTCACTAAATGTGCTTATCCTTTCAAATGTGGGAGTATTTTAAAGTGATGGTCAATCCCACTATTCTTTGGTAAAAGAGTCACCCAAAGTTGGCGATGGGTAGTGATGACTAACTGCCTTCTCTCTAGTCTTTTACTGCTGTATTACGGACGGCTAGCGCAGATAGCTGTCGTGTAGGTTTGCGAGAAATTCAAACCAATTTACTCTTGTAACAAATTTCATCATTGAGTGCTAAAATAAAGTCATGTCTTTAATCGTTTTTAGCTCATTGTTCAAATAAACCAGAAAGGCCAAAATTAAGCGTGGATCCGCTGTAACATCTGGTCACTTCATCAGAAACTAGATACAGATCATGATCTAATTTATTCGTCTTGAATAAATTAGAAATAACTAATGTAAATATGGACTAATATAATGGAGAAAGATGCACATATGTGTGTATGTACATGCATAATGTGATCTAACATGTACTAACAAACTGAGTTATTCTAACATACATCAACTACGACAAGAAGTAAGGCTTAAAAGCGACAAATAGTATGAAGATTACGGGGCATCGTTTGTTTGTTTGTTTTTGAAATTCGCACAAAGCTACTCGAGGGCTATCTGTGGTAGCTGTCCCTAATTTAGCAGTGTAAGACTAGAGGGAAGGCAGCTAGTCATCGCCACCCACCGCCAACTCTTGGGCTACTCTTTTACCAACGAATAGTAGGATTGACAGTCACATTATAACGCCCCTACGGCTGAAAGAGCAAGCATGTTTAGTGCGACAGGGAGTCGAACCCTCGACCCTCAGATTACGACTTGAACGCCTTAACCCACCTGGCCATGCCGGGCCCGTACTGACTGTAACGTCACATAAACCCTACGATCAGCATTACCGTCATAACATCATATGAATGTTATGTGCTGCTAATCGTAATAGCAGACAAGCCTTACGATCTGACAAAATTGATTTTAACATGTCGTATGGATTAAGGCCTAAAAATCTGAGCCGAAACAATGAAAACTTAAAAAAAATAAACTGCATCCTTTTCTTTTATCAAGATAAAAGAAATTTATTAAAAAACACGATATATTTGTTCAAATCAACTGAATATCTTGCTTAATAATTTTAATAATCAAGAGGTGAATTAAAGCCCTGATTAAGTGAATATAGACACTATTAGTCAAAAATAACCGTATACAAATCAAAACACATAATTAATATTGGAAAATAAAAATTGTAAATACACTACAAAATTGCTAAAGACTATGAAATAAATAAAAACTTTAGGTTGCGGTTTATGCTTTTTAAAAATTGTTTTGAGTTTAGTTAATATCTGTGATAGATTTCTGTTCATCAGCCCCAGTTTTGAATTGAACTCATGTTTGTATATATCATATAATAATGTATTAACTTGTCTTTCATTTCTATTAAAATCTCCTACTGACCATTTTACTGCGTTACTCTAACGAGTTAGTGTGTAACAATGGACATACTTGATGATGTTACGAAACAGAAGATTACAGATTATATGATCTTTTTAAGTGTGTCATTATAGCTTACATAATTTGGAATGTCGCAAGTTGCAGAATCATTCTATATGTGTATAAGTTGCATTACGTAAAATATACACATTATACTCTAACAAGTTAAAGTTTGACTGTTTTAGCGCAAGCCCACTGCAGTGATCCAACCATGAATTTATGTCATTAGCCTCCGAGTTTTTCGTTTGGTTGCAAAGGGGACAAGAAATTAAAATATAAGTTGAACTTACTTATGAAAGTGTCCCCTCCAATTGGTCAGCGGTAAGTGTAAAATAATAGCATTTCCAACTAGAATTTCCGCGGTGGACAGAATGCAAATAGCCAATTGTGTAACTTCGTAAGAGTAAAATAACACAACTGTAATATGCTGATATAGAACAAATGACTGATCTTGAATAATCTTACAAAACATTACTTCAAGACAGCTGATATGTTAGTAGTTTATAAAGCTACTTTGTAACACCTAGTAAAAAGCCATGCTCTGTAAAATGATCTTCTGATAATTGTTACAGCTTTTAATCTATTCAGTAGCTTCGTACATGTAACCTATTAAGCAACTTAATTGGAGTTGTTGCAACTTATGATCTATAAAATAGCTTTAAAACAACTGATGCAAGTTTATTCTCTAACACTGGTTCGTAAATGTCAATACATCTTATGAACTCGCTAAGCTGCTATCAGTCAATATCTGTCTAGCACATTTTTTTCAGTAACTGATACAGACAGCTTTTAGTCCAATATGTTTCGTTTAATAACTGTTTAATTTAATCATGTGTAGGTTTACATTTTCAAATCTGTGTGTTTGTCAACAAGGTGAATACATTTGGATGGTAGTTGGTATAAATTTAAACTCTGATCCAGCTTTAAAAGGATTAATTTTGAATGGTCATAAAAAAGGTGACAAGGATAAAAAAAATTCCTACGTTATAACAAACGATTGATTTTTCACACTAATTTTGCTCTATAACTCGGTCACAAATGATCGGATATTGGTGAAACTTGGTGAACATATGTAGAATATGATTCTTCACTATCCTGTAAAAAATGGTTCGTGTTTGTTAATAATCATGGTCATATCAACGGACACATTTTCTTATTTTATGAAGGACGAATATTATCAACGTTGCTTAGCGGAGGTGTACGCTGTGCTAAGTGCCCTTTAGTTTAATGGTAAGTGTTCACTAAAAATTTGCTATTTTAACCTAGTGACTACAGCTAGTCATCACCACCCACCGCCAACTCTTGGGCTACTCTTTTTATCAACGATTATTGGGATTGACCGTCACGTTATAACGCCCCCACGGCTGAAAGGACGAGCATGTTTGGGATTCGAACCCATGACCCTCAGATTACGAGTTGAACGCCTTAACCCACCTGGCCATGCCGGGCCTATCCTGTTGTTAATTATACAAAAGAAAATTGCTCTGATGTATTACTTAAGATTAGTTTGGTCAGATGTGTACGAAGACAATGGGATATCAAATCTAATATCAGAAATATGTGACATGTGCAGAAACGTCTGTTTGACGTCAAAGAGTACCAGTTTGACGCTTAAATCAACAAAGATAGTGTAAAACAAGAGAATAAAAGGTTAAAATTTAAGGTCCTGAAAACGGATAAGCACAATGCTGCACAAAGGGCTATCTATGTGCTAATCACAAGAATCAAATCCCGAATTTTAGCGTTGTGTTTGTTTGTAGAAGAAAACAAAACTCAACAATGGGTTATCTGTGTTGAGCCCACCGCAGATATCGAAATCAGATTTTTAGCGTTATTTATCCTCAAACTTACCGTTGAACTACTAGAAAGTTTTAACGCTATGAATTTGCAAGCTTACCGCGGAGAGAGATCTAAAACTTAGTAAGGAAGTAAGTAAAGCTCTTAGCAAACTAGCATTTCCGCTTTTAGTTCGTTTAGGAAATTGCAACGCAATCATCTGCAGTTTAGTTCCGCAAGGTGGACAAAGCAGATAGCCAAATATGGCTATAACAACAAACAAACAGATAGGCAAACAGTCTTTTATCTTCGATACGAAACTACTCAACAACAATCAATATAGCGAGTTATTGCACATCTGACGACTCAGGTTATTCAAATTACATTAATTTTGTTTCATATCACGAGCCAATCTCTTGCATTATTTATCCTATAAGTGTGAAAAACAATGCACTATTTATTCTTATATAGGACTATTATTACAATATTATAATAACTGTTTCTATTTTCCTAAAACTCGTGATATTGGAACACTTATATGACTATGTTTTATGGAAGTAATGTGCAACAAGATTTCTACCAAACAAGCAATCAATCTAACATATGTACATCCAACAATCATTATGTTTAAGTGTCGTTTTCAAATTAAAATATGTACATCAGTGAAGTCTGTATATTTCTGGTCTGTCGATCCAAATATATATTATCGATTCCTCCTTCATATATAGTCTTGATCAATTTTTTTTTGCATATTTTCTAACAAATAAGGTCATTCTTATTAATAAAATGGATCACAAATATACTTAGCACTGATAAAATAAAATATACCTGTTATATTAAATATCTACGTATATAACTTGAATAATAAGAAATATTCTATGAATATCATTAAGTTTTTATTAGAACAGTGAACAGTTTTATCACAAACCCGTGGAAAGACGTGTAATTTACCATTTCACCTGTTACAACAAAACCTTACCAAAATATATATAATGACACATTATAATATCAGGAAATTATAAATAGCGTCTGCATTCTTATATTAGCTCGTATGAAACATTGGTTGGTAATCTTCGTCCCTTAATAACCTTCGCAAAGCATGCTGTCAATAAGGTTATTGATGTTATCCACAGTGATTTTATCCAACGTTGTCAGTAGACGGCGCTGCAATAGCTGATTTAGGGTCGTGGTTAGCAATTTCCCGGTTCATCTCTGTCCAACAGTTCTCAACAGACTTTAATTTTGGAGACTTTGTTGGTTAAGACAACCTCGTAACACTCTCCTGGTCGAGATAATCCTGTACAATATCTGCATTGTAGACAGTGACATTGTTATCCTAGGACACCAATTTACTAATTTACTGCCAAACATTGCTCTAGAATATGACAGATACATTGTCTCCATGCGATGCTTGTAGGATGTGCAATTGACAATTTCGTGAAAGATACGAAGAGCAGTTTTCCACCATGAGGAATAACTGCCTAAACATGTATTACACCATTTCCTGTGTTTTCTCTGTGAGAAAGATAGTCTTCCTTCATCTGTTCTCCATGCAAACGATGAACACAAACCCTACCATTAGCTTTAACAATCGGAAACAAGACACTTCTGAAAATATGACATGTTGCCAGTGTCCTAACTATACGTTGGCATGCTGTTGTACCTAAGTAAAGTGGTAACGGTGGTGAATTCTGGTTTATGGTGATTTGCAGATAATCCTTCTTACAAAATAACCTTGTTTGGTCAGTTTTATACGCAGCATGTTTCTGAATACTCTGGAATCAACGTGTTCATGTCATTCCCGTTGTAAAGTGTTGCAAGATTTCTTTCAACCTAGACTTGTCAACTCAATCAAAACATGGTCATCTGGAACAACGGTTCTTGTAGTCCGATGACATTTCAGTATTCTGGACACAGTACACAAGGAAAACCCTTCTCTTCTGGCAATGTCCGTTTGATTCGTACCACTTCCAGACAGCTCAGTAATTTGACGTCCTATAACTTCTGTCACATGACGATTCTACACCAAGTACACAGAAACTGTCTGACCAAAGCATTGACTTGTTTCGGAAATGATTATACACAAAGCACAACATTTTATACATAACAGATGTATATGTATGTTCTGACGATGAAATACTCAAAACAACCACAATAACAACTCGTGCATGTTTGTTGGATTATACGCTAGCTTCTCTGTGAATTTACTCTATAACTTCTAATACCTACATCAATTTACAACAGTCAAGACTGTAATTTAGTGATTCATTGGATATCATAGAAACAGAAATCAAATCCCACACCACCATCCATAACATCCCACATTTTAACACGATAAGTCTTATGATTTATAACACCTTCATATTCTACAACGTATAAATGAAATATATATAAATATCTAAAAAGCATAATGTAAGTATCAAAATTACTAAATATTTTCTTACCGAACAATTTACATTCTCAGAGTGCAAACCGATTAGCAACTTTGAATCAACAACAAATATGGAAAACAGCACCCTCAAACGTTTGTCTCAGATACCTATACACATGTCCAAGCATCGGCAGACTTCAACCTTTACTTAGTTTCTTTCAACTAATCACAAAGATATGTCAAACATAGCTTTTATTTAAGAATAATAACAAGAAGAATGAGATAATAAAGGATTATCAATAGCTCTGGTGAAAAGTGTGACTTGTTTCATTTGTGATAACAAAGGACTATCAATAGCTCTGGTGAAGAAGTGTGACTTGTTTCATTTGTGATAATAAAGGACTATCAATAACTCTGGTGAAGAAGTGTGACTTGTTAAATTTATGATAATAACGGATTATCAATAGCTCTGGAGAAGAAGTGTGACTTGTTTCATTTATGATGATAAAGGATTATCAATAGCTCTGGGGAAAGTGTGTGACTTATTTCATTTGTGATAACAAAGGACTATCAATAGCTCTGGTGAAGAAGTGTGACTTGTTTCTTTTATGTTAATAAAGGATTATCAATAGCTCTGGTGAAGACGTGTGACTGGTTTCATTTGTGATAATAAAGAACTATCAATAGCTGTGGTGAAGAAGTGACTTGTTTCTTTTATGTTAATAAAGGATTATCAATAGCTCTGGTGAAGAAGTGTAACTTGTTTCATTTGTGATAATAAAGGACTATTATTAGCTGTGATGAAGAAGTGTTACTTGTTTCATTTGTGATAATAAAGGATTATCAATAGCTCTGGTGAAGAAGTGTGACTTGTTTCATTTGTGATAATAAAGAACTATCAATTGCTCTGGTGAAGAAGTGTTACTTGTTTCATTTGTGATAATAAAGGATTAACAACGGCTCTGGTGAAGAAGTGTGACTTGTTTCTTTTATGTTAATAAAGGATTATCAATAGCTCTGGTGAAGAAGTGTGACTTGTTTCATTTGTGATAATAAAGGACTATCAATAGCTCTGGTGAAGAAGTGTGACTTGTTTCATTTATGATGATAAAGGATTATCAACGGCTCTGGTAAAGAAGTGTGACTTATTTCATTTATCATAATATAAGATTATCAATAGCTCTGGTGAAGAAGTGTGACTTGTTTCATTTATGTTAATAAAGGATTATCAATAGCTCTGGTGAAGAAGTGTGACTTGTTTCATTTGTGATAATAAAGGACTATCAATAGCTCTGGTGGAGAAGTGTGACTTGTTTCATTTGTGATAATAAAGAACTATCAATTGCTCTGGTGAAGATGTGTGACTTGTTTCATTTGTGATAATAAAGGATTATCAATAGCTCTGGGGAAGATGTGTGACTTGTTTCTTTTATGTTAATAAAGGATTATCAATAGCTCTGGTGAAGAAGTGTGACTTGTTTCATTTGTGATAATAAAGGACTATCAATAGCTCTAGTGAAGAAGTGTGATTTGTTTCATTTGTGATAATAAAGGATTATCAATAGCTCTGGTGGAGAAGTGTGACTTGTTTGATTTGTGAAAATAAAGGACTATCAATAGCTCTGGTGAAGATGTGTGACTTGTTTCATTTGTGATAATAAAGGATTATCAACGGCTCTGTTGAAGAAGTGTGACTTATTTCATTTATGATGATAAAGGTTTATCAATAGCTCTGGTGAAGAAGTGTGACTTGTTTCATTTGTGATAATAAAGGATTATCAACGGCTCTAGTGAAGGAGTGTGACTTGTTTCATTTGTGATAATAAAGAACTATCAATTGCTCTGGTGAAGAAGTGTGACTTGTTTCATTTGTGATAATAAAGGATTATCAATAGCTCTGGTGAAGAAGTGTGACTTGTTTCATTTGTGAAAATAAAGGATTATCAACGGCTCTGTTGAAGAAGTGTGACTTATTTCATTTATGATGATAAAGGATTATCAATAGCTCTGGTGAAGAAGTGTGACTTGTTTCATTTGTGATAATAAAGGATTATCAACGGCTCTGGTGAAGAAGTGTGACTTATTTCATTTGTGATAATAAAGAACTATCAATTGCTCTGGTGAAGAAGTGTGACTTGTTTCATTTGTGATAATAAAGGACTATCAATAGCTCTGGTGGAGAAGTGTGACTTGTTTCATTTGTGAAAATAAAGGACTATCAATAGCTCTGGTGAAGAAGTGTGACTTGTTTCATTTATGATGATAAAGGATTATCAATAGCTCTGGTGAAGAAGTGTGACTTGTTTCATTTGTGATAATAAAGGATTATCAACGGCTCTGGTGAAGAAGTGTGACTTATTTCATTTGTGATAATAAAGAACTATCAATTGCTCTGGTGAAGAAGTGTGACTTGTTTCATTTGTGATAATAAAGGACTATCAATAGCTCTGGTGAAGAAGTGTGATTTGTTTCATTTGTGATAATAAAGGACTATCAATAGCTCTGGTGGAGAAGTGTGACTTGTTTCATTTGTGAAAATAAAGGACTATCAATAGCTCTGGTGAAGAAGTGTGACTTGTTTCATTTATGATGATAAAGGATTATCAATAGCTCTGGTGAAGAAGTGTGACTTGTTTGATACTACCTGCGTATAGACGTTCCTATTTTTGAAATAATATAGAAGGAAAGCAGGAAGTTAACAGCATCCACCACCAAGTCTTTGACTATTTTTGTCTGACCCCAGCACCTGGACTGTTTGTATAATAAACACTTGGGTATTGAATCTCAGTACAATAACCAGTAATCTCACTCCAAAATTATGGATTGGAACAATTACTGCTTTTGACAATGGATATTCAATAATTAGTGTAAATATAAACCTTATGTTATTTCAGAGAAAGGTGTTTGAATCTACAGACTTATACAGTATGACAAAAGTCAAGCATGAAGGTTAAGATTCACCCTTAAGCATAATGAATCTTTTCATCACTGCTAAATATACTGTAAGAAAACAAGAAATAGGATTATGCTTATGAAGTAAAATAGTAAAGGCTTACTGTTAATTATACTTAAAATAATATTATCCATAGTGTTGAATAAATTTCCACTTGTTTTGAATTTGGGAGGCAAACGTCATATTCTGTTTATCCTAATAGAATCAACTATTTAGTATTTTTTTATACTATTTATATAGATCCAGTAGGGGATCGGGTTATACTGATCTGTTACATTGTTATAATTCTATTTCCTTCTCTTAGGACAGTGAACAGTCAGTTTAGGTACTGGATCTTCTTGGCTTGAGTATTCATATCGGCTTGATTAATTGTTCTTTATTCTAGTCATTTCACTTACGTATAGTGGTTAAATCTATTAGATGGTGCATCTCCACCGCTGTCAGGGTCCTTCTTAACTAGATACCTCTCTTAGTAGGATACATTTTATGTCACTTACTTTAGTTTTATTGTTTTATGTAAGAAATCACTCTTTATATTTGACCGAAATTGTTTCTATACTTTCTGTCATTCTACATAAATACTGTTGTGACATTAAGCAGGTATGGTTCGTCTGATCGTCAAGAAATCATTAGCCTGATATAAAAATATTAGAGCTAATAAAATATTTAGGACGAGAATACATACCCTCTCTTAAAGGATCTTTACGTTCATCCTCTGAAACAAACTGCCTCAAACAGATTTCTACTGATGTATTTCATTTTTCAAAATCTTAATAAGTTTATGTTTCTCAGTGGATGGAACATTCGCAATAAGCTTCATTAACATATTGTAAAGTGTCATTACTCACAAATTTTAATTTTTTGTGCCGCAATAAATTTTACTTAACTGGTATGTGTTTTTGTTTCCAAATAATTATTTTTTACAAATAAACCTCGTGACTAGTTTTTAACATGGTGAAAATACAACGAAATAACTACTTTTTTAATTCATTTTATTTCAAGATGTTGTGGTCTTAAGCGTATATCAAAGAGTATGTATCATCAGTAATCGTGTTTGCTGTAGGCGTATGTGTGTTTTCTTATAACAGAGCCACATCGAGCTATCTACTGAGTCCATAGTTGCTGTAGGCCACAGTAGCGTAGTTAGTACGTGTGTAATTGTAAGGAGTCTGTGTATTTTTTCTATTGTTGCATTAAGAAAATACGTTAGTTATACCAGTATATCATTATCAGTAGCACATGCATTTTCCTCAGTGAATGAAGTAAACAAGGTAAGACGAAAGAAACCTAAGACACTTGAACATCTCTCAGCTCTGTTTAAGAAATAGGTACAAACCAAAGGTTTATTATTTTTTATTCGTTAATAATAAATATGTAAGGACAAATAAAAAATATCGTACGAGATTGGAGAGAAAAAAACACGTTTTGGCTGAAGGCCTTGAAAATTAATATATATAACCACTTCAATTTCTTGTAGGGTAAATACTTGATATACTTACTTATAGATATAAATACATTGAACTGAATATTTATTTAAGCATGCATGTTTTCACATTGCCCGAAGACTTTCGATCTACTCAATCCTAAAAACAGCAGAAGAGAAATCTTCTTGAAGCTTATGATGGGTTTGTCAGTGCAGAAGAACCACAAGATTGAAATCCGAAAATAATAACCTTGTTAGAGGAGACTCGGAACCGTTCGGGATTTCACCAGAGATTTTTATTTGATTTTGATTGGATCGTCCGCAAGCTGTGACTGATGTATGGTGGAAATAGCTGTGAAATTGAGTTACACAAATACTAGTTGAAAACCTTTAGGATTTACGATTGGATTTGTAAACTAGAAGAAAAAAAAATTCGTCGTTTCTTTCAACCTCTCCTCATCTATGGCTCTTGCAGGTTTTTATTACTGCACGTCGTGCTTTATCGAAAGATATTTGACACAACCAACTAGATCGTCGTTAGATTAAGGGTAACCACAAACTCGAACTGCCATCCTGCGGGATAGTATTTTGTCATACTCGGCTTATTTTGGAGGCTAGAAGTTGCCAGTCGACAATTAATTTGTGGGAGCTCAAGACCGCTACCACGTCGAGTTAAGAGGATTGTCTGTCCGACTAGAATGTCCCCGAACATGAGATCAGCTTTGTTTCGAGACGGAACTGATTTGGTTGACATAAAATCCGCCACTATCAGTACACGCTCTTAAATAACAATTTAGAGTCACAATAGAAAACATAAGTTTCTATCCTGGTATTATGGAGACACTTTGTTCTTTTTAAATTACTGAAAAATAAGTCTAATTTAACATATCTCTTACAGTAAAATTACTGTAACGCGTACCGAATATATAAATATATACCTATAATACGACAGAAATATACAGTGAGATTACACGATATTTCTATTTGGTATGCAAACATGAATATAAAAAGTGATAGCCAAGAAAGTGTGACACATATTTGTGTAATGTGTGTATGTGTATTATACACATACATAAATTGGTAATAATTTACTGAGATTTCATACGAAGAAATGAGACCATTCAGCACGATATGTTTAAACTAACAATCAGTGGATACTTTAAGTTATTTTAACCTTGCAGTAAACTTTTACTATTCAGTCAACAATTTGTTGTCGCGATTATTATTTTACCTTCACTTAGACTTTAGAATTTCTGTGCGAAGAACTTTTACAGTTTTGACTATTGCCAGCACCAAGTTATCGTTCAGAATGGACAAGAACTTCTTTTCGTCTCTTCATTATGAACACAATCAATAGACATTTTAACGACCCTTAATACATATATGTCTGAATTAGATTTCAGTAGGAAATGTATTAGTGGTTTCGCGATAAATTAAAATTCAGGGCTTGATACCCAAAGTGTAAAACGGCACACACACAGATATTTGCGCAGTTTTGTTTTATGTTATGGATTATCTGTATGCTTCAAGTTACAAATAAGCTCAAATTATGAGTGTGTTAAGGATTTTACGTATGTAGTAAAACTTAAATGTATAAATATGACAGGTATTCAAAACTAGGTTAGGCTTATATTACTGACTTACACTGTGTGTTTGTGTTTTTCTTATATTAATGCCACATCAGGTTATCTACTGACCCCACCGAGGGGAATCGAACCCCTGGTTTTAGCGTTGTAAATTCGTAGACTTATCACTGTACTAGCAGGGGACCAAACTTACATAGCCAGCCCTAAATAAGTCATATAAGTCGTAATAACCTGAAAAGTTTTCACTGATTATACATTTAAAATACAGTTTTCTAAACTATGGGTAATTTCAGAACTTATAATATCTACAAAACATAGTTTACTGAAATTATGCATTTTTCAAAGTTATACGACTTATTACCTAGAAGCACTTGGCTGATTGTACTTCTAAATCATAGTTTCAAAACTGTATTTTAACTCAGTAAATCACACCTATAAAATGTGATCTGATTATATCTGTAAAACTTATATACAGCACTATTGAAATTATGTGTTTGTAACACTGGCAAATCTTGCTATCTGGAGATTTTAGCCCGATTATATCTGTAAAACATTGTATTACAAAAACTAGGTATTGTTAAAATCTGTAAACTATACTTACCCAGAGATTCTGAATTGATTATACCTGTAAATCATAGTATTACTGAAAGTATATTTCGTTAAAATCATACCAACTCAGAGTTGATTATACGTATACATATATTTTCACGAAACTTTGTTCTTTTTAAATGTGACAGCAATAAAAGCCTCGCAGTAAAACAAACGACTGCCTGAGTGTTTGGTTTCCTTTTATAACAAAGCCACATCAGGCTATCTGTTGTATCCGCCGAGGGGAATCGAACCCTTATTATAGAGTTGTCAGTCTGTTGACTTACCCCTTTTCCACCTGTGGACCCAACGGTTCTCATCGAAAACGTTTTTCTCGACAGAGAAACTATGTATTGTTCACAACCGTGTTTGTATCTGAGAACGGCTGGTATGGGTATCAACACTTTTACTGAAGATGACCTAGGAAGGTCGAAACGTTGTTCTCTCCAGCCGTTCTGAGATACTTTTTTTTTTTTTCAAGTAGGTTTCTCGTCATCAAGAATCTTTGAACTGTTTATGTTCGCTAGTTGACCGGTCGTGGACTAATTGTTAGCTTGACGAACTGTGAGGTACAGAATTCTATAGTTCGCGTTCTGTTATCGCGCTCTGCACTTTGTAGCTGTGAGTGCTTATAAGAGTGACAGTCAGATAGTACCATTCAACTTGACGGGAGTGGCTCAAGAACGTGCATGCTCTCAATCATGCTATCCCATCAAAATTAGTGATGGCAAGCGCAATTGTGCGCGAAATTCAAAAATCAAACCAGATGTGCTACTTCCTTCATTCTTTACACGAAAATCGAGTATAGGTTCTAAAGTCATCACGTGCACCAATCACACTCATCAAAATTCTATACTGTCCATTATCTCATGAACTAGCTACCTTTGAAACCGTGTTTTGTATATAATTCAAATTGCAATTGTTTCAAACAGGGTGCACCGAAATCACGGAAATATATTACAACCTAAAGATGGATATAGGTAACTACCTAACAAGCTGTAATGGGTCATAATATACACAGTGTGATGTGGTACATATTATATGGCCTTGCTATATATATATATACTGTTAACAATATCAAATTATAATCGTCCACGAAATTTCTACTTTAGTTATTGTTCCAGTTCCTTCTACAGTGTCACACTACAACTGATATATAACTATATTCTGTTCATGTTATTGAATTGGAACTGACCCAAAGTGTGTGCTCTTTCTTACAGAAGACCAATATTTTAAATTATGTAAAGTTAGACAAGATACAATTGCTACAAGACCTTGTAATATGAATGACAAGCTGCAGAATGGGCTATCTGTGCTGTCGCGGTATATCCAAGGCATCGAAATCCAATTTTTTGGCGTTATAACCTCGTAGACTTCACGCTGAGCCACGGGTGTGCTAGGTATCAACTGTGCAGCAGTATAAATTATCTAGTGATGTCGAGAAAACCCACTTGTAGAGAAGAACCTTTGTGAACCTGACGATGATCGAAGAAGGTCGAAACGTTGTTCGCTCTTCTACGTAAAATATTTTCTCAACTCAAGCGAGCCGTTTTTGCATATATAGTATAAATTATCTGTTATTCGTGACTATGAAATTTTTGTCTATCAAATAGTGTGACGACTAATTAGTTAATTATAACTACAAATTGTTAGCAAAGAGAAAGAAATCGTATTCTCTGTTTATTGAGACAGTTCACTATTTACTGACAATGCACATATGACAAATATTTGACGGATGAATTTACTTTTAAACCCAAAAGAACAGGTTTAAATATCAGTAGTCATACTACAAAGTAATTGTGTAATTCGTTAATACTAATAGCTAGATATTACAACAATAAAACTAACATTAAACAGATAATTGCTGTTAATATTATCTAGATACTTAATCCACTACTTTAACATTCAATGCCTTACCTTCGCTCCTGTAAGTCTACAAATTTACAACTTTAAAATCAGTGGTTCGATTCCCCTCGGTGGACTCAGCAGATAGCCTGATGTGCCTTTGCTATAAGGATAACAAACACATTCAGTTAACTACTTCAAACTTCAATGCTTTCCCTGTTTATTTACATTTCATGTCAAGTAACTTGTTTGGAACCTTATAATTCAATAAGCATTTATGATCGTAATGGGATTCTGTTTATAACTGTTATTTTATGTATTGTTTACTATTTATTATCATAGCTATTATAGATATCTGCGTATTCCGCAAATTAGAATACAATCACTTATAAAATTAAAAAGAAAAATTAATTAGCCCTATATACTCAGTATAGTTTGTTACATTAACAACGGTTTGCACGTTGATTAATACTGCAATACCTCATTGTTACATTCATGTTATGATATAGGTCTGACATAAATAAACTAAACAAGTTTACTCTAGCTTTATTAATATTAAACATCAGAAGTCTTATATAGTTATAAAAGATTAGTAGGCCTAATATTACTGCTTTGTTCACAGTAGAAAAATTACAAGTATGAATAACTCTTTATCTTAAATGATAGAAAAAAAAAAACTTGTTAAATCATTAACGAACCTTACATTAGTGTTTAATTTTAAGTTTAGTAACTGCTTAGCATGTC
The DNA here is from genome assembly GCF_004210375.1 of Tachypleus tridentatus. Lineage (NCBI taxonomy): Eukaryota > Metazoa > Arthropoda > Merostomata > Xiphosura > Limulidae > Tachypleus > Tachypleus tridentatus. The sequence continues at coordinate 28,456,466 of NC_134830.1, read as the reverse complement.
AACATAATGATGTGTCGTAATGTATAATTGTAATTATGTTTATTATTGTTTTTTACTATTATTCCTTATCACATTTACTTGTTAATAGTACCGATAATAATAATAACTTATTACGTTCTTCACTAACGTTTTTATTTATATTACGAGCGTGTGTTTGTTTTCTTATAGCAAAGCCTGCTAAGCTCACCGAGGATATTGAACCCCTGATTTTAGCGTTATAAATCCGTAGACTTACCGCTGTACTAGCGGGGTGGCTTATATTACCTTTACAAAGAATTGTAGATTCAGTAATATTCCAAAGCTATCAGTAAACAGTCGTCCCTCATTTTGAAGTGATGGACTAGTGGGAAGGCAGATAATCAACAGTACCCACCACCAACTGATAGTTTAGTTTTGTTTGACGGAGCTATCTTATAGTTTACTCACCAGACCAAGCTCGGTATAGATTTTAGGGTTAAATAGTGGTGAAGTGTTAAACGTTTTTCATTTCAGTGCTCGGCCCGGCATGGCCAGATGTGTCAAGGCGTTCGACTCGTAATCTGAGGATCGTGGGTTTGAATCCCCATCGCACCAAACATGCTCGTCTCTTTCAGCCGTGGAGGTGTTATAAAGTGACGGTCAATCCCACTATTCGTTGGTAAAAGAGTAGCCCAAGCGTTGGCGGTTGGTGGTAATGACTAGTTGCCTTCCCTCTAGTCTTACACTGCTAAATTTGGGACGGCCAGCACAGATAACCCTCGTGTAGCTTTGCGCGAAATTTAAAACAAACATTTCAGTGCTAAACATGAACTCTATGTTTACATTTCACACATGTTATTAAATAGAAAAAATTATATCTGAATAGTGTTAATTCCAAATCTTTCCTTTTGAGACGATTATGTTTTAAAATTGTTATTATTACTGTGATAGCGACATTTGAGTGCCTTCACTACCAAGTACTCACTCTATTTAGACGATCTTAAAATTAAAGCACTCTATAGATTCACGGATGCTTAAATTTTGTAAAGGCTTTTTTTGTGCTTTATTAGCACTCAGGTTACTGATATGTTTTTTAATTTCTTTCCCTACCAATAGGTGTGCTCATGTATCATACTGGTTAATTTTATTATTTTTTCAGCATTCAGTGCAAAGAGCTAACAAAAGAAAAGTGAAATCACTGATTTTCTATGTAAGAGAACCCAGCAGTAATTAATTAATGGAATTAATTGCAGTATTTGTGACATTTGTGTTCAGAAATAATTAAAAAATATATTTAAAAAGCCAATACCTATTTCCCCCGGTAATTCTAGAATTAAATGCCTACCTACATAAGTTTAAATAAATATTTTTCTGATTATTAAAAATATAATTTATCAAGAATGTGTTAACGATACCTCATGCTATTTGTTTTTTTGTAACAATATTTTACCCGTGCCTTAACAGTTAATAAAGTTTAGAATATGTCTATAATATTTTAACAGTCTGAAAATTTTATAGCAAAGGTTATTGGACAAGTTATCCGATAACGTCATTAACATTTCGTAATATTCTATACAAACATAATACGCTCTACTGTACAAAAACTTACTAAAGTTTAAGATAAGGAGATTTACCATTTGAATATGTATACGTGACTAACAAATTAATTTGTTAAACCAACTCTGTGAAATAAGGAAAATTAATATTTAAGTACATCACAAAACGCTAGAAAACTAAAGTAATAATGGCAGTTAGTATTCTATCCATAGCGTTTAGTTTCGACTCACGAAATATATTAATAAACAAAACTAATGCTCAATTACATCTAAGTTGTAAAAAATAAACTCAGAACAGTTGAGGTAAACATAACGGTCAAATTGTAATAAAACTGAAATAAGTTCAATGGGCTAGCTGCTACTTTAATAGTAATGAAGCTGTTTAGTTTAATCGATGAGTTTCATTAGAAACTGTATTAATAATGAAGATTTTGACCTTTCTTAAATTTAACTAAGCTAATATCATAAAAAGTTTGTATATGAATTCTGAAAATTTAATTGGAACATGAGTGAAATCAAGTTTACAGGTCTAAACTTCTTTTCAATGAATCTAGTGAGGAAAATGGTATAATTTAAAAAATTAAACTTGTATAAATATCTATAGAGATGTAGAAATTAAGGTAGAAAACAATTAGATTAAAGCACACTCAATTAAAACAAAAACAACAAAAAAACTTCACAGAATTTAAGACGTATGTATTCAAATTTCTATACAGATGAAATAAATATATTTATAGATAAATTAGAATAATATTCTGTTTCATTACAGGTCCAAATATTTTGCTGCCCGCTTTTGCAACTCCCCGACTGGGAGTTCCATATCTGCCACCAGAATGCCTTTCTTCGTACTACCCGAGCTGGCGGTGCAGTCCGGGAAGCAGTTTCGCGCTAAAAGCTACACCAAGATTGGAATCTGCCCTTCCTTTCTTTCCCTTTTTCTCTCCACATCTTCATTCCTACGCCAGTCAAGATGTGTCATCAAACGGTATGTTTCATTTGGAACGTGCTTGGCGTTTAATAAGATTTAATGTTCAGATTTCAAATCATACAAGGATTTCTTTTATATACATGTTGCGGATAAAGACTTGAACTAAAACGAGGAAAGATTCGGGTTTTTGTTTTCGTTCATTGGAGCTGTGTCGCGCGAGAGTTTGAAAACAAATTTTCTTATCAGTGACAACATAATGTTCGAAGCTTTACTGGAAGTAAACTATCAGTTTTAAGGGAAGAGTTATTTTTACAACGAGTTCAGCTCTAGACACGGAATAAATATTTATCGTTAACAACGTTGTCATCCAAAATAACAACAATAATTCTCAAGTTGGGAAGTTCGGGGACAACCTTAACATTCAAGTATAGTTCATGAGTCTCAAAAGTATTATGACTGCCGAATCTACTGACATTCCAATAAAATTCACATAATGAAAGTCAGACACATCTGTTTTCTTCTGCGAAGTAAAGTAAACACCAGCTACTCTTACTTAATCTAAGAGGGTTAGGGAGGGTAACTTTTCGCGAATGGCCTCTTTACAGCAGATATCTAATTAGGTCTGCGTAGCTATTGAATTAACAGAACTGAGGACTGTAACGTTGCAATGATTATCTGATGTGATCACCTTGTCTGAACATCTAAACGCTAGACTACGTTAAAGAACTTGGTTCACAGTAAGCAGATCGTATATGAAATATTAAATGCACATAACACACTTATATTACCTCTTGGTAATTTAATTATAGTGACAGTAAAGTATATAAAATTCAATTTTATCAACGATTGAAACTATTTCAGATCTGCAACGCGAGAAATACAACGTTTCTTTTTTTGCATATGCAGTATTATAAAATAATTATTTCCACTATATTTCAATAATTTAAACTTTAAAAAAACATACACCTCCTCAGTAAAACGTGATAGCTATTTCTCTTATCCAGAATATACAGAAATGTGTTAAGAATTGAAATGATGAATAAAGAATATTTTGTATATGAATTACACAATAACAACCTAGAACGAAACCAAATTCATGAGTTTATTTTCAATATCAAGTCAGAGTAGTTTCAAACAGAATCAAAAACAAAACAGTTCACTACAGAATGGCCCGGCATGGCCAAGCGTGGTAAGGCGTGCGACTCGTAATCTGAGGGTCAAAGGTTCGCATCCTCGTCGCGCCAAACATGCGCGCCCTTTCAGCCGTGGGGCTTTATAATGTGACGGTCAATCCTACTATTCGTTGGTAAAAGAGTAGCCCAAGAGTTGGCGGTGGGTGGTGATGACTAGCTGCCTTCCCTTTAGTCTTAGACTGCTAAATTAGGGACGGCTAGCACAGATAGCCTTCGAGTAGCTTTGCGCGAAGTTCAAAAAATAAACAAACACTACAGTATTATGACTAAGGCCAAGTCGTAAATTATTTAAAACTATCTACAGTAATATATATATATATTTTCTGTGTTTCAGAGTTTTAAGAAATATTGTGATACAAATTTATTAAAGCTTCACAGACAAACTTCATTAAAATCGATTCGTGTTAAGTTTAGTAAATATTTATAAACACGTAATATTCTACTAGAAGAAAATGTTGATTTTTATTTTTATCCCGACAAAACTTTATTTAAACAACTATTGAAATTTGAAGTAACAAGTGTAACAAATTGAACCATACACCGAAGAGACATGTTTAATGTGTGTAAGCATGCAGTAATTTGATCACAAAATGTAAAACAAAATCAGTACCATATTCAAAAGGAATGGTAGGAACTTTTCTCTGTAGGTTTACTTCAGTCTAACATATACAAATGTTTTCCAGTACGCCAGTAAATAAAGAAAAAACAGATTAAGTTAAAATTTATATATTTTGTATCAAAGTATTAATATCTAATAGTTTATTCAAATCTACAGAAGACTGAGTAAGTAATATTCAAACGACTTTTAGAGTCTTACCATGTTGTTAGAGTCCATGTTGCCACATACAGTCATGCCAGGATCTCAATCTTCACGATACAACATATTTTAACCTCATATTTACAAGACTTAAATCAAAAGAACTGATTTTAAACTTACAGCTTGTAGGACCTAAATAAAAAAGTTGATTTTTATCCTTATAATTTATAGGATTTAAACCAAAACGACTGTTTATAACTTTACAGTTTATAGGACTTAAATTAAAAGAATTTTTTCTTACCGTTACAGCTTATAGGACCTAAATTTAAACTGCTGAGTTTCAGCATATATGGAATTAATCAGAACAAAGATGACTTTGGCACTAATTTTTATAAACATTGCGGTTTATTAGATATACTTAATACTTTGAATGAAGTAACTTATGGAGTTTGTTAGATATACTTAATACTTTGAATGAAGTAACTTATGGAGTTTGTTAGATATACTTAATACTTTGAATGAAGTAACTTATGGAGTTTGTTAGATATACTTAATACTTTGAATAAAGTAACTTATGGAGTTTGTTAGATATACTTGATACTTTGAATGAAGTAACTTATGGAGCTTGTTAGATATACTTGATACTTTGAATAAAGTAACTTATGGAGTTTGTTAGATATACTTAATACTTTGAATGAAGTAACTTATGGAGTTTGTTAGATATACTTGATACTTTGAATGAAGTAACTTATGGAGTTTGTTAGATATACTTGATACTTTGAATGAAGTAATTTATGGAGTTTGTTAGATATACTTAATACTTGGAATGAAGTAACTTATGGAGTTTGTTAGATAAACTTGATACTTTGAATGAAGTAACTTATGGAGTTTGTTAGATATACTTGATACTTTGAATGAAGTAATTTATGGAGTTTGTTAGATATACTTAATACTTGGAATGAAGTAACTTATGGAGTTTGTTAGATATACTTGATACTTTGAATGAAGTAACTTATGGAGTTTGTTAGATATACTTAATACTTTGAATGAAGTAACTTATGGAGTTTGTTAGATATACTTAATACTTGGAATACTTAATAATACTTTACGTTCTGTGTATGGATGAATAATGTAGACTTTATCTCCAGTCAGTACGAAATTTACTTTCAATAAAGTGAATTAATTTCTAGTAAATTAATCAAAATAATTATTTTGACCTCACACTTTCAATTAAACTGACAACAGTGTAATGTCTACTAGTAGGTAGCAAGCATTTTGACCTCACATTCTAATTAGTTATTATTCAATTAGAGAATACATGTATTCTTGTCATTACTTCTGGGATGGGTCCAGTCTAGGCTCATATCAAGTGCACTTATAAAACTTACAATATGTGGCAAGGTTGCTGATAGCCCCCCAGTGGCTCAGTGGTATGTATGCGGACTTACAACGCTAAAAACAAAGTTGCTGAGCTATTATATATTTTGTATATAATCAGAATTAATAGCAAATCTGTTTTATAAATTCAATTTTGATTCGCGTGTTGAAAACAGAACCTTAAATTTCAAAATTATTAAACGTTTGGTTCAAGTATAGATACAATATGAAGATTTATTAGGTCAACCTTAGCAGTATCTCACACTAAATGTGGAAAAAACTATGTCACAGATTCAGATATCTGAGTATATTCACCTCGATTTAGAAATATTGATCAGGTAAAGAAAAACTAGCTAACCGCACCCTCAGCCTACATGACTACTAATAAGCAGTTAGTGAGATTGACTGTCGCAGTTTTAACAGATGAAATTACAAAGAGTATGCAGACTGGTATTGCGACTCGAACATTGCACCTTCCAATCTGCAAACCATCACACTAATCTTTGGGTCACATTCGGCCCACACTTAATAAAAAAAGGTGTCTTTATCAGTTTAAGCTCAAGTTAAAAATTGTTTAACATTAGTTTTTATTTGTTCCAAGCTATCATTCTAATCATTTTCACAGGAATGAAAATATTTTTTTATATTTGAATTATATCATCTACTTTGATTTTACGCCGTACAAAGTGCAAATAGCCCATTGTGCAATTTCACATTAAGAAAACACCAACCCATAATTTACTTTAAAACTAATATCGTAACTTTACGAAAATGTCGTATCTGTCATAAGAAATATGAAACAATAACTTTGAAGAATCCTTATGTATGCATACACCAGTAAATTAAATGTATGTAAATTACTCTTACAGTAAAGTTAAATTTATGTGTATATATATCTTAGGAGTTTTACATCAATGTAGTTTTATTCCTATAAACAAATAACGTGCGAGTCCAGTATCTAACTTTAAGTGTTTTATACATTTCCCAGCACCTTTCGTCTTTACGGAAAACTCAAAAACTACTTTCTGCCGTGTTTGATGTCGAACTTTTACAGTTCTTGATATTACCAAGGTTCAGTTGATGCTATAATGTGATCTTTCCACAGTGCATTGAAGCAGTAAATATACAGTTATCTGAACACGTGGTGAGCTCGTATCCCGACAGCCAGATTATCCGAAATATATTGCCCGATATGTGGTTGTACTGTATCTCTTTCTTTGTTAGAACATCTGTCATTTCTGCCTTGCAGTCGAGTGAAGGTATTGCTCGTTTCAGCCTCCAGGCTCTAGGAAGAAAAAAAAATGAGTAGCGAGCGCTACGAGTAATTTTCCACGGGGAAGTGTTTCTAGCTGGTCGTCTGGCGAGTTCCCACGCTCCATCACTTGCCAGTGTCCGTAGCAGGCCTAACACATACAACCAGCACCTTTGGTAGCAGCCAGTGGATATTGACACAAGTGTGGGCCGAGAGACCAAAAAAGACATCTTCGCTCTGTCTGCTAAGCTCGTTTATTGTTCTAATCAAGCACTGCCTGAGGTGCTGAAAGTGATTTTCTCTGCTCTAACCAAAACAAGGATCAAGGATGTACAAGATGCTAGTGTAATGCTGTCTGGCTTTGTTACGTATACAGCATGCACATCGTCTTTATACATCATTTACAAAATACTATAGATCACGGTTAGATGAACTTCAATGAAAAACCTTCGAAACAGCACCGTGAATAAATAATATAAGTAACAAATGCAAGAAGAATCCTTCGTGTATTATGAGAAATGTTGATACACCGTACAAGTACCTAATTAGGTTGTTTTTTTTTTCTACTTGATTTTATGTATGCTGTATGATCTTTTTTTTTTTTTTGTATTTCGTTCAAGATTGCTAGTATATCCTATTACATGTTCCTAGTAATATTATTCAAGAGTTTCAATATCACAAATAATTTGTCATCATCACCTACAAGGTATTTTAGTGGAAAAAACATGGGTGTTGTCTCTCTCCCGAACGCGAGATGTCGTTTTTTTTATTTCATTTTCGCCCAAAGCTATTTGAGGGCTATCTGCGCTAGCCGTCCCTAATTTTGCAGTGCAAGACTAGAGGGAAGGCAGCTAGTCATCACCACCCACCGCCAACTCTTGGGCTACTCTTTTTACCAGCAAATACAGGGATTGACCGTCACAACGCCACAACAACTGAAAAAGTGAGCATGTTTGGTATGACGGGGATTCGAACCCGCGATTCTCAGATTGCGAGTCGAGTGCCTTAACCACATGGTCATGCCGGGCCAAGATGTCGTTTAAACAAAAAAAAAAACGCAAGAAAACCTTTTGTAATATGAGCTGGTATAATATAAGAAATCACCAGTTAAAATTGCAAGATGTTATGAGGTGAATTATAAATCACTCCTTATTTGGCCCGTCATGGCCAGGTGGTTAGGGTGGTCGACTCTGAGGGTCGTGGAGGGCGTTATAATGTGACGGTCAATCCCACTATTCGTTGGTAAAACAGTAGTCCAAGAGTTGCCGGTCGGTGGTGATAACTAGCCACCTTCCTTCCCTCTGGTCTTACACTGCTAATTTCGGAACGGCTAGCGCAAATAGCCCTTGTGTAGCTTTGCGCAAAATTCAAAACAAAAAATAAACACTTCTTATTCGATCTTAGTTTAGTCTAGCCTAAACAATAGTCACTTCGATCAGTCTCCAAATGAGATTAAAGAATCGGATGGATTAAAATGAACGAATTATATTTATTTTGCTTTAAATGAAACAGTAACCTTCTGTGATTTCGAACACCTATAATTTTAATAAATTGGCGACGTCATAAATAGCAAAATACCATAAATTTCATTGCTTGTTATATGCATGGTCACAATATCATCATGTTATCCGTTATTCAATCCTATTCTTTAAAAAAACCCATAGTGATTAATATTTAAGTATGCTACACTTACATATCAATGTCTGGAATTTTAAAGTAGTCTCTACAATTAAATATCCATACTTTCTACACAATTTCAAAAATACTGAAACACAAAGTATCAGTTAAGCCTTTTTTTTTCAGTGTCACTGTGAGGATAAAACGACAAGAAAGTAAGGCTTCGCAATGTGAAAGTAATATACCAAATTGTGATGCCATGTTTTCACGAGCTCCATGATCTTTTTAAGAGACTTTATTTGTGCACAAGCTGAAAAATCGTTTTGGAAATGACTGATTTTGAAGCACTTCGTCCTTTTAAATAAGTCGTTTCTTAGATTGTCTTTAATTATATTATTATCCAGTAAAGATAAAATCACTGTCTTTTCTAAATCCTCTATATTATATAAATCATTTACAATGACTAGATCTAAGATAGAAGGCCCGGCATGGCCAGGTGGTTAAGGCACTCGACTCGTAATCTGAGGATCGCGGGTTCGAATCTCTGTCACACCAAACATGCTCGCTCTTTCAGCCGTGGGAGCGTTGTAAAGTGACAGTCAATCCCACTATTCATTGGTACAAGAGTAGCCCAAGAGTTTGCGGTGGGGGTGGTGATGACTAGCTGCCTTCCCACTGTTAAAGTAGGGACAGCTAGCGCAGATAACCCTTGTGTAGCTTTGCGCGAAAAATTCAAAACAAACCAAACGAAAATAGACAATTTATCAAGTGCAGCTGAGATAAAAAGTTTTATACTATTTATTCGAGTAGCACCAATTTACGGACAAACTGGTTCGGGTTTTTCTTTTTTTTGTGTGTATGAATTTATACATAGAATGATCTATACGAGCCACGCCCACAATCAAACAAAACTGAAAACCGAGGAAACTTCGAAGTTCTCGAGTACACCAATATATTCATCTTCTATATATCACATTTTATTTTGTAATGATGTATACGAAGAGAACGTCAGTGTTGACGTGGGATTGATGGATGAACAAGGATCATACCGTAATAATTATTTTCCTAGCATAGCGAGTCCTTACTGACGTATGTGGATCTATCTCTACATCGCATATATACATACATATGCATTGCAGGCTTAGACTTATCATTTCCTCTTCTCTGACAATTCTATCTTCATCCAAGTACGTTGACTGCTGGAGAAAGAATCCGTATGATACGAAGAGCTCAGATCTGTGTAATTGCTAATAGGCGCTAGACCCTGGGTTGTCGCCATACGTGGCGGGCCCCAAATTAAGTCCGCTGCGAGTTGTGCGCTTCACGTGTGTAGTATGTTCTACACATAAGAGTCGGAGCCTATATGGCTCTATTGCCGATAATAACGTAGACAGTGTTTGCTCACAATTGATCTCGGACTAATCACCCCTGACTATCCTGTTTAATACCATAAATCACCACCCAAGACGTAATTATATTTCACAGGAATGCAGTATACAGCCTGTTGATCCAAGCCAACCGCAGTTATCCATCTGCTAGAAACCTGTGCTTTAATACTCAACAAATTTACCGAGTCTTGAGCCTCCTTGTGGACATAAGTAGAATAAAAAGGAAGGCGCCACCCTGGCGACAGCCCCTCGCTGGACAAGGGAAGCTTCATTTAAAATGATCATCACATAACAGTAAGTAGAGTGGGCGCAGTTCATAGCGCGTCGCTTATGTTTTAAGCAGAAATGAAATAATTCATAAAACAATTGTAGACGAGTTCCTGGTTCTCCAAAATACAAAATTATTGATAAGTGAAAATATTAGGCTTGACTTACTTCTTAATTATGGGGGTAGCTGTTCTAAGTTTGAGAGAAAAAATCTGTCTCCACAGGAATTATTTACTTATGGACTGTGAATCAGGACAAGTTATAGGCCTATACTTAAAACACATTCAGAGATAAGTGTATTATTATACTTTAACCACACGCTGTTAAAAACATATATATTTAGCTGAGAAGTCAGATAGTATTTTATCTGTGTTCAGTAATAGTAATGATACTACAATACGAGGGAGGTAAAATACGATAGGGTGTGAGTGTGTTTCCTCATAACAAAACCACGTTGGGCCGTCTGCTGTATCCATCGTAGAGAATCGAACCTCTGATTTTAGCGTTGTAAATCTGTATACTTACTGTTATGTCAGCGGGAGACATAACATGAATTATTTACATGAACTAATATTTTACAGTTTTCTTAGCGCACGTTACTGTAAATTTTAACTAGCATGCAGGATTAAATCTTTCAAAACCGACTTACTTTTTAACGAAATTCATCTGCAAGCCACCGTATTATGTTTATCTTAAGGTAAAGAAAGAAGGGAAAAAGATGGACCTAGTTCCCCGAAAAAAAAAAAATTTAATTAACAATACTACTACATTGTTTGTTTGTTTTGAATTTCGCACAAAGCTACTCAAGGGCTATCCGTGATAGCCGTCCCTACTTTAGGAGTGTAAGACTAGAGGGAAGGCAGCTAGTCATCACCACCCACCGCCAACACTTGGGCTACTCCTTTTACCAATGAATACAGGGATTGATCGTCACAATATAACGCCCCAACAACTTAAAAAGCGAGCATGTTTGGTGTGATCGGGATTCGAACCCGCGATCCTCAGATTACGCGTGGAGTATCTTAACCACCTGGCCATGCCGATCCTACTTTTAAGGCCCATGTGTCTCTAACGCTTAATTGTTGTGATTACATTTCATTTTTGAGGCCCACGTGTCTCTAGCGCTTCTAGTGTTATATTTAATTGATAAGGTTTATCTATCTCAAGCGCTTCTAATGCTGTAATTATATTTAGTGTGTAAACTCAAAATGTCTTTAGCGCTTCTAATGTTTTATTTATATTTAATTCTATACTTTCTAACACTTATAATATAAATACATTTTTTGTGCTTCATATATTTATAATTACATTCAGATGCCAAGTCTCTCTGTTTCTGAACATTGCAAGTTCAATTAATTTCAAACATTAGAAGCATCGAAAATACGAGGCCATGTTTAATAATTTGTTTCTAGTAAATGCAAACCTACACAATGGGCTAATATTGCTTTGCCAATGATGCGCGTCGAAGCCCGAATTTTAGCGTCATTAGGTTTCAAACTTACAACTGATACACGTGGAGGGGTCACATGAGGACCGTAAAAGCTATATTTAATTACGGTTATTTAATAAGTTTATAAAACGAGCTTTAATGCGTTACATCACTGTCATAATCACCTTACAACTTCGATGTTTCTCATTTGACTGAGGTAGGTGAAAGAAACGCCCATTTAAAAACATCTGAAAGGTCATAGGAAAACACCGACACACATTTTTACTTCGCCATAAAATGCAAGAGAGAGTGTAGGAAGATTCTCAAATCAACGATGTAAGCTACTTTCATGAAAAGAAACAGAGTTTTTAATTTCAAAATATAATCAATAAATCCTTCTCTGATAACGGACAGCCCAGATTTCGCTGTTGTCGTTTCTTAAAGATTTTTACTGTTATGTGACACGAGAGTTCGTGATTAACGAACACATAACACTTAATTATGTTAGCATGTGTGTAATGTAGAATGTAAGAGCACCATGATATTCAATAAACGCTTATAGCTTAAAGATATTAAGGTATAAAGAATGTTTGTTTGTGTTTTAATTTTGCGCAAAGTTACACGAGGGTTATCTGCGCTAGCCGTCCCTAATCTAGCAGTATAACACTAGAGGGAAGGCAGCTAGTCATCACCACCCACCGCCAAATCTTGGGCTACTTTTTTACCAACGAATAGTGGGATTGACCGTCACATAATAACGCCCCCACGGCTGAAAGGGCGAGCATGCTTGGTGTGACGGGAATTCGAATCCGCGACCCTCAGATTACGAGTCGAACGCCTTAACCCACCTGGCCATGTCAGACCTTCGATACTTATAAAGTACTTTCGACATTTCACGTACAGGATGAACATATTACAATGCATAAGCTAATATGGCAAAGATGATGAAAAATTATTTATTCGTTGTATGGTCAAAATACTGTCCTCTCTTAAAATATCAGTTTATGTGAAGAAAAATTAACTTCCCTCTAAAAATTGCGAGACCGTTAGGAAAGCTCACCCCACTCCCTGATTTCTATCCACCTTAGCTTCTCCCACAGTTTGTTCTGCTTATTTTACGTACTGTGTTATTTTATTCGTACTTCTTACTGGAAATTAATAATTTCATTGTTCTAGATTTCCAAAATTTCACTAAACAAAGGGCTTCAGATGAATCCACATGTGAATAAACACCAGATTTGTGTCTAGTTTTCATATTCCCAATCAAATATTCACAATTTTTCTACATAATTCTGATACAAAAAAACTTGTTATGAGACAAACTGAATATCGAATACAAACACCGTGTCTCTTTAAAAAACTCAGAAGTAACAGAATTAAATGTTTAACGCACACAATCGCTTGTTTGTTTGTTTTGGAATTTCGCGCAAAGCTACTCGAGGGTTATCTGCGCTAGCCGTCCCTAATTTAGCAATGTAAGACAAGAGGGAAGGCAGCTAGTCATCACCACCCACCGCCAACTCTTGGACTACTCTTTTACCAACGAATAGTGGGATTGGCCGTCACATTATAACGCCCCACGGCTGAAAGGGCGAGCATGTTTGGTGCGACGGGGGCATTGTTGAATCTACCTTGTACATATAACAAATTTTTAATTAACGAGCAGTTTAATACCAATTGTAAATTTACTAACTTGTAACGCTAAAGTCCGAAGTTCCATTCCCTGTGATATACACAGTAGATAGTCAAGTGTGGCTTTGCGTTAAAACAAACGATAACATTAACCTAACTGGAGAAAGTAAATACATAAATGCTGTAAAATAAAACCTGATGATTTTACGTCTGTAAGCAAAAAGCACTGAAAATTATAAAGAACATTAACTGTGCCAGGGAAATAGTAAAAATAAACAATAATATTTCATAATGAACAAGTAGCTCCACCTATTCGTCTACAATCAGTATCAAGTAATGATAATAACTACAGTGTTAGAAAGACGATCTTCATTTATTAATTTAAATCTTCAAAATTCTGCCTGGTTCGCTTGAAGCACCAGTTTTAAACCGTCGTGTAATAGGCTTAGTCCTCTTGTGGAAGTGGCGGTTTCAAGTCGTCTTGTTATTGTTATATATAAGCTTAGCCCTGATGTTAAAATGCCCATTTCTAACCCCTGTGATACACCTTTTGCTTTTCTTTTGCATTTCCAGTTCCAAATCGCTGTCATCTAGTCTTAGACCCTCTTGTTTATAGCATGGGTATAATTTTCTCGTCTTTGTAAACTACAGCAAATAATTGCACTTGTAAGTCAACTAGAAATATTCGAGTCCGAAATTATGAATGTCATTTTAAACTAAAATTTGAGAAATTATTATATTGAACTAAAAATAAGTGTACGTTTTTCAAACGTACTAATTTCTTGCAACTAAAAATACAATTGAAATTTATAATATTTCATCTATAACAAAGCATTTTTAAAATCATCCCTCTCTCCACTCGTACCTCAGTGTGTCTGGCTAAGTTTACGGAGTCACAATGTTAAAATCCTGGATTCGATTCCCCGCCTTGGATAGATCAGAGATAACCCATTGCATAATTCCACGCTAGACAACAGCAACAACCAATCAACTCCTTGTTATCGACGTGAAGCAGTCGACGATTTATCATCCGAACTGAAATACAAATGTTTGGTCATCCATTCTATGTTTGTAAACAAACATTTGATAGGCGTGGCTTCACAGCTTTACAATTCAAAGTTAAGGACGGCTAACTCATGTAGACTCGATTAACATCAAAGCAAAATTCATCATATAATTTCTATTGTTTCACTACTGCATAGAGAATAGCCAAGAATAGCAAGGGTAGTTCAGAACTACTGCTGCCTGCTTAAAAATACAAATGTTAATGCTCATAGGTATTCTCAACAACTATTTTGATCTATTTCCTGGCGTCACTCGAGGGAAAGTGTCATACATCATATACATGTTTGATGCGATTGAAGTTAGGTAAGTTTGCTGGCCACTTCCATTTGGTAATCCCTTCATTTTCAAAGGACGAGATAACCAGTTTAGTATGGTAGAGCTTAGCGCTATGGTCCATTAAGCTAAAGTGAAGGTTAAATACAACAAATCATGGAAGTACAAAGAGCCGTATGTTGTAATAGTGTGTTGCATTGACGGCTGCAAGATGTAGAGATTGATACATCCACCAAGTCCTGTTCTTGCACATCATCAGCTTATGGATAAAGTCATCGTATGAAAATAGAATTGGGGCTAGTTTCGGATTTTCTTCTAATAGGAAGTGTGATTTACCTATAACAAAAAAGAATACTCTTCCGCTTAACTTGCTTTTCTTCACATTTTCATATCAACTTTCGTGTACCTTTCTAAAAGACAGCTGCAGTTCAATGGGTATTTAACATTTAGTCTAGCCTTTTAAAACCTGTTTCTAATGTTTTTGTTACTGATACGACATCCATTTGCTACTATAAATATCTGACTTAGTCTTGACACAGACACTTACAGTTGCAACAAATTAGGACCAGCAGATAGCTGTTATCTGCTTATATCGCGAACAATTGTTTGCCATGTCCAGATTTTCTAGCAAATTTCTAATTGATTTGAGAACAGTTCCACATCTGTTTGTGTGATTGGTTGGTTTTCATTCGTCCTAAGATACTCATAAATTTAAAGCCCAGATACTTTTTATAAATTCTAGCCATAGTTCAGGAACAACTTAGAACACTTTCAAATGTTGTAATTCTCTTCAAGGCTATTAACCCATTGGCTGCTGATTGACCATATACGGTACAGTCTGCCTACGACAGATTAAAGCGTGTGCCTTATTTGGTGTACGGCGTTTAGAACAGCCGCAGTCACTGAGTTAAGGCAATGTCGTATGGTAAAACTATATGTTTGGCACTAAATCACTAATCAATTTCATTTAACATCATCATGCCTGACTTAAATTGGAGAGAGCTGAATGCGGTGGTTAAAGCTATGTAACATGAGAGGTTTTACCATAGCTGTATTTTTGTAAATTTAAATTATCCTTTAACTTTTTTTGTGCATTGTATTTGAAAATTAAAACCTTAACTATTTAAAACAGAATGATGTGAAGCACCTGTGTCTAATGGTACCTCACGTTCCACAAAGTTTCACATAACTGTCTGAAAGCGTCCTTAAAATCAACTCAGTTTGTGTAATTCAACTGACATGAAATGACACAGCATCGGATTCTTCTTTATTTTTCATAGTTCTGTATGGTGCATATTATGCATTATATTATTAACATGTATGTTTATGTCGGTTGCTTTCAATAGTGTAAAGAGATTATGTTACTGTGAGAAAAGACTGCCAGGAACGTCTTTCCTAATTTGTCCAAACTGATTTAAAGAAGGCATTGCTTTCATGTCTGCTAAAGGGTGCAAAAGCTAATAAATTTTTGACACTCTATTATAAAACCTTCATAATTCACCTTCCTATAACTTGTTTTCTGTTTTTGCGGTAAAAGGTTTCATCATTTTTTTTCTGAATACTTCATTCTGGACACATCCTCAAAATTAGCTTTTATGTGTCTCCAAGTGTTTTAGGTTTTATATATGTATATATTATACAAACTTATGTAATTTGTATAATCAATACTGGCTTAAGTAGACTGAATCGGTTGCTAATGTATTGTATGTACAGATAAACAAATGTAATAAGCTCCAGTTCCTCATTGTATAGACGGATAATCAGAACAAGTAGTACAAAGCTTGTCCCAAAGGAATCGACGTCAAATCTCGTTGGTCAGTAACATAATGAGTACTGACAGATGGCTAGAAGTTGTATACACCACTGACCATTGTGAAACTGAAGCTTGAAGGTGGAAGTATGCACCAGTTGTTGTTTTTTTCTTTCTGTATAATGGAGAGTACATTACAAGATTACCTATTATATTATTACACACATAATACAAGGATGACGAACAAGAACTTAGAGTAAGGAGTTGTTTCTTATTTCTTGTCATCTTTACAATAGTTTAAATATTGTTACTTACAATAATAGTTTAAATGCTGTTACTTACACTTCAGATGCTAAACGTTCGGCGGTTCCCATTAAAGTACATTCTCGAGATATCGAATTCGTTCGTGAACTTTTTTTGTGCATATTACAGGAAATAATTCAGAAGTTAGATAACTCGCAAACGTAAATATCGAAATAGCATAAACACGATTATACAAAAAAATGAAAAACATTGTAACGGTGTATATTTCGAAATCGATTACCACGTGCGTGTAGTCTATTTCAATTTGAAACGATACCTTTCAGATAGTGTCTTAATATTCGTCATTTTACTATAAACGATTCTGGTAATGTTTCTGGAACTTCCATAAGTTGACTTTTCCTTTTATTGATTTACTATTTTCCTTACTAACACCAAAGTGATACTCATAACCCAAAGTGCTTATGTTCGTTAACTCATAAACAAACATTGGTTGCGTGCGACCGAGGCCCTTATTCTGTTGTAGGTCGTACACAAGAAACCAATTTCATTCATTTCACCTTTACAACAAAATGTACAGCTTGACAGACCGATATAAAACATTAACAACGCGGATTAGTCTTTTATAGGTTGACCCAACCACTCTCATAATAAAGCGAGTGAAAAACGCTGCTGTACGTTATTGATTTTTAATGGTTCGTCACGTTATATTTTCTATCCTGCTTTTGTTCTAAATATCTTTTCATCTAGTCGGCAAGTAACATTTAGTCAAATATTAAATAAACAGATTGACAAAAAAATCTAGCTGTGTACAGCTAATCATTCTAAGTATTACATTATTAAGTAATCTCTGTGGTTTTAACAATACTATTCTATAACACTAGATATTTGTATTGTACTGAATCTTCGTCGCTTCAACAGTACTATACTAAACACTAAATATTAATATGACACTGGATCTTCGTTGTTTTAAAAATACTATACTATAACACTAAATATTGATATAATACCGAATCTTCGTTGTTTTAACAATAGTATAACTATAACACTGGATATTGGTATTATACTGGATCTTCGTTGTTTTAACAATACTATACTATAACACTAAATATTGTTATAATTCTGAATCTTGGTGATTTTAATAATACTATATTATAACAGTAGATATTGGTATAATAATGTTATTTAAAAAAAAAAACACAAAACTAAACATAATCTTTCATATTATTTATATCAATTGTAAAGAAAATGATGGCGTTATGACCCGCATGAATGAACTTGTAAAAAGCTATTTGAATGTCACTGTTACCATCATGAAATTGAATTTATATAAATCATACAATATATTTTAACTTAGTGTTAAATAGGTATTATTCAAATCGAGCTTAGCTTTCTTTGATTTCAAGTTAAATTAAACTGCGTACGAAAGACTTATTGTGCTCTTAGCGTTAATGGAAACCAGTAGATAATATTTAACTGTACAGCTATCGATAAAACAGGCAACCTATAAAAAGCGACTCCTGAGTGATATTTCTTGGAACTCATTTCATAAAATTTTTATCCATAAATAGCCTTTTTTGATATATATTAGAAATAACATTTACTGAAAATAACAGTTAAGTAACTGCTATAAACAAAGTTTAATACAGCGAGCTATACAGCATCTTTCAAAATAATTTGTGGATAGTTAAGTAAACATTTCTATATGCATAAATAAAGTATTTTAATCAAAAGTCCGACGTGTCCCAGTGGGTTAAGGCGTTTCACTGGCAATCTGAGGGGCGCGGGTTCGATTCCCCTTCGCACCAAACATGCTCGCCCTTTCAGCCGTGGAGGCGTTACAGTATGATAGTAAAAGAGTAGCCCATAAGTTGACGGTGGGTTGTGATAACTAGCTGCCTTCCCTTTCGTCTAACACTGCTAAATTAGGGACGGATAATGCAGATTTACCTCGTGTAGCTTTGCGCGAAATTAAAAACAAACAAGCAATCTAATCAAAAACAAGTAAAAGCTACAGATAACAAGAATAATTATCCTAAATTAACCTAAAAATTGTTTTTCTTTATTCAGATATCAAGTAATTTGTCTGGTAGACAAGTAACATTGCCTAAATATAGTGGAATAGGGTTTTATAAAGACAGCTAAATATTCTTGTTTGTTTGTTTTGAATTTCGCACAAAGCTACTCGAGGACTATTTGCGCTAGCCGTCTATAATTTAGCAATGTAAGACTAGAGGGAAGGCAGCTAGTCATCATCACTCATCGCCAGCTCTTGGGCTACTCTTTTGCCAACGAATAGTGGGACTGACCGTCACATTATAACGCCCCCATCGCTGAAAGGGCAAGCATGTTTGGTGCGACCGGTATTCAAACCCGCGACCCTCGGATTACGAGTCGAATGCCTTAGCTCGTTTGGCCGGGCCACGTGAATATTCTAAAGTATTGCTTGGCATAAGTGTGGGTATGTACGTGTCAATTGTATCAGAACCTGACATTTAGTTTAAAGCCCTCCTTCCCCAGGACTTAATGACATGGATTGGTCTACGTTCGTATCGTACTCATAATTCGAGAATCACGGGTTCGAATCCCCGTCACACCAAACATGCTCACCCATTCAACTGTGGGGCGTTATAATGTGACGCTCAACCTCACTTTTCGTTGGTAAAAGAGTAGCCCAAGAGTTGGCAATGGATGGTGATAGCTAACTGCCTTCCCTCTTTACAACTCTTCCTTGCTCTGAAGAAGAGTCGTCGTATGTCATTGTGGAAATTTCAAGCAATATCATTTTATACAGATGAGCTCTGCAATTTTACTCAACAGATTTATTCAACAGACACATCATACCAAACTGCTAAATAAGTAAAAAATTTGTACGATGATATCTCGTGTGTTAATGATTCAGCTTCAGAATAGGTTACAATATCTGTTATAGTTTCCTTTAGTTTCATTAAGGCCTGTAATATATCTTTCTCTTTGTATCTTACCGATTTTACATTTACATTTTGCCTATTTGGTTTGTTTTGTTTTAATTTCGCGCAAAGCTACACGAAGACTATCTGCGCTAACCATTCCTAATTTAGTAGTGTAAGAATAGAGGGAAGGCAGCTAGTCATCACTACCCACCGCCAACTCTTGGGCTACTCTTTTACCAACGAATAGTGGGATTGATCGTCACATTATAACTCCCCCACAGCTGGAAGGGCGAGCATGTTTGATGTGACGAGGATTCGAACCCTCTATCCTGAGATTATGAGTCGAGTGCCTTAACCACCTGGTGATGCCGGTCATTGGTGAAGGATTTCAAAAAGCACACTTTCTAGTTTATACCACAATAACAGTATATATATATGTATTTAAAGTCCAAAATTAGTTAATATATCTTTTCTCAAAAGTAATGAAATTCTGAAAATTCAACACGTGAAGTAGTATTTTATAGTGGCCGATTGACCAAACCTCTGACGTAAGTTATCAAGAACAGCTGTCAGAAATTCTAAGAATGGTGAATATTCACCAAACAGAGATTAATGTTGAAGAAGGTGTCAGGAAAGTTGTTATAGGTCAACAGAATGTTATATAATTTATATCCCTCCAATTAAATAATGCGACAGTTTTCTTTCCTTGTGACTGTCATTCTTCTGATTGTCATTTCCTTAGCTTCATACTAGGGGACGCTGTGGCTTCTTCAGTTGGTGAAAATGTTTTTCTGTTTCTGAAAAAAAACAGAAAATATATCTGCTAATATTGCCGTTCAATTTCGATTGAATCTGAGCTCTATTATTTAATGTAGTATTTGTTTCTAGCTGGAGTTCTCATTTCTTTCGTCTTTAAAGCATTCCATACGTAAACTGAGATTCTACAAGACTTTTCAAAATAAATATTTATTGCAAGAAAAAAAATCTTCGTTCAGATGAATTTTTTGCCAACAAACAAATTACACGAAAAAGGAAACATTGCAAAAATTTCTTACCACTGAGTCTTTTATAAATAAGTATTAATTAAATCATTATTAATAAATTTTAATTATTCATTAAGTTAATATTTGTTTTATTTCTCCTCCACATGTTATATCTCATTTTGAATTTTTCGCTTGGTTACTTCTGTGTTTGCAACTTTTTTTCCTTATTGTTTTTTCATCACTTGCAAGCTGTTCCACGCACACTTTCTTTATAACATTTCCCATATTTTGGAACATTTGAACGCGGACCTTCGAGATGACTGGTTTTGTGACGTCATAGATTTGCGCTTGTAAGAACTTGACTTAAAATAATATTTACATGAATATTACTTGGGCTCATTGCACTGTCAGGCACTTATGAAAAACACGATAAATAAAACGAAATAATTATGACGTCTCTTATACATGAAATGTACAAGTTCCAACGCTAAATTTTGGGGCTTCATTCCCCGCTGTTGATCATCATTATTGTTGTTACACATTTTAAAAACTTAGTGAAATTAAATTGACAATTCTTTTTTGTCGTACTGAATTATTACAATAACTATACAATATTTAATAGCAACCACATTATGTGCCTTAACTGAAGCAAAATAACTTAAAATATTTGATACCATTGAAGTACCCATTAGGTCGTCACAACTTGGTACCCCCTGCACCCGTAGAATTAGTGGGGCACTAAAGGCAGTCCTGAATTAGTTTTATAGATTAGCAGTAAAATTTCTCAAGACAGTCAACAATTACTACAAATAGCGTGTGGCTATAGGAAGCCAACTATCTTATTCTAATTATGATCTAATTTAACACACGCTAATCATAAATGGTTGGTAAGGCTTGTTGGTCAGAGTATTCAACTCGTTTTTTCAACTGAGAGGGAGTTATAATGTGACAGTCAATCTCACTATTTGATTAGAGTAGTTCAAGAGTTGGCGATGGGTGGTGTTGACTTGTTGTCTTTCCTTTAGCCTAACATTCCTAGATTACGGACAGCTAGGGCACTTAGCCTTGGATCAGCTTTGAGTGAAATTCAAAAACAAAGAAACAAAGACTAACAACATTCGGTTAGCACTTTTACAGTAATAAATTAGTGCGTAAAAGGAAGTTAAAGATTATGTTAGTTTGTAATCGTCCGGAGTGAACCATCGGTAAGTTATGAACTTACGAAGCTAAAATCCAGGGCTCGACTTCCGAAGTGAGCAACCAATATTTTGCACTAGAAAAACAAACCAAATCAATTATTGTGATAAGCAAATACGTACAATGTATTACGAGTTAAGCGAAGTAAACATATTTAGGTGAAAATCAACCTATTAGTGATATTTAACCAGTGCCGTTGAGCAACAACCATTTCATATGCTCCTGTGTAGAATTGCAACGTTTAACGAATATATGTGTAACAAACTGTATTTGACACTGATGCGATCAATAAATGATATTAGGCCTTTATATTGTTTAGGTAACTTGTTACTGAAAAATCTCACTGTTACAAAAATCTTTTCTTACAATCAAGTGGATTAATTTACAACAAATAGAGGGTGCTGTTAGTATATGTACTGAGGAAACCTTGTGATATGAGTGTATTTAACAATAAATCATTATATATGAATTTTACATTAAATTATCGTTTTAGGTAACAAGGGTGATTCGTCCAGAACTACGACCACATTAGAAGAATCTTCGAGTAAAGCCCGTTCACTTCTTCTTGACTCAATTTTCAGGCCTGATTATCGATCATTAGGCTTAGCCTCTTGGCCATCCGAGTTTCCATCTAGCTCGTTTTTGTTGTCAGAATCCCATCAAACACCGCTGTTTCGAGGACCTTCCACTTCAACGTCTCCTTTACTTGGTCTGGGAACTCAAGATCCAGGTGGACTCTCGTTGTCAGCCCACGAAAAAATGTTTCGTCCTTTTGCAGGAGGAATATCCGCTTGTTTTGGATTTCCTTTCTACAGTCTTGCAGCTCCCTGTTCCAGTAAATCCGGGTTTTCTGTAGGTTCTGAGCCCGACACTGTTGTTAAGCCTATGGCTGTTGGCGACGTCTTTTCTTGCGTGAAATGTAACAAAATGTTCAGTACTCCTCATGGCCTGGAAGTGCATGCCCGGCGGTCTCATAGCGGAAAAAGGCCTTTTGCCTGTGAACTGTGTAATAAAACATTTGGCCACGAGGTAAGCTTGAGCCAGCATCGTGCTATCCACACTGCAGAGAAGAGTTTCGAATGCAAGCAGTGCGGCAAGTCGTTCAAGAGGTCGTCCACTCTGTCCACCCACTTGCTGATTCACTCCGACACCAGACCTTACCCTTGTCAATACTGTGGCAAAAGGTTTCACCAGAAGTCGGACATGAAGAAACACACTTATATCCATACAGGTCAGTGAGAAAATGATTTTTCATAATAAATATTTACTATAAATGCAAGTAATAAGTGTGTAATTTATTTTATACATTCAGATTGGTGTGTGTGTTTGTTATAATTATTACTATCTCATTATAACTGTGCTCTAACTATTTTAATGCCTAATTAATGAGTGTTGCTAGAAATTACCTTTACTTAATATGTTTCCGTCTTTGTGATAATAAATAGCAAAATGGTCATTTCGCCACCGATTAGTTGATTATATATACCTACTTAAAAATAATTCACTTACTGCTGTCCTCTAGGTTTCGCAAAATAAATTAAGACTTTTCACACATTATATATTTCACACAGGAGAAAAGCCCCATAAGTGCGGTATATGCGGTAAAGCTTTCAGTCAGTCGTCCAACCTGATCACACACAGCAGAAAGCACACGGGCTATAAGCCTTTTTCCTGCGACGTCTGTGGACGTGCTTTTCAGAGGAAGGTTGACCTTCGACGTCACAAGGAAACTCAACACACCGAAGTTCAGCAGGTTCAACAACTTCTACAGTAATTACCAAATCCAGAACGAAGAGGTGGATTCGGAAGAGACGCAAGATATGCTTTTTTAACCAGTGATGGTTAAACGTCTCTCCTTTAATGACTCCTTTTTTAATATAACCCAGTCTGTTGTTTCCAGAGGACAGAGTTAAAACACACACAAAAAGAGAGAGAAGATAAACACTGTGATGTCCAATGAGTTACATGACGTCAGGATGTATGTATATGTAATGTTTTACGTCAAGTGAAGCTTATAGAATCTCATTGTAATTATAAGATTTAAAAAAAAAAGATGATGCAGTTTTAATTGCTGCTAAGAAAAGTGAATATTTCAGTGTTAAATTATCTTTATTGCTAATTCAATGTAGTATATTTTATCTGCTGTAATAATTCTTTTCAGTGTTATTAGTGTGTTCCAAAAGCCTTCTTGTATCTTACCTCTCTTGATATGCTTTTAGGACGAACATCCTTATAAGAAACTCATGAAATATCCGGTGATCAACACTTTAAACACACGTTTCGTTGATACGTAGTCACTCCGAAGTGTTTATATACATAAAAGCGAAAGATGTTTTGTTTTTCTGTTCTTTTCTTCGACAGATAAAGTAAATAATACAGCACTTTGTTTCGCCCAATCAAAAGTTTTGCTCGATAACGCTTAAATGACAAAGGTGCCTTTCGCGAAGATTATTTATTGTGACGAATCTGATAATTGGTCTGATTCTAAAGCTTTCTAGAAATATGGTAAATAATGGAAATGACATTTTTTTTCTCATAGATATGTTTTCTAAAATAGTTTCGGCATCTTACACCGCTGACTTCTGGAACTAATTTTGTTATTAAGTACTATGTCTTAATCGTTTTGATTGATTGTCACCTAATTGAATAAGCATTAGGCCTAATACCGTACCGATATATTCTGTTTGAACAGAAATAGTATGCTGAATTTTAAAGAATTATATCACCTGTTTTGACTTATTGTACTGAAAATGAGCAGGTACAGTTTGAATGGATTTATCGGTGTTTCGATATTGTAAAGGTTAAAAGTCCAGATACATTCTTAATGAAGTTAGACGGTTAACCCTGCAATTAGCACAGGGTAATTTGTAATAGAATGACTTTAATTGAATAACATGTTTAACTACAGTTAAATAATAATTTTAGGGTGAAATGAAATCAAATATAAACACCATGGTACATTTTTAATACCTTTTAAACGGTATTCAATACACATAAACTAATTTTCTTACACTAAAAATTAACTTCCTTCAATTTTATTAAGAAACAACAACATAAATTTATTGTACGTTACTAAACATAAATACAAATAAGTATCATCGCATTACACTCGGTTGTAAAATATTTGTATTGGCTAAGTAAGGTGTTATTTAACAAATAACTGTTTTAATAGTAGGAAAGTTTAAGGTTGTGTTCTATCATAACACAATATTCTTCTTGCTTTTGTCACATAACACATTTTTTATAACTTAATTCGCCTATAACTAAAAAACAAGGCTAAGAAAACTAGCATACTGCGCTAGGTAGCATAGTTACAAAACAATTAAGCCAATGTGCACATGCGCGTATATAACTTAGTTAAAAATTCCGTTACTGACAATAGCTAGTGGCTTAACCTTAATAGACACTTGCTGTGCAAGAGGGCGCGGCTAGCGCAAAATTTGAATTATACCGCCAAATGTTATCACTCAACACGATCGGTCGTATACCGACCCTATGGGAAGGACATGGTAGTGTGAATCCTAAAAATTAGCTAATATGTTAATGTGTTCAGTTAGAGGGAAGGCACTCGCCCCATCAGCCTCGGTTTCAGTATATTCAAGGGTGATCCAATAATTGATCACAACAATTTGTTTTATCTTTACATAGAATATTTTAAGTATTAATTGAGTTCCATACTGTATAGCATTCCTTTTGGATGCTATACTGTATGTGGTAAAACACAGAGTCTTATAAAGCTTCTTTTTACCCAACTACATGGACTAATATTTGTGTGATGTACCAACCCTGGTCATTAGTCCCGGCAACCTAAAGTGATCGTTTTTAATACATTATCATTTTTAATATAAACTAATGCTTGGTAGCGTTATGCAAAAGGTATTAGATAAGGTTTCTTATCCACTTCAGACAACATTTAATACTAATACTATTCTCAGATTATTTAGCTCTCATACACACAGACTATTCTGATTACAGTCGAGCTCTCGCACATAAAAAACAAACAACTACACAGAGATCCAAGAAGCTTAAACTTACGAGTTTTATCCCATCTCATCGCTAAAGTTCTAAACTCGCATTTAATCAAAATCCACACCCCGTAACGAAAGCTCATTGTTTGAGAGCATTGAATTACTATGAATTACTAGGAATAAGTGTCAGTTACTAATAGATTACTCAATAGATATTTATGAATGTATTCTGTTTTTCCTAGTTTTTATCTGCAGTTAAATTGGTTAGTTACGTTTTAGATACAACAGAATGAAATAATTTATCCATCTTAAAAGCATTTTTAAAAATGTAACCACTAGTTTTCTTTTAGTTTCTTGTGAAAGAGAGAATTACTAAGTTGGTGATAAAAGTTGGATCTCTTTAGGTGGTAGGTGATAGTTAGGAATAATCTTATGCTATTTTTTTAGAAGAAAAATCTTCAAACAGATTTAGCCGATAGTAAACAACGAATTTTTTACGAATTTTACGGAAACATTTTCGAGAATAATACCAAAACAGATTAACATTCTACAAGCAAATCAATTGTGACCTCATTCAAAAATCTATGATAAAACAAATAGAAACTGGTGGATTTGTTTGCTTAGGTTTCTAGCGCGAAGCTACATAATGGGCTATCTTAGCTCTGTCCACTGAGGGGAATCGATTCTCGGATATTAACGTTATAAGTCCGTAAACTTACCGGTGAACAAACTTGGTGGAACAGAATAAAAATATTCTTTTCTGTTTCGTAAAAAAAATATATCTTTTTTTTATGATTAAAGATAGTCATAATGCACGATAGGAAATAAAAACGAATGAAATTATCTAATTTTGAAAAGTGCTCGGTAAATCTGGACTTGAGGTCCTAGGAATGAAATGGGTTTTGTAATATTTAGGTCCACAGTGTGGCACAGTTCTATAGACCTCGTGTACGCTCAAGTACTTGTTTCTCTGCTTTATTAATTCGTTGTTTGTCAGCCTAGTTTCTCTGTTGGTGAGAGATGATAATAGGAAAAGGAACTAGTATTGATTTCTTTTAATAAGAAACAAACATTTTTTTCTTGGATTATAGTTACGAGAATTACCATTAATGTATTACATGCGAGCAGTTAAAATGTTTTATTTTGAAAGTCGTGGTGTTTTAATTAATTAATTAAAGAAAATAGTCTTAAACGTCTCCCTTTGCAGCTTAATTTTTCTTCAGTTTTCTCATGAATACAAATGATTATTTTTATTTGACTAACTCTGACGAAAAACTGAAATAGACATTTTGGTTACCATCTCTTCGATTATCTTTAGAAAAACATTTGTTAATAATTCCTGTTTAATAAACATGATTTTGATATTTCATTCCAACGTACCCTTAAAAAAAATAAAAGATATTGTTAGTTGCAGTAATACTTAATTTGTGTTTTGAATTATACACAAAGGTCAAAGTTGAGCCGACTAACAAGCTGTTATAATTATTATTAATGAAACTGGTAAATTAATTTACTGTTTCGGTCCTTTGTTTATTAATGTTATAGTCGGGGGAATATGATTTCCAAACATTAATAAATGAAATAAATCTAACAATAAGTATTGTTCATAAGTCTGAGAATACTTTTTCAGACAGTAGTTCGTGCTGTGAATTTGTCAATAACGTTCTGCCCCCCACCAAAAAAAAACACAAAATTGTATATTTTTTATATTTCTGTGACGGAAATTAAGCTACAGATGAACAAACTAACCCAATTATTGGCGCATTTCTTAACCAAATTAGGTATTGTGTTTCAAGTCAATGCGGAACTCTTCAATGCAAATTCAAATTTCTGTTATCTTGAATCGTTTATACCGAAACTTTGTACACATAAAAACACTATTAAATCTGTAATGCTTTTTGTTTTATAATGATGAAATTACCTCTCTTTTTCGTACTTGACATTTAGTAACTAACGAGTCCATGACACACAGTAAGTTACATTGTTGATTTGGTTTGTTAAGGCAAGAAGTTGTGTCTCTCCCCGTTACGATTGCTTCACGTTCCAGTCCTTCACTGTGTGAAATTACATTGCTGTCTTTTAGGACTTATAAGACATATGGAGAGATTTTGGCAATAAAGTTGTGAAAAAACGGCCTTCACTCTCCAGATAATAGTAAAACTTTATTTCAGCCAACGTTTCGCCACTGAAGTTTCTTGTACTATTAGCCCTGATTAAGTTACAATACGAAACACTGGCTGAAATGAAGAGATTTTTACTTTCTCTCTCAATAGTAAATGTTATTGACTTTCCAAATGTACTGCCAAAATATGATAATACAAATTTCCTAGTGGAAATAATTGTTCATTTAAAATTAAACCATACGGATCTGTCTGTATACATGATCTGTAAGTTCCTGCCAGATCAGAAGACGAATACGACAGAGGGAATATTCATATTAATAATTTGACATTTGACTAGATTACATCCGAAACAGGTTTCTGTATTTATCGAAATACGTTAACTTATCATCACACATACAATGAAAGAAACGATTTACGGTTATGATTAACGAGGATTGCAGTGTTAATCCTTCGAAAGGCGTTGATTAATCTAACTGTTAACCTGCATGATTTTTTAACAAGTTCTGTGAACACTATGTTCACTTTCTTGTATTCATATGTTTTGTTCTCTTAGTATAAGATGACGTCATGATATGGATAGCCTCTGATAGAGTCATACAGATGAATACCATGAAATAATTCTTTATATCTTTCAACAACCTGTTCACACATTTTCATTGAGGTCGAGTGTCATGCTCTTTTTTGTTATTTGTATTTGTATTGCTACTTAAAGTAACGTGAACACCTACAAATCATATATTCTATAAATACACGTCAGCTGGTTAATGATTGCATTGTACTCTGTATAAAATACAAAGCAAACGCACTTAAGAAGTTAAACATTGTACTTTCACAACACACAAAGTATACACAGCTTTGGTAAAGTTGTATTTTTAACACACAACACAAACATAGTTCATGTGAATTAGACACTGTACTTCGTAACACAACTTCTAGAGAATCTGTTTCAAAGTCAACACACAAACATATTATAACTTATTGTTCTTTGCTTTCTTTAATAAGTTCTCAGAATAATTAAACTAAATTTTACTTTGTTAGTTGAAAATTTCTGTCGGTCTCTTTGTTCCTAAAAATAAAAAACAACTCTGGTTAAAACTCACGTGACTCTTTATGTAACATACAACAAGAATAAGGTGATCAATGTACTTTATAACATGTAACATGTAACACGAAAATGATTGAAGTCAACTATGTAACACAAAACACATACAGTTTGTTTAATGTCAATACTATCATTTCAATTTGCATAACATACAACATGTTACGAAGTTCGTTGAGTATGACGTATGAGGTCAGCATAATAATTGTACATCCTTTGACCTCTTAAGTATAAAGTTTTAAATGTTTTAAAAGCCGTGATACGAACGGCTTATCAGAAAGTGGAATTAGCATTAGTATTTTGATCTGTTGTTCATGTTTTCCTTGTATTCCGGTTCTAGCAGGTGCCACGAACATGCTTGAGCTCCAATAAAGTTATTACTGTTGCTTTTACATCGAAGATTGATTGTATTTATTCACATGTTCTCAGTTTGTTCTATTAGACATATACACACATAATAACGACTGTTCTTTTAAACTCATAAACAAATAATAAATACATTGGCGACCATGTTTTACCTCTACCACATATATTTCAATTGTAAATTCATGCACAATAATTTATGGCTAACGTAAAGATTTCATTCATGGCCTAATGTCATGAAACATCGCAGGTGTAATACATGACAAAAAAAAACAAATTCGATTCGTATAAGGTTTATTTAAACAATCAAACAATAAAGAATGGCCACAAAAAACACGGCAAGATCACTTAGTTTTAAGGAAGAAACAATAAAGGTTTAATGAAAGTAGATAATACAATAAAACATTTAAGAAGTGGAAATAAATAGATACACATCTATATATGTATGTGTGTATATGGACATTAGTAATAGTTGTAAGAAACAGAACGAAGGCAAACCTGACAGAAAACTGGATAAAACGAAAAAGCTTTTGGAGACACAAACTGAAAAAAAGATCTCGAAAGTTCCAGAATTGAGGAAAACTTGAAATAACAAAAAGACTGAGTACAATAATAAATAGTCCCCCAGTGGCACAGTGGTATGTCTGCGGACTTACACACTAAAAACCGGATACCCGTGGTGGGCAGAGCACAGATAGCCCATTGTGTAGCCTTGTGCTTAATTCTAAACAAACAAACTACTAAACAAACAATAATAAATATCTTTGAAAAATTAACAGGAAGTAAAGGATATAAAAATTCCGCATATTAGTACGAAGTAGAAGGTTACACAGTTTTCAGCGAGATGAGAACAGACATGGACTGAACGGCTAAGTCAGAGATCCCAACGTTATGACAGGGGCATTTTCTATTTAAAATTCTAACAAATCAAAAGTCAACCTGTCAGTAACACTTCTCTGTTACGTAGCTACTCTTAATTGACTAGTGGTATTGACTGTCACAGATGTAATGCACCCACGGCTGAAAATGTATAGCGTATTCTATGGTGTATTGCAGCTTTAACCTTGGACTTTTCGATACGGAGTTCTACAAAAGGCAACACCACGATCGATGCAAATACATCGTGTGTCATCTCCTTTGCACATTCTAACAAAATGAACATTTTTCAATTCTTTAATGAAGCCAACTACTAATTTTCATCGTTTCCTTTTTATCACTAAATGAAAAAAAATAATTATTTTTGAAATTAGTGTGGAAAAATAATATAAGATTCGTTGTGTACTCAGGAAAGATGGTTGTCCTTTTTTATGGAATAGGATTGTAAGATGTCTTTGATACGTACGATTTTTTTTTCAGGCCTAATATTCACAAATAAACATAATAATAAATTATGTGTATACCATTGAAACGGTTCGTATACTGAAAAGAAAAAGTGAATACATTTCCAAATGCTAACATCAATTTTGTCTTAAGTTCACAACATCTGTGTGTGTGTGCTGAACATACAATTCATGTTGCTTGTAGGAATAGAGATGCTACGTTATAAGACAATTGAGTCTTGTGGCAAATATGTTGCAAATTTCAACTTCTGGTTGGAGACCAAGATTACATGACAATCAAATACCTTTCAAAACAGAAATATTATCATGATATTAACATCTTTCACTATCGCCAGTAACTGAACTGATAGACTGGGCAAACGTTGAACATAGCAAAAATACAAAACACAATAACAACACAGTGCGTACATATTTGTATGTTAAATTTCACGCGAAACTACTTAAGTTTAGAAGCGATAAACTGGAGGAGAAGAAACTAATCAACAGCCATTGACAATTCTTAGGCTGCTGTTTACCAACCAGTAGTAATGTTGACCGTTCTGTTGTAATGGTTGAAAGAGTGAAAATGTTTAATTACGAGTTTCAATACTGTCACCTGTGTTGAGCGTCTTATACACGCATGTGTGTTTTCGTATATTTCAAAATCTCGCGCAAATCTACGTTACTACAATACTGCTATAGTTTCTAATTTAGAAACTAGGAGAAAGGCAACTATACAACAGTACCCAACGCCAACTCTCGAACCACTCTTTACCGAGAATAGTAGGAATGTAGCTGTCTCTCATATAGCGACCCACTCTCCCATGTACAGAGCACATTTTGACAACATCAGGTTCCAAACCACGAGTTTTCAGGTTTACAGTCCGAGAACACTAGTCACCAGTCAACTAATGACTTGAATGTATACAAAATTATTTTCGTTTCATTTTAGTGCAGTTTTCTTTCAAATATTACCATCTTAATAATAAAAATCTCATTGTTATTTGCTACTCCATCATTGTAACAGAACATAATCGCGTAGTGATAATTGGGTAATTATGTGGGTGATCTACGAAAACAAGTAAATCTTATTTTTCTTTTTTTTAAATAGGGTCAAAAGGTCAAGACCTTGATGTCCTTCGTGAACTAATAAAATGCACTTAATAGAACCGTTGCAGGACAAGGTTAATCACAAGAATGTTTGTTAACCAATTCGGCTGTTCGACTGAAATTCAAAACAAAAATTATAAATTTCAATAACAAATATATTTACGTTTTTATACCTTACAGTAAGCCTATATGAGCATTAATCCCTTCAGTGTTGACACACTTTGAGACCCCTGTGCTGGGTACGTTACTAAAAAGTGGAGTATTGTACGATGTATGAATTAACTTATACACTTTAGTCCTTGATTCGAAACCCATTCCAACATAAACCTTTTCACGTCTTTCTACGTTCTTTCCTAAGTCAGCACTTAAAATAAAACTTAAGAATTTTGTAAGATAGTTTCTAAGCTTTTTCACAAAGCTATCTTTAAAATATATTGTCTAAAAGCAGCTTAAGAAGCATTGGATTGGACTGTTTGGAATTCAGCACAAAGCTACACAATGGACTATCTGTTCTCTGCCTTAAGCATCTTAAGAATATAGTATATTGGATGGTTAATTATTTCAAATAGAATCTACACGAAATGCTCTAATGTTTGATTACTCAGAATTTTCTTAGTTTTCATAAATGTAACCCATATCTTTATTTATTCTAACGAGAGTTTTTAATACAGAACCAATTTTAATATATCAGTGTAAAATATGTCAAAATAAAAATAATAGTTGAACACAGTTTTGGACATAACCACATTTAATTTTATTTTGAGACACCTGTTCATCAATTCAAAAGTTAAGAAACACTTAAAATGATCTTAAGATATAACTTATTTCACGAATCACTCTTAAAAAACAGATATTTTCTAAATTATGTCATAAAGACTACTTCTTTCCAAGGAAACTTTTGTAGTTGATGTTGTTTTGAATTAAGCACAAAGCTACTCAATGGGCTATCTGTGCTCTGCCCACCACGGGTATCAAAACCCGGCTTTTAGCGTTGTAAGTCCGCAGACATACCGCTGAGCCACTGGGGAGGGCGTACTTTTGTAGTAATGGCCTCTGTATGATATCCACATGAGATTTCGACCCAAGAAACTTATTCATTTCTCTGTTGGCTGCCATATACCTTACTTTCAGGTTATTGCCATATACCTTACTTTCAGGTTATTCCTACTAATAAATTGGGCATACATGTTTATTTTACGTTCCATACAATTTATAAAGCCGGCTATGAACGGGTTGAAACAGTAGAGTGGGTGAAATCCTGTTGCGTCACTCTGAATATCAGCTGTACAAACAAGGGCATCAATGCTTGAGGGCCCTTCATGGCCAGGTTGTTAGATCCCTGGACTGGTAATCTGAGGGTCGTGCGCTCGAATTTTCGTCCCATCGAGCATGCTCGTCGTTTCAGCCGTGGGGTGCATTGTATTGTAATAGGCAATCCCAATATTCAGTGGTAAAAAGGAAGCCCAATGGTTGGCGGTGGGTGGTGATGACTAGCTGCCTTCTATTTAGTCTTTCACTGCTAAATAAGCACGGATAATCCTCGTGTGGCTTTGCGTAAATTCGAAAGAAACAATCAATGCTTGGGGAGTGCCAAACTTCCATCAAACTATAGGTTCTTCCAATCATCTCTGTCGCTTAATTTGAGGTTCATTCTCTTAAAAGTTTTGTCCTCCTTGATGTTCGTTCCATCCCACACTGTGTGAGCATTATTCATTGTAATCGATATCATCAACAGCGCCACTAGGTTCTTCTGCACAGAAGACTTATTACTGTTGCTGTTTCCCTGATATTCGTTCTCGTCTCATATTTCGTTTCATTGGATAAGTATCCGCGTACTGAAGGATCACGTGAATTTACGTAGACTATAACTAATCACAACTCTTTCTCACTTAGATGCACATGACTAAAGGTTTCCTTAATAAACAGTTTTTTAACATATAGATAATTTATATGATTTGAATGAGAAATGGACAGTACATTTTTAAATTATATCAGTAAAACATGAGAGGCCAAACTCAATAAGTCTTCGTCGCATTAGAAGGGCTATAAACAGTCTCAAATACCAGTTCCTATACCTTAAGCCCATTTCGAAAGAGGACATTTATAAAGAAAGAAAAATAGAGTCGTGGGTGTTGTTATTTATCATGTCACAGAATCACTTCACTGTTACGACTAATTACTCGGATATAGTATAATATTTACAAGCTGATCTAAAAACAAGGAAACATGACAAACGTATTTGCATTTTAAATCCCGGAAGCTATAATACAGAAATACAGGTCGGTTGACAGTTGGGTTTCCTAATTAAGTGCACGGTCTGTGTATCAAAGGGTTTCCACTTATCGTTCTCTTACGGCAGAAACATGTTCTGTACTTTGGGGCTGTGGGGTACATTGTTCGAGTGATGGTCAAGTCACACTGTTCTATCAGACAAGAGTAGCTAAAGAGATGGTGGTGGGTGCTGGTTTCCATCACTATGGTGTATTTATTAATTCAAAATTAAGAAACGGCTTTAAGCACATTGCTCTTGTCTAGCTTTACACAAACTTATAAACCAATCATTATTAAATATTCACTCTGCTAAGATTTTAAACCACATTACACGTAACAGAAGTTTATTAAATGTTTTTAATTAGTAAAAAAAAAAAGTACACATCCTCAATTCAAGAACTATTTACTATATATTCAATGTTAAAATAAACCCGATTGTGTTAAACTGGATTATCTGTTTTAACTTATCAATTACCTCCCAGTAGCACATCGGTATATCTGCGGACTTATACTGCTAGAAACCGGGTTTTGATACCCGTGGTGGGCAGAGCATAGACAGCTTTTTGTGTAGCTTTGTGTTTAAATACAAAAGAAACTTATCGAAATTAATTACAATGCACTGGAAAAAAACGTAATAAACAGCATCAACCTTAATTCATCAAGTACGTTTTCTGTGTTGTTTTATTTTTCATTATTTGTACGTAAGAACCTTTTCCTTCAGAAAGAAAGTGAAGAAATACATTGTTTAATGGAGATAACGTGTTTTGAATGTAGTATGGCATACGAAATCAGACAATATAAGTAAGTCAAGAGCGACCACCACTCGGGCTTGACGAAACAATCAAAACTACAGTATTCAAAAAACGACTGAAAAGGACACAATCAGATTTGCTAATCGGCCACCCATGAAAAGAGGCTGAACATTATATTGACTATATTCCATAGAGTATTACAAAAACACGTGCTGATTTTTCAAACACTGGGCCATTTCTATCGCTTTTGGGCAGAGAAATGCGGTGGCTGTTGGGACTGCTTTAGCTGGACTTCACGAAGCTACACTGTATTCTAAACGCACATCAGAAACATCCCTCCGTTAATCAGATACTGTCGAACAAACTCTCCTGTGGTTCAACTAATGAAATCACGGAGCTGGAGTCTGACCGGAGGGGAGGAAGTTTCCTGCTTGGATTGGATTGCAGATTAGCGCAGAGCTACAAGAGATGTATCAACTTCGACCTTAGCCGCATCAGCAATTGTGTGCTACGGGTTCGACCTCTGACAGTGTTCTCTGAACGATGGAGAATCTCCGGTCCCCTTGAGACTTCATAAATTAGGCCTGGCCATTTGCCAGCCTTCGTGTTTGTCTACGGTGATTGGCCTAGCTGTCGGGAAATACAAATCTGATTTTGAGTTTCCGCTACATAGTGTTAGCTTAAGTGGCCTGTTCTTGTACATTGTAACAAAGCAACGTTAGAGCGATCTGTCAGCTGTTTCAGATGGGAAGAGTTACTGACCGTAGTTTTATTATCTTCTTTCTATGTCTTCAAGTTGCTGACAGAATAAATAAATAAAACGTTCTTTAGTTTAATAAGGACGTGTAGCAAGTAAAGGTGTATTTTATATATTGAACTACACAAACTAATAATTTTTTCTGACATAGCTTTCTGGTATTCATCTTAATATATTTACTATTTTTAGGTTTAACTTATAAACAAATATATAAAAGTATTACGTATGTTTCATTTGTTAGAAATACAAAATATACTTTAAGTGCTGCTTTCTTACTTTAAATACGATTTCCTGCTGGTAAGTCCACGGATTTACAACGCTAAAATCAGCGGTTCGATTCCTCTCGGTGGACTCAGCAGATTGTTCAATGTGTATCTTTGCTATAAGAAAATACAAACACACACACTTTAAATAGGAAAATATATGTACATATGATCTGATAAATTCACCAGATCACTTTCTATAAACTTATTACCTGCTTTCTTCAAAACACAATAGTTTTTGTACATCTGCATTACCTGAAATTATTCGCTTTCATTTAATGGATTTTGGTGGAATTGTTCGGGTTTTCGAACTCAGACAATAAGTACATGAGATGAATTAAGTTTGGGCCCTCATCGTGAGAAGAAACTATGATTGGTTCTTTAGCGGCTGTGATAAATGTGTCTGTAGAAGAAACTATCTCATCGCACATTCTGTTGCCAGTTCTAGAAAATAAAATCAATTAATAGTAAGCTCTCAAAAAACGGGCAATCTGTAGAAAGGCTTAAGATAGTTATTGTTGCGGTACATAGGTGGGTTTTGATGTTCCACATTAAATAGATTTTCGTACTCGAAACCGTGTAAAAAACTACTTTCTTACCGATAAAAGTACTTATGTTACCATCTGTTAGATATTCTGTACGATTTAAAGAAATTTGGAAATGATGTTTTTTTTTAATTACGCTAATTGAAATTTACTAAAAAATATGTCAAAATACTAAATAAATTTAGTTGTAAACTATATTTATTCAGTGCATTTTACCACATAAACGAGGTATTATCTTAGCAGGCTGCCATGTATATTTTTAGGAATCCTATATTTGAGTGATTTTACTGAAAACCCACACACACTGAGCTATTTGAGCTCTGTCAACCGCTAGAAAAGGAACCCCGTATTTTAGCGTTATACGTCCGCAAACTTACTGTTTAACCACAGGAGAACAACTTTTTTTTTAATAACATTTAAAGTGAACAAGTTTCTTATAAATAATTTTATCATAGAAATGTCAAAAAATATATATCAACGTATTGATATGAGCAATGATTTGCTAACTTTGGTCATTTTCATTCGGGACATTGAAGCTGCAGAATAAGTATTGGTTGGTTCCACATGCAAACTAATTAGTACATACAACTGTAATTAAAGATTTCTATGGTCCAAATCTTTTATCATGCTTAAATATTTTAAAATATTCAAAGCGTATAAATCTGTAAAAGTTAGAGAATGTGATTCAGTTAGTGGCCGGCATAGCCAGATGGTTAAGGCACTTGACTTTTAATCTGAGGGTTGCGGGTTCGAATCACCAAACACGCTTATGCTTTCAGCCGTGGGAGCGTTATAATGTAACGGTCAATCCCACTCTTTGTTGGTAAAAGATCAGCCTAAGAGTTGGCGGTGGGTAGCGATGACCAGCCGCCTTTCCTTGAGTTTTACACTGCTAAATTAGGGACGGGTAGTGTAGATAGCCCTCATGTAGCTTTGCGCGAAATTCTAAAGAAACATTTAGTTAGCCATAACTAATCACAACAAGTTTTTTCTAGCACCATCTATAGGAATTTAAAAAATGAACAATCTTTAATACAGTATATATATCTTTAAGAATATGTTAATCTAGAAACATTAAACGTTTAACATGAGCCATTAGTTAAGGACACATAACATAATGTAATTTAAGAATGTCATCATTAACAATTACATAGAAAATATCTGACGTTAACAGGTTTATTTTGCAAAGTCTTAACCTCACGTATACTTTAACATTAGGATATTTTAACCTATCTTTTAATAAATGTTCAAAAAAGCAACCACAAAAGATAGAGTAATTCTATGTGAAATGTTGCGATTAACTAGTAGTTAAATATAAAGAACTGTTAACTTACAAATTTCAATTATCGGACTATTTAGTGACAAGTAGGTATATTATATAACCAAATGATTTACCTGATTTAAGTTTCTCAAAAATTAACAGATGTGTCCCGTTACAAATTCTAACGAGTACTTAATAATTTGTTATTTAAACAATACTGATCGTATATTCATATTCACATAATCAAATTAAAAGAGATTCATTGAGTCAGTCTTGGAAAAAATAAAAGCAGGTCTCATTCCTTGACGTTATATTCGATGACTTTGATTTTTAGGGCTTTGGTAACATTCGCTAGGCTCCAAAGACATAGAAACGTATACCGAAATTAAGGGATGGGACTACGTTATGTATTTTACAATACGTCTAAGTTACAGGTTTAAATGTGTTTTATGCATGTGCAAAGTTTATTATATTAAACACAAAGATTTTTCAAAATATGTGTATGTGTGCTTTCATCCTGCTGTCTACACAAACATCAACGTTTGTAAGGCGGTATTGACAGCATTATTTCTAGAAACGCATAAATTAATTTCAAATGCAGCGCTGTGCTAGTTCTCCTTCAACACTAAGACTATCCGGATGTCACATTATCTAGTCCTTAAAAAAACGTCCTTCTGCAATAATTTTTCTCTCCACTAAATCCTGATTCTCATGTCTGTTCACGATTCTCATGGACTGGAACAAACACGAAACTGAACATTTGTAAGACTAAATAGATCTAATACTAAATAATACTAAATTTCAGAGTGTTCGGATAAACACTGGTTAGTTTTAATCAGACTTTTAGTCGTCTTTTTCCTTTGAAACATTTTAAACACAATTAACTATGAAGCTCTTTATTTCAAAAATATATAAATGTATCGTGCGTCAAATACGAATCTTCAAAGGGCCACGTCAGAGACCCCTATTGTACAAATAAGTCTTTTTTTTTAATTTTGAAGTGTGTATTGTAAACCGTACAGCGGGATCGATTGACAAGCTTGTAATACACCGATATGCAAAGATATTTGGCAGCAAACGTCTTGAGCCCGACTTCCTCAGATCTTCAGACATATACGTTATATATTAGACCACGCTCGAAGCAATAGCTTATAAACCGATATACTTAAATTAACAAGGAAACAGGTGTAGCACCAATATCCGTGTTTATGTTCAACATTTGTTTTATTTGATTTTTAAGAATAAGTTATCTATTTATTACGTTAAATGTTAATCAAACAAAAGTAAAAAAAATTCACAAGTTTAAAGTTATACTGATGCAAGAATTTTAATCCGGGTTTTCAAAACGCAGGAGTTTAAGAATTGTTAAATGGAAACAACTACAATCTGTTATGTGAAATTTCTAATGTCAATAACTTGTTTTATTATTTATTTCGAAGTTATAATGTTAACCAATAATGCGTCATGTTCTTTTTATATAGGTTCATCATTGGTGTTCGTTTCATTTTTCGATATTTTTTTCTAATATTCAAAGTCTACGTACTGTAAACAACAGCAAGTGAGCCTTAAAGTATACACTTATTCAATCC
The DNA here is from genome assembly GCF_004210375.1 of Tachypleus tridentatus. Taxonomy (NCBI): domain Eukaryota; kingdom Metazoa; phylum Arthropoda; class Merostomata; order Xiphosura; family Limulidae; genus Tachypleus; species Tachypleus tridentatus. Next base: position 28,417,251 of record NC_134830.1, on the reverse strand, counting down.
TGATGTTTTTTCTAGATTTTCTTAATGTTAACCACAGCCTTCCAACTCTCGTCATTCGTAATCCGAGAAATACAATTATTATTTTTTTCGATGGCAGAATCTGTTACACAGAAGTAATCAGTGGAACTGAATTTTATTATACTAATTTGGTCTAGTTTTGTTACTACAAACAATACGAAATGACCTGTATATTTATGAATTTAAATTAAAGTATTAGAAATAAGGCCGGTTATATGAAAGTGGAAAGTTTGAACACCTTCAGAAATCACTTCGACCGTTTTATATATATATATATATGCTTTAGAAAGCAGACACCTCAGTGTATTTCTATTTGCATTTTTACGACAGTATCAAGCTTATGCGAGAAAAAAATAATTTGTATCGTTATAAACGCGATCCGTAAACGTATCAGAGGAAATCATTTGTTACATTCGAATGTAACAAGTAGGCCTACCATGTGTTTATAGTCAATGTATTAAAGCGTATTATTAAAAAAACAGCTTTACGACCTTTTCCTACTGAGCTCGTTTTAATATGTTTTTCTCAAATCCAAAAACAACTACTTGATTAATGAACTTTGGAAAATTACAATAAAATCCTGACTCTTGTCTTTACTGCTTGCCTCTTCTGTAATGCGGAAAAATACCTTTTACAGGAGTAATAAAACCAAGTGAAAGCGTATGAAACGTACAAGGGATATACATGTTTAAGGCTTACATATAAATTAATGGCTTATATAGATAGATTAAAAAATTGTTATTAATTTATTTAAAAATCATATGCTAATTTTATATGTCATTCAATATACAATCAAGATAATTTGTCTGTGAATTATTATGTCTTTAATGTCCAAAATCTATTCCAAAAAATTAATTTAGCTTTATATGATTTAACTGTTTTAAATAAATTAACAAACCTTGAAAGATTAAATATCAAAGCCACTTGGGAAGCCTTTCAGCAACGAGGCTTATAGAAAGTCATTTTGACTTTACAAAAATATGATAAAATGAAGCAGAAAACTGCTGGACAAATAGAAACGATAACGATGCTTAAAATTCACCTACACCTTACTTACATTTATTATTCCTCTATTTACATTAAGAGAAATAAGCAGTCATAAAGAGGTAACATTCTATTTGTTATTAAAAAGACGAAACGTATAGTAAACGAAGAAGGCTCGGCAAAGAACAAAATTACACTGGTCGACACTAATCTGAACATACCATAATATATTTTATGAATAGATGTTATAATTTTACTGGTGATTTGCTCTCAGCAGCTACGAAGTTAAAACTAATGACTTAAGGGCCTAGGGGCACGTTAAACACCTGAAAATAGGAGCGATGTTCCGGTCTTAAGACGCTACGTTCACGTTTATAGCTTCAAATGATTGGTAAGGCTCGAATCTTACTTTCAATTCATTTTCAAATAATATACTGTATTAAAATATATGATATCAGTTACAGATACATTAGCTCTCAAAAAACGGTAAAAATATTATTCTACTCATCATTTTTAATTTAACTTTTTCCGCTTGAAGTCAGATTATTTAAGTATACTAACACGTTGACCTCAACATTTGAAGCAGGTTAAAGATACAAATAGTTTATTTTAGAAAACAGCTTTACTGCATAAACAACGTTAAGTAATGTCTAAAATTTGACTGTTTTGAATATAAAAGCACATTTTAAATAAATACAATAAATTATTGCTGTTTTCCAGATAGTGAGTTCAGTTCAGTTGTTGGAAAAACAACTGGTGTAACGCTACTGTTACTTAACAAAGAGGCGGACTGTTGGACAAATCTGGAGTAACGCTACTGTTACTTAACAAAGGGGCGGACTGTTGGACAAATCTGGAGTATTGACTTAGCTCTTTCTAATTTTTGAATGCCACTATTCTTGTGTTTGGTTTGGTTTGAATTTCGCGCAAAGCTACTCGAGGGCTACCTGCGCTAGCCATCCCTAATTTAGCAGTGTAAGACTAGAGACTAGAGGGAAGGCAGCTAGTCATCACCAGCCAGCGCCAACTCTTGGGCTACTCTTTTACCAACGAATAGTGGGATTGACCGTAACATTATAACGCCTTCACGGCTGAAAAGGAGAGCATGTTTGGTGTGACGGGAATTTGAACCTGCGACCTTTCGGATTACGAGTCGAGCGCCTTAACCACCTCGCCATGCCGGGCCAAGACATTTAGTAGAAATGATTAAAAACAAAGCGAAGCGAGGAAAGAAGCGGAAAACATAGTGATTAATGAACACAATCGTGGATAGAAAAGGAAATATTGACTTATAAAGTGAGACCAAAACTATAAGTTTGATATAGAAATAAATTGCAAGAAATAGAAGTTCAGACTGACAGTGCTGAGGTAAGAATGTGTGTAGCAGTTAATGATCGACTAAAGACATCAGTAACGGAGTGTGTGTTAAAAATAGTTTATCAAAGAACAAAGTAACACCCTAATGTATATTGTATAGTTTTTAGTTATGTACTTTTCTCCGTGAGACTGAACGTATATCTGATTAGGTCGTGGAAGGACTTCCTGATCTGAGATGGAAGAGTATACATGTCTGAAATGTACACAAGAAATATCGTTTTGACTATCAGGTCAGTGACGGTTGACTCTGAAACTGAAAATATACTTCCATGATTGGAATTTGCAATGAAAGTCGAACTTCGTGCATGGTTTAGCGGAAATATTACACTTAGGTTTCGTGTCTCGTGGTGCTTTCCAGAATGATCCACGAATTAGCTTGAAGAATCAATTCCAAAGTCTGATTGGAAAATTTGACAAATTAGTTAGTGTATTTTAATATACTTGAAAACACTAACATGCTGTGGGTACTAAAAGGGTATCGCAAAGCAAGTTTTTCTTGGGGGAGAAATGGGGTGTTAGGGAGACTGTGGTTTGTCAGACGTGTCTTTTAGTAAGTGTGAACATTTTTTGTGACTAAGAAAGAGACCACTTGTGAGGCATAAAAGTAAAAAGTTTAGAACTTAAGCCCCCCCCTAGTTTGCTCGTTACTGCTTGAAAATGATATTCATACATGAGTCTGTTTGACTTCTCAAAAATTGCTTATATCCGAACTAGCTATATGTTTACAATGTCCTTAGATAATCGACCTGTAGAGTTAATAGCTTATAGTGTTACAGCCCTTATGGTGAGCATAGCAATATAACCCACTGCAAGGCTTCGTGTTTTTTAATGAACAAAGAGATCTTTTTTTCTGCGCACTACTTTGTTTGATCTTTCCGACATTTCCGTTCATTAACCTCCGTCAGTTTGTGGCTGTTATCAAGTAGTTGTCATACAAAATAAAATTATTATTTGCATTAGACTACAGACGGCCATGGGGGCGTTATAATGTGACTGTAAATCCACTATTTGTTAGTAAAGAGTAGCGCAAGAGTTGGCGGTGTGTAGTGTTGACTAGATGTCTTCCCGCTTGTCTACTACTTCACAATTAGGGTCGGCAAGTATAGATAGATTGGGTAGGTTTGCGCAGAATTCTACAAATAAACAAACAAACCTAAACTTGTATCTGTCTATTCCTGTATGGCTGACTTCTTGTTTGATGTTATTTAAAGGGAATAAAACTGTACAATCCTAATTACTTGAACAAAAAGAGTTATGCTAAGAGTGAATGATAATAAACAAAACTAAATGTTATCCTTTGCTTATGTAATCACAATGATTTATAAATGAATAAAACGTTATCTCGGGAAAAAAATGTTTGGGTACATATATATATATATATGTTATCGCGTCATTGTTAACTGATAAGTTATTATCGAGAACAATAATCTCATAAATATCAAGCACAGTTGTGGCAGTACATGTATACATGTTTATAGGCTCTCCTTTCTTTTATTATATGCCAACTCTTAGGAAAGAACATGATAAAAAATACGTAATGAAAGTCAGAATTAGTTATTACTTACTGCTTGTCTTTCAGGGAAAATAACAGACGCTTCTGCTGTTTTTTAATATGAAGTTTAATCAGTAACACTGATGTAAAATGTAACTGTATCTGTTAGGTGCTCTCAGAAAACTTCTCATGTTGTTATTCAGGAATAAAAGTGGCCAGTGTTTACTGCACACGGTGAATAAGTAACGACCATTTCCTGCTTTCTGAGTGAATTAAGTTGTTTAGTTTTTTCTAATTAATGTCTTGCAAAACACTCCATTTGACGCCATAAGAGTTTGAGAATATAAATTAGGGAACTGTTTCTAACTTTCGACTAATTAGCCATTGAAGTTTCTAAACTCGGACACGTTTCCTTCATAAAACTATCAGCTGTCACGACAAAGCAATCTTACATTCACTGCTGCTTATAAAAGCGTAGATTAACATAGTAAAATTAGAATGATATATAGCTACGGCCAAATTCAAATAATTCATTAATCTAATTCTTTCAAAATGTTTAAAATAGTTTTTGTTTATTTGTTCGTTATACTAGGTATTATGACTTAAAGCACTTGATGAATTGTTACTTTTTAATACCTAATTTTACTGAAAAACACCCAGCACTAGAAAACAACACTTATCATAAATCAAACAAATAGGAACCTTCTACCAGACTAAAATCAAAGCACGTGATCAGAAGTCACCCAATGGCTGAAGTGTAATTAGGAGTTCAGCTTTAGAATTAGTGTTAGAAAAAATATATTTTTGACACTAGTACTCACCATTGGATGTTGGATAAGAATAAATGAAAATTGCACATAACACACTTCTTTGTATCAAGACCATATTTGACTGTTCTTAAATTCATTTCCAAAATATACATTTTTGACCAGCTGCACACAAACATGAAGTCCAGTCACTTTGCCCCTGCGGACTTTAAAAATATAGTATTGTTAAGAAGGTCAACAAACCTTAGGTATATGGTCAGAAAAAAATTTGTTTTTTTGAATTTCGCGCAAAGCTACTCGAGGGCTATCTGCGCTAGCCGTCCCTAATTTAGCAGTCTAAGACTAAAGGGAAGGCAGCTAGTCATCATCATCCACCGCCAACTCTTGGGCTACTTTTTGGCGAGACGGGGATGCGAATCCACGACCCTCGTATTACGACTCTAACGCCTTAACACGGCTTGTAGAGACTTCCTATCATTTGATGTGAATTAAATGACTGTACATACAACAATAATATTTCGACCACAATATGTTCGGTATATCCCTAGCGAACTAAATAAAAAGCGTATTGATAGAAACTATAACAGGCCTGATACTGATGTCTTATAACAAGGTACGAAATCAACATATAATCCACCAATTTTAAAAGTTCTAATTTCCAAGTAAATTTGCGTTCGACTTTTAATCCGAGGGTCGCGGGTTCGAATCTCGGTCGCATCAAATATGCTCGCCCTTTCAGCCGTAGGGGCGTTATAATGTGACGGTCAATCCCACTATTCGTTGGTAAAAGAGTAGCCCAAGAGTTGGCGGCGGGTGGTGATGACTAGCTGCCTTCCCTCTAGTCTTACACTGCTAAATTAGGGACGGCTATCTGCGATAGCCGTCGTGTAGCTTTGCGCGAAATTCAAAACAAACAAACCATGCAAATTTATTAGTTCTTTTTTATGTTCTATAATTATTAACGTTATATTTTCATGGGTTTATCTGTAATTATACACATTTATATCTGTATATTTCAAAGTAAATTTTTTAAGGTTTACAAAATTGAGTACAAAAGTTCGCAAACACACAAATGTTTGAATTTTATGTGGTTTGCTCTTCAAGAACCTGTAGTAAAGTATACTTCTAAGCATTTACTGTTATATATGCTACAAGTACTCAATATTTTAAAAACGTTTGTAATTCCGAAAGAAAGAAAAATGTTTATTGCAAGTTTGTTTTGTTTCTCGCTGAAAATGAAAGATTTGTACATTTCTTAGAACGTGCATGATAATTTATCATTCAAGCAAAAAGGTTCTAGCACTGGCTTAGTTTGTTTTTTTATGTGTGTAGTTTTTTTCTCTTTTTTTCTTTTAGCCATTACTAAAATTCTCAACACAAGCGCCCTTACTAATACCATGATAAAAACTTACATGTTTAGTACATGTGTTTGAATTACAACCAACTCTAACGAGAATGAAATATGAAAAGTTAATTCTATTGTACTTCAAGCAAACATTGTTCCAGATCGCCCGGGACACATTAAAGCACCCCTGTGAGACAGGGGGCCTGACTGAATGCTAGATTATTTATTGCAGAAGAGTAAGATGTTTTCTTAGGGCACGCATAAACTAACAGGATAATCCGAGGTTTGTTGAAGGCAGACTACCTATGTGCTGCTACCATTTCACAAAGACGTATGAGTTGGAAAACGTATTTAAATTTTCATACTAAATCTTGATGTACTTCATTCATTTTAAGGCGGTTTACATGTTATTCAAAATTAGGGTGATACTTAATCATACACTGTAAAAACTCAGAAATCTGCTTAGATGTTTCTCATAAGAATGAGTTAAAAAATATTCGTAACCACTTTTTCCGGCAATGTAATTACTCGTAACTATTAATCTTTCTGAATGCAAAACTTCTGTACCTAACTCCCATAAATATATAAGCATCAATTTCATATTTTTATTTCATGAGCTTTGAATTAAGTTCCAAAATTAAGGACAAAAGTGGCCATATGTAGAAAGTTTTGGTTGCTTATTCATTTGTATACTTCGCCACGCAGCATGGTATTTTGAAATTTCAAAGCAGAGAGAAGACCCTCAGCTGAATAAACCTTTTAGTACTTTCAGAAAATCATCTAGTCAAACTGTCAGCACAACTAACTGGTGGTTGAAGTCGTCTTTTTTCTCAATTAAACAAACTTGCTTTCTTAGATAAGTTTGAAAACGAATATGTGTTTGTTTGTTTTTTTAAATAACAAAAACCTTTTGCAGTTAGCAACTTATTAAACTTAAACCGAAAAAAAAAATAGTTTTTTTAATACTTAACTTGGTCCAACGCCGAAATTTCTTTTAACACCAAGAAAGACTTTCACACGCACAAAGTATTTTTTTATGTTGCATTTCATAGACAATACTATAATGCACGATAACATATATTTCCAATATGATCACATCTAAGCAATGCACATTAACCTGTCGACTGCCAAGTATTTCAGCTACCACAACACAACTCTAAAGCTTCTTCACTTTGTAACTTTTTCGTGACGCCATTTTGGATCGGAAGTGAAACAATTTGTAAGTAGGTCAAATGCATGTACGGTGCTGACATTTAGCGTTAAAGTTAGGGATTATTGAGAACGAATTAACTCGTCCGTGGCACTGTGTTACCGATCGGCTTGGACGAGTTATCTCGTCTATGGCACTGAACTGGTTAAAGATCTCAACCATTATATACAAACCAATCTCAAAACTAAGTAGATTTCGTAATAGTATCAATAAAGTCAGGCGTACATAATACAGTACCAGTCTGATGATACTTTAGCTCCGATATTTTGTCACATAACCAACATAACAAGATATGGCAGTAAATATCAATATGACAAGTAAAAAACGGTACTAACATGATTATATTTTCATTATTTGTCTTGCAATTAGCGTAAACGTCAGTATAAAATGACTTGAAACCACTGGAAGGCAAAACTGTTCCATATAAATCTGGCAATACACAAACTAAATGTAAATTTGCCTTTCCCAGGAACATGATACATATCGATGCCTTTGGATAAAAAATTAAAACATAGGAAAACCATGTGATTGCATACACACTTGTTCTACTGAGGAAACTCATCCTCTTCACTTCAGACCATTGGTATTTTCAGTCTGCTTTAACAAAGGCTATTTCGTAATAATTCCCAAGCATTGATCTCCACTATCTTTGACTTGTTTTTCATAGGCGGTAATAGAATGAGAAGGCACTTTGGTATCTTCGATAACAGGAGTCTTCCAGGCTTTTCTGTTCGGATCCTACCTAGTTTGACGTCATAATGATTTAGATGATGTGGTGTCACACACATAACGCCATGCCTGACCTGGTTTTGGGAACTCCCTTCTTGATAGGCTTTTATATGGCAGAAAACATTTAGGCGCTATTTACGCCAATGTTTGCAATTAAATTCAACTAAAATAGAATGAGAAAACAAAAGGGAAAGTATTATAAAAGAAAAATGGAAATTGGAGAAATCGAGCGCGACCTACCGGCACTTGAATTATATATATACAGTAATGATACTAGTTGACTACGGATCACATCTATAACAAAATACAAGCAGTACTTGAGTACGCTTTAAATAACTGTACTACTTTATGTGGATTATATATCTCCAGAAACAATAAAAAAACTTTCTGTATACTTCAAGTCAGTATTTATTTCACTTAATTCGTCAAATATGATAACATTTCAGACTAATTTAACATATAAATAGGATTTGGTATGTTACATCAAAATGATGTTGAATACACAAATAAGAAAGTAACGTTACAATCACAATTGATATAAAGTCACAGTGGAACGGAATGTATCAGAAATACATTTTGACATTGTTTAGCGTGACGTAAGCGGTGTGATGCCACCTCAAATTGATCACTTTTGGGAAGTGCAGTAACAGCTCTTTTTGAGCAAAAATATTTGTAACTCTGAAATTATAAAGATATGTATTACTAAGATGGAGATATCCTTTATACTTAATGGAACTGGAAAATAATATAATATATAATATGGATTATTTGGGGCATCAAAGGCATCTAGAAAGACACTGCAATACGTCTTCCCCTTGCCGTGGTAAGTGAAGGGTGACGTTTTGTAACTGGTTAGAATCCAAAAACACAAATGTTAGTGGCAAAGTTCTTCCTAATGACGCAGGTAACAGTATCCAAGAAAATCAAGAAGGATCTATTCCCGTCTGGAAACGAAATCAGCAGAATATAGATTAAGAACAGTCATGCCTTCAGTTTAACTAACATAAATTTCGAACAAGTGGCTCATGAAACGAGTATTTACGCTATTCCATACGGAGATATATCGGACAAGTCGTCGGACTCAGCACCCATGAACTTCATGTGTGATCTTGCTCTAGCAAAATTATGGAAAGCCAGCAGGAAGAAATATGCAGCTTAGGACATGACAGCCTTTACTTTTGTAGGAAAATATTTTCAATATGCGTCAGATAGCACATGACCGGGGCGTGGCGACGTGGCTTGTGACGTGTGAGGTTCCAAAATCGATTTAATATAACGAACTTAACCTTTGTTGTTCCGTATACCTATATATCCTTCAATATCGATATCTTTGAACAGACAATAAATGTGTGCAAAAATGTTCGTATAAAAATTCTGGACTTCATTGTACCAAAATATCAACAGGCAGTAGACCGTTTGATGTTTGCTATATTTTTTACAGTTAAATGTTTTATATATCAAAACTATAATTCTATTTATAAACTAGTCTCAAATCATCCAGTTTTCTTCTTGTAAAATGTATTTTGCTCTCGTGTTTCTTATGGCTAGTATAAAAAACTAACAAGTAAGTTTATTTCTTTAACTTAATTAAACTTTTTCAGAGTTCAATTATCAAAGTATTATTATTTACATTTGTCATTACCATATCTTACGATATTCAATTTTGTATATGACGCAGAATGTTTTTTTTATTTCTATTTTATTCCGGTTTAAAGCTGAAAGTCCTGAAAAATAGTAGAGAGTCCAGACCTAGACCATACTTGCCATTTAACATGCCATAGCTCGCTCTGTCGGCCTACAGCTCAAACTGTGCTACTGCTTACGTCTCAGCCATAGCGCCCATAAAACTCTCGCGATGCTCATTTCGAGCCGATTACGAGATTCCTCTGTTCACAGCCGAGAAACGTGTCCGCTCATGACAATGACCTGTTTTCCCGCCATTTCTCAGACACTAAACGTATATTATACACCCCTGACAAGACAAATGGGTCACCAAATTGAATCTGAGAAGAGGTATGAGCTTCGGTAAAATCATTGCACTGCTTTACTCAGGAGCGCAGGATAACTATCTGAAAGTCAGCGTCTGTGTAAATGCAGACCTAGCATAGCAATTTGTGCATGAAACTAGGCTTAAAACGTTAAATTCTATTCACGTTTCTGAAAGAGAAAAATTAGATGGTCTGAAAGAAACAACATCACCGCGTTTTGTTTTACTGAGAGAAAGAAAGCATCATTCTGTAATAAAATTTGTGTTTTATTATCCTCACAGATAAAAAACAACCACGGTCCTATAACGAAAGGTGTATCAGAAATCAGTTGTTAACAATTTTGTGCACTAGCTACCTGACTATACGAACCCCAATAGGTACATCAAATAAAGGTAGGCGTCAGAAAAAGAAATATATTAAGCAGTTAATTGCAGTTTCATCTTGTGTGTCGTTTAAACGATGTTTACAGAACATTGATTTTAAATTGAAGTCAATAAGAAAATTGTTCAGTTCTCTTACAACTTTCACCAGCCAGTGATCAAGAAAGGTTTCTATTTTTTTCTTTTGTACAAGTTTACTAGCTACAGTAGAACCAATTTCGGCATGGACAGGTGATTGTGGCGTTTGACTTATAACCTGAGGGTCGTGGGTTCGAATCCCCGTCGCGTCAAACATGCTTCCCCTTTTAGCCGTGGAGGCTTTATGTTGTGATGGTTAATTCCACTATTCGTTGGTGGAACTCTTAGCCCAAGAGTTGGCGGTGGATGATCATGTCTAGCTGCCTTAACTCTAGTCTTACACTGCTAAATTCGGGAGGACTAGCGCAGATATCCCTATTGTAGCTTTGCACGAAATTCGAAAACAAAAAAACAAACAATCAAGTAGAACCATCTATTCAGAGAAAAATGAAACGTTTTAGAAAATCCAAAATCATGCCTTCTAATTCATAAAGCAAAAAATGTTCTCGTTGTCCTATGTATTCTAAATAAGGAAACAGATACGTTCGTGATATTACGTCTAAAAATACACTTAACTTTATTAGTGAAAATAAAAACACAACTTATATTTAAAAACGAACTACAAAGCTCTTTATTTATTAATAATTTCACACTTAGAATTTTCTTTTCCAAACTGTAGATTATTGGAAGTAGTTGTTTAGAATATTCATTGTAAAAACAATCGTTCCGTTGTGTATTGGAATAAAAAAAAAAAAATAAATTCGACACTAACAAAACACAAGCGTAATTTAACGTAAAACTGTTTTTGATACAAAGAACAAATTTTGTTAACACATTATCAAGGTATTCATGTTTCACACAGGTTGTGCAAGTTATTCTTCTGACTTGTCTTTAAGTGGTGAATCAATCAATCAATGCACAATATGCTAGAAGAAAGACTGAATAACATACAGGAAAAAAAACTAAACGTGCTTTAATGCGAGACACTGTTGCGCATGCCCATTGGATTTCAAACGCCGTCTAATGAAACAAACTCTCATTAAACAAATTTATTTTTCGATAGTTTCGTAACCGAATCAAGTATCACGGAGCGTCCTTGTAGTAATTCACTCAACAGCTTTAAACTCTATGCATTGTTTGTTTAGGTTATCGCAACATTACGGTAGGCTATCTTCTGAGTTCACCCGCAAGGAATTGAACACATGATTTTAGAGTTGTAAGTCCATAAACCTACCGCTGTCTTACCGAGGAAAATTATGCAGTTAAATGATGAAATTACATCGTAACTCCCGCACGAGTTATGTTAGTTCCTGTTTGTTTGTTTGTTTCTTGAATTTCGTGCAAAGCTACTCGAGGGCTATCTGCACTAGCCGTCCCTAATTTAGTAGTGTAAGACTAGAGGGAAGGCAACTAGCCATTACCACCCATCAATCAGCTCTTGGGCTACTCTTTTATCAACGAACAGTGAGATTGACCGTCACATTATAACGCCTCCGCGGCTGAAAGGGCGAACATGTTTGGTGTGACGAGGATTCGAACCCGCGACCCTCGGATTACGAGTCGATAGCCTTAACCCACCTGACCATGCCGGGCCTAGTTCCTGTAAATAAAACAAAAGCGTATTTTCCAAAGACTAATATTTTTAGTAATTTCTATTCCTAAATATGATACAAATAGAAACTTGTCTTGCTCATTGGTGACTCAGCGGTAAGCTTTAACGCTTGTAATGTTAACCCAAGTAGATATGACACAGATAACACTTTGTATTGTTCGCGTTAAAAAAAACAGTTATTGTATTCATTTGGAGACCTCCATTTTTTTTCGTTTGATCTCCAAAACCGTTCAATAAAAAATGAAAGAGACTGAACCCAAAAATGTTTAATTTTTGCCATAAATATGAATATTTTAGTAGTCTGATAGTGGTGTTCTCAACCTGAACAGCTTCTTATGCAACACATGGACAATACGTTCAGGTTATAAATAAAGGGCAATGCACAGCTGTCATTATTTAGAACTGCTGACCAGAAGGAGATAAATTAGAGAGCAACACCCGCCGCCTACGTGGTGTAGTGGAAATTATTATCGAAGCTGTAATACCAACACATTTGAAAGTGATGTTCGTATTAAGCTGCATGCACTGGTTCGAACCCTAGACTTAACAGCCCAAACTCAGTGCCCTAAAAACGAGACTGATCCTAATTTAATAGTATATTGTTCTTAGATGATCTACTTGCAACCTAAATTTTTGAGACTGGTTATGTAGCTTTGGTTTAGATCATAACACATTGTATTGTAAGGCTATGTGTGACACATTTTAAGATATCGTTGTCCTTAGCATTTCAAAATACAGACGTAAACGTTGCTAACCGAAATGCTATAAATATGTATTCAAAATGAACTAAGTTACTTTCTATAAGAACTAGAAAGTTAAACCTGAATGCGTGAAAACTTTCACTGTTATTATAAATATATATATATATATGACTTTGCTTATGGAGCACAAGAGAGCAAAAGTTTTTCGTCAAACATTTTGAATTTTTTAATTTTCTGAGAAAGTCCAAAAGGACCAACTTAGTCGCAAGATTGCCTGGTAATAGATTCGTTATAAGTAGCCGAAAACCGTACGACGACAGCGAAAGCCCAAAGGAAACCAATTCTAACCATACACTGTCAACTCGCTTCATTAAGATAGGAAAAGGTACGGCACACACGAGACTCGTTTGGCCACAGTTCCATTTCTGTGTGTATTTGGAAATTCATTTGCAGCGGGTTTAAAAATTCTATTTCGTGAATTATAGATTATCTGAGTATGGAGCGATTCACAAAGTCGCTCTCGTAGCTTGATTTTGTTCAAAGACTTTTAAGACTGGTCATTTGGGAGCCACAGTAATTTTGTTGCCCTAGTTGACAACCCTGGCAGAACCTGGAAAAGGCTAGTGAAAGTTTTACTGAAACATAACCTTGTGATTGTACGTATTCGAGGGGCAATAACTTCAGGAAATCCCATTACGTTACTTGAGTACATTGTTTCGGTTGTCATTCTGTCACCTCTGAAAATTCAAGAACAGGACGAAAAAGTCGCAGGTATCTTGATAAAAGCAGTACTCAGTCCGATCACGTAAATAATAAACAAATTATATCGGATATATTTTATAAGATTTCATCGTTGAAAAAACAGTAGTACAAGTACTAACAGATGACAACAATAATGTAAATGTGACGTACTGAGTCAACATTTTGAAAACACTGCAATACATTTCTAAATTATTGCTTATTGAAAAAGTGATGTGGAACTTACATCTCCAGTGGCACATATTTTGAATGTGGGTACCATTTTTGTAATCTATACCATTTTTTTGAAATTTTGCTTATTCCCTGTGCTGCATGGTATTTCCAGCATGATGAAGATGCCCGTTATACGTGATGCCACAAATTTCCGTTTCGTCGCAGACACATTGGGCATCAGACATTTCCTTCTAGCAAAGAACAACAATCCATATTAGTGTAATATTCTACAAAGGTTTATATACTGTCACTGACGTAAATATTGCCTTTGGCAAATATGCGGATCCGAACCTCAACAGCTGTTTCGGCTCTTCATACATATCTTTCATTATGCATATCGCTGAGCTGATTTATAGTGTTACATAATACACACATCATAATAGAAAATAAATTTATTTTTACCTAAGATGAGAATAAACTCTTGAAGTCTAGTACGGCAGATTGATCTGTAGACCACCTGACCTATCAACATCAGCGCAAGACCTCTTACACCAACCTATAAACATGAATAGATGTATCGCCTCTATAGTTGTTGCTATTTATGTGATGTCAAGTAATTTCACCTTTGTGGTTACCGACCTGAAGGTCACATGGGAAGATAGAGTTGTTGTTAGTCAGTTTCTTTTATTATAACTGGTCTTATTTGCATGTTTGTTTGTTTTTGAATTTCGAGCAAAGCTACTCGAGGGCTATCTGCGCTAACCGTCACTAATTTAGCAGTGTAAGACTAGAGGAAAGGTAGCTAGTCATCACCACCCACCGCAAACTCTTAGGCTACTCTTTTACTAACGAATAGTGGGATTAACTGTAACATTATAACGCCCCCACGGTTGAAAGGTCGAGCATGTTGGGTGTGATGGGGATTGGAACCCGCGACTTTCTGATTACAAACCGAGCGCCTTAACCACCTGGTCATGTCGAGCCGGTCCTATTCGTTAAAGGTACCAACATCTGTCATATCTTGAGTAACAGGCGTTTTTTACGTGAAGTTTTCACGAGTTTAGTGTTTTTTACAGTATAGTTTACAATTCTATTTTTGTTTGACTTGAAATAAATCTGTTTTGGTTAACTTATGAATAAAAATGAATTTAGTTATTTATGGCAAGGTACTTTTGGGAAATTATTACTAAATATATTAAACGGTTTTGAGAGGCTTTGATGTTTTGCATGGATTTTTTTTACGAATTCTTACTTTAAATAACCTGATTCTTTCGCCAGTGCATTCATTGTCGCATTCACATTGGATACAGTAACTTGCTTTCTGTTGTATCTTGAAGGAATTTTGCGTGCGTCAGTTGCATTACACATTACAGAAGCAAAACCATCAAATACGGTGGCAAGATGCCAGAACAAAAGTCCACGATAACCATATTGGAGAAAATAAATTAAAAAAAAAACAACCTTCCACAGCTACCTGGCTAAGAAGCCTATCAGAAAACGAAATGTTGGATGTAGGAAAACCTGAAAAATGTAAAGGCTACATCTTAAGCTAACATAAACGAGCAAAGAGCAATTCCGCAAATGGTACTTTCGTCTTCTGTGAGGTTTTTGGCTATAAAGACGAGTAAGAGGATTGTAGTAAAACGATTAAGAAGTAATTAAGAAAACAAGACGATTGTCTGCTAGTATTTAATGATTACTAAATTTGAATTTGCTTTATTCGTGTAACCGAGTGCTTATGTGATTAATTCTTCTTTTGTTCCACAAAAATAAAATGACTTATCTTTCACCAAGCACTGAATCTCCTGTTATTAAGAGTCCTATCTTTGATGTTCACGTGTACATTAAGGTGTTTTACTTTACATGAGGCCCGGCATGGTCAAGTGGTTAAGGCACTCGACTCGTAATCTGAGGGTCGCGGGTTCGAATCATCATCCCCTAAACATGATAGCCCTTTCAGCCGTGGAGGCGTTATAATGTGACGGTCAGTCTCACTATTCGTTGGTAAAAGAGTAGCCCAAGAGTTGGCGGTGGGTGGCGATAACTACCTGCCTTCCCTCTAGCCTTACACTGCAAAATTAGGGACAGTTAGCCCAGATAGCTCTCGTGTAGCTTTGCGCAAAATTCAAAACAAACCAAATCAAAAATACTCTACATGAAATTACGTAAAAAAAAACAGTTAATGAAAGAAAACATGTCGAAGTTGTAGATATCCACAAGTCGTCTAATACAGTCATAGCATTTCTAAGTCAGATCCACAAGTCGTCTAATACAGTCATAGCATTTCTAAGTCAGATCCACAAGTCGTCTAATACAGCCATAGCATTTCTAAGTCAGGTCCACAAGTCGTCTAATACAGCCATAGCATTTCGAAGTCAGATTCGCGTAATCAGTTTTGTAAAACAGCGTCTGCAATTTATTATTTGTGTTACTGGCAATTTTTTCTTTGTATTATTGTTTCTTTGTTTTGGTAAGCTTGTAATGTTTAGTTAATGATTTATTCTAAGCTGTTAATTCATTATTTATATTTAAATTGTCTGCCTACTGCGGGCCATATGAGATCTCTACACTGCTCTCTATAAAAATTAATTTATCATCTAGGAATTCTAGGAAGTAAAACTATACACTTGTTCATTCACTTGCTTCAGCCATCAAATGACCTCTAACATCATGGTTTCGAAACGTTATTTACTAGTATATTTGTTAAAATCAGCATCCACAAAATAACGTTTTAAAACTATATAGTACTATGATTTCGTGTTTATGAAGTTATGTTTTCCAAAAGCAGTCTTTAGTGTGACGCCTCAAATTTCATGATAAATCTTCAGTTTTATCCAGAAATACAGCTTCGAGTTTGTAGTACGATTCCTTTAAATCAATGTAAAGTGGTGAAATGGTTGGGCTTTATTTTTACAGAAACGAGCACTTAGGTGCAATTCCTTAACTTCTATGTTTTGAAAAGTGTCTTCAATACGGTTCTCCATAATAAACCATTATTGTAATCGCCATGTACACCAGCAGCTCAAAACTGATATGGAGTCATTTAAAAACTTTTGCACTACTAGAAAACTGAATATTTAAATTAAAAACAGAATCAAGTAAAAGGTTAAATTCATTTTTATCATTTAGCTACTATTACTATTATGTCAATTATGTCCACGGAGTGCCACTGACGAATTGTATTTAATAATGTATAGTTTCGTTTTCAAAATTTCGTTCTTGATAAAGCTGGCGATTCCCAAGAGATTCTTTAAGTGTTCTCTAGAAGAGTCATGCATGTTGTTGTGGCTTGCAGGTTTGTTTCTTAATAAAGCTATAGTCAAATTAGTTCCTTAATAAAACTGGAGTCCTCCTTATTATTGTGACTTACATATTGGTGTTATGATAAAACTCTACATGTGTATATTATTGTTCCTTCAGATTTGTTCCTCAATAAAGCTGGAGTCACGTATATTATCGCGACTTTCCTACTGGTTCCTTGATACTTCTGAGTAATACTGAAGTTAGTTTTTACGGATCGACAGCTCTGCGCAGTTTCTCCCTTTGTAAATTTTCTCTTTGTTCTAGACGCATCCAATTCACTTTGTGCTGGACAACTAGTTAGAATGTTAGATGCTTATTCGTGGAATTATTTAGCAATGTTCAGTTCAACCCTAGTGGTAACTAATCGAATGTTTATTTATAAATATTAAATTTATTTTGTAAAACTTTAATATTACAGTTGTCAACTAACATAACAGTTTATCAAAGCAATAAAAGGATAGAGAAATAATCCTTTATTATCAAATCATTCAACAGACGCAATTCAGCATACGATACACCTCCCAGGCTTTTGTTTTAGGTAAGTATTCCCTTCTTGGATTATCGACATTGCTTGAGAAAATGTTGCTTCCACGTGAATTTTTCCCAGCTCTGTATCACGTTATTTTGTAATCTAAACATTTTAGCTTCCAGTGGTTACTTTAGAATCAATAAGAGCTCCGAGTACTGACGTTACAAGGCTGTTTTGTGATATTGTAGAGTGACGTCATCAAGATTTTTAAGTACTGTTTAACTCACATATAACGTTTTCCTAGCTCAAAGACTTCATATGGTGAGTTTATATGTTCCTATATTTATAGCACCATTAATGTGATTTTCCGATTAGAGGAAAACTTTGTAAATGCTCTGATGTCAGCTACAAATAAACAGAGATAAAAGCGTTTCTATGCTAATAACAGTACATCAGACGAATGACTGTATGTGTTCATAATTTTAACGATAATGGAGTACCGATTAGACGGTGGTTAGGTGATGGTTTACCAAATAATCGTGCTGGCTTCCGTGACAGATGTTCGATTAAGCAGTAGCTTACGGGGAAGATGCGTGCAGGTAATGACGAAAGTTGAAGAGCGAACACGTTTTCTCCCAGCCGCAAATCAGACCACATCATATCACATCACACTAACCAAGGAACTTATATTTAACCATCGAGCTCACATGATGATTAGGTGGATTCTGCTTGTCGTGACTTGTGGGCACCTTACGACTGCATTGTTGGCTCACCGTATAAATCACCGTTAACTTAGAGTCAACAATGTCCTTTTAAGTCAACAATTGCTTTCACCTAAAAGCGCGTGCATGAAGAAATTTATGTGCGTGAATTGTTAGGCTTCACTCTTTCTTTATGTCTGTTTCTGACCATCATGCAAATTAGTTGTATGTGTATGCACGCAGACATAACAAACATAATCAAATACAAATTGAAGGTTCCCGTCATTTATTTGTCTAGCTAACAATATCAACTTCGTGCTGTAATAACTAAGACATATAAGAGTTTATAAAGTTTACGTTAACAGAAAAGTATGTTTATCATTGATTTGTTTTGTTATTTCTTTTCAGTACCAATTTCCAAATTAAATACCGTGTTTCTCCGATAATAAGACCTACCCATAAAATAAGACCTAGTGTGATTTTTGGGGATAGTTTTAATATAAGCCCTACCCTTAAAATAAGCCCTAGTTAAGATTGGCAGGAAGAGGAAAGAAATAAAAAATAATAATTTATTAATTAGTTTAATAGTTAGTTAATTAATTTGTTTAAGTATTAATCAGTTAGTTTAATAGTTTAATAATAGTTTATTTTAAATGGTTAGTTTAATAGTTTTACTTTGTAACTTTATTTTTTTAATATATCAAAATAAGACATACCCCGAAAATAAGCCCTAGTGTCATATTTTGGAATGAAAATTAATGTAAGCCCTGTCTTATTTTCGGAGAAACACGGTAGTACTAAGAGAATGGCAACTGTTTGTGATAACTTACATGACGAAGGATGCTAGGCAATTGCCAATACATACTTGCAACCAAGGTGTCTTGTCACTGTCGTCAGACTAGACATGGTCTAGTGGTTAACATTAAGGGCTGCGGTTTGGCAGTTTCAAGGTCCAAGGCCGCGATATGCCGATGAAAACCACATACTTAGCTCTGGGGGCATTACGAAAGTTACAGTCGGTTTAAAGTAACAGTGAAGGAATTTAGTGCTATTGGTTGATTGTACACCCTGTGGTCACGATGGCTAAACTTAAGAATCTCTTGTTTGATTCTTTAGCCCTTGTGTCGCATTAAATGCCAGTTACGTTAAAAATACCAAATACGTAATTTTTGTGCTGTTAACCTCTGATGATTTTTAAGGTGTTTTACGTAAAGTCATACATTTTTTGTCTCATGAGATGTTTGTCTTACGTGAAGTTGTATGCTTGTTGTTTCATGGGGAGTTAACCACGTTTTCTTCATCATTTAAATTTCAATTTTTTTAAAGTGATTTACGTCAGTTATTCTAAATTTTCCACCGGTAAATAATCAAAACGAAATTCGCAAATGCTACGTAATTTAGTTTTATTTTTCTTCCCTACAAAGCTTCGCCCTTTCCGCCGTGGGGGCATTATAATGTGACGGTCAATCCCACAGTTCGTTGGTAAAAGAATAGCTTAAGGGTTGGCAGTGGGTAGTGATGACTAGCTGCCTTCCTTCTAGTCTTAAATTGCTAAATTAGGGACGGCTACGCAGATAGCCGTCGAGTAGCTTTGCGCGAAAATAAAGCAAACAAACCAAATCTTACAAAGCTAAATGAAAGGAGTAAATAATTGTCAGAGAAAAAACTTTCAAGTGTGAACCACCTAACAGTTGAGGGAAAATAACAGTAGTTTAATATTTAGCAGTCAGTCAAAGAGACTCTGAGACCAAATCAATGAACGCAATACTAACGTTATACGCTAGGTAGTTACTTCAAATACGAGTTTCTCGTCCAGTTCATTCTCTATTCTTATCATTCTTAACCAATGATTACTCTTTTTTTCTCTCTCTCGCTAACAGTAACGACCAACTATACAAAAAACATTATATTTTCCTAATATTCCCCAACATTCACATAACATATATTTACTACAGATTTAATGAGAAACAGGTGGAAAATATGGCCAAATGTAAATTATATAAGAATGAGGATTTAAAAATGAAAACTGTAGTTTTAGAAAAATAGCAAAAATATCTTTGAATTATCAACAGTAAGTCCGGTACCATTTACAAAAAAGTACTATTGCTCTATAAAATCAAGTTTTTTTAACATTTTTAATGTTTAGAGTGTTAGAAAATTAACAGTCATTCTCTAAGTTGGGAACTTTGCTATTCAACTTTTCAGCTGACTCTATTTAACTTTTTATTGATTTTCCAAACACAACATACTGAAAAAAAAAATGTTGAATATATTTTGATGCTGAGACGGGACCAAAGTTCCCAATGCTGCACAAAATTAGCGTTTAAAATGACACATATATAGCAGCAATGTATACAAATTTCTATAGAATGGAAACCTAGGTTGCCTATATAATGACATAATGCAGTCTGCTTTAATATATGGAAGCTTCCGTAACCACTGTAGTGGAAATTATACTTGACTTCTGCAAACTTATAAAGGATTTTGTTTCATACGTACAAATTTATGTATGATGTTGATATTGTGAGTTTTGTTCAGTATCCGTCTACAAAGCTTGGTATTCTCTATTTGAATAAGTGTATTTGACTCTTACTCTTATAATGCATTCATAGCCCTAAAATGAGATCTGCGATTTTGTTGAAACAGAGTGCGAACCATGGATCATCGGATTCACAGCCTAGCATACTGAAGTCTTCTGAATGTGTACAAGGAGTGTCGGCGGGATGTATTGAGGCTTATTAGTCTAGTGAAAATGTGATTACTGTGGAAGTTTAAGCGATATTTGTTGGTGTGCACAAGAGAATGTACGGTAATAACGTGATATCTGACAACATTTTAAGACATTAGTATGACCTGTACAGGTGTGTAGGTGTAGTGATGGTGTTATGTCTGGAGATTTATTGAGATTTCAGAATGATATTTATAAATACGACTGTAGTTGTAAAAGGAGTGATTATGAAAACATATATGTGAGATTTAAAGAAAGGATATTATTACACGTGATTAGTCTATGTACTGATTAGTTGCTGAAAATGTGACTGGGATGTCGTAGGGATGTTTTTAATGACTCTCACACACGCGTATATTCATATATCAGGTTATCAAGAAAAACGTCTAAGGTTATGTCGTTCATTGTATTGATGTATTCATGAGTAGCAATGTGATTTGATCTAAACTGTTCATGTTTTAAGGATAAATATGCAGTCTCAGGGTTATGTATTGCGCATGAAATCTGTATGGATGTGTTTGTTTGTTTTTGAATTTTGCACAAAGCTGCACGAGGGCTATCTGCACTAGCAATCCCTAATTTAGCAGTGTAAGACTAGAGGAAAGGCAGCTAGTCATCACCACCCACCGCCAACTCTTGGGCTACTCTTTTACCAACGATTTGTGGGACTGACCCTCACATAATGACGCCCCCATGGCTGAAAGGCGAGCATGTTTGATGTGACGGTATTCGAACCCACGACCTTCGGATTACGAGTCGAGAGCTTTAACCACCCGGCCAGTGTGGATGCGTGTTTGCGATGCTACTTTAACCTATAAAAATGTATGCACTACGTCATAATGGAATGATAAAAAATTCGATAGAAATATTTTCTGTCGTTGGTGTAACTGCTGATTGTGATGGGTGCGTAAAGCCATTATTTTGGGAACTAGTCATATCCTGAAGTATTTTAAATGAGGCAATAATATGCATTGGACGATTCTATTTATGGTTTCAGTGTTAAATATTGATAAGTGTAGAGCGATGTTGTTACGTATGTATGGTCATCAAGATAAGGGTATGTCTTCGGTTTGTCGTAAAACAGCTGTTCTTTGTTTGTCTGTAAATACACAAAGTTAGTGGCTCTAGATATAACTATGTCGTTAAATCTGTTTCCATTTGCTACCTTGAGCAATAACATGCACGTACTTCTTCCTTGTTAAGAGATTGTCTCCACGACATAATGGGAACTTAGACAGTTACGTTCACTTTTAATATTGGCGTTTTGTCGCTATTCCACAGTCAGTGGGGCTATTAAATTGTTATAGCCAATAAGTGACCAGAACGACAACACGACTAACAGCCAGCTTGGCTCGTCGTCAAGATTATTACTTTGCTCTTTCTTTATAATCGATCCAGATGTCGTAAATTAATGGTAACCAGGGATTAAGTGTGTCTGATTCTCATAGGTGTCTGTATAAAAATTATGATTTCCGTTCATCAAATAAAGTGTGTGACGAGTTTTTCTTATATAAAAAACACTTTATGTATCCTTATATATGAGTTAAATTATCCAATTCTTGATTGCTTGCTTGTTTGTTTCTGAATTTTTCGCAAAGCTTTTTGAGGGCTATCTGCGCTAGCTGTCCCTAATTTAGTAGTGTAAGACTAGAGAGAAGGCAACTAGTCATCACCCCCACCAACTCTTGGGCTACTTTTTTAGCAACAAATAGTGGGATTGACCGTCACATTTTTAACGCCCCCACGGCTGAAAGGGCGAACATGTTTGGTGCGACGGGTATTCGAACCCACGATCCGCAGATTACGAGTTGAACTCCAATTCTTGAGCTCAGAGAACTGGTGAAATCAGATTACGAGTTGAATTCCAATTCTTGAGCTCAGAGAACTGGTGAAGTTGTTGTTTCACTCAGAGAATGACAAGTAAAAATTTTCTTTAAAAACGAAAACTTTTACGGTAACGAGGCTATTATTTGAAAAAAAAACACAAACAAAATGTAAGCGAATAATAAATCGATATACTTAAGATATACCTCTGTCATAATCTGTATAACATATGCAAATCTGATTAGTCCCTATATATCTTGATTATGAGGGATGAAGTTAAATCTGACTTTACTTGATGGTATTTTAAACACATATAGAGTGCTAAGTATATTTTATTGAAGTGATTTTGAATATGCAAATCATCAGTCCGATGTCATTTATAGCCAATATAAAGTCACATTGGAAAAGTATGTATCAATACAATATTCTGACATGTTGGAGGTATGTTATACAGATGCTGACAAACACTGGTCATTTCGTATGTAACAGTTTTTTTTTACGCAAAACATTCGTACACTCAAATTATAAGGATGTGTTCTAATGGAGGAATTTATAGCTTTCAAAACAAAGATATCCATTGTTTTTAACTGCATTGGAAAATAAAGAAATATGGATGTACTTGGGAAAAGAGAACCATCAAGATGTAGACCTGCAGCAAGTCGTACCCCAACAGTAGCTTCTTGTAACAGATGATAATCCAATAAATATCAGTGGAAAAACTCTCCACGTGTCTCAGACGGAAGTCTGAAAAATAATTAAATAACTTCTGCCTGGAAAGCGATACAAATCAGTTATACACAATTCACTTAAACGGCATGTCTATTTAATAGTTGCATACCAAAAGGAAATTAGGGTGATTACAAAGGTGTGTATTAAACATATGTTCTATATATTTGGTTATCAAAAACTAAATACTAAAAATGTCATTCCTACTATTGTTTCACAAAAAGAGAGACATGTTACGAAGCACTTCTATGAAGGCAAATTTCTTTGCTCATGTGAAGTTAAGCTACATACCCAACACTGGTATCAAAACCCGATTTCTAGGTGTGTCCGTCCGCAGACATATGGCTGTGACACTGGAGGGTGTTCAGATGAACAAACTAACGACCTGTGCATCTTTGCCTTCAGGAGCAGCAATAGGGAAATATTGAACTAAAGAAATAGATTCTGGATATATAGGTTGTTATTTTATTTTACTTTAATAGAAAATACTTAAAATGCTTTTGATATGACAGAAAGAAAGAAAAGATAAGAAGCGCTAAATTATTTTACTACTTCGTTTAATAATGCCCCTCTGCGAATCAGCGATAAATTTACTGATTTAAAATATTAAAATTGAGGTTGCGACCTCTGGCGGTGGGCATAGAGCAGATAACTAATAGTATGGATTTATGCTAAAAATAACAACAGGTTAAAAATTAACATGGCCCGGCATGGCCAGGTGGGTTAAGGCATTCGACTCGTAATCCGAAAGCCCTGGGTTCGAATCCTGGTCGCACCAAACATGCTTGCCATTTTAGCCGTGGGGGCGTTATAATGTTACAATAAATCACACTATTAGTTAGTAAAAGAGTAGCCCAAGAGTTGGCGGTGGTTGGTTATGTCTAGCTGTCTTCCCTCTTGTCTTACATTGCTAAATTAGGGACGGCTAGCGCAGATAGCTCTTGAATATCTTTGCGCGAAATTCAAAATAACAAAAATGTACACAATTTGTTTCGTGAATCATAAAACAGAAGAGAATAATATTGAAATTAGCATGTTACCAAATACAAATGGGTCTGGCATGGCCAAGCGCGTAAGGCGTGCGACTCGTAATTCGCGGGTTCGCTCCCGCGTCGCGCTAAACATGCTTGCCCTCCTAGCCGTGGGGGCGTATAATGTGACGGTCAATCCCACTATTCATTTGTAAAATAGTAGCCCAAGAGTTGGTGGTGGGTGGTGATGACTAGCTGCCTTCCCTCTAGTCTTACACTGCTAAATTAGGGACGGCTAGCACAGATAGCCCTCGAGTAGCTTTGTGCGAAATTCCAAACCAAATACAAAAACTCTTTTTTGTTGTTTTTATACTAAAACGCACAAAATGTGTTTCGGAACTTAAGGGTGGCACAAAACATTCAATAAAATGTATATGCTATGGAGCTTAAAGCTTTGTCAAATGGTTCATAAGTACTAAACATACGTGAAATATATAAACATAAAGAAACAACAGTACTTGGCGATCCAAGTTTTGATAATTTTAGAGTAACAAGTCCTCACGCTTAATGTTGCGCCTCTTGGCGAATGGAGGCGTTGTACGCTTTTTGTATAGACTTTTATTTGAGAATGTAAAAGAAATGTATTTGATTTTGATGAATAAATGCATATACAAAAGTATTTACTTATTCCAATTGGAAGATATTAAGAGAGTAGTCTGGACTTTTCGTATTTGTTTATTAATTATTAATTTAGACTTAAAGATGGCAAATACATTTGCTCGTTTCGCTGAATTTGCAGTTTCTCTAGTTGTTTTATTCTAAGGTCAAATAGTAACATATATACCTCAATCGCAAACAGGACTTAATTTAGATAATGTAAACACTAATATGGTATAAAAGTTTATGATATAAACACTCTTATGATATAAAACTTCCGGTATAAACACTAACATAATGTGGTTTGTTTTGTTTTAAATTTCGCGCAAAGCTACATGAGGGCTATCTATGCTAGCCATCCCTAATTTGGCAGTTTAATACTAGAGGAAAGGAAGCTAGTCATCATCACCCACCGCTAACTTTTGGGCTACTCTTTTACCAACGAATGGTGGAATTGACCGTCACATTATAACGCGTCTACGGGTGAAAGGGCGAACATGTTTGATGTGACGGGGACTCGAACCCGTACCCTCGAATTACGAGTCGAGTACCTTAACCACCTGGTCATGCCGGGCCATTAAGAAATTAGTAAATGATATAAAAAATCAAACACAGCTTATATAAACTAATGGCGGTAGAGATAAAAGTTTAGATTTTTTTTGTGTGAACTACATTAACTAATGAATTTTTATTTAAAGTGGCTTAATATGTATATATTTGTATGTGTGTACAAGGCGGTCTACAAATAGCTATACACATTTTAAAATGTAATAGCTTTTAAACGAAAAGAGGTAGACCCTTGCCATAAACTAAGGTAGTGTCTGAGCACCCTCAGAACTTGTACTACCTTAGCATAACGTCATTGCACTTCTGCAGGTGTGGCGTTTTTGCCACCTGTTAAACACGATGCCATAAAATAACTGCACTTGGCTGTAAGGTTGAGAGGCCCCTCATAATTCACAGAGACCCCAAGCTCCTATATTATTCCAAATATCCTTTATAGCTATCCCAATGGAGTGTAATCCGTGTTCGAAAAGCAAACAGCAACAAAACAATTGGGACAACTGTATATGATACATGAACACGTATGCAGTGTTTAAAACCCACTAGCTTGCAACCTGGAGTACGACCGTAGTTTCAAATATGGCGTCCAAAAGATCTAAGATGGAGTCAAAAACACAAAATCCAAGTTAGATCGGGCTCAGCAACCTTGGAAACATGTTCTTTGCCCGCACCTTTGTCATATTTGGATAACTTCCTTGGTGTGTTTTTAGAACCCTTTGTAGGAACTAAGTCACATATATATATAAGAACACCCCCGAGTCCGTCCTCCAAGTTAGGTTCTAATATCTTCAAGGCTGTGGGATGGGTAAGATGAACAAAGTTACAAACAAACCTAAATACGGTGCTCCGTAAGAAAAAAATTCCGAAGGGGTGCAGAAATGTTAAATCTATGCCAAATTCAGGTTCATTAACCCTGAACACTCACTCCAGTCACCTATTATGTTTTGATAACCTTCCAGCAGCACTTGAGCCCCATTAGTCGCGACTCTAAGCCATAATGATAAGGACACACCCGGCCTACACTAAGTACATCTACCAAGTTTGGTTCTGCCATCTCCAAAAGTGTAATAATAGTTTGAATTAATATCAAGCGGACAAGCACACTTTCTAGAAACTCATAAACTACTTTTCTCTTACAGTTCCTGAGACCAGCATATGCATCGGGTAGTTTGCAGAGAACGATCTTGACAGCAAGGCGTCCAGGCCAATGTTTCGTCACAACCAGTGCTGCAGCTCGGAAAAACAACATGCGATGCAAATGGCGATACTCATTTTGACAATACAGTAAGGACGGTCAAAAAGATAAACCTACTAGAGCACTTAGTGAATTACTTTTATCTTTGCTAATCAGTAATGTTGTCTGTTCTAGTATTTTACTGTATTCATTTACATTATTTCCTATTTGACTGATCATAGCAATACAAAAAAAAGAGAAAAGGCCCAGCATGGCCAGGTGGGTTAAGGCGTTCGACTCGTAATCTGAGGGTCGCGGGTTCGAATCCCGGTCACACCAAACATCTTCGCCCTTTCATCCGTGAGGGCGTTAAAATGTGACGGTCAATCCCACTATTTGTTGGTGAAAGAGTAGCCCAAGAGTTGGCGGTGTGTGATGATGACTAGCTGCCTTCTCTCTAGCCTTACACTGCTAAATTAGGGACGGCTAGCGCAAATAGCCCTTGGGTAGCTTTACGCGAAATTCGAAAAACAAACAAAAAAGGAATTGTCCACATAAATTGTTAATCTTTAATCGGAACATTTTAATTTGACAAGCTTTGTATTTGTATTTATTTTGGCATAAGTTTGACAATAGTAATGATTAACAGATAGGAGATTGTCTTTCACATTTATTGCGCTAGTACACGACAGAGTGCATCTACACATTTCTTTTCGCTTTTACTTGTGAAATCTTTGTGGAAGAGAAAGCAGAATATTTCAGTAAAGGAAAAAGTCCCATCAAACAAGCTGCAGGAAGAGGTACAGACATCAACTTGTCGGAAAGGGCGTTGCAGCGAACAAGATGAAATTTTCTGAGCATCCATCGGTTTGTGCTTTGTATATTGAACAATCGCCGTTTTGCAATATCTGTTTAAAAAATCTTAAATTTTAGCTGAAGTCATAGCGGGAAAATATCATTTTTTTGGCAAACGTAAACTTCAGTATTTGTATCTTACTTGATTGTTTCAATATACGAATTGTGTATTTAAGGTTGATTTTGTATTAGTTGTTTCCTAAAATCGGATTTTTTAAAATCAAAAATACTCTGTAACCTTTTCTTCCGATACACGTAACACCATAATACATTTAATAATTAACTGTGTTGTATAATTTGCCGAATAGTTGCTCCGTTTTTTTATGTTTTTTACATTTAATAGTTTGTTTTAAATTTCGCGCAAAGCTACACGATGGCTATCTGCACTGGCCGTCCCTAATTTAGCAGTATAAGACTAGAGGGAATGCAGCTAGTCATCACCACCCACCGCCAACTCTTGGGCTACTCTTTGAGCAACGAATAGGGGGATTGATCATAACATTATAATGCCCCCCACGGCTGGAAGGGCGAGCATGTTTGATGTGACGGGGATTCGAACCCGCGACCCTCGACTAACGATGCACATTTGACTATGCTGTTGATCCAATATTATTTTATTCCTAAAAAGTGTTTTGATCAATAATCGGTTATTTGATTGTAACACATCAGCAACTTCTTCTAAACTGGATCAATGAACCGCAGTTATGGAGCTCCTCTGTACTTTTACATTTTAAAATTATCTTTCCTTTCGTACACTATAAATTACTTGTTACAAAGATGCTACCTTTTATGTACAAGAGGGTTTCAGTTATTAATGAAGCGTTTCTCTCTTAATCTTCAACTCGGTTTAAAAAAATGTATTAAAAAGTATTAAATTTGATGACCTGGAGTGAGATGAAAGTTTAAATCAGTGATATCTTTCGCTGGGCGTCAAATGAAACTTGCAACTCTCTAATCAAATTACAGCGGTAATTTAGTCCCGGTGCCTGAATTAGTTGCCTGGCTCTAATGCCTCCATAGGGATCCCGCAGCACTTGATCTACCTTGCTTCTACAGTGATATTACAACCCTATGGCAATATTGTTGATCCTATCGTGGCTTGCTTGCTTCTCAGCCTGTATTCGCTATAGATGCATAATCAAATTACACCACTGTACAATAACAATCTCTTCACTATGTGCTCTGATTAAAAAGTAGATCGTCAGCAACGCCACCTTCTCAAACAAAAGCAAACACGTGCGCAATCTGAGTCTTCTTCAAACATACCTTAATAAAACAAAAGCATTTCTATAAAACTAGAAATATAAATATTCCAACGACGTATACATATTAGCACGAAAAATATTCTGATATGAAGTAAAAAGACGATAAAAAACACGATTTTCAATAGTTGTTATTCCTGTTACTTTTGAAACCAAACGAAAAAACACGAATGCAGATAGAGTACAGATTTTACGCCCTCTGTTAGTACAGCGGTAAGCTTACGGATTTACAACGCTAAAATCAGGTGTTCGATTCCCCTCTGTGGGCTCAACAGATAGCTCCATGTGGCTTTGCTATAAAAAATTTCACCTATTCACCCATGGATTTTAAGTAATAATACACTTTATTCTTTAGCGTCTTACAAAAATATTTGATAATAAATGCGAAAAAAATCGTGTATGGAAGCTATTGCATAATAAAAGATGAATCATTTTTCATATGCTAAAGGCTCGGCATGGCCGGGTGGTTAAGGCACTCGACTCGTAATGTGAGGGTCGCGGGCTCGAATCTCTGTCACACCAAACATGCTCGCCCTTTAAGCAATGGGGACGTTATAATGTGACGTTCAATCCCACTATTCGTTGGTAAAAGAGTAGCCCAAGAGTTGGCGGTGGGTGATGATGATTAGCTGCCTTCCCTCTAGTTTTATTCTGCAAAATTAAGGACGACTAGCGCAGATAGTCCTCGTGTAGCTTTGCGTGGAAATTCAAAACAAACCCTGTCGTATGGTAATAAGCTGCATTTCATACTTACATCCGTAACAGCTGTTTATCTTATGAAAATTTCGAGACACTTTCTTTAGCCACATCACTTATTTTACAGTAGTGTTTCTATTGACACTGGTAACAAGTGAATTTTTTATTTTCTCTTTTTTTCATATCTTGTTTCTGAGATTAATTTTAAAACATCATACTGTTCTGTTTGTTTGTTTTTAAGTACAGAGCTACAAAATCAATTATTTATCTTTTGCCCATCGCGGGTATCGATATCAAAATTTTTCTGCGTTATAAGCTTTAAGGCTTGCTGCTGAACCACCAGGGGGCTATGATGCTGTTTAAGCTATGGGGTTTAAACATGGGAGTTGCGGACTTCCTGGGTGGGGAAGGAACTAGTAAAATATCAGGGAGACTGTATTAAGTACAATAAGAATATCAGGGAGACTGTATTAAGTACATAAAGAAGGTGTGACTGTTAAGATACTCGGTATATATATATTCGTATGGTAGGAACCTCAATCATGATATGGATGTGTGTATATTTTTATGGAACCCTTGTGATGAGAAAGTTTGGAATCGCCGTCAGTAAGTTTTAATGAACATTTAAAGATTTCAACGCTTAACTGACTACATTGTCAACAGACACTGAGTGCTGATTATTCATTTTTTTAGTTGCGTTCAGTGTTGGCTATTCATCTGTTTATTTGTTAAGCAAGTTAGTGGATGTCAATTAGTAAACTTGGCATGATGATTTCCACTCAGAAACTCTTAACGAACATCCTATTAAGTGATTAAGATATTGGTTCAAGTTTCTTTCTTTACTGGAATACTTATTACTTAATATACTCGAATGTCTGCTATTTTAGCGCGTGCGAAGATCCTGTGAGATGTTGTTTGTGCAGTGTAAAAATCATGGTAAAAAATAGTCCAACTTTTGTTACGATTATCTCCAAATTTCTATAGCTTTGATATCTAGAAATTTCTCATTTTTGGGAAGAAACAGAAAACGTGCCAAGCAATCTATCTTGTGGAAGATATTTTTTTTTCTGATACAATTACGGCAGTCCAAAACCTTTAGTAATGTTATCATATTCCATCAAACGGTTGTTTATAACAGCTACATGTATATTTGTGCATGTGTTAGTAAAATATATCTTGAATAATAATCTAAAACGATACTTGTGTAAAACATTTATATTTACAATTAAAAGAAACACAACGTTAAAATCGTTGAAGAATAAACAATTATTAAAACTTGGATCTGCTCTAAAAAAAAAAGAGACCTTTCCAAGTTGATAAATCGGGTAAATTTTAAAACTGAATTAAACGTCAGAGAAAATATTAAAATAAAAAAAGAACAACATCAAAGACTGCCTGTTGTGGAGACACAAGTGTAGAGGACGAAAGGTGGAAGACATTAGAAACGTCGTCCTCTACACTTGTGTCTCCACAACAGTTGCCGTCCATTCTACAAAGTTTCATCACGCATACTCTGCCTAAACAATCTATCAAAGAACATCAAAGATATCGTATTAAACAAGGAAAATGACCAAGTCTAGAAATAGATGAAACTCTAGGTATTTTAAGCCTAGATGTCGTAATAGGAATGGTTATGTGGGTATATATGTCACATGCTTTTAACATTACTTGTGAAGACACCGACACGTCTAATAACTATTTATAGTGTAATGCTGCTAAACTTATAATAGTAAATTAATAATTGTAAATATAGTAAATAGTAAATATATACCTTGCATCTTGATTTGACTTTTTATCCAGTTGAGTTTATTACTAAAAAGCATCAAAATAGATCTAAAACTGTTTTAGAATTTCCGCATCAAACATCTAGTGGTCATTACTATTGAATTGATAGTCTAAAGGGTTTATGCCATCATTCTTTTACTACAGAGGTTCCCATGAAATACGGTTGTTGAAGAGTTAAGCCTAAAACATAGGTATCAGATTGTTTTTGGTAACTTTGGCAAGAAAATTTTGATCTTTGTAACATATACGAATGATAAAAAATTCAGATTTAGTGAAAAGATTTACGTTGAAGTTACTTAATTAACTTCATTCTACCTAAGATCTTCAAGACCTGGTAAACATGGTTGGACTGAGTTTAGAAATGAAGAAGTATTGTGAATGTGATATTCAAATGGAATGAAACTTGGCATACTTGCAGACTGTCGTACCTTCATTTTGATAATTAGTGTATGGGGAACTCGTATACCCTTAATAATGTCATCAACGTCATAACTTGAGTAAATCATTCTAATCTAGTTCTGTCAATCATAATGTTTCTTACGTAAACAGTTTGTACGCCATATTTTGTAACTAGGTAGCTTATACTACTGGCAAAAACATTAATGTGTTATCCCTGTAGGAAACTCCGAATTTCGGAACTGGCGAACAAAGTTTGAATCCCTGCAATAGTGAAAAATATTCTTTACACTTTAAGCAGTGGAGCCGTTATAAGAGTGACATTCAGTTCCTTCGCGGTGATCTGAATGGTAGGATGTTGCTGACTGCTGTCTTCCCACTGACCAGAAGGCCCGGTATGGCCAAGCGTGTTAAGACGTGTGACTCGTAATCTGAAGGTCGCGGGTTCGCATCCCCGTCGCGCCAAACATGCTCGCCCTTTCAACCGTGGGGGCATTATAATGTTACGGTCAATCCCACTATTCATTGGTAAAAGAGTAGTCCAACAGTTGGCGGTGGGTGATGATGACTAGCTGCCTT
This sequence comes from Tachypleus tridentatus, assembly GCF_004210375.1. Lineage (NCBI taxonomy): Eukaryota > Metazoa > Arthropoda > Merostomata > Xiphosura > Limulidae > Tachypleus > Tachypleus tridentatus. The sequence continues at coordinate 28,384,968 of NC_134830.1, read as the reverse complement.
CCCTCCATACTCACGCTGCTAAATTAGGGACGGCTAGCACAGATAGCCCTCGAGTAGCTTTGTGCGAAATTCAAAACAAACAAACAAACAAACCAAAACCCACTGACCAGAAGCTCGAAAATAAGAACTAAGACAAATAACCTCAGCAGTATCGTCTTAAATACAAAATAAAAGTATTAAAACTTATTGTATTTCTTATCATTCCTAATTAATTATTTCACGTTGTCTCAGTTAACGTATAATCGTTTTCATTGAATTATCCTATTGCTTTCAAATAAAATGGAAAGTATCTGGCCTTAAAATCAAACAACGCAAACGAAACTTTGTTTATTTCAAGCTAAACTATACGAACGATATTTCCACAAACTGTCCTTAATTCTAAAGTAGTAGACTGAGAGGAAAGCAACTAGCCAACACCGTCCACCACAAGCCCTTTGACTGCTCTTTCTAGACTAAATAGTGGGGTTGTACCCTCAGTCTTATAACGTATTTACGACACACCATTGAGGAACTTAATTTTTATTTTTCTAGCAGTAAGCGGACGCGAGCAATTAAACCCCAAATTCACATTTCCGGCACGCTAATTATTGGGCTGTGCTAAGCCCACTCACGTAAGTTAAGTTTCTTTCATTATCCTAATTCCCAATACAATCATCGAAAATCATTTATAACGTTAAAGCCTGGTTCCTACAGTCAATGTTTCTATTGTCTGATTCGTGAGAGGAAAGTTTTTCTGATTATGGTTTAAAAGGAACCAGACTACTTTTGTTTGTATCAAGGAGGTTAACTACTTTTTTCTGAATGAATCTAGTCAAGTGAATGATTTTGATTGTTTGTCTTTGAATTTCGCGCAAAGCTACTCGAAGGCTATCTGTGCTAGCCGTCCCTAATTTAGCAGTGTAAGACTAGAGGGAAGGCAGCTAGTCATCACCACCCACCGCCAACTCTTGGACTACTCTTTTACCAACGAATAGTGGGATTGACCGTCACGTTATAATGCCCCACGGCTGAAAGGGCGAGCATGTTTGGCGCGACGGGGATGCGAACCCGCGACCCTCAGATTACGAGTCGCACGTCTTAACACGTTGGCCACGCCGGGCCTCAAGTGAATGAACAAGGAGGTAGTGAGGTTCTCAATCTGCTGAAGTGCAGCCATCTTTTGAGTTATTTCAGCCACAGTCCATCTCCTTTAGTCTGTCTCAATTATTGTTTTTTGGAACGAAGACGAAAAAGACTTACCAGAAACTTTAACATTCGTCTTGTACAGTGTTTTTTCTTTAGTTTCGCACGTTCACTACCGTTGCTTTTCCAGAAATTTTGCAAGCAAAAGTTCACAGTTTCAAAAAGAAATTTAATCTATTATTTTAACAGTTTGAACACGATTCAGGACTTCATACTTAACAAGTCAAAAACTAGTTTTGGTTTCCAATGAATACGACAAAAATACTTAAGAACAAACACTGTTCCTAACAAACGTATGAAAAGTTTCCATAAAGTATATTTTTTTTTAAATATAGCTCTGGAACCAGTATTTTCTAGTTCCAGGTAGGCTCTATTCTTGAGGCTCAACAATCATATTAATAATGTATTTTCTAGCACATTGTGTCACTATATATATTAAAGGTAACGAGAAGTAAAATGACGTTTTTGTGGCACACAAAAGTAAAAGAATAACACTGATGTAGCAATAAATGAATTATTTTGTAAATAGCAGCGTGAAATTGAGATAAACAAAATGATAACATTGTTGGAAAAATATTATAAATGTTATTAGTAAAACACGCTAAGAAATATAATATTTTCTTGGAAGTTTCAGTACAATATTTCTGGTATTTCTAAAACCCTTTTTGTAATTATCTTTAAAAATTCAACAAGAATAAACAATATCATAAATATTAAACAATGTTTCGAAAATAGTTTATCGTTGAAAGGTCTACTATACTAAATAAAATTTATCTTGATATTGTAGTAAAGGACTTGGAGTTTTTTTAACCTTCTTTCCAGCAATACTCAGAAATCGTATTTTTTCCAAATTAAATCACTCCGCTCCATCTTAACTTTAAGGTAGATACGTTTGACAAAGATCCACGACACTCTTTCTGTGCACTTAAGCGCGCTAGCAAATAGTTCGACAATGTAATTCAAGAGCCATCGTTTTTTATCATCATGTCGTCCTTTTATCAGAAAGGATGACGTAACTTCTCTCCCAGGGGTAGATAGGATGTTAGGACAGCGTAGTAAATACAATTTGGAGAGTGCCGCTTGATTGCTTTAAAATTTGATTAAACGCGACACAGCGCAGTGCTGCCAGCCCATTACATCTTAAAATGGGCAAATTCCGGAGATTCTCGGGCTCTGGAAATGTCCGAAACTCAGAGATTTGAACGACAACAGCAGCTGTGGGGTCGAGTCACTAACTGGGGTACTCCGTGCTAAATGTCACATAAAGCCCACCCCTCGGGGCTAGAGATATTGTGGGGTCTAAAGGCCACGTTACTAAGCGGCCTTACTATGGTTGGAGCTCTGGTCTATCGTCTCTAGAAATCCAATTTATCTGTCCATTTATCATGGCTTCCCCAGGTGCTGCCGTATAGTGACGGGTTTTTGGTTTTGCTCTAAATTTTTATTGCTAAATATTCTTCTGTAAGTGCTCACTTGTCGCTTTTGTTAAACATTACATACGTTGCCTTGGAAACGTTCACTGAAGAGATGGACTTAATGGAGAAAAATGTGTCATAAAGTAGATAAAAATGTGTCATAAATTACTACCGTAGATAAAATAAAACTCCAAAAAGAACTCACCAAAATCGGAAATGCTAATATTCTATCATAAGATTCAGCAGTTGGTAACGAATTCAAATTCATTTCATCACGAATACCATTTAATACCAAACGTTTAAGTTGAAAACAGTTGTGTACTCAAATATTTTTAACTGTTGTTTATATTATTTACTATACTCGACGAAATATTGAGAAAATATGTAATGGATGATTATTAAACGAAAATAAAGGGCCGAACAGGGCTATATTTCGTATTAAAATAAATAAAGAAACAAAGTGAAAACATTTTACTTTGGGGGCTAAAATTTTCCATGTAAAATATTGTCTGAATAAAACACGTTTGCTTGTTTTGAATTTCGCGCAAAGCCTCACGAGGGATATCTGCGCTAGCCATCCCTAATGTAGCAGTGTAAGACTAGAGGGAAAGCAGATAGTCATCACCGCTCACCGCCAACTGTTGGGCTACTCTTTTACCAACGAATAGTGTGATTGACCGTCACATTTTAACTCCGTCACGGCTGAAAGGGTGAGCATGTTTAGTGTGACAAGTTGAACAATGAAGCAACCTAGAACAAGACAGACAACAAAATAATTTGGAGGAGATACAAGAGGTTTTGTAACTCACCAGTGTAACCAAGTAGTTAAACATATTTTATTCTATATAAATTTGTTTCACGTAACTATATGACGTTTCATATTCTACAGAAACCGGTTGGACGAGGCTATAAAATGCTTTAAAATCCACAGAAACCTGTTGAATAGAAATGGAACATGCTTTACACGCCCACTAAAACTAGTTAACCTATTTACGTGATGCTTATGTTCCATTAAAATTAGACGAAATGAATTAATTGATTTTAACATCTAATTGAAACTAGTTGGATGATTGTTTATTTATCATAGGAACAGGTGGAACGTAACTGTATGAATGTTGATGTTCCATCCAAATCTGGTCAACGAATGTTTAAATAGATAGATTTCAAAAGCATAATGAGGTAATAAAAATGTATTTAATAAACTAAATCAGCGCAAGAATATGCTACTTAATTGTCTCTTACTGAGCACGTACGTAACTTTGAAACGACTTCCAATTCCTTGTGTTATGTTACAATACCGCAGAGCTATGCGGTGAAAACATACCTCACTAACACTGTATTAACAACTTTTGCTTGATTGTTTAGAATATCTTGCGTAGAATTTTTGAACGAAGTTGGCCCCCCGTTAGTACAGCGTTGTGTCTACGAATTTAGAACGCTAAAATCATGGGTTCGATTCCCCTCGGTGGGCTCAGCAGATAGCCTGATATGGCTTTGCTATAAGAAAACGCATACTCGAGCAAAGTTACGGAAGGGTTTTCTTCGGGAAACGTATCCCTGATTTTATAACTGATCGACAAAATGGAAGAGTAGTCAATAGCACCCGCCGCCAATTCTTGGACAGCTCGGGTATTAACCAAGTAGTGTGATAAAACCGTCATTCTCAAAGTACAGTTTGAATCCTCAGAATCAAAGTCCAATCACGCTAACTATTTGGTCATAATAGGCCATAAAATGTCAAAGTAATACATGTTTTGGAGAAAACAGTTTTAACCAGATTTGTGAGTTAAGTCACAAGAGCCAGAGGGCTGGTAAAAGGTTTATTATTGTGGTTGAGGCCAAGGGGTTTGAATATATTTTTCTTATGAGACGTTTCAAGAGAATATGAAGATGATAAAAATCAGGTGTGACAACCTGTGCACAAACCCCAAGAATAAGCTAACCAGTTCAGTTCTTTATTCTAGAATATTTGTGAAAAGCTATAAAAGACATTCTGCGCATCAACACCCCTGAATTTGAACTGATATATTAAAATGAAAGCAATAGTGAAGAATACCCACCGCCAACTGTTGAACTACTCTTGTTCGACCCAATAGTGGGATTTGATCGTCAGATTTTCAGTATATCCACGTCTCCATAGTACGAAACATATTTTCGCAGCAATAAAGCATGAACCCTCTGAATTACAATTCAGGCACACTAACACACGTCACACCGGTCACGTATCAGGGTAAGTTTTGAACAAAAAAACAAAACAAATTATAATCGCTGCTAGTTCTATTCAAATGTACTTGATTATTCACAAGATACCTACATTTTACAAGGTAAATATCTGACATTTTAAGTGAAGGTCATTCAAGGTCATTAGGTGATAAAGTTCGACGAAGTTAGAAGGCACGAGGAACTGTTATGACGAAATTTCATCTCATTGGTAATAGTTCCTTTAATTGTAAGTAATCAAATCAGTAATGTATAATTGTTTTGTGTCGTTTAATAGAAGAACGGTAAGCTTTGAAGTCTTTTTTTATTCCATGGCTTTGTATATTTGCGTACGTGTGTATGTGTCCCATTTAAAACAAAAAAAAATATTATTTTGATAACTTTACCGAAGTATGGTAGAAAATGATTAAATGTTTTCTTTATCATAGAACTTCACGAGTTCAGTAAAGTTCATTAATATTAAACTATAGACTAAGTAGAATATAGCTTTATTAAACTATAGACGAGGTAGAATCTAGCTTTATTAAACTATAGTCGAAGTAGAATATAGCTTTATTAAACTATAGACGAGGTAGAATCTAGCTTTATTAAACTATAGTCGAAGTAGAATTTTGCTTTATTAAACTATAGACGAGGTAGAATCTAGCTTTATTAAACTATAGACGAGGTAGAATCTAGCTTTATTAAACTATAGACGAGGTAGAATCTAGCTTTATTAAACTATAGTCGAAGTAGAATATAGCTTTATTAAACTATAGACGAGGTAGAATCTAGCTTTATTAAACTATAGACGAGGTAGAATCTAGCTTTATTAAACTATAGACGAGGTAGAATCTAGCTTTATTAAACTATAGTCGAAGTAGAATATAGCTTTATTAAATTATAGACGAGGTAGAATCTAGCTTTATTAAACTATAGTCGAAGCAGAATCTAGCTTTATTAAACTATAGACGAGGTAGAGCATAGCTTTATTAAACTATAGTCGAAGTAGAATATAGCTTTATTAAATTATAGACGAGGTAGAATCTAGCTTTATTAAACTATAGTCGAAGCAGAATCTAGCTTTATTAAACTATAGACGAGGTAGAACATAGCTTTATTAAACTATAGTCGAAGTAGAATATAGCTTTATTAAACTATAGACGAGGTAGAATCTAGCTTTATTAAACTATAGTCGAAGTAGAATCTAGCTTTATTAAACTATAGACGAAGTAGAATCTTGTTTTTCGAGTAATTATAAGTTACTGTAAGAATAATATAAAATGTAATTAATTAATATGTAGCATACTTTAGCTATAATATGAGCACTCAAATAATTCATTCAGGGCAATATGACTAAATAACTTTCTCAATAGAATTCAACATAAGAAAAAAAATCGTTTAAAAGTAATTCCATGTAAAACTGGTAACTCTAATTTCAGATTTCTTAAGAAAATTATATGTAGTCATTGTTCTGTGTGGAAAATATTTCTACTACCTCTCTTTACCGTAGTCCATTTATTTTGTTATAAGCATTAAGCTGGTTTTCCCCAGAGTCCGCGGTGATAGTGAAGAGTTACTCCCGTCTATTGGGAATCTCATACAAATTATGCTCACTTGCTTCTTCGACTGAGCAGCCAACGCCCCGCGCGGTCAGGGGTACATACACGGAAAATAGGTCTCATTTACTTCAACTAGCATTGTGGCTGACAATGACCGGTCGCTCATAAAGCCGATTAGGGCTTCGTTTGGCGGGCTTTAGGTTACGCCGTAGGTCGATCAGGGTAATCTGTTAGCTAGCGTCTGTGAATACCAGTTTACACAGGCAAGTCGCTTTTGGGCGTCTGATTTCAAGATTATGACGTACAGATAGGCGGAAAAAAGGCTTCCATAATAATGGAGTGATGGTGATTTGAATGATGCACGTGCGCGGTCTAACATGGTGGATAAGTGAAGAAGACTTTTTTTTTTTTTACCCACACATTCATGTAATAATAAACTTGCAGTGAGGACCAATATTCTATTATATTCAACATCGATTCTAAATGTATTTATCTTAAAAAGCTTTTCTGATGCTTTTCAAAGTTTTTAAAAAATTGTTATTTTGAATTTCGCGCAAAGCTACTCAAGAGCTATCTGCGCTAGCCGTCCCTAATTTAGCAGTGTAAGACTAGAGCGAAGGCAGCTAGTCATCACCACCCACCGCCAACGCTTGGCTACTCTTTTACCAACGAATAGTGGGATTGACTGTCACATTATAACGCCCTCATGGCTGAAACGGCGAGCATGTTTGGTGCGAACGGGATTCGAACCCGCGACCCTCAGATTACGAGTCGAACGCCTTAACCCACCTGGCCATGCAGGACCAAGTTTTAAAAGGAATGAAACCAAAATTATTATCTGCCACAATATACTGAGAGCGTCTGATTTCAAACGTAAAATATATTATTGGACATAATGCTCTTTTACTTCTAATCAATACATTTTATGCCTCTCCTCTTTCATCCTTGAAATATGGGGTAAAGTATACCTCCTGTTTCTACACTTTCAGTAATAATTTTTCTCCACTAAAACCTACCCATTTCTTTTAATTTCAAAATATGATTGTTACCATAGAAAGCTGATTACAGTTAGTTGCCTCCTAGTGGCACAGCGGCACGTCATGCGGACTCACACCGCTACAAAGCGGGTTTCTATATTCGTGATGGGCAGAGCACAAATAGCCCATTGTGTAGATTTGTGCTTAGTTTCAAACAAACAAGATACAATTAAGTAAATTTTAGCTGACATTATTTTGTTATATGTAAAGCAGGTTAACATGGATGTTTATATACTTTGTATATTTGCATATTAAGGGAACATCTAAAAATAAAAAAGCTCTCAAAGACGTCAGTTTACAGGTTCATTATATAAACAGCAGTGCATTTGTATTGACAATTACCGTATAATAAATGTTATACTTACGAACGAGAACCCTTTAAACAAACAAAGTCCTAACAGTATAAGCTAGTCATATGTGTCGCAGCAGGTGTTACAATATAAGGAACAAGAATCTGGAGTCCACGAAGGCTCACAGACTTCCAACCACACATTGAATAAGTGTTTGTTTTCACGTAAAAAAAATGGCTGAAAGAAACTGGAACTACATTGCTTCCACTCCATTAAGTACCTGTCAGATCTCCCGATGCAACTCCAATGGACTTTTTTTTTGCTTGTTCAAACGTTGTAACATTCACCTAGAGTAAAGAATCTGTTAAAAGTTTGTCAAGATATGTTGTGTGAGATCCACTTTCCTATCCTTTGAAGAACTTTTCTGGATATGTAGTCTGAGATTGGGTTACTGTCCTTTGGACAAGCTTTCAAGGTATGTAGTCTGAGATTGAGTTACTATCCTTTGGACAAGCTTTCAAGGTATGTAGTCTGAGATTGCGTTACTATCCTTTAGACAAGCTTTCAAGCTATGTAGTCTGAGATTGAGTTACTATCCTTTAGACAAGCTTTCAAGGTATGTAGTCTGAGATTGAGTTACTATCCTTTGGACAAGCTTTCAAAGTATGTAGTCTGAGATTGAGTTACTATCCTTTGAACAAGCTTTCAAGGTATGTAGTCTGAGATTGCGTTACTATCCTTTAGACAAGCTTTCAAGGTATGTAGTCTGCGATTGCTATTGTTTGAAGAAAATTTCAAGATATGTATTCTGAGACTGACTTTACTTTCCTTCGAAAAAGTTTGTTATTTGTTACAAAGAAAAATAATTCCTACAGTATTTGATAAACTATACTTATAAAGAGATTGAGGAAATAATTCGAAGAGTGATACTGGATTTGGGAAACTGTATTTATAGAAGGCGATTAACCCTCACTGTTGTCTATATGCTAGTCTACACGGATGTGTAATCTACAGACAGTACCAAACAACCATTTGTTTCATATGCTACACTACACTGTTGTATATTCGATACCATTAAGTTTATTTTGCACAAGACACAGATATACACTCAGTGGCCACTTTATTAGGTACACCTATCTAGTACCGGGTAGGACCTTGTTTTGCCTCCAGAACAGTCTGAATTCTTCTCGACATGGATCCAACAAAATGCTGGAAACATTCCTTAAGGATTTTAGTTCAGATGACTTGATAGCATCGCACAGTTCCTCCAAATTTGTCGGCCACACATTCATCCCAAAGGTACTCTACTGAACTGAAATATGGAGACCGTGCAGGCTTTTAGAGTACACTAAAGTCACTGTCATGTTCGTGAAACCAGCTTCAAATGATACGTGCTTTATCCTGCTGGAAGTAGCCATTGAAAAATGGGTAGATTATAGCCATGAAATGATGCGCATGGTCAGTAACAATGCTCAGGTACACTAAGGCATTCAAATGATGCTAAATTGATGTTAATGGATGCAATATGTGCCAAGAAAAATTCCATACACCATTACACCACCACTAGCAGCCTGTATAGGTTAACACAAGGCAGGATAGATCCATGAATTCATGCTATTCACGCTAAATTCTGATCCTACCATGTGCGTGTTGCAGCTGAAATCGAGATTCGTCATACTAGGCAACGTTTTCCCAATCTTCAATCATGCAGGTTTCATGATTCCGTTTTCCCAATCTTTAATCATGTAGGTTTCATGATTCCTTGTTTATTATAGCCTGACTTAGCTAACAAAAGTGGAACTCGACGCAGTCTTGTGCTGCTGGCCCGGCATGACCAAGCGTGTTAAAGCGTGCGACTCGTAATCTGAGGGTTGCGGGTTCGCATCCCCATCGCGCCAAACATACTCGCCCTTTCAGCCGTTGGGGCGTTATAATGTGACGGTCAATCCCACTATTCGTGGGTAAAAGAGTAGCTTAAGAGTTGGCGGTGGGTGGTGATGACTAGCTGCCTTCCCTCTAGTCTTACACTGCTAAATTAGGGACGGCAAGCGCAGATAGCCCTCGAGTAGCTTTGTGCGAAATTCCAAAACAAGACAAACTTGTGCTGCTATAGCCCATCCCCTTGAAGGTTCGATGCCAACCTGCATATAACTGTTGTATATAGTGGTTATATAAATATTTATGATTTTCCTGTCAGGTCGAACGAGTGTGGCTATACTTCTCTAACATCTTTCATTAACAAGGTGTTTTCACTCACAGAACTGCCCTCACTGGATGCTTTTGTTTTTCGCACCATTCTCTGTAAACTCTCAAGACTGTAGTACGTGAAAATCCCAGAAGGTCAGCAGTTTCTGAGACACTGGAACCACCACTTCTGACACCAATAATCATTACACGGTCAAAGTCGCTTACATCAAGCACCTTTCTCCTTGCAGTGTTTGGTCGAACAACATGTCTACAAGCTTTATATATTGAGTGGAAGCCACATGGTTAACTGTTTGGCTATTTTCGTTACAGAGCAGATGTGCCTAATATAGTGACCACTGAGCGTATATTAAATAGCCTAACTGTTGTTTAACCCTTGGTTATATTGTTCAGTATTAATTAATGGACATATCCTTTTTAAAGGACACTTTAATTTTATATAATTGTAATTATACTTATAATTAGTATTTATTATATTTTTAATATATATATATATAATTAATTATATATAATTGTATTCACAGAAGCGCCCTCGAGATTTTCTTCAGTAAAGTACATTTGATTAACCCCAGAGCTGAAGACATCTACAGCTCATGAAGTGGTCTTAATACAACTCTAAAATTCCTAAAGATTATATATTAAAAGCATGTAATGAAGGGTAGGTTACAGTCAGTCTTTGTTCAATATTATCCTTCCACTTTTATTCAGATGCATGATATCTCGAATGGAGGGCGCATCTTCTATTGGCATACAATGTCAGAGAAAACTAATTTGTTTGTTTTGAATTTTGCGCAAAGCTACACAAGGGCTATCTGTGCTAACCGTCCATAATTTAGCAGCGTAAGACTAGAGGAAAGACAGATGATCATCACCACCCACCGTCAACTCTTGTGCTACTCTTTTATCAACAAATAGTGGGATTGATCGCAACATTATAACGATCCTACGGCTGAAAGGGCGAGCATGTTTGGTGCGACAGGGATTCGAACCCACGACTCTCAGGTTACGAGTCGAACGCCTTAACACACCTGGTTATGCCGGCCCGTCAGAGAAAACTGAAAATTAGCTTTACAACATGTACTCGCATCTACATATGTGTTTGAATGGGAAACAGACTATCGGGTTTACTTTCAAAGTTTTGTACGCTTCAATTTATGTAGGCTCCTTTCTCGAAATCCATAACTCTCATGGTCTTATGATCATGATATATTTCAAAATTTAGGACTCACCTCTTCAACTTAACGTCACTAGTTCGTTTGTATAACAGAAAGTCGATACACTTACTAGTTTTATATTAATCGTGTTACTTCTGTGTATTAACTCGTGTTTTTCTCTACTATTTGTATCGAACAGTTTTAAACTATTGTTCTTCTCTACTATCAGTTTGAGTCAACACCAAATAGTCCATGACTTATGAAGTTTTTCTCTCAGTATATTTATAATGATTCATTTTCAAGAAGTATGTAGCTGAGATTGTTTGAAAGATTTGCGCACCGTAATGTTTGTAATTGTGTTTTGGTCTATCCTTATGGTTATATTGACTTAGTTCCAAGCATTTCTGTTCTTAGGAAATTTCAAAGATTTGTATTACGTGATTATATCTTATTTATTCCATAACAAGTAATCCATGACTTAAGTTGGTTGAGTTTTTTGTACTTCATGTTTATTGTCCCATTAGGTCAAACTCAAGTAATCCATAGTTTAGGCTTATTGAACCTTTTGTTTTCATGTTTATTGTTACCTTGATTGAAACTCAAATGATACAAGATCTTCTGTGCTGCTTCCATATTGTTATTATTGAGTAAAATCCATGGTTGATGCTTTTCGAATTTTTGTACTCATGTTTATTGTTATATTAGATCAAAGTCAAGTAGTCCAAAACTTAGGCTTGTTAATACTGCATTATGTATTAAATGCTTATTATTATAATAAGTTAAACTAAATAAATCTACCACTTAATCAGTTTGAAATCTATGTACTTAATGTTGAATATTTAATTGCTTCAAATCTCAAAAATCGATATTTTATAGAGTTAATTCAATCATTTCAAATTTAACATTACCTTGCGGAAGAAATAATTTAATCGTATAAATATGTAAACATGTTTCAGAGAAAAGATTACACTGCAAGTAATATTTTGAAACATCTTATTTAAAAAAACAGAAAACTGTCAATATTTTCCATTATGGAAATTATTCAAAATTTTGTTTTGTTTGTTTTTGAATTTCGCGCAAAGCTACTCGAGGACTATCTGTCCCTAATTTAGCAGTGTAAGACATCACCACCCACCGCCAACTCTTGGGCTACTCTTTTACCAACAAGTAGTGGGATTAACCGTCACATTATAACGCCCCCACGGCTGAAAGGGCGAGCATGTTTGGCGTGACGGGGATGCGAACCCGCAACCCTCAGATTACGAGTCGCACGCCTTAACACGCTTGGCCATGCCGGGCCTTATTCAAAAGTAAGGTATTTTATGGAATTTATACCAGTGGAGCCATCGACTGAAATGATTAAAAGTTTGCATTACATGTATAATATCTGAAACTCCCATAGTTTTATTAATTCTCAACGAGTGTTAATTTAAAAAAAAACAACAACTTATTTCTTTGCACCATATTTATTTATTTACTTTCTAAGTTATTGTGAGTTATTTTCATATTTCATTTTATCTTTAAATTGCATGTCTTGTTTCTGTAAAAGAAGAAGAAAAGAAAAGTAAAAGAGATCATTAGCCATTAATTAATCAAGAAGTTAAAAAGCAAACGTAAAAATCCGTTTCTACTCGCGAACATACAGCCAGCTTTGTGTTCCACTTAGCAGCAAGAGAAGATTACAAATCAAGTTATATAGTGAAAAAGAGTTCTGCATCTCGCCCTACATTATGAGCATCAAGGTTAAAACATTAATGCTCTTATTACACGTAGCAGAGAGTGCGGCTAGCCGGCGATTAACACCTCCTCTCATTCCGAGCTACAGGGCGTGACCGACGGCCTCGTTCGCACCCGAGGGCCCGCGCTAAGAGAGAGAACGCCCATATTGTTCTGATACTTCGCAGTGGCTGTCAGTAAATTAATGTGCCGCACAGGTGGCTGCTACTGCTTTTCCACATATTAGAAATTAATTATTAAAGTCTCTTCCACGTAATGGATTCCACGCTAAAGCAGACACGAAAAGAACAGCGTTTTCCCTATAGCAATAAGACAACAATAATTAAATGAAATATCTTTCACTTTTAAAGTTATGAAATCTGATCAGATTTCATAAATCAGGAAACACCCTTAACTCACAAACTTTTGTCGGTTACGTTAATGAAAAGGCTTTTTCTAGATAATCAGAATTAACTTTAGTTATTTGGATATATATATATTTATGAGCATATGATGTCACGGATTTACTTTGTTGGGTGACTGAAAATAAGCATGTTATAAATTTACTTATTTATTCAACAAAAATATATAAATACATTTTTAAATTATTTTTTTAATGAACACCAAGAAGATAAAAACTGTTTTCACTAAACGATATCACATATATATTGAAAAATTAAACACGAAACATAGACAGATTTTCACGCGCAGAATTTTACTCGCAAATTAAAAAAAAAAGTCTGGTCCCCAAAAAAAAAATCTTCATTAATTTTACCTTATTGCACAAACAAGACTTTTCAAAACACTGTTAGGGCTATTGCAGTGTTGGACATGTTTTCTACATGTCTATAGATAGATTTAATACTATTCACATAATTAAATGTTCTGTCGTTTCATCTAAAACATTTTCAGTATTATTGTTTTTTGTACAGGTAATAAAACTTAAACATCGTTTGCCGTTGAAGAGAAAGTCATTACTTAGTTTGACTTAATTCGTTGTTTTTGTGGAATCTAATTATGCTTTTTATGTTATATCTAGCGCTAGAATCAAATTTGTTTTTATATATATCCAACCTTACGATTTTCTTGCCGAGTTAACAGAATACTTTTAGCCTTAAAGTTGTCAGCTAACTTTAGCTTTAACGTTACTTGCTTAATACCATCTTTGCAAATTTAAAAATTCGTTTTAAAACGAAGTACTTCTCAGATACTTTCAATAAATATTTATAACACCTTTAAACGTTTTAACATAAAATATTTTATCACGTACACAAACCAAGTTTTATTACCAAAATTCTTTTTCTTCTAACATTTGCCTCCGATGGCTGAAAGGTAAGGTTCACGCTCTATAAAGCCAACATTCGGGGTTCAATCTCTACAGTGTCTAAATCACGCCCAGATGGTCTGTCTTGTAGCATTACGCTTATAAACAAATATCTAACATCTAAAACGAGCTTACGTACACATAACGTTGAATTATATTACAATATAGTTTGGCTAGTATTTAGACACAGGAACGTATACGTTATAACCGGGCATAATACTTTTTTGACTGTCGAAAATGGTCTACATTCAGTAACTGATGTGATAATATGATGTTCTGTATAATAAATATTCAATACAGATACTCTGATCAATAAGAATGTTATTATAAGAAAAGGTAAATAATTAATCTTCAGAAAAATATGTAGGTATTTAGAGTGTAACTACACTAGAATATGCTACATTTATCTCGACAAAATAACTCTAACCCTTGATACGTTGTAATTCAGTCAGCATTTAATAAAACCGATTATTTCTTTTGACTTACCTTACTACGAAAACATTATATTATAAAATTATATAGATTTATTATGAATATAACTGGTTATTTTAAACTCCACATATGCATCTCCAGCATATGTATATGTATTTTATAAACACTGAAATAAGAAAGTCACTTTTATACAATAGGTCGTACTTTCATCAAACAATAACACCATGAATGGCATCTTTACATTACGAAAGTAAACAATTTCGGAACACGAAATCTTGTAATCACGTCAGTGAATTATTTGTTTGTGTATCAAACACGACCCGACATGACTGATATTTGCCTCGCGCTTTTTTCCTATATTCCTGCAAAATCAGCATTTACGTTATTTCAACAATTTACAGCGACTTATGATACATGACATTTTGCTCAAAGTTTTTGACGGAAAAGCATTTTAAACGCAGCTAAGGTATGTTACGAAGCACGCCGTCTCGTGTCTGTTACGAAGCACACCTCTCGTGTCTCTCACGAAATAATGTATTTCATACATGTTACAAAACATTGAAAATTCTTTCTATTTGAAATCAGAAGAGTTAGATTCACCATAATTTCCTTTCTTGATGAAGAGAAACCCACTTGAAATAAAAAATGTATCTCAGAACGGCTGGTATGGGCATTAACACTTTTATTTTAACCTGAAGATGACCTAGGAAGGTCGAAACGTTGTTCTCTCCTTATCAATAAAAGTGTTAATACCCATACCAGCCGCTCTGAAACACATAACTTACTTTGTAAACTGAATATCAGCCACTTGACTTATATATAGTAATTAATCTGAAATCATAAAACATGTCCATTATTTTCATTTCGAGTCTCGAAGAATTGCGCGAATTATTAGACAATGGTTATAACAAAAATAATTTTCAGGGAAAACAACTTGTTCCATAAATCTTTCGAAACTCCTTCATGTCACTGTAAGCATAATAAAAAATGTAAAATGCGTTATAAATAATTTTGCACAAGCTTACAACTTGTTTTACTGACTACACATCCACATGTGTTATGCTGATGTTATGGGAATGTCAAGATTCTAGTGTGCACCGATAAAAAGTGTTATACTCTATTACGATACTAATGTGTAGTTCTATGTAATTCTACTGAGGTGATCTGTGAAGCAGAGTTATGATGTCACCGTAAACGTGTAAATAAGTATTAATTAATTTTTATTTCCGATAATATCAAACTATGTCCTGATATTAGGAAAGTGAATATTAAGAGTATAGCTAATTAAATACACTGCTCTTACCTTTTAATTAGATTAGATTGCATTGTTTCATCAGTTGGGCCTGGCATGGCCAAGCGCGTAAGGCGTGCGACTTGTAATCCGAGGGTCGCGGGTTCGCGCCCGCGTCGCGCTAAACATGCTCACCCTCCCAGCCGTGGGGGCGTATAATGTGACGGTCAATCCCACTATTCGTTGGTAAAAGAGTAGCCCAAGAGTTGACGGTGGGTGGTGATGACTAGCTGCCTTCCCTCTAGTTTTACACTGCTAAATTAGGGACGGCTAGCACAGATAGCCCTTGAGTAGCTTTGTGCGAAATTCCAAAAAACAAACGTTTCATCAGTTGGACACCATCGGTGTTAGTAATGTTTTTGGACGTAAAACCAATAACGGGTGTTTTTCTTATAGCAAAGCCACTTTGAGCTATGTGCGGAGCCCACCGAGGGGAAGCAAACCCCTGATTTTAGCGTTGTAAATCCGTAGACATACCGCTGTACTAGCGGGGTGCAAAACCAATAATATCTTTCGTGTTTCAGCCAGCGTAGGAAATTTAGGTTAGTCCTAACTCTACATACTAAGAGAGCAGTACAAAATAAATCTTCTTACTGAGAATATAGCAATGAAAAATATAAAAATGGTAAACTCAGATATATTAAACATTTCAACCAATGATGTTAATAACAACAGCATTAACTTAAGAACAAATATATCGTACTAACAGAACACAAAATCATAAGCTGACGGCTTTAGGTACTGTTGTGGATTTAGTATTAGTTGAAGAACTTAACACCAACAGAAGCAAACAAACCTTTACATTGTCCTTCCTAACAACGTCTTGTAATCACTGAAAATCCACTAATCGGCTCCGACAACGTAATTGTAGTGTGCACATATTACGGAACTGATGTGAACGTTCCAAGAGGTGTATTAAGGAACTATATACACCTTGTGAGCATGTAAAAAGATTATACGTGTAAACTGTACGAACTTGTAAAGGGAAAGGGAGCACGATAGATATCCTGTAATACTTAAAACTTCGACTCGTACGGGTCGTGTAAAATCAAACTCAAGTATTTTATACTGAACACAGCTTACTAAGTATGTATTTTGTCTTTACAAAAACTTCGTATGCGAGACTGTGTGTTATTAGATGTGTATTATAAAACGACTGTAAAAAAAACACTGGTCGTTTTATAGCCGATTGAAACATGCAGTCACAGAGTAATCTTGTTGCCACGATACTTGCATGTATACTTAGGCCTACTGACTGATACTTACGAACTATCGTTCAGATTGAAAAGCTTAGAAGCACGCCTATATTAAAGATGTAAATTTCGGCTACTGGAAAATCCTACATCTAGGCCTAATTATGTAATTCGATTGGTAAGAACATGAGAATCACAAGAACAAACACACAATTTGTAGGCCTGTGATGCAATAAAACAATTCAACAGACCAAACTGTAGGGGGGGATGATTGTATGCACCATACCCCCCACCTAAAATGAAGGAGGGGATGTATCCCCCATCCCCCCAGGATCTACGCCCCTGTCTGTAGATATTTACTTCACACAGTTGTTTCAAATATTTTTTTGTTTTGTAATATATGTAATAACAAATAGTTAACTATACAACAGAAAACAACGAAATTTCACATCTCAGAGGGTATTAAAAAGCAGTTTCCGAATTTGTTGTGAAATCAGTGTAGTAAATCTTGGTTATCGTACACGGCATCGTTTCCTCATGAGAAGTAAAAAATACGATTTTAGAAAATTACTGAAATTTGCTCTTGATACTGTAGTTTGTAGTTTAAAGGAAAAACAACTGGTTTTACCGCTTTTCTGAACTGTACCATAAACACGAGTGTACCTGCGTGTATTTTCAAACTTATTTTCTGTTTTTCTTTCTCTGTTTTTGTTGATATAGGAAATTACAGAGAGTTTTAAGGAAATTGGTGTTAAATAATGTATTTACAATCAACTCATGAATGTTAATAGAAATCAACTGGAAAACTATAAAGACAAATTGAATCTAAAGTATTCTCTCTCACGAGAGGCGCTTCATATAATCTTGTTGATAGGTTTACTTTAACGACTGTTCAGATGTTGAGAAAAAGAGGAACTTGCTCAGTACAACTGGTTTCGAAACCTTCTCAACGTTTTAGAAAAACAGGAACATTTAATTAAAATGCTCAAAATTAGTCAAGCAAAACATCTTAAGAACAAACCACGGAAGACAATGACATGTCCACATAATAATAAACAGCTAACGCCAATACAACACAACCAATAAAAAACATTTCCCAAATGTTTTTGATATATTACTTAGTTCAACCAAATATTTAAACAAATATTTTATTCTTTTTCCAAAGACCACGATGTCAACTTTAGAATATTAAGTTAATTTTTCTTATATTTATCTACAAGAAAAAAACTAGAAATTAAACTTCGCTTTTATACCGATAACAAATATGTTGTAAACGCAACGAGTAAAACAAAGCCAAGGAACTAGGGCGCTGTTTTCTGAACCCTGACGCCCTCTAATGGTTCAGTGGTAAGTCTGAGAGATTATAATGCTAAACTTCGGATTCAATCATTACTGCTTTGAACTTAAAACAGATTATCTTGACAATACTGAACGTTTTTTTTAGCATGAAATTAATAAACTTTACCTCATCTTCAAAAGTATTAGCACAATAAACTTGAAAGGTATTTACAGAACGAGTTCATAATGTTATACACGTACATGGATTTCACCTCATATTGATCTTGAAATGAATTAACATGATAAAGTGAGTTTTTCATTGGATTAATAGCTTTATTACCAGCTGGTCATTTTTGTCTTTCTCATCAAACTGACGAATATTTTTATTGTTAATAGTTAACGACTAAATAAACAAATACATAAACTTTAATAGAGTTATAAAACAAGCATATAGAAGACAAAAGTTTCATTTGTGTCAAAGAATGCTGATTTCCTGATAAAATCGTCGCTGCTTTGATTATCGTTAGTGTCATATATTTCCTAATTTTTAATAAAATTGAAACTAGTTGGATGAGTTTTAGTAATCGTCTCACGGTTGTAAAATTATTATTTAAGTTATAAAACTGTCTATTATAGAATCGTCTTTTATCATGATAATACCTCTGTTGTTGGTAGATATTTCCAGATAGAATAATCCCGGTCGCACCAAACAAGCATTCGATGGTAAAAGAGTAGCCCAAGAGTTGGCGGTGTGCAGTGATGACTAGCTGCCTTCCCTCTAGTCTTACACTGCTAAATTAGGGACGGCTAGCGCAGATAGTCCTCGAGTAGCTTTGCGCGAAATTAAAAACAAACAAACAAACCAGACAGAATAATAGATATTTTTCTTCAAAATGTTCTAACCTTGCTGATGTTTAAGTACCAAATAATAAAAACACAAAAAGACCCCATCCGCAGTAGCACAGCGGGAGGTATGCAGACTTATAACACTAGAATCCGGGTTTCGATATCCGTGATGGGCAGAGTTCAGATAGCTCATTTGTGTACCTTTGTGGGTAATTATAAACAAGCCAAATACCAATTAGTAAAACTATTTAGGTTAACTATATTTATAATGGTAAATGGAACATTACAGTATTGTACTATCTAATTCTTACGAAGATGTTTTGAAAGCTAAATACTGATATTTTCATTACGGCACTATGACCTTTAATAGCACAGCCTTACTACAAGAAAATGATACATCAACTAAAGCACTTGTAATATATGTGAACCAATATTTAATATTATATAATTTCAGTATTCATTTTTAAAAAGAAAAGTTCAACAGCTGACGTTTCTTGATATGTCTATATTTCAAATATTTTTAACATATTTATAACTTAATTAAAATAAGAGGTTTTTCCTCCAGAATCTCGCATTCAATTAAGAAAAATACACCTTCATTATTGATAATACTACTAAAATAACCAAAAAAAGCACATTAAATAGGTCAAAGTTGAGAGTAATTTTGAACGGAAAAAGTACTTCCATGAGATTGTTAGAAATAAAATAATTTTGTGAGTGCTTCTTAAAGATGTAAATTAAATATATTTACATATTTGCTACCCTCGAGTCCAGAATGTTCCCTTTAAAAATAGTCCTATTTTAGTTATAGTGTTTATCTAATTAGGCTTAGCTGAGTATGTATTAGGCACCGTTCCCTTGCTGATGGCGTTTACCATATTTGTATTGTTCAGTCGAGTAAAACATTTAAAACGTTCGCGCATTTTTATTTTATCTTATTCTATTTTATTCTATTACATTCTATTTCACATTTATAAAATTATAAAAGCTTTAAAAGTAGCCCTATCTTAGTTATAGTGTTTATCTAATTAGGCTTAGCTGAGTATGTATTAGGCACGTTGTATATATCGGCTGCGTTGTTTCGCTTTCATTCCCTTGCGGAAGTACATCAATTAGCAGGATGTAGTAATCCGTCTGCACAATGTAGTGTCGAGCAGAGGTAAATCACATAGGGAATCTGCTCTCTCTTCTTATATAGAATTATTTTAATTTTCTCTTTCATGATGTATTGCTCATTAGTAGAGAGCACAAAGACATTTTACTCAAACATTTTATTACTAAAAACGCGATGGTAATCAACGCTCCAGAATAGCAAATATTCTCAGTTAAGTAGTCTGTGGTTGAGAATATCCATAAATTAATAAATATACTCAGGGGAAACCCTTATGTCTTAGTATTATTGAGCAAAATTTCAAACTCTCCCATAAGTTCTTCACCAGACATAACTCATTTTCCAATTTACGTTGTGCTAAGAGAAGTGGTAACTGTTCCGCAGTACACTACACATCAGTGTTTTTTGTGTGTGTGTTTTTTTCACTAAGCCAAATGAAAATTTTAATTCACAGTAATCAAAGCATAAAGAAAACATTTAAATCAGAAAAGACGTTTTAAAAAACTCGATAAATGAAATGTGCTGCTAAGGTAGTTGTCATGACATTCAGTTTTAAAATCAGGATTTTAAAAATAAAAAACGGTGTCTAAACTCTTCGACAGGAAAAGGAATAATAATTTGATTCGTTAAATCGATAAAGGTCTGTGTTGGTTCGTGATCAAGCAGAGAAGTACAGTTTTAAATCGCTGTTTTTATTTCTACAAGCTCGCTTGTATTCGCTATTTTATTTCTTGGTTTTGCCTGCTTTAGCTTGGTGATTAGAGCGCTCAACTCGCAAACTGCGGGCCACAGGTTTGAATCCCCGTCACTGAACATGATCATCTTTTCAACCGAAGTGGTGTTGTAATGTTAATGTCAATCCTGCTATTCGTTGGTAAAAAATGCCTAAGAGATAACGGTAGGTGGTGTTGACTAGTTACCATCACTCTAGTCTATCACTGCTAAATTAGAGACGGTTAGCACAGATAGCCTTTAAGTAGCGAT
Organism: Tachypleus tridentatus; assembly: GCF_004210375.1. Taxonomy (NCBI): domain Eukaryota; kingdom Metazoa; phylum Arthropoda; class Merostomata; order Xiphosura; family Limulidae; genus Tachypleus; species Tachypleus tridentatus. The sequence continues at coordinate 28,363,749 of NC_134830.1, read as the reverse complement.
GCACGAATTCATAACACACCGAATCACGTTTAAAACTAAGAATAAACCGGAATTTTTCAGAAAACCTTTGCTGAATAAAGAAACGCTTTAATTGATGAATTTAAACTATGCCATCTTCAGCAGAGTATTTCCTTATACGGTTTTCTGATCAGATGACAACAGAATGTGAGAAAACTCGAAGTACCCTGCTTTTGAAAAGTTAAGTTTAAAGCTTAAGTCTAGCTTTAAACAGTACCGTCATTGATAACTAGTCAAACCATACTATACAGGTCTTCAAGAATTTAAATATATCTCTGACAATTGTAGAATAACTTTTTGTATCGTCAAAACTATATTCTCAAACTAGCGAGTTTCAAATTTTCGTTATAATTACTCTAGTTGTATTCAATCGAATAAACATTATTCACAGCTACCATATACAAACTTGCCTATGGAAAAGTTTTCCCTGAACTTTTAGCGCTAAGTTTTTGTACAGTAATGATTACTAAAAGTTAAACTCGCAAATGTTATGTAGTGTTCTCGAGTATTTGATTTTAAACTATAATTATTTGCTGAACTACATGGTGAGCTTTAATTGGCATAAAAGAAAAAAATGTGAACGTAATTGTCTTTAAAGTAAATTCTATACGAAAAATATCTAACAAAGAGCTAATAAAATCCTTCTCTCCCTATATTACGTAAAATTTTCTCTCTAAACTTCTGTATCAAACCAAACAAAAATTTACAATTAAATTCCAATAAGAATGAAATACTCAACATTAAACAATCAATGAAAAACAAATGAGTAAAAACTAATAATATACGACGTCAATCCTGAAATTGAAATAATCTAAACTTCTGACTATGATTAAGAATACACATGGTATTTTTTGTTTCGTTTCAGTAATGCTTTTTTGATAGCTTTAGTCATCTCTCGTTAGTAATAGCATAGGTTAAATTCTATTTTTCAAATCAGTCTTACGTTTATTTAGAGGCACCATCAGAGCCTACGTTGCATTTCACTTGAAAGTTTAGAAGAAAAAAAAAGCAAACTAATTTTTTACTAAATGTTCACGTTGGTTACGGCACATGCGTAAAGAAGAGCATTTGTTACTGAACTCGCGAAGCAGTCAGTTGTGCGAGAAACAAGTATAACACAAATCAAATTTCATCAACCATTAATCTTGCCTAATCGTTCCACTAAGGGCAGCTGCATTTACCAGTGCAACCAATCAGGTTGTCTGTATGACGGGGCACGTGCAAATATCATTTGTTTTGACCTGAAAAATGAACAGCAATAAAGTCAGAGATTGCTGTTGTCTCAAAACAAACTAAACGTGATGTATAACGAGACATTACGAGATTTGTGTAACACATAATGAGTTCAATTTGATTTGTTCAGGGAAACTGTAGTGTCTTTCCTAGTTTTCCTGTGTAACTCTTAGAACTCCTTATAAGCAAACGAAGAATAACTGTAAATGAAATTTGATTGTAAACCTCGCTCTGCTAACAGCTCTTAACAAAATAAGTAATAATTTTAAATAAAAGCGAAACCGATGTCTCTCTCCATGTGAATGTCATTTAAAAATTTTAAAATCGTTTTACAAACAATTCATTCCATCATTGTGCTTCAAAAGTCTAGGCTTCAATTATTTATATGTGAAACATTGCGTGTCTGTAAAGGTCCTCCCCCCAATATCTTAACAATAAATTTAGGATTTATGAATCTAAAATTCGCAGTTCGATAACCGCAGCAAACACAGGACTTATGGTCCACTTTGTAACTTTGTGCTGAAATAAACAAGGCTATAGATACTATTGTCGTGTTCTGATAATATCTGTAAATTTTACTCTAAGTCACGAATCAGAAAAACGCACCAATTTAAAAAACGCTCATTTCAAATTTAGGTTTTGATTCCTTGTGAGTCGTTTTACCAAATAAATATTATAAAGCATTGTTTGAATTTAGATATAGTCGAAGTTCATAAAATACATTTTCAATTTTTCACATTATAGAAAAAATTGTCAGATTGTATTATTTTCGTGTGCTAAAAACAAAGACTCTAGTAATGACAGGTACTAAAACAATTAGCTGTATTAACTGTTTTGTTTGTTTTTGAATTTCGCGCAAAGCTACACGAGGGCTATCCGCGCTAGCTGTCCCTAATTTAGCAGTGTAAGACTAGAGGGAAGGCAGCTAGTCATCACCACCAACTTTTGGTCTACTCTTTTTACCAACGAATAGTGGAGATTGACCGTCACATTATAACGTCCCCACGGCTGAAAAGGAGAGCATGTTTGATGTGAAAGGGATTCGAATCCGCGCCTCTTAGATTACTAGTCGAACGCTGTAACCCACCTGGCCATGCCGGGCCGTTTTAAGTGTTGTTCCTTTAACTTAGTTCAATATACTTTAGATAAAATGATCTGACATCTATTAGTTAAAACCATTTAAAAAGTAAGGATTATTTAATATATGAACCTAATTCATCTTTAATGAAAACAAATTTTAATAAATGAAAATAGTTTGGGGTTAAGGACTGACAAAACCAATTGAATTTCCTGTTACGAAATTTTACCTCTACAATTAAAAGAAAAACAGTAATAATAGCAGGTTCCTAAATACTTCAAAGAAACCTGAAATGACTAACCAAATTATTAAAGCCTTACGTCCTTACTTTCAAAACTTAGAATACATTGTTTCCTCATTTGGGTACCCTTGCTGCTAACTATATTTTCGGTCGTAAACCCAACAATATCTCAGAAAGTTATATAAAAGTTTATGAGATTTAGATTATACTTAAATCTACACACTAAGATAACAAAGCTCAAAAATCTCTACAATTAAAGTGTAGTAATAAAACTGGATATATTAAGCATCTTAGCCAATCCAGTTTATCAGAGTAACATGTAAGAAAAAAGAGCGTATAACATCGCACCCACAAAACACCGAAATCTTAATTGTTAGCTTCAAGCACTATCGAAAATCTTAAAATTAAAACAATGATTTAACTCGGACGAACACTGTCTTGAAATAAGGCATAGATGTAATACAATTTTAGTTTTGATGAAGATGTGAAGATATCATGAACATTTTAAATGCTATGTAAACAGGCTTTAAGTGTGTTGAGTTAATATACAGATAACCTAGATGCACAGTGAAAGTAAACAAGAGGAAATTCTCGCTACTCGTGGCACTCGAAAGTCTTTAAGACAGAATTAGAGTAAATTAATCTATGAGAACGTGGGCGTGGTCAAATAGATCACTCGAAAGGTTTTGATCTCTTGAGTCCAAAACTGTAATTAGATCTTAAATAGACCAAACGATGACGGAATATGAGTTAAAAGTTTTTACTTCATAAAAATAAATATACAAAAACTAAGTAAATGTCGTTTTATGACCCATAAGCAGCTGGTTTAATATAGCAATGTCTCAGAAGCATATAAACTCATAAAGGTATTCAATGGATACCATCCACAGGTAAATTACAAAGGTTAATATGGAATTAGCTACTTAGATAATCCAGAAGCAATTATGTGGATGCACAGATAATATGGAAGCAACTTTGAAGTATTATATTGATCGAAAAACAACCGTACGGATATACAGGCAATCCTGAAGCAATCGTGTAGGTGTACTGGTATTCTACAAACAGTGCTAAAAGTACTAATACAGTAATCCTTACGCGGTCATGTCAGTTTACAGATAATCTAATAGTAATAGAAGTAGTCAAAAGCTAGCTAGGGAAATAAGTTCAGTAACAATGTCGGTTACTTGAAAGGTACTAACTATATAAGTAATCCACTGTCAACTGTATGGGTATACACATAATCCTATAGTATGTGTATAGAGGTAATCCAGTAACCGTTGTGTGAACGCACAAATATTCCAGTATCAAGTGTATGCTATAGCGACTATCCAGTAGCAACTCGCTTCGTATACATATAACACATTTGCAACTGTTTAAGTCAAAAGTTAATATGATAGCGACTATGTTTATATACAGACAGTCCAATAGTAGCTGAATAAGAGCACGTGTCTAGAAACATCCGTATAACTCACAGCTTTCATTCTGTCATATTTATATGGTGTGTCATTATCACTGTTACCGCATTTTAGGAACTTTGGGTACACACGTGCATACGAACTAACCAGTCAAATGATTGGTTTTGTTTTCAATTTATCGCAAAGCTACACGAGGGTTATCTCTGTCAGCCGTCCCTAATTTAGCAGTGTAAAACTAGAGGGAAGGCCGCTAGTCATCACCACTCACCGCCAACTCTAGGGCTACTCTTTTACCAACGAATAATGGGATTGACCGTCAAATTATAACACCCAACCTCGACTGAAAGGGTGAGCGTGTTTGGCGTGACGGGGATTTGAACCCGTGACCCTCAAATTACGAATCAAGTGCTTTAACCACGAGGCCATGCTGGGCCTCTAGCCAAATTAGAATGAGATTTATAAAAATAAGACTAATTGTCCCAAATAGTGTAGTTTTGTTACGATAAATCCTATTGGCCTAACCATGCATTTAGCTCGAAAAACAATCAATCTAATCGAATTTTTACCACCTATTACGAGCAGAAAACGAAAATAATTGCTTTTTTGTTTCTAGGTAAAAGAGTTTTTCGTAATATTTGTATTGACTATGGGACGTCTGTGGGCCACCTATGAACACAGTTGGTAAGGGGGATTTGCTGACCCCGCCCTGGCCATCTGCAGACTGCACCATTACTATTTACTATATTGAAGGAAGATATGTTTACTTCTGTCTATTCAACGCGTGCAGCACCCACGCCCTAACAGCAGTCGGTAATCAGCAGACTTTGGTGCTGTTAAAAAGAAAAGACTTTATCATTGTAATGGTTGACTACCTGGGTCAACCCCCATGGAAATTACACGTGTAATGAATCCCAGAGTGTGTTTAACGAGCTTCACGGAAATATTTAAATTAGAGCTTTTGCTCGGAGGAATAGAGCAAAATCTATAGCAGAAAAACATATATATTATTGAGAAACAAACATGTTTTTAGTTCCATGTAGCAGGACATGCGTAATGTGACTTGAAATATCATATGCACAGGAAAATCTACACTCGATCTTGTTTATTCCTATGGTAAACTAACTCCTTCAATTCAACCCGTCACTCACAAGCTACTTCATAACAAAATCAAACAAGCATAGAAATCAACAAAACTTCGATACCACTCTTGAAACTACTTATATAGTCAGATGATTCAAGTTTTAACGGGAGAGACTTCAGTCGAGTGACAATACAGCAGTGCGAGAATTCACGATGACAAGAAACCCATTTGAAGTAAAAATGTATCCCAAGATGGCTGGTGTGGGTATTAAAACGTTTATTAAAATAAAGTAGAGAACAAAGTTTCGACCTTCTTAGGTCATCTTCAGGTTAACAAAAAAAGTTGCAAGCTCTTTATTAAACCGAAGATGACCTAAGAACGTTGAATAGCTCACCCTGAATCAGAATGAATCCTTCTCAGAATTTCAACAAAAAAGATGGCAGCTGCCAAAACATTAAAGAGTAATTAGATTCGAGCTATAAAAATCAAGAAAGAAAAAGTTAGAAAATAGCTAACTGTTTTATTTGTTTGTTTTGAAGTTAAGAACAAAACTACACACTGGGTTATCTATGCTCTGCCCACAACGGGTATCGAAACCCGGATGCTAGCGTTGTAAGTTTGCAGACATACCACTATGCAATTGAGGGGAAAATAGCTAATAAATAACAATTAACTATGACAAAGAGCAAATTCGGCTCTTTTAAACAAGCGCGAAAATTTCTGGGCTTAATAAAAGGAAATAATAATGAATTAGCAAATTAGAAAAATACCAAAATTTTTGGTTTTAGAAGAACGACGTAATAATAGGTTAATAAGTGTAATTTAAGCTATTTTAAGGTAGCTTATGAAATGTTGGTTTCAACCAAATTAAACGATAATAGGTTAGTTAATAGGTTAGCATACATTAAACAGAATCAAATTACTGCACGAAGTTTAGTCATTTTTAAAGTACTCAAATTATTTGTGATGTAATGAAACGATAAAGTGGACGTATTTAAAATGATTTTCGAATTTTGTGTTTTAGCCTCTTTTAAATTCGTCACTATCAATATATTTTACACATAGAAACTTTTGAAAAACAGACAAGTTTCCCGGTGGGTTAGCAATAAGTTGATGGAGTTACGATGCTAAAATTTAAGGCTGGATTCCTGCGGCGAACGGAACCAGTTATGCAGTTCTGTGCTGAAAGACAGAAAAACGAAAATTATGATTAAAAGCAACAAATAAAAATACCAAATTAAAATAGTACTCATTTGTGATCAGACTAGTTTTTATAATAATGTAAGTGGTTCCATAATATTTATCCTCTGGGAAGTCAAGTTAATTAAGGCCCGGCATGGCCAGATGGTTAAGACACTCGACTCGTAATCTGAGGGTCGTGGGTTCAAATTCCCGTCACACCAAACATGCTCGCCTTTTCAGCCGTGGGGACGTTATAATGTTACGGTCAATCCCACCATTCGTTGGTAAAAGAGTAGCCCAGTGTTGGCGGTGGGTGGTGATTACTAGCTGCCTTCCCTCTAGTCTTACACTGCTAAATTAGGGACGGCTAGTGCAGATAGCCCTCGTGTAGCTTTGCGCGAAACTAAAGAAACAAACAAGTCAAGTTAATTCATATATAAAATAAGATTTAATCTAAAACCGACCGCTTTATTCTAAATAAAACATACAAATTATTTTATAATAACTGAAAAAATTACTAGTTCAAAATTTGTACGTTTTTAATGTATGTTTCCTAATTTTTGATAATTTTAAATCTAAACACACTCTACATGCTAAATACATTATATATTTTTATCTTATTCGTTTGGAATACTTTCTCTACAGATAAATCGTCGTGCATGATTTCTAATTATTGTTTGTCTTTGTTGTGTTTTTTAATCATAAGTCTTGTAGGTTTTTTTTGTCTACAGAGAATTTATCTTATCTTAACCCACTTTTCCTCTTGTGTTTGCCTTTCTCTTTAAACTATATTTTCGTACAAAACAGACAGGCAGTTGCTTATCGTTGAATGTGTACTGTTAATCTCTCGTTTTATTTTTCTAGTATCTCCTAAGCGTTAAATTGTACGTCAACTATGGCAAATTAAACATTTACGTTTCTGTTGAATATCTCATTCTCTGTTTTGTTGTTTTGGATTGCCAATAAAAGTGCTTAAAACATTCATGATCAAGAGCACAGAGTAATTTCGTGTACGACAGAAGTAATATGTAGGCGAAACAAGCTTGCTATTCGACCTTAGCTCGTCCCCGGTCGCCCTGGGCTCCGCACGTTCTTCTCAGTAAATGCTCTGTGGCGACCGGCAGGTCCCAGTGGTCCCACGTAACCTGCCGATGAATTTGTAACGTACTGCTCTGCCTGGCTAATGAAATCACTGGTTCCAAGGAGAATGCTAAAAGACTGATACAGAGCCTGAATATTAGATTTGTCACGAAGGCACCGGCACAGCTGTAACAAGTTGGAACGAGCCCTGTGATTACCCCTGTGGCCATGCCAGGCAGATGCTAGCTGTTCGCTGCCCAAAACCATGGATTGTGTACTTCTGTATGTTTCCTAACGTCAGAAATTATCACGGATTTAGTTGGTATGCGTCATTACAAGCCAGCATATCAACAAATCTTGATTGGTTCATTTTTCTTGATGATGCGACGACAGTGGTTTCGAATATGAATGTCTTGGTAAGTTTACGAAAAGAGTAAGAAAATGGACTTAAAACTTTTCAGGATTAAAAGAAACCTTTAGAAACAACAAACAGGATTAACTATAACAATGTAAAACGAACTGCGGAGAAAAAACACCGTTTGTAAAGGCATTTGTGTGGCTATCCACCACCACACTGCAATAATCCACTTATTTCTAGTTACTCAGTTTTCACTAAAGATAGCGCAAGAAACGTTCATGCGTTCATTCGATGGTAAGGTGGAAAACTTTATGCCTCAAGAAATAACTGACGAAAGTTTCCCTATGTCGTAAAAATAAAATTCTCAAATAAAACGAGAAAATTAGCAAATGAACCAAATATCCATAAGAATTTTCTCCATATCTATGTTAATTTACGGAACGCGAAAAACACTACCCATAAAAATGAGTTTATAGAACTGAATATAGTTTCTATGATAAGCAATTGAATCTTATTTTAAACTGACATATTTTCAACAATCATTATTATTAAGGAAGTATTATTATTATATTTGCAAAAAAACACCTAAAGATGCATAATGTATGCTTTATGTTATGATTTCAGCTAGCTTCTTTTTGGAATATTAATTAAATTTAAGATATTTACAAAAAAACAAACTTTCAGGATGTTGCTTTTGTTGTTGGTTTCCTGAAATAAAAAAAAATCTGAAAATATAATTTTGACTTTTTTTTTTAGTTAAATGCAAAGCTATACACACGGTTTCTAGCGGTATAAGCCCGCAAATATTCCGCTGTGCCATTTGAGGGAAGCATCATTTTGGGCTACCACATATAATGAAATCTTGAGGTTTTTTTTCAATTTGGCCCGGCATGACCATGTAGGTTAAGGCGTTTGACTCGTAATCTGAGGGACGCGAGTTCGAATCCCGGTCGCACCAAACATGCTTGCCCTTTCAGCCGTAGTGGCGTTATAATGTGACAGTCAATCCCACTATTTGTTGGTAAAAGAGTAACCCAAGAGTTGGCAGTGGGTAGTGATGACTAGCTGCCTTCCCTCTAGTCTTGCACTGCTAAATTAGGGACGGCTAGCCCACATAGCCCTCGAGTAGCTTTGCGCGAAATTCAGAAACAAACAAAGAATCTTTCAGTTTTCGTCTGTTTTACTTTCTGTAACATTATTTTAAAACCTTTATTGCAACGGTTACATTATCAGTATTACAGAAATAGTGTATTTTAGAGACTGAAAAAGACCCCCAGTGGCTCAGCGGTATGTCTGCGGACATATAATGATAAAATCCGGGTTTCAATACCCGTGGTGGGCAGAGCACAGATAGCCCATTGTGTACCTTTACCCCGGTAGTACAGCGGTATGTCTCCGGATTTACAACGCTTAAATAAGGGGTTCGATTCCCCTCGGTGGGCTTAGCAGATAGCCCATGTGGCTTTGCTGTAAGAAAAACACACAAAAACACACAGAGACTGAAAAATTAACACGTTATTGTATAAAACAGAATATGTATATTTAAAATATTCAATAAATTGGATTTATTTCTGTGCTGCCTAGTAACAATCATTACCTTATTTAAATGTGTATTTAAAAATGTTTTTTTCTTTGATTTAGTATGCCCTTTGGTCTTCCCCTTTGAATACAAAAGGTGCAATAACAGAGCATACAAAGTCAAAATCTGCATGATAACATGGGCATCTGCTCAGCCTGGTCATGTGGGTTAAAGCGTTCGACTCGTAATCTGAGGTTCGCGGGCTCGATTTCCCGTCACACCAAACATGCTCGCCCTTTCAGCCATGGGGACGTTATTATGTGACGGTCAATCCCACTATTAGTTGGTAAAAGAGTAGTCCAAGAGTTGGCGGTGGGTGGTTATGACTAGCTGCCTTCCCCCTAGTTTTACACTGCTAAATTAGGGACGACTAGCGCAGGTAGTCCTCGAGTAGCTTTGCGAGAAATTCCAAAAAAAAAAAAACCTTTTGAGTTTTAGTTTGTTAAGATAACTTAATGGTTGGGCCTGGCATGGCCAATCGTGTTAAGGCGTGCGACTCGTAATCTGAGGGTCACGGGTTCGCATCCCCGTCGCGCCAAACATGCTCGCCCTTTCAGCCGTGGGGGGGTTATAATGTTATGACCAATCCCACTATGCGTTGGTAAAAGAGCAGCCCAAGAATTGGTGGTGGGTGGTGATGACTAGCTGCCTTCCCCCTAGTCTTACACTGCTAAATTATGGACGACTAGCGCAGGTAGTTCTCGAGTAGCTTTGCGCGAAATTCCAAAAAACAAACAAACGAATAAACACGGTGGTGGAAAAGCGCATTTGCTCCTCCTGGAATTTCAAAAGACATTTTCTTTTTGTTTTGGAAAATAATACTATTTAAATACAAACAACCAAATTTAGTGTACATAAATAAGCCGCAGTCACCCAGAGCATCGCGACAGAGTAACTTTGGTGGACGCTCATTCCTGGTAAGCCTAAATTGATCAGAAGTTGAATACGCATGAGTAATATGTTCGAGGATTTGGTTTTCGGTAAGTAGAAGTATCTACAAAAAAGAAAATATATATATGTATATGGTGAAAATATTAAGTCCGGAATGTTGTTTTCCCAGTCGAAATTAGTGCAAAGAGCAATAAGAAATTAAATAGACTTCAATAAAAGAGTGAAATAAAAAAAGAGACGCCTATATAACGATATTGTTATTAAACAATGTAACCTTAACTCTGTACTTAAAAATCACATTTTTGAAAAATATTTTAAAAGACATTACATGTCGTGGCGTTGCTTTAAAGTTTCCCATTGGAACTGAACTTAAACACTGACTGGAATATAAAGTGTCGTCATCTCTGTTACATGAACTAATCAAAATCAAGAAAACCTGGCTAATAGTGTTTCTAGTTTATTGTGTGGATTCTGGTTTGGTAACCTGTAAGATCAGCTTGGTGGCCACTGAAGTCTCTGTATCCTTACAAGTCTTCTAACGATGGTTATTTTCATTTTGAAGGATTTTCTATGTTGTATATTACAAGTTCATGTGTAGCCTTCGGTAGTACTTAAAGTACATAACCTTTAGAGGTCTGTGGTGTCATCTATCGAGTGGTGAAAATGTTGCAAATCTTGTTTTTATCCTTTATTGAGTTTAGTTTCTGCGAATTATATGTTTACATATGTTTACTGTGAAACTGATTCACAAGGACTTTCATCCGACCGATTTTTGTTCTTTTTGCCAGATGTCATTAGAATTTATTACTCATTTGTTTTTGTTTTAGTGTGATAAGGTTCGGAAACTGTGAGATTTGGTTTATCATTTAATATCAAATATGTCGTGTGCTTACAAATCGTGAGAAATGTTTTTGTGTTTCGGTAGCTTATTTTAAGGTCCTATCTAAGGTATCTTACTTTTAGTTTATTAGCAAAATCGTCTATTTTTTATGCATGAAAGCTATTTTTGTCGAAATAGTAACTTATTCATTTCTTACGTTATTTTAAGGCGATGTTAAGTTTCTTTTTTGGAGGTATTCCCAGAACAGTAATGTGAGTCTATTTTATTTTTAGCATAGTACATTTGGTAAGCTGGTAGAGCGTGGATCTCAGAGATATAACATTGTGACACATTTAACTTAAGAGTTTTAAGTGTATTTGTTTCATTAATTTGTTCTGTTTATTATTATTATTAACTTTTTGACGCAATCATGTATACTATTGGTGTATTACGTTTATTTGTTTTGTCTGTACAGCTTTTATGTATATGACCCTCCCTGAGTTTGTTTTGTTTTGGAATTTCACGCAAAGCTACACAAGGGCTATCTGCGCTAGCTGTCCCTAATTTAGTAGTGTAAGACGAGAGGGAAGGCAGCTATTCATCACTACCCACCGCCAACTCTTGGGCTACTCTTTTATCAACGAATAGTGGGATTGACGGTCATTATATGACGCCCGCACGGCTGAAAGGGCGAGCATGTTTGGTGCGATGAGGATTCAGAGCCGCGACCCTCAGATTAGAGTCGAACGCCTTAACCCACCTGGCCATGCCAGGCCCCCTCTCTGAGGGTTGGTTAATAATAATAATAATAATAAAGCAGTTGATTTATCCGTGGAAAACATAAATATTCCAGTTTAATATTAATAGAGGTGGCAAAACTAAGGTCACGTTTGGTGGGGGAAAGTTGTGGACGATATTTTTTCAAACCAAAACCTGAAAACTATAGAATTATGAAATAAAACTAATATTAGTGACTTCATAGCAAATTAAAATTAGAGATATTTTAAATTATCTTCTAAAAGTATATACGCAAAATCTTTTCTTATAAGAAATGAAACTGTTGGCGTTACAAATATACATTCACTGGATGTCTGAATTCTCATCTAATTTTATTATAATTAGCAGTACATCTAATTAATATTTTCTTTCTTCACCAAATTGAATACAGATGCACATTATCTGTCTCATCTGATACATCTGAGCCGGTAGCTTTAGGTATTTTAAAATTGTTTAATTTTTATACTGTTCTAAATAAATAAAAAAAATCTCAACAACATGCCAAGATTAAGTAATGTCTTCAGATGGAATACATAGAGAGAGGCTAAGGTATTAAGAGAGAAATAACTTACTGTGATCACAAATATATTATACAGGTAACATGGTAATGACGTGCATCTAAAATGTATAGAGATAAGCAATGTCTTTTGGTAGCCCTCTGTGTTGTTTTGGAGCAAAATTATGTAAATATTATAAATAAAAATTAGATTTGAAGTATATATAATATGAAGAAAAGCTACCTTATGTATATGGATCACATCAGTTAAAGCGCTAAAAACTTGACTACACAGATCACATCACCTTATAGGGTCAAACTAACATAACTACATAAGTCACCTAACCTTACAGGGGCAAAATATAATTACATAAGTCACATCACCTTACAAGGGCAAAACTAGCGTAACTACATAATTCATATTATTTTACAAGGGCAAAACTACCTTAACTACGTAAGTTGCATCACCTTACAGGGGCAAAACTCATGTAACTACATAAGTCATATTATTTTACAGGGGCAAAACTAACTTAACTACATAAGTCACATCACTTTACAGGGACAAAATATAATTACATAAGCCACATCACCTTACAATGACAAAACTAACGTAACTACATAATTCATATTATTTTACTAGGGCAAAACTAACTTAACTACATAAGTCACATCACCTTACAGGGCCAAAAACTGTGTAGAAGGAGTTTGGTTTACTCAACCAGGAGGGTATTTACAAAACTACAATCTGTCATTTTTTGACGGATCAGGCAAAGTTTATAGAAATAGTTCTGAAACCAAAATTTCCCTGTACATTTAAAGATTTAAAGGGAAAAAAAATTATTTCGTAATTAGCACGGTAATGATAGCAGTGACATGCATATACGGCATAATTTTGAGAAACTTTCTCCATAAATTCGACAAAGGAAAACACTCATTACATCAGCGCTATGGTAACCATGACTATGACGTGTAAAACAACAAGGTTTTAAGAGAACGACATCCATACATCATGAATAACGTCAAATTAAATATGAATTATACAAATTTCACGGTGACAATAGCAATGGCAAGCACATAGAGCAATTCCGAATGTAAAAAGACAATAAACGTGATACAAAAATAACCAAATTTACTGAAGAGTCTCGTACATCAGGTTATACAAAAGTGTCCACGTTTCTTCATTATTTTAGCAAATTTCAGGAACTTCTCCGTCAAAGTGCTTAATGACCTAAACAGACGAGAAAAGTTGTTAGACAAACAAAGTGAATGAAAGAAAAATAAGAGAAGATATCTTGTTTTATAGTGTGTGTGTTTCTTTGATTGAATAGTTTGTTTTTGAGAACAAGGCTACACACTAGGTTGTCTGTGAGCTCTTCACAGCAAGTATCGAAACCAGATTTTTAGTCCACAGAGATACAGCTGAACTACCGAGGGGCGATTTATATAGCATATTTAGTCACGATGCCATTGGGAAAAAGTAAATAGCCAAGCTATAATTTTAAATATTCTTAAATAAGTGGCTGCGGTTAGAGCAAAACTGAACTATTTGCGACTAATATTAAGTTTTACTTCTTATGGAACAATTTCGAATATACGTTTTGTTCTAATTTCAGGTGTTGTTTAGTGAAAATTAGAAGTAACAACACTCATATTGGGAAATGCGTGATTTTTAATAGTTAAATAGAGATGGGTAAGAAGGGTGGACACAAATGAATTGATCTAATGGATCCACCTCACACGTCGCCCTCTGGATGACTACACCTTTAGTAAACATTCCCGTGACGACAGCAGACAATCCAACCGCCTGATGACCGCTTTTCGTGCTAACATATGACCGCAGCAAGTTTGCTTGCAAGACAAGCACATCCGGTCGGAACGTGCACGCCACTAGTGATTCCGGAAATTATGATTTGTGTCGATTCTCGGCGGGCAGATTAGCTTGAATTGGGCTTGTGTACATAACGCATCGAAAGAGCCTATTGAGAGGATTGGGGAAATGTATTGTGCTAGCTATGTCGGTAAAGGCCATGTATGGCCCTAATCTAAACACAGAACATTGCAGTAATCAGGTTGACTAAACAAGATGTGTAGAAGCAGGTTTTTATATTAAATTGCCAGTGTATGTATGAAAAGGCTGTGTTAACACGCACTATCATCAAGCCATACACTGGCAGATTATGTGCTTCGTTTCAACCTAAAGGCAGAGATTCTTGAACCTCGCGTGACAGCTAATACTATACAGTTAGAAGTCGAGATGTGGTCTTTGTGATTCTTTTATGAAAATTTTCAAATGTACAGATGGGTTCTAGAATCTTTACTAAATACGAAAGTTTAAAAGCTTTAAAGACTCCACCATCAACATTCTATAAAATACAGTATAATAATGTGTTTCTTACAGAAGTACTTGTTAGTCACCTATAAATCATTTCTCTTGACATTAACAATTTAATATTTTGAACACACTTTTACATGTTAGGAGTAGACAGATAGATAAATATGTAACTTAAAGATAAGACAGTAATAGTATTCACGTTCGAATATGACCTTCTGTTGTTTTTTTTAAATTTACAAAACAACGCTCCCTGTAAAGGTTGTGTTTTTTTCTTTCTTCTTCTCACAGAGTAGTGCACTGCAGGAAAAAATAATTAACAAAATACATCTAGAGTTGGCAATAACACAAAGAATGTTTGGCTGAATTTCTATATAAAGCATAATGGATAAGCAACGAAAGCTAAAAGAAACTGCCAGTTTTGATACACTTACAGCTGCAGGGGTTTATAGCAAAAAAAAAAATTAATTACATTAAGACACATTTACAAATTATCGCTAAATGCAAATTACACCGCCTAAAGTGATATTGTATAAAGATACGCGTTTAAAGTACAATATATTCACTTCTGTAGAAAAATTAATACACCGTGTAATTAATTTTCTAAGATCTAACACTGTGTTAAAACAAACGTTATAAGTGTGCAGGATCATGCATACGGAAAATTACTTTGTTCTTGAAGAAAAATGCACACACGAATGAAATTACAACTTTGTGAGAAAAACAACAACAAAGTTTGTAGTTAAATAAGCTATTTCTAAGGTTTTATTAGTAAAGTGAATATTAATTTTCTCAAACAAGAACGAATTCATCTTTAAACTTTCTTTAAAAATCATAAAATTATCTTCTTCAACGGTTATAATTGCTCTAGGTAGCACAAAAGTAACTATTCACATGTTTGTTTTATCCATAGGTTATTGTTTATACATGTAGATCTTCAACTTTCTCTTTTAGCTGAGGCTCTTAGACTGACTCGGAGTTTGTTGTCTTGTTTTTCAAGTACAAAATTTTAGCTCGTGGCTCCGTCATCTCTTGACCGATTTGTGATTAGATTACAGTTTTGGACTCAACAGGTCAAACTCGTTCGAATGGTGTATTTGACCACGTCCAAGTTCTCATAAACTAATTTGCTCTAATCCTGTCTACACGATTTTCAAGTGCTGCAGCTATTGAGAATTCTCTCTTGTTTATTATTATATTATTATATTCAGGTATTTATAGTGAGTTGGTTGGTAAGAAGTTAAGCTCAAAGGTATGCAAAGAACTATCTGTGTTCTACCCACCAAAGGTATCGAAACTCGGTTTCTAGCATTGTAAATCCGCAGACGTACCTCTGTGTTGTTGGGCAGGGGGGCTATTATATTCATACCCCATTGGTTCGTACCAACAAAATATCTGTTGAGTATTTGGTTGTTACAAATATGTTATCACCTAATGGTCATTCATTGATCTATCAACTGGGTGGCTTTCCATCAGTGTTGTTAATAAAACTGATTAGTAAGCTTGCCTTTATACCCTTAGTTTGCATACGTTTAGTTTCAAATAACATTCCGTTTATCTTCTTGTTACTGATGAATTTAGTAACCTGTTTATCGATGTATTTTTAAAAGAAAGAATCGAAGGGTTTATTAGGATAATATTATATACTTGTACTTGTATACGTAAATTTCAGTGTCCGCGATGATGTAATTAATTTGTATGTACACGTGTGTTAAGATTTGTTTCAGATGTTCGTGCCAGACCACAAAAGAGTTGTCTTCCATACTGTCAATAATTTCTAGCTGAGAGACAAGAAAGAACTTGACCGCATCCAGTGTCAACGTGCTTTCTGCTGTCACTCCTATAATGTAGCTACGGACCCAAAACGCATTGTTCAATTTTTCGACAACAGGATGAGCCAGGACACTGGACTTGACAGTCAGATACACTAACTACTATATAACATCCACCCGATGTTGTGCTAAGTTCAGTTTATAGACATACGTTTTGTGTACGTAACTAGCTACCAGCTTAGTTTACTTGTTTTTATCTATCTAACGATCTCCACATAGCCCAACATTAAACACACAGGTTCTTATGTAGAATTATCTTACGAAGGTGTGCAGTACTAACAGACCATCGTTTACGTACTTCAAATAGGAACTGACTCCCGACATCTCAAAAAACAATATTATGTACATAGAAAATAAGTCATTCAATCTAAACCTGAAAATAAATGTCTTTCGGAACGAAACTATCAGTGTGTCAAAAAATGCCCTCGAGTCCACTATTAGAGCTCTCACACCGTTAACTGCTGGCCAAAATCTTAAGGCCAATGAACATAAAGAAAAAATATGCATTTTGCGTTGTTAGACTCAATCACTTATTTGAGTAAAGCTTTGAAAGATGAAAATAAGAGAAGGGAAAATAAAAATATTTTTTTTTTTAGCATTTAATAGGAAAAATGTAAACACTATAAAATTAGCCTAAAAACTAGCTGGTCAAAAGTTTAAGAACATACCAAAAAGAAGTCCTAAACAGGGTAGGAAATGCCCAACTAGAGATCTCAGTAGTGAGTTGCACGGCCGTCATTGCGAATAAGTTCAAACATTCGCTTTGGCATGGTCTATATAAGTGTTTACAAAAGGCTGGCTGGAATGTTATTCCAAGTGATGAAGATGGCTTCACGAAGATCATGCATTGTTTGGAATTGACGACCATTTCTATATAATTCCATTGCCATCCACCTCCAAACATATTAAATGGGGTTCAGTTCGGGCGAACACGTTGGATGGTCCAAAAGAATCACTTTATTCGTCATGAAAAAGTCCTTTGTTCTGCGGGCATTGTGGATTGCAGCATTTTCCTGCTGAAAGATCCAGTCATTTACACAAAGCGAGGGCCTTCAGTCAATAAGGATGCTCTCTCCAACATGCCAATGTAGCCAGCTGCTATTTGGCGCCCCTGTACAACCTGAAGCTCCATTGTTCCATGGAAGGAGAAAGCACCCCAGATCATGATAAAACCTCCTCCACTGTGTAGTGTAGAAAAAATATTTCCGGTGGGATATCCTTATCGTGCCAGAAACGTTGGAAATCATCTGGACCATCCAGGTTATTTTTTTCTCATCAGAGAACAAAACTTTCGTCCACTTTTCTACGTCCCATGTTTGGTGGTTCTCATCAAAGTTTAACCGAGCTGTTTTGTGGTGTGGAAGGAGGCGTGACCTTTAAAGACGTTTACGGTTTTTAAAGCCTTTCTCTCGCAGATGCCGTCTTATTGTTCTTGAACTGCATTCTGCGTCCGTAAGGGCCTTAATCTGGTTCGACTATCGGGTGGTGTCTTGCCGGACAACCCGTGGAATCCTCCTGCTCAACGCTGGCGAAATTTTCTTGGGCCGACCACTAAAATTCTCGTTCGGCATCCCTCAGGATCTTTAAAGAAATTTGCAAAAGCAATTTTACTACGCCCAATCTCACCAGCAATGGCACGTTGAGAGAGACCTTGCTTTTGCAGCTCGACAATTCTGCCACGTTCAAACACTGTCAACTCTTTAGCCTTTGCCATGTTTTTACCCAATGTAACACAGGAGGTGTCAGTGGGAGATGTTGACGATGCTAATGCTTGAACACAAATGATTAAATTTCGTTACGAGTTTCCCGATTAACGTTTGGTTTCAGTATGGTCTTAAACTTTTGACCAGCTATTATTTAGGCTAATTTCATAATGTTCACATTTTCCCTATTAAATGCTAAAAAAGTTTTTTTATTTTTATTTTCCCTTTTCTTATTTTCTTCTTTTGAAGATCAACTCAAATAAGTGGTTGAGTCTAACAACGGAAAATGTATATTTTTCTTTATGTTCATTGGCCTTAAAATTTTGGCCAGCAGTGTGTATATAATCTGTCGCTCTCCCTCAGGAGCTCGCATTAGGCACCTTGCAACTACTTCCCCTCAAAAGAACGCATCAGGGCGTTAAAATGGTAAGTTGTTTATGTTATACGTTACTTAGTTCTTCGTATACCTGAATACAAAATTTAAAAATTTAATAAAACAGAATTTAAAATTATATCACGTGTGTTTACAACGTGCAACTTTTTTTAAAAAAGATTATTATTTAGTTAATATATAACAAATTTTTGTTTGTTATTTTAGTTATTTGCGCTATCAAGGGTGAAGATGAACGAAGCATTATAAAAGTAAGTTTTTTATATTTTTATCGTGATTATTTTTATTGGAATCCCCTTTTTGTTTATTTTCCCTCGCTGCTTCATTTAAAAGATTTTGGATTGTGTGTTTCTTCAGCGTAACACATACATATTCAATTTTATGGTGACGTAAGTGGTCTCGAAAAATTAGAGCTTCATATATTTTCTTTATTCCACGGTAATGGAAGTTAGGTTTTCAACATGAGATCTTTATCTTGATGGTGATGTTACAAATCTAATTAATTTTGGCAAGGTTTGCCACTGTAAGATTTAATACTAAACCATTGATTCTACCACCTGAGCCTGGAGAAAACGGGTTGTGTATAGTTTGGTTTGGTTTGAATGTCGCGCAAAGTTACACGAGAGCTATCTGCACTAGCCGTCCCTAATTTAGCAGCGTAAGACTACAGGGAAGGCGTCATCACCACACACCACTAACGTCTGAGCTACTATTTTACCAATGAATAATGGAATTTACCGTCACATTGTAACGCTCCCACGGCTGAAAGGGCGAGCATGTTTGGCGCGACGGGGATGCGAAACCACGACCCTCAGATTACGAGTTGCACGCCTTAACACGCCTGGCCATGCCGGGCCCAACCATTAAGTTATCTTAACAAACTAAAACTCAAAATGTTTGTTTGTTTTTGAATTTCGCGCAAAGCTACTCGAGGGCTATCTGCGCTAGCCGTCTCTAATTTAGCAGCGTAAGACGAGAGGGAAGGCAACTAGTCATCACCACCCACCGCTTACTCTTGGGCTACTCTTTTACCAACGAATAGTGGGGTTGACCGTCACATTATAATGCCCCCATGGCCGAGAGGGCGAACATGTTTGGTGCGACGGGAATTCGAACCCGCGACCCTCAGATTACGAGTCAAACGCCTTAACCCACCTGGCCATGCCGTGCCTAACTCAAAATGACTTCTACACGTTGTGATAAATACAAAATAGTCTCAGTGAAATTTAAAAAAAAAACTCTTAATGATGTCATAGCTTAAGCACACTCACATAATGAAATTCTTTGGTTAAATTTCAATATTAGTAACAACAACATTCAGGGAATTTTTGTCCTTATAAATAATAATATCATATCATCCTACTAGCTTGCCATGTAACATGGATAATGACCGTGTGTAGTAAATCAATTGTCTCAAACTAGACATATTCTCCCAACAAAATAGATGCTGCATTGAAAGGTTTTTGGTGGGGTTTTTTTTCAATGTATTTCGCTTAGCAGTCCTCCAATGGAACAGCAATAAGTCTATGGATTTACAATAGAATACGTGTAGAAAAGTTTTGATGTTTAATAATTGCAACTTGAGGTAATTTAAGCCTAACTCAGTTACTCTGCCTTACTATTGAAGAGATTAATTAATACTGATGAAAGAGCTATAAATTATTAGAAGATTTTAATAGCCTCTTATTAAACTTAGCTGACATACAGGAGAAATAATACTTATCATTCTTATTAGTGTATCTAAAGTGATAACAAGAACTGAAGGATTTGTCATTCGATAGCTTCGTAACGTGATAATTTCACATCAAAAATACTGATATACATTACCACAACACACTTCACAGAAATTTAATCAAAGTTAATACTGACACTGAATATAAGTCACATCGGTAGATACCTTAATAAAGCACAGTACTAACGTTAGCCTGATAAAACATTAGATAAATGTTCTTTCTTTTTGGCAAGTAACTTTGAAAAACAAGCAAAATACAAAACATCATATAGCTGGCTACTTAATAAGCCATGATAATATTGCTGCCTTCATCATGGCTACTTAATAAGCCATGATAGTATTGTTGTCTTCGTCATGGCTACTTAATAAGCCATGATAATATTGCTGCCTTCATCATGGCTACTTAATAAGCCATGATAGTATTGTTGTCTTCGTCATGGCTACTTAATAAGCCATGATAATATTGCTGCCTTCATCATGGCTACTTAATAAGCCATGATAGTATTGTTGTCTTCGTCATGGCTACTTAATAAGCCATGATAATATTGTTGCCTTCATCATGGCTACTTAATAAGCCATGATAGTATTGTTGTCTTCGTCATGGCTACTTAATAAGCCATGATAATATTGCTGCCTTCATCATGGCTACTTAATAAGCCATGATAGTATTGTTGTCTTCGTCATGGCTACTTAATAAGCCATGATAGTATTGTTGTCTTCGTCATGGCTACTTAATAAGCCATGATAATATTGCTGCCTTCATCATGGCTACTTAATAAGCCATGATAGTATTGTTGTCTTCGTCATGGCTACTTAATAAGCCATGATAGTATTGTTGTCTTCGTCATGGCTACTTAATAAGCCATGATAGTATTGTTGTCTTCGTCATGGCTACTTAATAAGCCATGATAATATTGTTGCCTTCATCATGGCTACTTAATAAGCCATGATAGTATTATTGTCTTCGTCATGGCTACTTAATAAGCCATGATAATATTACTGCCTTCATCATGGCTACTTAATAAGCCATGATAGTATTGTTGTTCGTCATGGCTACTTAATAAGCCATGATAGTATTGTTGTCTTCGTCATGGCTACTTAATAAGCCATGATAGTATTGTTGTCTTCGTCATGGCTACTTAATAAGCCATGATAGTATTGTTGTCTTCGTCATGGCTACTTAATAAGCCATGATAGTATTGTTGTCTTCGTCATGGCTACTTAATAAGCCATGATAATATTGCTGCCTTCATCATGGCTACTTAATAAGCCATGATAGTATTGCTGCCTTCATCATGGCTACTTAATAAGCCATGATAGTATTGTTGTCTTCGTCATGGCTACTTAATAAGCCATGATAATATTGCTGCCTTCATCATGGCTACTTAATAAGCCATGATAGTATTGTTGTCTTCGTCATGGCTACTTAATAAGCCATGATAATATTGTTGTCTTCGTCGTGGCTACTTAATAAGCCATGATAGTATTGTTGTCTTCGTCGTGGCTACTTAATAAGCCATGATAGTATTGCTGCCTTCATCATGGCTACTTAATAAGCCATGATAATATTGTTGTCTTCGTCGTGGCTACTTAATAAGCCATGATAGTATTGTTGTCTTCGTCGTGGCTACTTAATAAGCCATGATAGTATTGCTGCCTTCATCATGGCTACTTAATAAGCCATGATAATATTGTTGTCTTCGTCGTGGCTACTTAATAAGCCATGATAATATTGTTGTCTTCGTCGTGGCTACTTAATAAGCCATGATAGTATTGTTGTCTTCGTCGTGGCTACTTAATAAGCCATGATAGTATTGCTGCCTTCATCATGGCTACTTAATAAAGCTTGCATGATAATATTGTTGTCTTCGTCGTGGCTACTTAATAAGCCATGATAATATTGTTGTCTTCGTCGTGGCTACTTAATAAGCCATGATAGTATTGTTGTCTTCGTCGTGGCTACTTAATAAGCCATGATAGTATTGTTGTCTTCGTCGTGGCTACTTAATAAGCCATGATAATATTGCTGCCTTCATCATGGCTACTTAATAAGCCATGATAATATTGTTGTCTTCGTCGTGGCTACTTAATAAGCCATGATAATATTGTTGTCTTCGTCGTGGCTACTTAATAAGCCATGATAGTATTGTTGTCTTCGTCGTGGCTACTTAATAAGCCATGATAGTATTGTTGTCTTCGTCATGGCTACTTAATGAAGCCATAATAATATTGTTGTCTTCGTCGTGGCTACTTAATAAGCCATGATAGTATTGTTGTCTTCGTCGTGGCTACTTAATAAGCCATAATAATATTGTTGTCTTCGTCGTGGCTACTTAATAAGCCATGATAATATTGTTGTCTTCGTCGTGGCTACTTAATAAGCCATGATAGTATTGTTGTCTTCGTCGTGGCTACTTAATAAGCCATGATAGTATTGTTGTCTTCGTCATGGCTACTTAATAAGCCATGATAATATTGTTGTCTTCGTCGTGGCTGCTTAATAAGCCATGATAATATTGTTGTCTTCGTCGTGGCTACTTAATAAGCCATGATAGTATTGTTGTCTTCGTCGTGGCTACTTAATGTCATGATAGTATTGTTGTCTTCGTCATGGCTACTTAATAAGCCATGATAATATTGCTGTCTTCGTCATGGCTACTTAATAAGCCATGATAGTATTGTTGTCTTCGTCATGGCTACTTAATAAGCCATGATAATATTGTTGTCTTCGTCGTGGCTACTTAATAAGCCATGATAATATTGTTGTCTTCGTCGTGGCTACTTAATAAAGCCATGATAGTATTGTTGTCTTCGTCGTGGCTACTTAATAAGCCATGATAGTATTGTTGTCTTCGTCATGGCTACTTAATAAAGCCATGATAATATTGTTGTCTTCGTCGTGGCTACTTAATAAGCCATGATAGTATTGTTGTCTTCGTCGTGGCTACTTAATAAGCCATGATAGTATTGTTGTCTTCGTCATGGCTACTTAATAAGCCATGATAATATTGCTGTCTTCGTCATGGCTACTTAATAAGCCATGATAGTATTGTTGTTTTCGTCATGGCTACTTAATAAGCCATGATAATATTGTTGCCTTCATCATGGCTACTTAATAAGCCATGATAATATTGCTGTCTTCGTCGTGGCTACTTAATAAGCCATGATAATATTGCTGCCTTCATCATGGCTACTTAATAAGCCATGATAGTATTGTTGTCTTCGTCATGGCTACTTAATAAGCCATGATAATATTGTTGCCTTCATCATGGCTACTTAATAAGCCATGATAGTATTATTTGTCTTCGTCATGGCTACTTAATAAGCCATGATAATATTACTGCCTTCATCATGGCTACTTAATAAGCCATGATAGTATTGTTATCTTCGTCATGGCTACTTAATAAGCCATGATAATATTACTTGCCTTCATCATGGCTGCTTAATAAGCCATGATAATATTGTTGTCTTCGTCGTGGCTACTTAATAAGCCATGATAATATTGTTGTCTTCGTCGTGGCTACTTAATAAGCCATGATAATATTGTTGTCTTCGTCGTGGCTACTTAATAAGCCATGATAGTATTGTTGTCTTCGTCGTGGCTACTTAATAAGCCATGATAGTATTGCTGCCTTCATCATGGCTACTTAATAAGCCATGATAATATTGTTGTCTTCGTCGTGGCTACTTAATAAGCCATGATAATATTGTTGTCTTCGTCGTGGCTGCTTAATAAGCCATGATAGTATTGTTGTCTTCGTCGTGGCTGCTTATATAGCCATGATAGTATTGCTGCCTTCATCATGGCTACTTAATAAGCCATGATAATATTGTTGTCTTCGTCGTGGCTACTTAATAAGCCATGATAATATTGTTGTCTTCGTCGTGGCTGCTTAATAAGCCATGATAGTATTGTTGTCTTCGTCGTGGCTACTTAATAAGCCATGATAGTATTGTTGTCTTCGTCGTGGCTACTTAATAAGCCATGATAATATTGCTGCCTTCATCATGGCTACTTAATAAGCCATGATAATATTGTTGTCTTCGTCGTGGCTACTTAATAAGCCATGATAATATTGTTGTCTTCGTCGTGGCTACTTAATAAGCCATGATAGTATTGTTGTCTTCGTCGTGGCTACTTAATAAGCCATGATAGTATTGTTGTCTTCGTCATGGCTACTTAATAAGCCATAATAATATTGTTGTCTTCGTCGTGGCTACTTAATAAGCCATGATAGTATTGTTGTCTTCGTCGTGGCTACTTAATAAGCCATAATAATATTGTTGTCTTCGTCGTGGCTGGCTACTTAATAAGCCATGATAATATTGTTGTCTTCGTCGTGGCTACTTAATAAGCCATGATAGTATTGTTGTCTTCGTCGTGGCTACTTAATAAGCCATGATAGTATTGTTGTCTTCGTCATGGCTACTTAATAAGCCATGATAATATTGTTGTCTTCGTCGTGGCTACTTAATAAGCCATGATAATATTGTTGTCTTCGTCGTGGCTACTTAATAAGCCATGATAGTATTGTTGTCTTCGTCGTGGCTACTTAATAAGCCATGATAGTATTGTTGTCTTCGTCATGGCTGCTTAATAAGCCATGATAATATTGCTTGTCTTCGTCATGGCTACTTAATAAGCCATGATAGTATTGTTGTCTTCGTCATGGCTGCTTAATAAGCCATGATAATATTGTTGTCTTCGTCGTGGCTACTTAATAAGCCATGATAATATTGTTGTCTTCGTCGTGGCTACTTAATAAGCCATGATAGTATTGTTGTCTTCGTCGTGGCTACTTAATAAGCCATGATAGTATTGTTGTCTTCGTCATGGCTACTTAATAAGCCATGATAATATTGTTGTCTTCGTCGTGGCTACTTAATAAGCCATGATAGTATTGTTGTCTTCGTCGTGGCTACTTAATAAGCCATGATAGTATTGTTGTCTTCGTCATGGCTACTTAATAAGCCATGATAATATTGCTGTCTTCGTCATGGCTACTTAATAAGCCATGATAGTATTGCTGTTTTCGTCATGGCTACTTAATAAGCCATGATAATATTGTTGCCTTCATCATGGCTACTTAATAAGCCATGATAATATTGCTGTCTTCGTCGTGGCTACTTAATAAGCCATGATAGTATTGTTGTTTTCATCATGGCTACTTAATAAACTATAGAAATATTATTGGTCTTGCCATGGCTGCTTAATGAACTAAAGGGATATTGTTGGCCTTCTCATGTTTGCTTAATAAGCTATGAAGATATTGTTTCAACGTAATAGCTACTTAACAAGTTATAAATATATCGTTTCCTTCGCAAGATCATAGGAAGCGATAAAGCCATTCAGGCCGAATCATTTTTGCATAGCATGTAGGTGGAAATGATGTTTTAAAACTTCCTACGTTTAATTCAATACATTACTTTGAGTGTGTGCAATATTTGTAGTTAAAATCGCTCGAGATTCACTTTCATAGCAGTAAATTTTCACACATTTTCTAGGAGGCGTACAACACCCAGATTCCTCTAGGAAAGGCAGTATAGCAATAGTCTGAACACACCAAAATCGCTTCTTAAGGCAATGCCTCGTAACGGTGCTTATGAATTATGGAGATTTTGCTGTCCTCGTCATAGCTGCGTAAATAGCCACGGAATATTAAATGTTTCATATCGCTGGCAAACTAAG
Source organism: Tachypleus tridentatus (assembly GCF_004210375.1). Classification (NCBI taxonomy): domain Eukaryota; kingdom Metazoa; phylum Arthropoda; class Merostomata; order Xiphosura; family Limulidae; genus Tachypleus; species Tachypleus tridentatus. The sequence goes on along the minus strand of NC_134830.1, from coordinate 28,337,824 downwards.
AGATCATACGCAGGAGACAAGTAGAGAGAGCAAATATTGATGGTCCGGTCCAAGGAAACACGGATGTCTACGGCCTCCAAAGGAGTGTCGAATGACAAAGACAGGGTGGACACGTGCTGATCGACTAGTGCCACCCCTCCTTGCATTCCTCCAACATATAACCTGTCATTTCTGTACAAAGAAAACTGCCAAAAGCTGACTCTATCGGCAGGTTTTAGAAATGTTTCCTGTAAGAAAAGACGTACAGAATGATAAGAATCAATCAGTGCTTTGATGTCATCCAGATTAGAATGTAAACCTCGATAGTTCCACTGTATCAAAGTGGCCATTTTTATTTATGTGTAGGCGAATTGGATGGAGATTTTCTTTATTAGTATGAGGTCTAGCGACTTCTATGAATTCTGTCCTGGGTCGAGTGGGCAGGTCTTTATCGTTGGAAAAAAATTCCAGCGACTTAGGGTGTGAACGAATGATCGTTCTGCCTCTCGGGGCCAGAGAATAAGATGGACACGAGGAAACATCAGAACCCGGAGTCAAAGAAAAGTGGATCCAGGGAGCTACTAGAAGAAGCGATGAGGACAGGAGTAGGAGTAGACATTGACTCGTCTTCTCTCTTAATCATGGAGGGCAAAATATTCTTGAATTGATTTGAGAATGATTTTGTTGGAGGCACAGAGAGATCTATCTGCACTTCCACTGTTGCAGTAAAACGGAGTGCAGCAGCCTATGTCCGAAATGGAGTGGAGGACCTTAACTTCCGAGCCTCTGGATAAGAGATATTATTAACAATCTTTAACGTGTGCTCGTTGTGGTGACAAAGACCCCGACGTCTACGAACACGAACTTGAACCACACTGTGTTAACTGTAGTGGTTCATTCCCCTCGTATTTTCGTTCTTGCCTTAAGTGATTGGATGAAAAAAGAGGCACAACGAAATTATTATAAAGTTATTTGGTCTATTATAACATCAATAATATGAAATTAATCAGCAAAGAGATATGGTATTTGGTAAATGAACTAATGCGGAGATGGGGAAAACCCCTCTAATAGCAAAAATAATTACCACCGGAGAGCGTTTATTGTGAAAATCGCACAGCCAATGTGTTAACTTCGTTTAATGCAATCAGTATTCATGCCTTTTGTGAGGGAACGTGATGCACAGCTGGATGATACTGCCTAATTTCTAGCAATTGCACTTTACTTTCTATCGTATAAGATGACATACTACTTCCAACTGTTGTACTTGCTATCGTACTGGCTCGACTTGTAATCTGAGGGTCGCGGGTTCCAGTCACCCTTCCACCAAACATGCTCGACCTTTTAGTCGTGGGGATGTTATAATGTGACGGTCAATCCCACTATTCGTAGCTCAAGAGTTGGCGGTGGGTGGTGAGGACTAGCTATTTTCCCTCTAGTCCTACACTGCTAAATTAGGGACGCAGATAGCCCTCGTGTAGCTTTGTGCAAAATTCAAACAAACAAACAAACAAACTATCGTACTGAATGTTATTATTTTACTTCATAATTATTCTAAACGATACTATTAGACTTTCGACAGTTCCACTGTACTTAATGTTGTATAACACTTTTCAAGTCTGTCAAGATAGTGACCCCAGTGATTAAAAAAAATAATAAGATTGTGATTTAGACATCGTATTGATAATACGTGGAAACAATCTTCTGGTTACCCAGTCTCTGAAAGAGTGTCCCCACAGTGTCTTGACAGTCCGTTCAATCTGGGGTAGGGACTTATCATAGTCTTATTTTAAACTCATCTTGTCTGAACTTTACGGATGATAACATGTTCCAAGTTTCATCAGTAGCTTCCCGTGAGCTTCACTGTTGCATGTTTTTCTCTCTGTTTGTCACTTTCCCACCAGTATTACTTATTTCAATATTGCACCAGTGTTACTGTCACGAGTGTAGTACTGCATGCTTTCAATGAGTTATTTTAATGTACAGCAATGTTTCCAGTATTAATTATAATAGCAGAATAAATCCTAATAGGGTTAATTCGGCTTTTATGTAATTACTCGTATTCCAATTAATCTATAGTGCCACCTGGTGAGTATATAATCGTTTACACTGTAATCGCTTTTCTTATCATCTCCTGAAGTCAATTTTTGATATACGAGTTGTAGAATGTGACAACGAACATTACAATGAACCCTGGATATACAAGGTGTTCACGAAGTTAGTTGAAACTTAAATCATCAGCACTCCGATTACAATCTGTAAATCAAGAAAAAAAACACTTCATTAGTTAAAGAACTAGATGCTGTAAACCGCATGATTCCAGCTCTTTTAGTTTTGTTCTAATAAACTTTAAAACCGAAACAGAACGCTGTTGACACCCTATATGTTCAAGTGCAAGAGTTTTGGACAATTTAACCAAAAGTTAAACTTACATCGTGTTTCAACATGTGTAAGAATTTTCCAAGTAGAAGACAAATTACGTATCTAAAGCAAATGAAGAAATATGCCCACGATAGACATCCAGAAGATTTAATGATCTGTGGAAAGAGAAATTTAAGCCAAGAAATGAAAGTCTAGATTGTCCATATTAGAGACGTGTTGCAGATAGCTAAGGTGTGAAGAAAAGTAAACATTTTACCAAGCTTGTTGAAAAGAGTTGATAAGAAAAATCTACTTTGTCCTTTGTTATTAACCAAAGGAAGTTCCAAAATGTACTAGATGAAACAAGTTTAATTCGTCAAAAGGTTCAAGATTCAAGCTTCTAAGAGTCTGATAAGATAAAAATTAAACAAATATTAAAAATAAAGTCAGGTTTAAAATTCTTGATACTAAATTTCATGAATACTAGTAACAAATTGTCAAAATTCTGAGAAGAAAAATTCTCACTCGAGGAAAGAAAATGTTTTACTTTGAATTACTTTTACTGACATCAGTTGTGCAACGTAAACAGCATTTGTTTAAAAGTGGCAATTTGGTTTGGTTTGTTTTGAATTTCGCGCAAAGCTACACGACCTTCAGATTACGAGTCAAACGCCCTAACCAACTGACCATGCCAGGCCCACTGCAGTGGATAGCGAACAAGTAACCCGTTGTTCAGCTATGCATTAAAACAATTTAAACAAAAACAACGTGATTTTATAAACTGTAAAAACGTACTTTTTAACAGGTCCCTCACAATTCAGTGAGAGATATTTCTGTTGAAAAACTGACCCAATCCACTTTTTCGCAATTTGAACTGAATTTTTGGACATATTTATCGACTAAAAAGAAGGCATTTCCCCTACTCTTTTTAGCGCTAGAGCTGCGAAGAGTGATTTTGAGTGATAAGGTGACTGAAATCCGTCAGAGCATCATAAGCTTAATGGCCAAGCACAAAAAGCATGAAAGTCTCCAAATGACACACAGGTATATCCAGGAACCATATTTAGAACCACCTTGGTAGATGCTGTGTAGCAAGTCGAGTAAAATATTACACCTGTAACTGGTTTCAAAGTGTTTTTGTTTGTTCATCCTACTGCTGACTATCGTGATGCTTTGAGCTTCCCTACCGAATCGTATGTGAAATCTTCGTATTTCAGTTGTAAACTAAACGTAAAAAGGTGATAGCAGAAGGATTAATGGTGGATTTGTCTTATTTTTTGAAATTCGCGCAAAACTACTGAAGAGCTATTTTCGCTAGCCGTCTCTAATTTAGCAGTGTAAGGCCAGGCAGCTATTCATCATCACCCACCGCCAACTCTTGGGTTACTCTTTTAGCAATGAATAGTTGGATTGACCGTCACATTATAACGACCCATGGAAAGTGTACACCGAGGGGAATCGAGCCCTTGATTTTAGCGGTGTAAGTCCGTAAATGTACCACTGTAGGACACTATTAGTAATTTATAGCAAGTTAGGCTTACAATCTCAGCACAAAGATTTTATTATCAAAGAGCAGGGTTTATCTATTAGAGCTTACGAAACTTCTATTGTGGATAAAAGTTACTAAAGTTAAAATATTTGATAAAGATTTTAATCTATTGGCTTTGGGCAATATTACAACTTAAGTTATAGGATTTTTTCTCGAGGCTTTCGGGATTTCACGCATAATATAACCGACACCATTATAGTTTCTATTAATCATTCTATATGTAGTTTATTAAAAGTATTACGTTGACGAGGAAAGAAAATATCTTTTTCTTATGACAAAACTATAGTAACAAAAGCATTAATGTAAACATAACGTTTTCATACATAAGTTATATAGACTATGTGTTTGTTTATAGGTAAGCACAAGTCTACACAATGGGTTATCTGTGCTATGACCAACGCCACAGCTATCAAAACCAGATTCCTAGCATTACAAGTCAATAGACTTAACACTGTATCAGCGAGGATCGAGCTAAGTGTAACTTCTGAGTTCGTTAGTGCAACATTTATTTTAACATCTATGTTTGTGTTAGTTTAATAAATACTTAGAAATGCGCGTAGTTTATATTGTTAAATGTGTATTGTGAAAGCCCCGCCTATTCTCTACCGATGTAGAAAATTCTTAAGTGTGAGAGTCAGCAATGCACTTTGTGTGCAGGTAAAACATCGTTCACAACTAAACTTTCGAGAACCTCGCCTTATGTTTATAAATCGACACGCTAAGAAAGTTTTCACAACATTGTTGGTTTGCTACAGTTAGTATATAAAACCTCGGAAGCTGTAACTGTGATAAACGCCTATTAAATAAGATATTTTACCAGGAATGTTGAATATTACACACCGTTTAACGTCATTGAGTTAACTTTGGACGTTAGTGTTTCTATAATGACATTAAACATTTACTTTGAAAAAAAATTCACGTGTGCAAGTTTCCCGTCAAGTGAAGTATATCTGTGTATTAACATAAAATTAATTCTTTCATTGTGAACTGTCGATTAAATATTCAGTTTCAGACTAGATAGAAGACTCAATATTATTTGTAAGTTTGTAGAACTTCTGTATATAAATTAGAATATGTAATAACTGTTATTATAAGTTATATTATTCTTGATATATTAAAATATTTTTGTGTTAAAACCTAAAATTCTGTGTATCAGTCTTGTTGGTAAATACCATAAATCTAACACATATCGACATTCAATTAACTTTTAAATTAACATTTCTGAACATTTGAAATAGTAATACATAATATAATAAATATAAGAGTTATCCGAGATAAATCATAATACGTAGAAATTAGTTAAGGCTTTTATGGGACATTTTTATTTAAAATCGCATTTTGTTGGTGAGTATGATGCTGATGCTTTAGCGTAAAGCTTCATAATGGGTTAACTGTTGAAAGGCCCAGCGGCAGGTGGTTAAGGCACTCGATCCATAATCCGAAGATCGCGAGTTTGAATCCCCGTCACACCAAACATGCTCGCATTTTCAGCCGCTGGGGCGTTATAATGTAACGATCAGTCGCACTATTCGTTAGTACAAAAGTAGCTCAACAGTTGGCGGTGGGTGGTGATGACTAGCTGCCTTCCCTCTAATGTTACACTGCTCAATTAGGGACGGTTAGCGCAGATAGTCTTCGTGTAGTTAACCAAACAGTTGAAATTAGAACTCCAGAGTGTAGTGTTATATAAGTCCGTAGACTTTCAGCTGACTCACTAGGGGAGATTTGTTAGGGAACCGAGAAAGAAATAATGAGTGGCGCTTTTAAACAATGTTAGAAAATGGTTAAAGATATAAATTACAAATTGTATTTCTATTATTTTCAAACCTTTTTCGTATTACAACACACTGTTACACATTGTTTATTTGTCAAATAAATCTGTTTATTACACAAAACAGTTACCTCCTTAACACAATAACAGATATATTTGTGTATATGGATTTAATTCGACTGATGTTTTGTTATGTGTTACATCACTGCATTTAATTCTATAATTTTCCCACCTATTTACACAAGCTTTGAAGCAATTGCATTCTACAACAATATCATATAACGCGCGTCATCTAGTGGCCATAAAGATAATTAATTATGTTGAAGCATATTTTAACCTTCAGTGATGTCGAGAAACCCACTTGTTGAGAAATATATATGCAAAAACGGCTCGTTTGGGTTGAGAAAATATTTTACATAGAAGAGCAAACAACGTTTCGACCTTCTTCGGTCATCGTCAGGTTCACAAAGGACGAAGAAGGTCGAAACGTTGTTCGCTCTTCTATGTAAAATATTTTCTCAACCCAAACGAGCCGTTTTGCATATAAATATTTTAACTTTAACACCTTAAATTTCGTTACCGAAAAATAAATATTTATTCGTTAGATATTGCTAAATCAAGAACCGCAATTCTGTTGAAGCTATATGCAAAAACGTTTAAGATTTGGTGTAAATAATTTGAAAATTCCGTCAGATTATTGAAAATATTTTCTCTAAAATGCTAACTAAAAACGATTTTTTCTCATTTCTAAAAGTGTTTACTTGAAATACGTCTTATCTTAGTGTAGTATGAAAAACAAAATATTAAATGTAGTACTAAACTACGTTTGTAGTTTTGAATCATTTTATATATCAAAATAGTTCTCAATTAAAAACATTGTTCTGTTTTAATACATTGAAACGTTTTGTTTTTGGTTTTATATATTTTAAGTTTGTTTCTTTTAAATTAAGCACAAAGCTACACAATGGGCTAGCTGTGCTCTACCCTCCAAGGGTATGAAAACCCGGTTTTTAGCGTTGTAAGTCCGTAGACATACCGCTAAGCCATTTGGGGGCATATTTGTAAGAGATCATTCGCATAAACTTTCAAAACAATCTTTTTTTCTTCTTAATTTCGCGCAAAGCTACACGAGGGCTATCTTCGCTAGCCGTCCCTCATTTAGCAGTGAATGACTAGAAGGAAAGCAGCTCGTCATCACCACCCACAATCAACTCTTGGGCTACTCTTTTACCATCGAATAGTGGGATTGACCGGAAAATTATAACGCCCCCGCGGCTGAAAGGACGAACATGTTTGGAGCAACGGAGATTCGAATCCTGGACCCTCGGATTACAAGGCGAGTGCATTGACCAGCAGGCCATGCAGGGTTGATCACCACATGATTGGACATTTTCGATATTTGTTGACTTCGCCTAATTATTATCATCCTTAGTGAAGAGGGTGAAGCCAAATATGATGAAGCAAGTTGTTTTGGAGAAAATGTTGACTATTTTGGATCGTGCTTTTTTTTGTATATATTCAGAAGTAAGTAAAACAATACTTTTTCATTCTGTACAATCTTGTTTGTTTTCGTGTATTAAGCTTCACAAATGCTTATTTTGCGAACGCCTTAATCCACTTAGCCATGCCGTACCTGTTTCAAAATTAAAATAATAATTAATAGATCAGTTAAAATATATAGCCTTAAATGCATTTGTCTCTAGATTTTCAAAATTTGTCAAAAGTACAATATTGACTTCAATCACTCTGTTAGACTTAATCTTCCCAATACACTTTCTGTATTTTGAAAGATATGAAGAGTTATGTTCGACTCCAGAATTTCGTTTATTATGCACATTTTATAAACGGAATATCGTGATATTTCGTCTTGAGGCACTACTTTCGGAAAAAGCCTATGGCTAAGAAGAGTTTTGAAGGCACTTTTATGCTCGGAGAATTATTATTTATATATCATAAGGGCATCATATGAAGTTCATAAAAATTCAGGGTACACATTTTGGAACCGGGCGATGAGTGAGAAATTCAAGATGGCCTCCAAGATGATTGCTGAGAGAAGCAAGTAGCCATAACTTATGTTTTAGAACAAATAGCAGAATGATTTTGATGTCTAGATATTGGTATTTGGTGTCAATGAAACCACTAGCGACATTAACAACAAAATGTATCAGACTTACTATTACATATTTATTTTAATATCTATGTTTGTTTCAGTTTGCTATATATCTAGAAATGCGTATAACTTACATTGTTAAGTGTATATTGCGAATATCCCGCCTGTACTTTAAATTTATAGAAGATTTTTGAGTGTAAGAATCAACAATATATGTTTTACGAAAGCCCTAGCGTATCTTCAAATATTGTTGCCAACTGAACTTTCGAGAACATCACTCTAAAAGTTTATAAATCGACGGGCCAAAAGACAATTTTATACTGATGGTTTCATAAAGTTAGTATACTATAAATCTTAGAAGATATAACTGTGATGAACGTTTATTAATCAGGAAAATATACATAGTTGACCAGGAACGTTTATAGCTCTCGGACTTTAGTATTTCTACGAGGACATTAGATATCTTCGTCGGCGAGTAGTCAGCTGGTCAACAACGTGAGGCAAGCCAAATTAGAGAGCTATCTAGCTAGTTACTAAACGGAGTTTAACAATATCAATTATGAGACATTCGTCATAAAATACGTAATGTGATTAACGGTTACCTTGAAAGTACCAAAAATATACGTGATTTGGGCAACAAATAACACTCGACTATAAAAATATACTACTATTTTATAAATACAGGTATTCCTCGATTTACAGAAGATATACGTTTTTGGAAAACGTAAAGTATAACGAAAAAAATAGTCACAAACAATAACTTTAACATAATGATATAATACAAGTGTATCAAGGCTATTACGTAGCAGAAGGAAGGCAACTAGCAGTAACAATGACATTGCGTTACCAATCTCAATGCTATAGACATGTCTCTGCATCATGTATGGCTGTGGCGAAGAGCACCACATATCAAAATGTAAAGGAGAATATAATAACCCCAAATGCTGTAACTGTGGTCAAAATCACACAGCCAACTATAGAGGTTATGGAAGTTACAAATCGTTTAAAGCACAGGTATACAACATTAGAAACCGAATACATCAAGAGAAGGTGTAATAAACACTACCACAGAAACAACTCTATTGCCATAGAACAAATTATTCGCACAAATGACGAATGCATCGAACTTTCAAGGAAATCAGCCATGAATTCAAACATCTTAAACACACATCAAACAGAATACATCTTTATGATACAGGAACAACAAGCCAAAATCAAGTAGTAACAAACAACAGAGACAAACAACATACAATAGTTGTTAACCCATGGAAAAATGTTTTTAGATATTTCATCACAGTAATTAATAAACCCAATCAAACTCATGACTATTTCCAGACATTCATTACAGGAGTAAAAAAATACATATTACAACACCTACCTGAACTTACCATCATGAGATAACTCCTAAAACTGAGTTCATAGTTCAATAGGTCAATATCCAAGGTGCTCTTGCTTCCATGAAACGTGAAATTAAAGGCATTTTCAATAAAATAAACCAATATAATCTAATCATTACAGAAATCATTTTAAATATAAACCATAGATTTAAAATTGAGAAAAACAAAGCCATTGTATTTGTGAAATGTACAATTTTATTGTTTTTTCCTCGATTCTGTAATTATGGAGTTTCACCACATATCGACGATTTCAAGTATCAATTACATAGACTTAGAACATATACCAGGTTATTCATGTATCAAAAAACGCAACGCAAATAAGGTAGATACGAATATGGGAATAGTTGAACTCTACAAACCTAACTTATCAGTACACAACTTAAATCAGCAGACCACAAATTAACGCATAGTCATTGACTAAACGCATTGACTCGTTAACTACATTATATGGACATAACAATAACTGTATAGTTATAGGCCATCTAAACAGTAAACACCGCCATTTTGGGTGCAAAAAAAAAACAAATTAAAATAAAAGACAATTTTTAATAACTATTAAATAACTGTCTTAAACGATAATACACCTACACTCACATCTTACAGATATAAGTCTTAGACTTATGTTTAAACTCTGATATCACTGCACAAAAATTTTTTTGAAAAGATTTGCTTCCTGGAACGTTTTTGCTGATTGTGACAGGTACCTGGTGGATATGCACAGATATAGTTTTAGTTTTGTTTCATCACGCAGGAACTCTGAGAAATAGACAGTTAACTGTTTACTGGCAATAACGTATTTAATTGCGTTTATGTTTCTAATATGCTATTAAGTTCAACATAATTAACGTGTTTTGCTCCTGATTTTCGTTTGTATTCAATGTCCGGTGCATCACGTTGCAGTGTCCAACAGTAGGCAGCAAACATTGACGGATTACAGTTGCCCTGATATTGTTTTTCCATTGTAACAATGTCCTGGTGAAAACTGAAGATTTCGATGAAACGGTACGTGATGGGCAAATTTGGATGTGATTTTCGTGATCAGCAGCCAAATATCTATAAGGAACACCCAACAGTGTTCAAGAAGCAAACACTTTGTTGTGGAGTGTATTATGAGTTATAAAAATATATCCTTTAATGTATAATATTGTCTATGTAGCGATCGCCTACCAATCTGATGTGCTTTCGGTCTGATCCCTTATAGAAATAAAGAGATAAATTAAACTACAAGAAGTTCAATTCGGATACATCTAGACCAACATTTTGCCTTAACAAAGTATAAATACTGAAGCGCGTAAATCAGAAATAGATGCGTCTCACAAACATCACTGAATGTTGGCACATAACAGCACATAAATCCATATCAAAACAAAATCAATCCACAATAATGCATATATTATTCCCACAAACAGAGCTAAAAAACATGATTAAAAAAAGACGTAGAGAATACCTATAAAATAAAACCCTGAAACCAAAACATAATCAACACACTCAGAAACAAAATAAAAAAAAAGAGTTAAAACAACAATGGAACGAACATTGTTGTAAGTTAAGTGAAACAACGGATCCCAAAACCTTTTGGATACAACTGGCACTTGCCATAAACAACACTCTAGCACATACAAATGAGGTTAAAAGTAGAAGCCTTTGAACAGCACCTACAAAACACATTTAAAACATGGGTGCAGACGTAAACACACTTTTATAATCAGGTTTATGAACACAATATATATATAAATCTTCCTTCCCAATGTATACACCACAGAAAACAATGAAAACGACCACATAGCGAACTAAGTAATGACACACATAACAAAAGCAGAAGCGATACAGTTCATAAGCACTATAACAAAACATAGCTACAATCCAAAACAGGATTCAAAAATTGTTTGACTACGTAATGGCTCTTTATGACTTCTCTTTAGATTCTGGATACATTCCAGACTCATAGAAACAAGCAAATATATAAATATTTTGAAAGAGGGAAAGTCAGCTCAAACGCTGAATAACTATCTCCCGGTCAGCCTGACCAGCTATTTAGGGAACATTCTAGAACGCATAATAAGCAACACACTTGCTAGTTATCTAGAGATCACGTTAAAAATTGGCCCGACATGGCCAAGTGGTTAATCTGAGGGTCATGGGTTCGAATCCCCGTCACACCAAACATGATCGCCCTTTCAGCCGTGGGGGCTTTATAATGTCATGGTAAATTCCACTATCCATTGGTAAAAGAATAGTCCAAGAGTTGGCGGTAAGTGGTGTAATTCAGGCACACCGCACATCGCTTAGTATCGAATCCATAGCAGACAGCTTCGGTAAAAAACAATGCACTGTCGCATTCTTTTCCGATGTTGAGAAACTATTCAACAATGTGTGGCTCATTGGTATTAGGTTCGCTGGCTGTCTAGCTTTCTGGAAGATAGAAAAATACAGAGAAGACGTACTCGGAGTACTTCACTCCCGAGGAAGGTGTCCCTCAAGGAGAGGTGGTTAACCCTATTTTATTCGTAATTTATGCCAATAATGATCCAAATAATAATTACGCCTCGCAATTTACTGGTGATATTAATATATGGAAAAGTGCACCGACTCTGGCTATAGCAGCCACTAATTTGCAACCACAATAAAACAGAATATTTAAGCATTGCCAAAAGTATTAAATTAAAATGAATGTTTTAAAAATCAAATTATGTTAATAGCTCCCGTTAACTCTATATGAATGGCACACCCCTCCAGATGAGAATATCAAATAACTCCTGTTAACTCTATATGAATGGCACACCCCTCCAGATGAGAATATCAAATAACTCCCGTTAACTCTATATGAATGGCACACCCTTCCAGATGAGAATATCAAATAACTCCTGTTAACTCTATATGAATGGCACACCCCTCCAGATGAGAATATCAAATAACTCCTGTTAACTCTATATGAATGGCACACCCCTCCAGATGAGAATATCAAATAACTCCTGTTAACTCTATATCAGGGGTGTGCAACATTTTTCGTCGGTGGGCCATATAACCAACTTCATCAATCAAGCGGGGCCGCTTAAAAAACAAGCTTATTCGTGTACATGCACAATAAATTAAAGAAAATTCTCAAAATGCAAGCAATAATATTTTATATTTTTGCATGAGTGATCATTTTAGTGCGACACTTGAAATTTAGAGTCCTTGCAGAGCTTGTCAATATCAGCTTTGACAGAAGTGGTTGCCACTCTTAACTGACTGGTCAAATGTTCATCAGTCAGCTGACTTCTACATTTGGTTTTGATGAGCTTCATTTTGGAGAAAAATTGCTCACAGCAGTAGGTGCTACCAAAAAGGGAGGCAATTCTTTGTGCATGACGGGACAAATTGGGAAACTTTTCACGTACACAGAGTTTGTAAAAGTCTAGCAAACTGTTTTCAGTGAATTTCCTTTTAGTGTCCATGTCAGCCTGCAGTTCAATGAGTTCCATTTGGCAATCATCAGGACTGTCTTCCACTGCCAAATCAAAAGGTTGAGCGAACAATTTCAATCTAATTTCAGTTTGTCTGAAATCTGGAAATCTGTTTGCAAACTCATCACGCAGCTTTTGTACACTGGTTCCATATTTGGTGCAATCCAGATTAGGAAATTCCAGTTTCCTGGTTGCAAGACATGTAAAATGGGTCAATATGGCTCTTCTCAACTGAACCTGGAAAAGTTCCAATTTCTTCTCAAAAGCACAAATATGCTCAAACAACTTATTCACAAGTTGACTTTTCCCTTGTAGTTTTAAGTTTAAATCAGACAGATGCTGTGTAATGTCTGTGAGGAATGCTAAGTCATTCAGCCAGTTCTCATTGCTCAAGAAGTCCACATTCTGACGTTTGCTCTCCATGAAGAACTTAATCTCCTCTCGCAGATTCCAGAATCTCTTCAAAGTAGCAGCTCTACTAAGCCAACGTACAGCAGAGAAGTACAAAACATCTGAATACTCACTGTCCAGCTCATCTAAAAAGTTTTAAATTGTCGATGATTTAATCCTCGTGTTCGAATATAATTTACGCATTGGACGACATTTTTCATGACTTCTGCAAAATCCAGAACTTTGGTGCACAAGCTCTCTTGGTGAATAGTGCAATGGCTTACAACTACGTCTTGTGCTCCAATTGCAGTTAGAAATTTCTTGGTGAATCCATTTGTCCTACCTGTCATGGAAGGAGCACCATCTGTTGTAACACCACATAATTTATAAGGATTCAGTTCAAACTTTTCTACAACCTTAAGCACTTGTTCACAAATATCCTGTCCTGTGGTTGTGGAGGAAAGGCTTGCCATATCTAAAAACTCTTCGAAAACATCAAAGCCTGCAGTAACAGCTCTGATGAAAATGACAAGTTGGGATGTGTCATTGATATCAGTGCTTTCATCCAAAGCCAGACTGAAAGCTTCACACGAATTCAATCTCTCTTTCAAAGTTTCTTTGATGTCCTCTGAAAGATCTTTTGTCCTGCGTGAGACGGTAAAGCGGGAAAGGCTAGTTTGCTCCACCAAATATTTTTCTCTGGACATGCATATTCTGTGAATATTGTTAAACAATTTTAATAAATTCTCCATCACTGAAAGGCTTTCCTTTTCTGCCATACATTCACAAAGCTTAAAACTCAGTTTTGTCACCAGTTCTGAATTTTTCTTGAAAGTGGTAAAACACCTTGTTGCTTTTCAATGGATGTTTTTAAATGTTCAATTTTGTCCTTTCGTGCCTGACCAACAATTTCATCAAACTGGGAGGAGTGCTTAGTTGCGTAATGTCGCTTAATATTGTACTCTTTCATGACTGCAATTGTAGTTTGACAGACGAGGCAGACAACACCTTGATTATGTGGGACAACAAGATATTTTGTGCACCATTCACTGTTGAATAACCTTCCCTCATCATCAATTTTTCGTTTCTTAACTGCTGACATTTTACTAGCCCTGAAATCAAAACAAAAATTATTCTCACGAAAATAGCAAAGTAGAAAAAACATAGAATTTATTTACACATGGAACCTCTTATGGACAGAAACACATGTTTCTAAATTGGCATCCCGATCATAGCCTTCCGGTACTTAAATTAATTGAGAATAGCAAAATACAGTGTGACCTCGCCTATTCGCGGTTCGCCATTCGCGGGTTATGCGCGAACTGCGTTTTTGTAGGTCACAGAGACTGAAAGGGCTTTTCGAGGAGATTTCTGTTGTATTTACTCAATCAAGCCGTTTTTATCAATTGTCGTCTTCACCAAACAAGATTGGACTGCTATTGGCTGACTGCCTCAGCTTCCCCAACAACGCAAACGGCAAAGCACAGCCCGGTAACGCACGGTACAATTTAGTGAAATACATAACAGTATGCAATATTGCTACATTATTACTGCATCAATGAGTATAAGTATCATTAGTGTTTGGGAAGCATTTCATATAGTATATAATCGCATACATATACGTTTTAAAACTGCGTCCAATATTCGCGGTTTTCGCTATTCACGGGAGGGAAAAGAACGTAACCCCGCGAATAACGAGGTCACACTGTACATAGAATCAGATGCATCTGAAAGCAAAAATTTTAATAAATTCAGTAAAGTCACAACAATATGCTAAATAATAATCAATTTACCTTCAATCTCTTGTAGTAACTGTAAAAGGTAATAAAATTTTCACCAATAATGAATGACGGACAGCAGAGGTTAGGGAAAATTGTCGCCAGCGGGCGAAGGCGAGGTTCAGGACATGACGTTGAGTCGTAGACAATAGTGCTAGTGCACGTCACCTATTCATGCCCTAAGGAGGCCGACCAATCGAATTCGGCCTGCTCCTCTCTAGCAAAGATAATTTTAGAAGTTTGTCGAGTCGAAGCCTGGGAATCCCGTAGGATCGATGCTTTTAAAAATATTCCATTTGCGTTGGATTACAG
The DNA here is from genome assembly GCF_004210375.1 of Tachypleus tridentatus. NCBI lineage: Eukaryota > Metazoa > Arthropoda > Merostomata > Xiphosura > Limulidae > Tachypleus > Tachypleus tridentatus. The sequence goes on along the minus strand of NC_134830.1, from coordinate 28,322,734 downwards.
ATCAGGCCACATGGTTAGATTACAACAACTAGGGCCACACTAAATGGCTTGGCGGGCCGGGTTGTGGCCCGCGGGCCGCCTGTTGCACACCCCTGCTCTATATGAATGGCAGACCCCTCCAGATGAGAACATCAACTAAATTTCTTGGCCTGGCTTTCTATCAAAAATTGGCCATGGCCATGGCCAGGTTGTTAAAGCACTCGACTCGTAATCCGAGGGACGCGGGTTCGAATCCCCTTCACACCAAACATGCTCACCCTTTCAGTCGTTGGAGCATTATAATGTGACGGTCAATTCCACTATTCGTTGGTAGAAGAGTAGCCCAAGAGTCGGCGGTGGGTGGTGATGACTATCTGCCTTCCCTCTAGTCTTACACTGTTAAATTAGGGACGGCTAGCGAAATTCAAACCAAACCGATCAAAAATTAATGTGGGCCAACATATAAATAATGTAAAAGCAAATGTTTGGCGACGTACGAATTACTTAAGATGTCTAACAGGCAAAAACAATGGAACAACAGTAGAAAATACAATCAAAACATATATGAAACATACATTCGTTGTGTAACATAATATGCATGGCCAGCTGGGAGTAAGACTAAACACGTAAACGTACTAAAAACACAAACACTGCAAAATCCAGTACCAACAAAAACCTACAGAGTACCACAATCAACATCCTTGGTATTCCTACGAAAATATGGAACCTTATAAATACCTCCTGATAGACTCATAGATAGTTCTCTAAATTACTTTTTAAAAAGTTGGCACAAAAACGACCTATTCTGCGAACAATACCGTTCTTGAATATATGATGAAATTAGTCCTAAAGGCCTTTAATCACATAATTTTTATGTTAGAAGTAAACACAGTTTGTTTACCTAAAGACAATCTACCTTATCATTTATGTAACAACGACAACAGCGAAAAGTTTTTATTATATGTACAACGCTGCAGATGTAATGAAACTCTTGAAGCATGTTTGCGACTACTGTAACTATTCATGGTGTATGCACTTCCGTATAATAACGAATGAAATCGAGTTTGTCAGCATATTAAATCTTTTCTTAATTACTATACATGGACTTGGAAGACAGCAGAGTGCATACGTAACATAAACTCTGATCCTCATGTAAAAATAACAAAATATTTTACAGTTGTAAACACGCAAATGCAGGGGGAGGAAAAGATCTAGGGAAACCTGACCTTTCCAAGTCAACAAGATCTATATCTCGATATGGACATGTGTGTATGCAAACAAATAGGCCCTGAAGAGAGAAAGTAACACCAGTATTCCAATGACATGTCTTACACTTCTATTTATGCTCTGATTGCTTAAAGTTCAAAAACAATAGTAAAGGATGGGTGGAGAGGTTCTAAGTAAGCCTGACCCACCCAGGTGGCGCACAACGACTCAACGCTGATGACGACGAGACGTTCAACTAAATGATTGGTTCGGTTTGTTTTGAATTTCGCGCAAAACTACACGAGGACTATCTGCGCTAGCCGTTCCTAATTTAGCAGTGTAAGACTAGTCATCACCACCCACCGTCAACTCTTGGGCTACTCTTTTACCAACGAATAGTGAGATTGACCGTAACATTATAACGCCCCCACGGCTGAAAGGGCGAGCATGTTTTGGTGCGATGGGGATTCGAACCCGCGACCCTCGGATTACGAATCGAGTACCTTAACCAAATGAAGCAACGTGTTAATGAAGCACTAATTGCTACTGTATTGTAGTCATGAGCATGATGGTCCTGCAGAGGTAAGAAGAAATGCCGTTTAAATATACTGATTTTAGCCCTGTTTTTAAGAATTATTCACTGGCATTTTACAGTCTAAAATACCAGCAAAAGCGGAAGGAAGCGATCTAAATTACACCAGGTTGCTTTCTAAATATCAATCCAGGCCATAATGAATGTAAATTACGTCGTAATTAAAACTAGCTGAGTAAGTAAAGGTATTTCAATATTACAACAGAGAAAAGTATATTTTTAGCTACTTGAATTTCGTAATAGTGAATAATTTTTTTGTAACGGGCAAAATTTTCTTGTGACTTTTATGTAAGAGTTCGTTATAGCAAAAAATGCGAATGCTTATCGAAACATACACTCGTAAAAGGTTGTTAAGTTATAGCGACAAAATATAAACCTAATGTTTGCAACTGAAGGGATACATGTAAAGTAAAATGATAATCAATAAGCAGTTTTAATTTGTAGTATTATCTTATTCTTTGATACTCTTATCTTAATTTTATTGAAACCAAAATGCCTCTTTTTTAGTGGTTCAGTTGTAATTCTGCAGACTTATTGCATTACAAATCGGGTTGGGATACCTGATGTGACCAGAGAAAAGGTATCCCAATCTATATTTTTACCCAAAAGCAAAGCTGAAACGACAACACAACCAACCGTTGTATTGTTTATGCAAACCTCTGGTAGATGTCGCTACGTACCTTGCAGGTAATGACCCTGTATTGAGTTAAACACGGCTGTACTAAATAAAAAATACTGTGTAGGAAATAAAGCGTAGTTGTTGTCAAAAGAAATTGAAAGAAGTATGTTGTAAGTCAAACAAACCACCAAGGATTTAACGATACATATTATCGAAGACCTTATGACACTTTAACAAATTAACGTGCCTAAAAACACATGATATAATAGGTGTTTTTTTTTTTATTTTGCGCAAAGCTACACGAGAGGTATCTGCGCTAGCTGTATCTAATTTAGCAGTGTAAGACTAGAGAGAAGATAGCTAGTTATCACTACCCACGGCCAACTATAGGGCTACTCTTTTACCAACAGATCATGCACTGTTTGGAATTGTTCCATGAAAGGAGAAAGCACAGCTGATCATAATGGAATCTCCTCACTCTGTCGTGTAGAAAATGTCTCCGGTATGATATCCTTATCGTGCCAGTAACGTTGGAACCCATTTGGACCATCCAGGTTTTTTTTTCTCATCAGAGAACAAAACCTTCGTCCACTTTGTTTATCAGCAAAGTTTAACCGAGCTGTTTCGTGGCGTGGAAGGAGGCGTGGCCTTTGAAGACGTTTACGGTTTTAAAAGCCTTTCTCTCGTAGATGCCGTCTTATTGTTCTTGAACTGCATTCTGCGTCCGTAAGGGCCTTAATCTGGTTCGACGATCGGGTAGTGTCTTGCCGGACAACCCGTCGAATCCTCCTGCTCAACGCCGGCGAAATTTTCTTGAACCGACCACTTGAAATTCTCGTTCCGTATCCCTCAGGGTCGTTTAATAAATTTGCAACAGCAGTTTTACTACGCTCAATCTCACCAACAATGGCACGTTGAGAGAGACCTTGCTTTTGCAGCTCGACAATTCTGCCACGTTCAAACTATGTCAACTTTTTAGCCTTTGCCATGTTTTTACCCAATGTAACACAGGAGGTGTCAGTGGGAGATGTTGACAATGCTAATGCTTGAACACAAATGACTAAATTTCGTTACGTGTTTACCGATTAACGCTTCGTTTTAGTATGGTCTTAAACTTTTGACCAGCTAGTATTTAGGCTAATTTCATAGTGTTCACATTTTCCCTATTAAATGCTTAAATAGTTTTTTTTATTATCCCTTTTCTTATTTTCATCTTTCGAATATCTTCTCAACTAAGTAGTTGAGTCTAACAACACAAAATGCATATTTTTTCCTTATGTTCATTGGCCTTAATATTTTGGCCAACAGTGTATGTATTAGAGATTTAAAAAATAAATAAATAAAATGAATATATACCCCATCTCCTATATAAAGCTTTTTTTAAAAAATAATAAAACTAGAACGACAAATACTACAAAAAGCTAAAACGTCTGACCCCAATGGGCTAAATTAACTTCCTTTTTAGCTTTTTGTAATATTATTTATCAATTTTTTTCCTTTCAATTTTTTTAAAAAAGTTTTATACAGCAAATTATCTATCTATACTTGTTAATTATAATTTTTTAACCTATAATGATTGTATATATATGATATATGCATACGTTTGTGTACCTATGTATACGTGTATATATATACGTAACTTCCTACTGTTTTATGTGTTTTTAGGCATTGTTACACACATTTGTTACAACGTCACAAGATCTTCAATTTAGAATGTTTTCTTTTACGGATTTACTGTTCAGTTAGTAATACCAGAAAAAGGAATTTAATTATGTGAGTGTGCTTAAGCTATGACATCATTAAGATTTTTTAAAATTTTACTATTTTGTATTTATCACAACGTGTAGAGGTCATTTTGAGTTAGGCCCAAGAGTTGACGATGGGTGGTTATGACTAGCAGCCTTCCCTCTAGTCTTACACTGCTAAATTAGGGACGGCTAGCGCAGATAGCCCTCGAGTAGCTTTGCCCGAAATTCATAAACAAACAAAAGAGAAGAAAAGTATTGCCGAAACCACGTATCCACAACAGTATGTGTCTGTATGTGTGTGGCAAAAGACCTGGGTGGTTTGACCTACAACACACTTCTCTTTATCTCTATAATGAAATATACGTCGAGCCCACAAGGGCATTCAACCGATTACGTTGTGCATTGTAATATTTATAAGTAGAAATAAAATAAAAATATATTTAATAAGGTGTACTCTTATCGAGGTTTGTTTTTGTATCACTCTAATTACTTAGCTTACTCTAATAAGGTATCATTAATGAACGTGAACGAACTCTCTAATTTATTAATATATATCTGTTGTTATAACTTCCAGTTGCACGTTATGTCATGACTTCTGGTTAGGTTTGTTGATTTACTGGTATGATAACATAAGACTACGTAAAAGTGAGAGGATTGCGATCTGTAGCTATTCTTTAACCACAGATTTTACAGCTTGGTTGAGGTGAAAACTCGCATTTTTCTATCACTTTCCTGAATATATAAAGGATTTAAAAAGATAAAAAAATAAGATGTTGTTGTAGTTATTTTATAGTCACTGCAGTTATGGTTTGTTTATGGTAACAATCCTAAACTTGTCAAGATGTTACATATGTCATTCACTTCACGTGAACAAGAAATATAATAAAATGTCCATAAGAACCCGTAAGTGGTGTCAGCCTCTATTTAAAAAAAACGATACCTACTGGATAAACGGTAATTCTTAAAGTGAAAACTTATAATTACGAAATCTGTTTTAGTTCTAATGTCAGGCACAGGAATGATTGCTCATTGCATGGTTTTGTGCTTGACGATAAACCAAAGGTAAACACAATATGCTATCTGTGTTTTGGACAGTAAAACCTGGTTTGTAAAGCTTTTGTTTTGTTTTCGAATTTCGTGCAAAGCTACTCAAGGGCCATCTACGCTAGCCATCCTTAATTAGGCCCGGCATGGCCAAGCGTGTTAAGGCATTCGACTCGTAATCCGAGGGTCGCGGGTTCGCATCCCGGTCGCGCCAAACATGCTCGCCCTTTCAGCCGTGGAAGCGTTATAATGTGACGATCAATCCTACTATTCGTTGGTAAAAGAGCAGCCCAAGAATTGGCGGTGGGTGGTGATGACTAGCTGCCTTCCCTCTAGTCTTACACTGCTAAATTAGGGATGGCTAGCGCAGATGGCCCTCGAGTAGCTTTGCGCGAAATTCTAAATAAAGAAACCGTCCTTAAAATGAGGGATGTCACATAATGTCACTCTGAGGTACGTCAGGGCTCTGTGTTTGAATCATTGCTCTCTTTGATTTACGTTAATGCCACAGTGAAAGAAGTGGTCAATAAAATGACTAAACACGTTGATGATGTTAAGGTATTGGATGTTACAGTCTGTAATGGAGTTTCTGCTGGTTTACAGAAAGATGTAGATCACTTGGTGCGTTTAGGAAATAACTTGTAGATAACATTAAAGTTATAATAAATATAAGTTTATGCATTTGTACTATAATAATTTACATTATAATGTTGATAGGAATAATGAAAGAAAGGACCTCGTTCTGATTGGTTTATCTCTTAAGCAACCCAAGCAGTATGCTGTGTCAGTAGTACAGCAAATAGTTCATTGAGTTGTAGTTACAGAAATGTGGAAAGTAAGTCTAAAAGTCACTAATTAGTTCTCAGTTTTACATTGTCTTATCTATACCTTAAGAGTACCATTGAATTGTTGTTCAAAGGATGGCTACTAGAATGATATTTGATATGTCTCTAACATTGTTTTATCTTGAAAAATGAAGAGTTGCAGAGACTGTTTGAAATGTTCAAGGTTATTGAGAGAAATGATAGTACCTGTGCATCGTCATTGTTTGTATCTAATGATAAGACGAGAGTGATCAAATACAGCTTTTAGCAGGGCGAGAGTAATATTTAGTTTAGACAGGAACTATTCTGAAGACTCTAAGATGAGAGAACATAAGTGTAACATTTGGAAAGTACGTTCTATGCTCAAGTTATGGTCATTTTATCATTATAATGTCATGACTGGCTTATAAAATAAGTCGCTGTCAACAGTAATGAAGACCAACACTTTCAAGAGCTTAAAATACAATAATTTACTGAAAAATAATGGTGGTATTAAATTTTACTTTTTTCAGGACAATCTTGGAGAAACAAGTGATTCTTTATTGTCTGTGTTTTGTGTTAAGTTAGATTTGTAAAAATATAAAAGTTTTCAGGTTTACAGACTGTTCTTAGTCAAAATTATCTTAAGATGTAATTTGTACATTGTTTGGTAAATTGGTTGTTTATATGTTGGGCTACACATCATACAGTTGGAAGAACCTATTGTAGTAACGAATATGAAAGGACCAGGTATAATAAAATCGTTATGTCAGTGTGTCTTGTTCGGCAGTTTATAACTAGTTGACAGTTTATATTTGTGAATTTCAGAAATTGCTTTCTAGTATATTATTTTGTTCATTTAAAATGAATAAAATTAAATATTGGAAGGAAAAAAGTATGTTAAAATATGTTTTTTATGTGTAGGAATTACTAGAGAATGAATTTACTTGTCAAAATATTTATATAGCAACTGGTTCAGATTTTAAAATTTAGTGTTTTTCAAATGATCAAAAATTATATTACAGTAAAACCTATTAACACGCCATTCGAAATTATCTCATTTATTAACTATCTTAATACTGTATTTGAGAAGTTCAGTATGTATGCACAAGTCTTAGTCATATTAATACAAATTTGTAAAATAATGTTATTTTCTCTTTCCTTTAGAGTCGTCCGGCATAGTTAGGTGGGTTAAGGCCTTTGACTCGTAATCTGAGGGTCGTGGGTTCGAATCCCCTTCACATCAAACATGCTCGGCTGATGCGTTATAATGTGACGGTCAATCCTTCTATTCGTTGATGAAAGAGTAGCCCAAGAGTTGGCGGTGGGTGGTGATGACTAGCTGCCTTCTCTCTAGTCTTACACTGCTAAATTAGGGACAGCTAGCGCAGATAACCCTCGTGTAGCTTTGCGCAAAATTCACAAAACAAACTTTCCTTTAGAAAGTTCTTTATGGTTTATCACTCGAGTTTGTAAATCAAATAAATTATACCTGTTTTTGTCTTTTTTGGAAATATTTGATGAGGGTATTTGCAAATGAAGACTTTTGTATCTTTGTACTTCACTGTAACTGCATACCACAGGCAACCTTAAAATGGATACTTTATGTACAACTAAATGATATTTGAGATAATACCATAGCTCTGTGCTGAACATGCTTCAGCAACTAGAACCTGTGAACCATCCAGTAAGATCTATTTTGTGTTTCACCAAAATTTCCAGACAGGCTAAAGTTTACTGAATAATCAGGAATGAAAACTGATTTCTTATCATTTGGCAAATTTTTGCCGCTTCTTTTGTAAAATTAGCCATCCATCCAATTTATTCAAATCTTCTGAGAAACTTGTGATAGGAGACAAAATACTAGTACTAACAGGCATGATTTGATATTGCTTTATGTTAAACCAAAACCGATTGGCAGACAGCCAACCAACTAACCATAAAACGCCTTTTAAACCTGGGGACTCGGCATGGCCAAGCGTATTAAGGCGTTCGACTCGTAATCCGAGGGTCCCGGGTTTGAATCCCGGTCACACCAAACATGCTCGCCCTTTTAGCCGTGGAGGCGATATAATGTGACGGTCAATTCCACTATTTGTGGAATGATGACTAGCTGCCTTCCCTCTAGTCTTATACTGCTAAATTAGGGACGGCTAGCGCAAATAGCCCTCGAGTAGGTTTGCGCGAAATTCAAAAACAAACAAACAAACAAACAAACAAAGCTGGAGTTATCCAAAAATGTCGCGAATGTATGAATTACATAATGTTCAAGCACAGACTGTTGAAACGGAGTAATTAAAGATCAGCTTTAAAATATGTTTTCATCCATTTTAACAGTGTGTATTTATCACAGTTTGTTTGTAATTGCATAGAATGGTCATATTTCTTTCGTCAGATATTATATATCTGTGTAAAACCATTTACAACAAGCCTAAATTTAACAGAGATAGACACGATCAATAATTATGAGACATTTTGTTCCAACTGAAAATGTGTTACAAATATTTTATTGTGGTATATTCAGGTAAACATAGTTATCCTTAAAGTAATGGGATATATCTCTTAATAACAGGTGGTATAACAAGATATTTGTTATGAAGTAGTTCTGAATCTCTGAATAACGTAGTTCAATAAAACAGACGGGACGTAATACAATTTACAAAGGAACAATCTTTATTATAACAGAAGTAAAACACAAACTTAATATATCTGTACCAGCTTCATGAACACAAGGCAGTCTCTTCTAATGTTTCAGGTAAGTTTCTTCAATGTATCATGTTTAAATCCAATATTCCTTACATCACAGGTAATGTCATTTTAACCCTAATCAACTAGCAATACTCATGTGATTGGTCATTTTCATTTAAGCATAGGGTAGCCATAACTGTGACAAACCATCTGAGCTACAATTTATGGACATCATTTATGGACATTCAAAAGCAGCTAGAACAACACCAACTTTTTTACCCTCTCGGCCACATTCGGTTAAACTGTAAATTCTCAAATATAACTGATAAATTCATAATAAATGTTGCCCCCCAGCGGCTCAGCGATATGTCTGCAGACGCGGACTTACAACGCTAAAAACCGGGTTTCGATACCCGTGGTGGGCAGAGCGCACATATAGCCCGTTCTGTATCTCTGTGCTTAATTCAAAACAACAACATAATAAACATATTATTAATACGAATCAATAGAAGTGCACGGTATGTTTAGATACCAGAATGTATGTCGCAGGTTTTGAAATTATTTGTCTGGATCCGAAGTTATTATTTGTCACTGATCCAAAGAATCTGTTCATGTATTAATTTACAAAATTTATAGAACTTAAAAAATGTTGCAATCACTTTCTAACATTTATGTTTGTTAATATTATTAAGTCAAAAGGCTTGTTATTAAAAATCTAAAACAAAATTGGATTATTTCGCTTAAATTGTAAGACAGAGTAAGACATCGTTGTACTTAAATCAAAGTTAAAGATTCTGTTCAGCTTATTCTATAAATGAGAAGAAAAATTACAACCAACTGTTGGGTCGTACGGATCCAGCGTATTACTTGCCATTTCATTAATATATTTCTTTATTACCAAAACCAACTTAAAAATGATTGTGACAATGCTTATAAATTCTATCATGCATAAATTTGCTTGAGGGCTGAAAACAAAATCTAGCAAGAAGACACAAGTTTGTGCACGGCTATAAAACAAAATTCATACCCACCTTTTAAAATACTCAGTTTTAAGTAACTGTTAATTACTTTTCTTCAGTGGGAACTTGTTATATTGTCTCAGTATTGAATGAAATGACCATTTTGTAGATTGTTTTTAACCGGACCTTACAGGAAAACGTTTTTCCCAATGCTTGGCGCCATGCTATTGTACTCACTTTTCCTAACCTGGGAAGGTTCCCAAGATCCCTTTGAACTTCCGCCCAGTTGCTCTGACGAGCTGTCTCTGTAAAATCTGAGAGAGGATGGTTAGTGCTCGTCTTGTTTGGTTCCTCAAATCAAACAAACTTCTCTCATCCACTTAGTGTGGGTTCCGAGGACAGCGCTCCACTATGGACCACCTGATTCGACTTGAAACACCAATCAGGGAAACGTTTCTCAAACGACAACATCTTGTTTTTTCACCTTGCGAGACCGCCACTCGTATGGGTTCCGTGACATTTTACCGATTTTTAGTAAAATGTTTTAACGAATCGGCGATTCTGGGTCCGTATTGGTTCGACACTTTTCCATTCTTTTACACAGGAACTTGGGGTCCCTCAGGGCTGTGTCTTGAGTGTCACACTTTTCAGCATAAAGATTAATGCCATCACTGAACATCTCCCTCTCACTGTTGCAAACGGGCTCTATGTCGACGACTTTCACATCTCATGTCAGTCATCCAACATAAGGTATATTGAGAGGCAGCTACAGAATGCCCTCAATCTTTCACTGAAGTGGACCACAGCAAACGGTTTTACCTTCTCTCTCTCTAAAATTGTTTGCATGCACTTTTGCTGCTAACGGGGTATTCATCCTGATTCTGAACTCCGTATCGGTAAAGTTGTGCTACCTGTGGTCCCTGAGACAAAGTTCTTGGGGCTTATCTTTGACCATAAGCTGACCTTTACATCACACATCAAGCAGCTACGGGTCAAATGTACAAGAGCATTGAATATCCTTCGTGTCTTCTCTTCCACCTCTTGGGAAGCGGATCGATGTTCTATGCTAAAGATATATCGTGCTCCTATTCGATCAAAACTAGACTATGGACCAATGATCTATGGCTCTGTCAGGAATTCAGCTTTGAAAATGTTGGACCCTGTTCACCATCAGGGGCTTTGGCTCTGTACTGGGGCCTTTCACACTCCTCCAGTCCAGAGTATGAACACGGAGTCCTATGAACCTCTCTACACCTTTGTCGTTTGCAACTGTTTTTAATGTATGCTTCAAAGGTTTGATCTTTACCACAGCATTCCACATGGGGTTGTGTTTTCCTTCCCAGTGAGCCACACTTTTTCATAATACCACTGCTCCTTTTAGCCTTCGTATCCAGGTGCAGTTGGATGAATTGGAACTATCTTTGGATGACATAGCGGTATCTACAGATCAGATCATCCCACCATGGCTAATTACTATCCCCAAATGTGACCTCTCTATGAGTCATCTGACGAACACAGATAATCCAGTTTAGAAGTATCGCCTTCTCTTTGCCGAACATCTTTTGAACTATCCTTCCATTCCCATTTATACAGATGGTTCAAAATCAGATAACTGTGTGAGCTCTGCCATTGTTTGCCGTTATCCGGTTGTTGTACACAGAATTCCCTCTATAGTTTCTAAGTTCACTGCCGAATTGTACACTACTTCTCTCGCCCCTTGCCCTAGATCACATAGAAGCTATGCAGTACACGAACTGTATTATTTATACCGATTCACTTAGCTCTCTGTTAGCCCTGGAATCGTTTCATGCCAGTTCTCACCCTACTCTTACTGATATTCAAAACCGATTGGCGCATTTTTCTTTAACATCTACTTCTATCCAGTTTTTCTGGATACCAGGCAACGTTTGTATTCGCGGGAACGAGCTCGCCAACACCGCAGTTAAGTCTGTCTGCTCTGGTACTGTCACTGCTGTGCCTGTTTCATACATGGACTATAGTCCTGTATTCAAGGCTCGGCTCCGTGCCAATTGGCAGTCGACTTGGAGTGAGCAACGTGAAAGCAAGCTTTTCCAAATAAAACCCTTTATTGAACTTTGAGCGTCTTGTTTCCATAATAATCGTAAAGAGGAAGTTGTTCTCATTAGACTATGCATTGGACACAGTTTTTTAACTCATCGTTTTCTTTTATCTGAAACTGATGCACCAATGTGTTATCTGTATAACACTCAGGTCACAATAAGCCATGTTTTACTGTCTTGCCCTCGTTACCACTCTCAACGACGACACCATTTTAAACATGTTTTATCCCAAGGTTTACCCTTAACGTTGGACAATGTCATTGGCAATGGTGACACTGCAAATGTTTGTAGTTTTTTAAAAGCAATTAACTTTTTTCATACTGTTTAAGTTTTAATATCATAAATTAGCTCTTTTTTTTCTTATGATTCCTTTTGAAGTACAACTAGTTCAATATGAAATTTTAAAAATGGCCGTAACGTCACATAACTCGAAACAAAGACCGGAAAGGTCAACTTCAGGTGACTAACGCTGATGTTTGAACTTACCTGTTAGTCACCCTGGCGAGTTATGACCATTCAACTTATGCTACAGAATGTCCTTTAAAACTAGTATTACTGTAATTTCTCTCTTATTGCTGTACACTAGATACAAAAATTAAATTTCATGCTGTTTAAGTTTTAATTCAAAATTTCAACTGTCTTGTTTTAACTTGATTCATTTTTACGAATTCTTTACTTTTATCCGGATGTTTGGCGAAGATAGCCTAGTTGCTTTGCGCCAAACTTATCCACTTACTATTTTGTACTTAAATGGTTTATTCATTACAATTATAAACATTTTTATATACTATTTGTTTAAATATTTTATAAAATGAACAGTTTGTATATTAATTAACATATAATTTTCATCATTGGAGCATAAACTAAAGTGGTAAAAGGTGAAAGATCTCCAGTCTTTACTTATAAACTTAGTGCTAAACACAGGATTCAGTGCCCCAAAATGGCTTACAAATAGGATTAACTAAAGAATATTTAGATTTCTTTGGCTTCCAGCGACTAACCTTTATGGGTTGGGGCCTAGCACCAGCCAAAAGTTTCATTTGTTGTACTCATCACGAAGTAATTCAAGAAAACAAAATGTATACATTTTAAATATTGTACTAAAACAGAACAACTGTAGGTAAAATATGTCATTATGTGCATGGACTATAGCTTGATGTAAAAAGAAAATCCCAGATTGGTTGAAGAATTTGACAATAAATTACTATTTGTTTTTTTTTTCCTTCTGACAATGCATATATGCAAAACTTGTTACTGCTTTCAAATTGACTCCGATTTCCTCTAACACGTATTATATTATAAAAACATGAAATAGGATTGCATCAAACTAAAATATGGCTATAATTAAGAAATTAAGTTCTTTTAAAGTCTCTACAAATTATTCCTGACAACAGGTAGCATTAATACATAATTTCATGTACCATCTTGTTAAGCACTGCTTTTGTTTTATAGAATAAACAGTTGTAATTCTGGATGGTTACAGTTGGTACAGTAGAGTCTGACCTTTTCTCTCTTCAAATGCAAAGAATGGTACAGTGTGGTTTCTTTTTTTTTCTGAATGTTAAGTATAATTTGAAAACTGTTAACAGTTATTAATCTATTAGTTGAAGAAAGCTACTTTCTTGTCGTGTAACTGTTTGTGGTTTACTAACTTTAAAATTTAACATGTTAAAGATCTTTAAATATAATGGCATACAGTCCTGTAGCAGAACAACTGAAGAAGGTAGGAAGATTGAAATAAGTAGCTTGCTTTATTTTATTGTGACACGTAGCACTTACAAAGAATGACCCCTTACAGTTGCAAAAGACTTGAATTGTTTATTTGTACCCAAAATAACATTTAAAAAATTATAAAATAATCCAAAGTAAATGTGCTTCATCATGATTTTCAAGTGTTACTACTTCCTCTGGAAAGTTGTTTTTCTTGCACTTTAATAAAGGAAGTGTGGATGAAATAAAAGATTTGAAAGAACTGAAAGAACAGTGGATATTAGATGATTTTCACAGGTTTGGAAGACTTTCTTAAGATAACTTCATACAACTATAGATTCACTTTTTACAAAGAATCTATTAAGAAACTCTGATCAAAAATAAGCTTACCAAATCTGAACATAAATGTTAACTTTATATTAAATGTAATTAATTTTATACAACTACTGAATGACACTGTTGTCCCACTCCTCAAGTAGGATCATCAAAAGCTTGCAAATCTCCTAGCTTACAACTTCCAAGTGCATTTTTAAGCAAAGCAAATTAACAATATTTCTCTAGAGCTACATTTATGGACTTGATAATCAAACAGGGACAGTTCCAATTGTGATTTCTTTGGCCATCTTTCATGAAACCAGCTATTGAGTGAGTTGTGGCTGAGACTACAAATCTTCATCAACTCCAGGTTCTTTTTATGATACTGGTTAAGGTTTTGATGCAAAGTTCTCCATGAGTTCTCATGCTTCACAGAATACAATCACTGTGAATTGTAGATCTTTAGTCTTCCTGTTGGTTCTTCTCAGGTATCATAAAACATCCAACTTAGATAGTTGAATACTGTCAAGACCAACTGTCTTCTGGTTAACTTAATTTTGATTGCATATCATAAGGTCTGTATGTGTGACAACAATTTTAAAAATTCCGTAACAGAAAATAATTTTTAACAAATCATTTTTTCCTTGTCCATATTTATTTTCAGTATAAAGAATATAATAGTATCTTGACCATACATCTTATATGCAGTAGGTTGCTCAGTACAAGAGTTTATTAGGTTAGCTAGTCATACAACAAAAAGTCTTGGTTTAATAAACTTTTCCATCAGTCATTTTTAAAATGTTAATGGTTATGTTACATAAGGGCTAACACTGGCAGGGCATGACCTACACAGTCACTGCTTATGTGGCATTATCTCACCAAACTACTGATGATATTTTTTACAAGCTGTGTGTAGATTTCCAGTAATAAGAATATATGTATTAACATCTTGACCATACATCTTACGTATAGTATGCTACTACTGAAAGGCTTTTTGCTCAATACAATTCATTAGTTTGGCAATGAAAACAATGCACAAATATTTAGTGTAAATGCTATTTTCTTTCATCATCTACTTAGCTGTTAAGTGTTACAGTATCTAAGGCCTCTGCTTGTTTAAAGGAATTTACATACAGCATAACAACATTTTTTTTATTTTCTTTTTAGTAAAGGTTTTTCGATTAGTCCTGTCCATTGACCTCACTAACTTTAAGTTTCATTTTAAAATACAAATTACAGAAATAAATATGACACTCTTTAAATATAATATTAATAATTTAATAATATATTTCAAATTAATTATTTAAATACAAAATGTTATTGAATTTTCCTTCTGTGTTACAACTCACTGTCACCAAATGTTAACCCAGCTTAAGTTTAACAATTATACCAAGACTAACATAACCAGAGCTAATAGTTTGCTTGAAAAATCACTTGTCCCTAGACTTTAACCAGAAGTTAATTTACAAAACTCATGAATCATGGAATGCTAAAGCTTCAAAATTACTTTCAATAGCTCATATGTCCTCTTGCTTTTAAATAAACAATTGTACATGCTCTTACTACTATGGCACTGAATGAATCTATTCAAAGCAATAGAATATTACAGGCACATCTGAGACCTTAGACTAACATTGTACTTGTAGAACTCTGTTTAACATGTCAGTAATGTGTCAGAGTGTCACCATTTTCATTCTATTTCACATGCTGTATCATAGTCCAGCTAGCTTTGATAATTGCATTTCTATATTAATGTTTTATGTGGAAGTAGTTAAAATAAACATATAAAAAAAGTGTGACTGGTTACACTGAGGTTAACGACTTGACTATAACTTTTCATTATTTAGACTTTTTAATGTTGAACTATACTTTTAATCACACTTTATTTACAACTAACATATGGAAAACAAGAGTTGATTTACAAGTCATATTTAATTTTAATATTGAATACTGCTAAAGACACATACAGCCAGTGACTATGCACACAAAACAATATTCAGTTTGTCATATATGAAATATCTTAATTTTTTTCATAAATATAGGTTAGTTTATGTTCTGTGGCCTTTCAGAATGATGTTTGTTTTTCACTAGCTTCTTTGCCTATAGCTTTTGTTAGAAAGCAGCTCTCTTTGCACTCAGTTTTAAAATCTCCAATATACAAATTAATTTCTGGTGTTTCTTAAGGTAAATGGATATGTTATGAGACAAGGGTACAAGCTTAGGATAAGAAACTTAATAAAAGACAAACAACTGTTTTCATAAACAGTCTTCACAGCAGTAAATTACATTTGAAAGAGCATACCCAACTTGATACAAACATGGTTATTAGTTTCCTGAATGTAAGGTTTTTCACATGTGATCAAGAAGTTACGTGTGAAACATTTTGTTATTGGCTTTTGAAGAAAAATGAGAATTATTAAAATACAAATGGTTACCAATGATGGCCAAAATACCAAAATCATTTCCAGTTAAACACATTTCCCCATCAATTGTTGGCATGGGATGAGTAGTGGGTACAAAGTTATGCTGTACAACTTATTCCAACCAGTGTTTTAAGTTAAATTGCACACACAAACTAACATATGTGTAAAGGATATTGGACATCCATGTCACTCTACATAATGTTTGCAGATTTTTTCAAGTGCTGTTGATGATAGCAACACATTTAGTGTCATTGTCACATTTTTCTTGAAAGCTTAACATAAAGGATATTTCTTTTGTCAAGATGTCTAACAATTGTAGCAACATGAATATTTGAAACCTGTTTATAAGATGACATAGTTTCGTCCATTATCATATATTTCATCTGCCTTGTAATATCAGAGATAATAGATATTCACATTATGTTCCCAGTTTAAAGATATGCACATCCTTCATATTCACATATGCGGATGGCACCATCACATGTAACCATTCCTTGCAATCAAAGCTCAGTAGATAAACTAGCAATATTAAAAGTGTTTCAATTTTCTTTGCAAACATTACACACACTATGTTTGATTTATAAAGTTTGCATAACAACATGGTCAACATATTTATTACAGATTTCAATATCCTTAAAAATGAATTATAACAATAAGGTTATATAGAAACATCTTCATTTTATAAACAAACCACTTTAAGATCTTGTCTTACCTCTTCCTTCAAAGTTCTTAATTTTTTAGGTGTATTCTGCAAGACTACTAGAGGAACATTACAGCAAAATCCTTAGATCTACATTTGTATCATGTATATATTGTACATTTACATTATAACTTACATGCTTTATTTCTTAATATTTAACTTTTTCATTTAATATTTTGCTTGCCGTATATAATTGTAATACAAAAATCTTGACCAATCAGACTTGCTTCCTTCGGATAATATACTTCACCTTGTTGGAATATTATTAATCTTTCATTACTGTTTTAACATTCCTTCCCTTGGGTAATTCTAAAACTGTAGTTACTCTACTGTACTTATTTATATGTTTCAAAATGCAAAGGAGTGAGCTGTTTTGAGGGTAGGGGTAATTAACAAGTCGTAAATTACAAACCTGACTTACCCTTTAGTATATCCCACATTCTGCAGGTAAGCAGATTCAATACTTTCTTTATTTTGTTTGTTTTTAGAGGCAATCTGGTGGGTATGTTTTTAGGCCACAGTCATGTTAAATAATGCAACTTAATAATTTTGACCTGCTAATAAAAAGTTTGAACAGCATTGTTCAATTTAGTTTGTGCAGTGTTAACAGAACTATGTATGGATATTACCTATAAATTTAATAGAAAAAAAAAGCATACTAACAATGTAAATATGAAATTGTTACAATGTGGTTTGTACTTTCATATTTTTTTCCATCATGGTTATTTGTATTGCAAACCGAGATGGACCACTGAATTCCTCGATTATGTTAATATCGTATAAAGTTATAACAAGAGGAAAAATGCAACACATTAGAACAGTCATGTATTCACCTTTTCAGTCCCACTAATGATACAGAAAAAAAATCAGATATTTGTATGTTATTGCTTTATTCGAATTTTTTATTTTACAGTCAGAAAAATCATTTGAGTTTAAGGGTTATATATATATATATTCTCAAAACCCACATACACACACAAAAGCTTGACATAATTTCATGCTGTTTTGCAGCTCTGTTTAAAACAAGATTTAATACTGTTTAAAAGTCTAGAAAAACATTTTAAAAATGGCACTATAATATATTGACTTTTTTGTAGAAAAATTGCAAGGTGCCTTTTTTCTAATTAATAAACATACACGTCTAACAAACCTTTAGTATATTGTAAGGATGGTCCTAAAATAATTTTAAGTATCTAACAATGTTCGTCCTTCTTTCCTCTCTAAATATTTATCGTCTTTCCCGAAGCCTTGTTAATCGTCGATGATTCTGTGCCACTTAAATAGAGGAAGTTGTGTAAGTAAAAATATTAGCAATTTTTGACAGTCATTCCTTCCAAGGATATGATAAGTTTCATTCTCGATTGATGTTTCTACTAAAAGTTTTTTTTCAATTTCGATCGCTTGAATTTATTTACAAAATAACAAATAAGGTTACATCCTTGTAGCTTTTATTTTGCCATTCTAAACATAGCTATTTTTTTTCTTTGCTACTAGTATTTTTATAAATTGCTTAGTGACACTTTAACTTCACATTATATTAAACGTTTGTATAAAGTAATGTTCTGTCAGATAGCTCATTCAAAAACGTATGTAGTTTTGTGAAATATCTACATTATCAATATTTTAGTTAGTACATCCCCCCGCTAGTACGGCGGTATGTCTCCGGATTTACAACGCTAAAATCAGGGGTTCGATTCCCCTCGGTGGGCTGAGCAGATAGCCTTTGTGGCTTTGCTAAAAGAAAAACACACAAACACACAAAACACAGTTAGTACATGCAAAATATTAAAGTTCGTAAATAGGATTAATTTACTCAGTATGCATTTCCGTTTATATTTTTCATCCAGAAGGCAAACTATGGTCAATAGCAATGTGCTAAATTACAAAACCGTGTACATATTTCAAACTTGTTAGCACGATTAAATAAATAATTAGCAATTAAAGAACTTATAATATCTGGCATGTTTATCAGTAGTCTGAAACCTACTATACATAGAAAACAAAAAGATATATGTATAGTGACTGGAACAGCGATATTACAAATGTTGACCATTAGGATTTCTTCGGCTGAAGAATAAAGTTATCCAACTAAGTTTTCTTTTTGTTCTCAATCAAGCTGGGGTTGAGGGAGCGCGGTTGAAACCGCCATAAAGAAGTAAAAAAAATAGACATTCATTGTATTTACTATTTCATCAAGGCCATTCAATGTATTAAAAATGTAAACATTTCTAATGAAAAAATATTTGTGGCAAAACTTATACTTGCAGTCGTATTTCATAATTATGAATGGCAATACTTTATCTTACCAAACAGCAGATTCGTTATCATACTATTCTCTAACCCCTTATTTTTTCCTCTCGGTAAGAAAGCAAACATTTTTTAATTAATCATATCCGCAATTCCATTGTTGCCCATTATTTTGTTCGTATACATTGTATAAAAGAATACTTTCTTGGCATTCAAACTAGTAATAATAGCCAATCCCGTGTCATTGTCAATTACTGACCTAACTCCCCAATTATGAAGTAACTCGCCCTCAACATTTAGTTTTTGTTTAATGTTCTGGGCGCCCTTCTTAAGCAACGCTATCGCTTTGTTTTGTAATCTTAACTTTCGTGAAAGAACAGTTCTTTTACTTTTACAGAAATCTTTGAAAATAAATTCCTCTCCCCGATTACAAGGGTCACACTTTAACGGAACCTGATATATGGGGTAGTTACGATACAGCGGAATGGGTATAGTCGGTAAGGTCCTCTTCTTCCACCTCAGATGATATATGATGAATATTATTATCGTTTATTTTGCATATAGAATGATAACCCAACGTATTCTTTACCTCACCGAGTTCCATCTCCCACAGAGGAAGCCTTGGTCGCGCCCTCCAATGAACCCAAGAGCGGTAACAGGTAGCACCAGCTGCGACCAATAAGATGATTCCAAGAGTCACTATCACAGCAATTAACGGCACAGTTCCATCAGCGATTGTTCGCTCTGAAAGTTAAATTCACCTTGTTTTATGTTTCTTAATTATAGAAATTAACAAATTATACGAAGTTCATTAGACAGTATCCTAATACAGCAAGACAAACATTACATACATAAAATCCAACATTTTCCATTAGAATTTGATAAAAATGGCAAAAAGTTTAAAAAAGAAAAATTATAAAACTAATGTATGTTCAACTATCTAACAGGAAAGCGAACCAAAAATGGTAATAAAACGAAGCCTATGAACCATGTTTACAAAATGTCTGTATTGGCGTGTTCAATGGGGAATGAAAATGTTGTGACTATTGAAACATTCTTGAGAATTTTAAGGCCTACTACCTCCTTAAACGATTGGAAATGAAATTACTATCAAATGAATACTACCACCTTTGGTTAAATAACTACAGGGTGGCCCGTAAGTCCCTACCCATCCATATGTTGTGTCTAAACAACGTTATAATAATAATGATGAGTTGAAGGCAGCTGTTACCTCGGCATTTGGAACAATAACCCCTACTATGTTGAGGAAAATGTCTCGCAGAACATGGCGTTGCATAATATTATGCAGCGAGAATGAGGGACAACACACAGATACACTGGATACATAAGATGTATGGATGGGTAGGGACTTACGGGCCACCCTGTACATTCAGGGTTGTTTAATATTGTTTGATCCTGGACCCGTTCATAACATTGCCCAGTCGCGACCCAGTAAATAGCTTTAGTGCAAAAATACCTCGCTGGTGACATAACATTATCTATTTTCAAAATCTCTTTGCGAACATTTCATACATTCTGATCACCAAAGTCAGGGTTGCGAAATGCTGAGGTTCGGCAGCACCCTTTAACTTAAAAGTAAGAGAATGATGCACACTTGCTACTAATGTTGTAAATATAATAATATACGTTTCAGTTTGTGTCCGTTTAACGTTTTATAGTACATCTATTGTACGATCCTTTTTCTATTAAATATATGAATCATTTGTTGATGTGGACTTTCATGTGTTGATGTGTTATGTATTTCAACATAACAGCAACCGAATACTTGGTTCTATCATATATAAAGCTATAATTCTATCCTACGGTTTTTGTCATGCAACCCTCTATAAAAATTGTTTCAGCGTCAATATAATTACCCCTAAAATCGTCAATCTTTCAATATATTTAAAATATGCTACTTAAAAAGTTTTAAGTATAAATACATTTTAATAGACAGGGAGTGGACAGAAAATGCTCCCCCTTTGAAAAGTTGTTAATTTGCTATATATTTTATTAAATAATAGAAAGTATGTAAAACTATATGTTTTTACAACACACTCGAAAAGATCTATTCAAATATGATTTCAAATCCTAATTTTAACACTGGCTTTCGTAGCTATCTGAACTTTTTGTGACTTTAGTTACATATTCTCATAAGTGTTGTGCACTTTTATAGTTTCTTAGATCTTCTTAATGCAATTAGTCTACGAAATGACCAAACAACTTTCCCTGCAATAATCAAACGTAAAAATGAAACTAAAAGTGGCACAAACCAATTTCACAAGTTAATATTTAGTCGGCATTCCCTTGTATTTCAGTACTACTTCAAATCGATGTAACATGCTTTCATTGAGTTTGTGCAGATATTCCCAAGTTATTGCCTGTCATCTTTCTTTCAGTACTTCAAAAAGTTCATCTTCTGTGTTTAGATTGCAATATTTCGTTAATCGGTTTAACTAAGCCTATAAATTTTCAATCGGATTGATATCAGGTGATTGACCTGACCCTTTCATAACATCAATTCTCTTATTTCTAAGATATCTTTTGACGATTCCACAGTTGCAGAGAAATTTGTTACGTCATTTTGGAGGCTGATTGTAACAAGAAGATCTAACAAACTACAGCAGATACACAAAACGTTTTATGAGAAAATGTAACTAAAATCATAAAAAGTTCAGGTGTTTACGAAAGTCAATGTTCGATTTAGAATTTGAGATCGTATTTGAAAGATCTCATCGAGTGCATTCTAAAAAAATATAGTTTTACATGTTTTAATCTTATTTAATAAAATATATAACAAATTCACATCAATTTCAAAGAGGACCATTATTTTTGTCTACCTCTGTGTATGTCATTTAAGTGTTTCCATTGACGAAACAGTATCATTGAATGCTGCGCTTTACTTGCATTTTTCTGAGTAATAGATATTTACTTTGTATGCACTTCTCTATGCGATGATGGCAACTAATTACTCAGAGGTATCTTTCCTGTTATTCTACGAAGATGAACCCAGTAAAAAGAATATTATATCCTAAGTTTCTTCTCAGTAGATGAAAGTTTTGTGTAACGGGTAAAGAAAGGTACTCTCAATGTAATTTGCTTTTAATTTTCCGTGCAACAGGCAGAGAGGTCATTCATTGTTTGGTCATTTCTGCACAGTAAACGTATTCGCGGAAAATGTATGTTATGTTAGTTTTCTTTAGTGTTTGATTAAGAAAGGAGAATAGTCAAGTTTACCTGAACTTTTCTGTGCAGTAGGTGGAGACAAACTATCCATCAAGTAAATACAGTCACTACATCCTGGATGATCCATCTGCTTCATGCACAACGTGAAACTTAAGCAGTTCAGGGGCACACAACTGATATTATTCCAACGATATCCTGCAGTGCACGAAGAACAGAAGTGACCACGGTGTCCAGCAAGACATGACTCGCACTTGACCTCCCCAGATTCATCTATTGAAAAAAGAATCTTTAAGTATTTAAATAATTATAATAACAGGTACAACAGATGATTCGTTATACGCCACAACTGGCTGCGTGTCAACGTGGTGTATTTTTGTTTTACATTTAGATCTGAAATCATGTAATAAATAAACGTTTTTTAAATAAGTAATGTTCTCAATCCATTTGCTTTATAATTTTCTATTCCGTGTTTGGGCTTTCTCTCGAGCCCTTGGCGTTCCCATACAATAATGAAGAATCGCCAGTATGTTGCCATTAGTATTAATTTAATTTATTCCTAAGAGTATAAAAAAAAATTACTGTTTTCCTACTTAACCAGCTACAAGATGTATAATACGGTTTGTATGGAACATGATGAGAATTTTACTTCGAGAAAAAAAAGCTAAATTGCAAATATATCTAACTCAGTGGAAAATTATAACTAAAACATCTTAGAATAATACTACACAAAGTGGTGTGTCAACATACATACCAGAAACGAGGAAAAAAATGCAGATTTTTATTTGTGAAACAGGAAACTTTATTTGTAATCAGTGGGGTACATCCCTCCATTACAAATTTCATGACTATTCATAAATTTCAATGTCCTTATATTAAATATACATAGTCTCTACTATAAGAGCTTTCAAGCTGGCATAAGAAAATGTCTGTAGGGTTTAACTGATAAACATATGTGAAACTTTTTTCATCAGATTCATTAAAGAAACTTTATATTTTTTTATAATCAGCTTTATAAGAATATTTTAACTGTGATAGGTAAATGACTAGATAACTTGTTTAAAAAAAATTAATGGAGTCCTTGAGCGGTTTTGTTTTTTTGCTTAGGCTTAGCATTCAACAAGTATAAATACATGACTGTTTTACTTCCATATTCACATTCCTTATCCATTATAAGAGACGGAAAGTGGGCCTAACTGATTCATGGTTATTTAAAATAACCTATTTCGATATTTGAGCGAGAGAAAGAAACTTTACAGCAGTGTTCTGCTGGCCTTAGGAACTGTTTTATTAATATCTACGACAATCAGAGGCATCTATCTCGAAAACTACATTGTCTCAACTGGTTTATCGCAGTACAAGATAAAAAAACGTGCATATAAACAATTTCTACATTAAGTTATTTTCCACACTTAAAAATACCTAAACCTCTACTACCTATAAACGTACTTCCTCATGATCACCAAGATATTTCATACAGCAGGAAACTATAGTTTCAGATGATCGTTATAAAGCATGAATAAATATCATACCTTACATAAACGTAAGGTGCATCTGAGCGCCAAATTGAACCAGAAATCTTAGACTTGAAAAAAAAAGAGCAATATGCCAAGAAAAAGGTTACAGGTATGTGTATGTATAAATATAATATACACAAAGCTATTTATATACAGACAATATATACTTTAAATCAGTATAAATAAATTTTCAAAGAGATTAATTTGGACGATAAATATCGAACGTTTAGTTATATCAAAAGCTTAGGCTTAGGAAGCAAAAACTGAGAACTTGAGCCCCAACCTAATTTGGTGAGGATTCAGTGACAGATCGAACAACTGGAATGTTTTGTCGCATTTCCTGTAAATAAACAGGTTTACGTTAAACGATACTAAATATTTTAACAGAATCTAATCTTGGAATATTCTGCATACAAGTTTTCCAAAAACCTGCATCTACTTTATGCGTTTGTGGTGACTCAAGTCACTGTTCAGTTCCCGTGACTTAATTTGCAGGCAGAATTGAATCTTGTTACCTAGAAACGTATGGTTAAACATCTTTCGTGATGGATTTACTCTTTTCACTGCAGTTTATATACAGTGTGTTCGTTTCGGAGGCCCGGCATGGCCAAATGTGTTAAGGCGTGCGACTCGTAATCTGAGGGTCGCAGGTTCGCATCCCTGTCGCGCCAAACTTGCTCGCCATTTCAGCCGTGGGGGCGTTATAATGTTACGGTCAATCCCACTATTCGTTGGTAAAAGAATAGCCCAAGAATTAACGGTGGATGGTGATGACTAGTTGCCTTCCCTCTAGTCTTACACTACTAAATTAGAAACGGCTAGCGCAGATAGCCCTCGAGTAGCTTTGCGCGAAATTAAAAAAAAACAAACAAATCGTTTTGGAATTTCACGCAAAGTTACGCGAGGGTTATCTGCGCTAGCCGTCCCTAATTTAGCAGTGTAAGACTAGGAGAAAGGCAGCTAGTCATCACCACCCACCGCCAATTCTTGGGCTACTTTTTACCAACGAATAGTGGTATTGACCGTCACCTTATAACATCCCCACGACTGAAAAGGCAAGCATGTTTGGTGCGACGAGGATTCGAAGCTGCGACCCTCGGACTACGAGTCGAGTGCCTTAACCACCTGGCGATGCCGGGCCAACTAATGAGGAACAAATCTTTCAAATTTCTGGTACACCAATGGACATAAGAGTTGCTCTAACGTATGCAAATATCACTATGAGATTTTTCGAATTACAACTGTTTAATATACCACCTAATTATTTTGAAGATAATTTTGTAGTTCACGTGAAAATATTTTGGAAAAGATTTTTCTACATTTGCTTTGCTGCGTGTGTTTTTCTTTTAACAAAAACGTGACATCGGGCTATCTGCTGTATTCGTCGAGGGCAATTGAATCTCTGATTTCTTTTTAGCGTTGTAAATCCGTATACTTACCGTCATAACAGCGGGGGATGATTGTTTTGGTATGTGGAAAGATATTCAAGATATTAATGCGTTTGTTCGAATTTTAATTTCAATAAATTTCAGGATATTAAATTTATCTTTGAAAAAATAACAAAGACTCGTCCTTTTTAATGTATTGGTAAGACTACTGTAATTAATATTTCTTATAAACCCACAAACTCACATCAGTACATACATTTTTGTTGTTGTTGTTGCTTGTAATTAAGCACAAAACTACACAACGGATTATTTATGCTTTGTCCACTACAGGTATTGAAACCGAGATTCAAGAGTTGTAAGTCCGCAGACACACCCCTGTGTTTTTTTTTTTTTTAGTAATCATGCCAAACGTATAAAATTAAATATTTCTACAAATCTTGTAAGTAAATTGTGTCGTTTGGTTTCTAATGAAGAAACGAGAGTTAATATATTATTAGAACTAAAAACAAATATTGGTTGAGTGTCACTATCTGGAAAAAGTTATATTACGAAGTTTAAAAATTGCTAATAATAACTTTCTGATGAAAAACATTTAAACAAAGGTTAGTAAACAAGGGAAAATGTTACAACTTATGTTGCGACTCAAGCAGACAACCTGAAGATTAGTATAAACCCAAACAAGGATTTTTTTTCTACAGACGATATTTTTAGTATTACAGCAAAAACTGTGCTTTATGTAATTTAGGTTAAGAGAAAAGAACTAAAACAATAAAGAATTTTCTTTTTTTAATTACTCATTCAATTGATACTCTAAGAATATTTGTTTGTTTGTTTCGTAGTTAAGCATAAGGCTACACAATTGGCTATTTGTGTTCTGTCCATCACGGGTATCGAAACCTGGTTGGTAGTATTGCAAGTCCACAGACATGCTACAGCAGATCCCTAAAGATGTATTGGTTTGTTTCGAATTTCGCGCAAAGCTACACGAGGGATATCTGTGCTCGCCATCCCTCATTTATGAGTGTAAGAGTAGAGGGAAGGCAGCTGGTAATCACCACCCACCGCCAACTCTTGGACTACTCTTTTACAAACGAATAGTGGGATTGATCGTCATATTATAACGCTCCACGGCCGAAAAGGCGATCATGTTTGGTGTGACGGGGATTCGAACCCGCGACCCTCATAATTATAATAAGATTCAAAACGGATATTGTATTTCTAACGTTATTGAATTTTGAGCATTTTCATTTTATTTCATTTATACACGGAATGTATTATAATGTTTGTACATTATGAAAGAATCTGTTTGTAATTTAGATTACATTTATTTAGTTGAAAAACGATATCTGGATGCTTTTAATATAGATTCTCAGTAAAGTATATTCTGAACAGTAGTCCCCCGCTGTTACAGCAGTAAATCTATGGATTTACATCGCTAAAATTAGGAGTTCGATTCCCCGTGGTGGACTCAGCAGATAGCTCAATGTGGCTTTGCTAAAAGAAAAACATACATACACACTGAACAGTGACCTGTGAACTCACAAAACCAGTAGACAAAATTAATAAATCAGACGAACAGCCTGAAATTCCAGCGTTTCCTTATTCGTGCCCATTGGCGACTCTTTAATGTTTGGTTTATATAAAGTTATCACAATACATGATATTAAGCACAGGGGGATCTGCCCTGGCGGAAAGGCGTCTAATCTATTTGTTACATACAGTTTCGTTAAAAAAATATTCAGTGCCGCAGACGAGATAACTCGTCCAAGCCGATCGGTAACACAGTGCCACGGACGAGTTAATTCGTTCTCAGTAATACCTAACTTCAACGCTAGATGTCAGCACCATATATGCATTTGTTTGTTTGTTTGTTTGTTTGTTTGTGGAATTTCGCACAAAGCTACTCGAGGGCTATCTGTGCTAGCCGTCCCTAATTTAGCAGTGTAAGACTAGAGGGAAGGCAGCTAGTCATCACCACCCACCGCCAACTCTTGGGCTACTCTTTTACCAACGAATAGTGGGATTGACCGTCACGTTATAACGCCCCCACGGCTGGGAGGGCGAGCATGTTTGTCGCGACTCGGGCGCGAACCCGCGACCCTCGGATTGCGAAGCGCACGCCTTAACGCGCTAGGCCATGCCAGGCCTATATGCATTTAACCAAATTGTTTCACTTTCGATCCAAAATGGCGTCACGAAAAAAGTTACAAAATGAAGAAGCATTAGAGTTATATTGTAGCAGCTGAAATACTTGGCAGTCAACAGGTTAAAAATGGAGAATTACCAATTAGAGTTAATACATTATTATGAACTGAAATACTTAATGCTTTGTGGTCTATTAATTTTCATGGGTATGTTAAATGTCTTTTTTATTTCTTTGTTCCTATTATTCAACCTAAAACCATCCATGTAACTGAAAGTAAATCTAATCAGTAGTAAGTAAATCAACTCCTACCTAATATGCATTTTCCAGATGATGTTGTATTCGTACAGGGGCAATCCTTGCACATCTTTTTGTCGAGAAAATATCCAGATGCACACTGGTCGCACCAAATCCCGGTGTATCCAGGGAAACAAGTGCACATTACTCTATTGTGGATTCTTGTGCATGCAGCTGTTCCAGGCTCACTACAGTTACATTCTTATAAGAAAGAAAATATGTTATGCAGTATCTCCGAAAGGTACTTTATCGTACGTATTCTCAAATATTTGTAGACTTGTTAAAGTAACAGACAATATCCACTCTAAAAGGGATTGTTTCAAATCATATCCCATCATACCTCAAATGAACATCAACTTTCTCATCCTTTAAAATTCTCTTGTTTACTTTTTATGTGTATTTCATAAATGTTTTACATAGCTACTTTGTGTAAATTATTTTGTTAAACTGATCTAATTTAAGCCTAGAACCTGCATTCCTCGAACACGCGTATTTCTCTTTTTTATGGACTATGACTACTGTTAATGAAGGTCTTCCGTATCTTGTTTCTCGTCAAGCATCTTGAAGAATGGTTCCAGGAATAACACTACACACGAAATGTCATAACTTTGTTTGTTTCAAAATTTTTCATAGAGAGCTACACAATAGCCCACCTAATTTTAAACTTACACAGAAATAAAAAATCTAACTAGCAACTAGATCTACCATCGCCAACTCTCGGGACAACTCTGACTTCTCTGACCTAATTATACGATTTGCCTATCAATATTAGAGCGCATCTACAACCTCAAAATACTTATTTTGTAACGAGGGGCCGTAAACCAAACCATTTACTGTCGGATTCACAGACCAATCATGTTAACCATTAAGTCACTTCCTACCGGATGTTCAGCTTGAAGCTACACCAGGGTTAGCCATCTTTAACATAGCAGTGAAAGACTAGAGGTAAAGCTAGTCATTATCACCTACCCCCAATTCTTGGACTATTCTTTTACCAACGAATAGTGGGATTGACCATCACTTTATAACGTCCCCACGGCTAATAAAAGAAAGAGCATATTTGATGGGGCGGAGATTCAAACCAGTAATCCTGAAACTGTGAGTCAAGCATCCTCACCACCTGGCCGTGTCGGGCCTATCATCCAACTTAAATATTATCGAGAACAGCAATGATAACTCAACACATTGTATTGTAAATACAATAACGCGAATTCTGATTATAGCGTACTGAACAATATTACCTTCTGCACTGAATACCAAGAGAAAACTTCGAACATATTGAAAATAAACATTGACATCTATGTTTATTAAATGCTGAAGAAATAAGACTTTTTGAAGGGGTGCTGTTTCCATACTGAGAGACATGATAATTAATTCCGTTTAATTTATGGAATATCCTGTCAAAACATCGAAGTTAGCTTAACAAAGAAATAAACCTAGAACCAAACATAAAATCAATCAAAATGTGTGTATAAGTGAGTGGTTCGAATTATCTTTAAAATTTCCTATGTTTCTGTTTTTCTTGTAACATTCAGTTTCTTTTTTTTTATTTGCTTTTAACTGAATCCCACTGTGTGAAGTTATAATTATTATAGCACTTATATTATTTGTAATAATTGTTTTGCAGGTAAGAAAACAGCAACATAACTCACCTGGTTCTTCAACAAACAAGCTTTGACCCAGAGAGAACGTGATCTTCCTGAACAGAGGAAATAAAAGGTGATTCAGTCTTTAAAACTAATGATGGTGCTGCCATCCTCTGGTTTCCTGTGTAAACAGCTGTCACGGAAACCTCGTATTTGGTTCCTTCCCGGAGCCCTGTGATCTCCTTGTACGTAGCACTAGGGGGCAGTGTTATCTGCCTTTCTTCGGCTGACAGCGGAGTTTGGTTAAAATATTTGATAAAAATACAATTAGTGCAAAATTACAAACATTAAAAAATAATCGCTGATTTCTATCAAATATCGCAACTACTAATACTTAGTATATTCTGTTTTTGTTTGAAAGACCTAAGTGCATCACATACAAAAATATAAAATATATCTTCGGCCCTGAGATAACAATTGAAAATGCTACTGTTTGTTGTAAATTATTTTAAACCATCTGTATGAAAATCCTAAAATTAATAATAAAGTATTTTATGAGGATTATGTGAACATTATAATATAGCGCCACAATTTGACATTAAACTCGTCTTCTGGTGGGACAGGGTAAGTTTATAGGCTCATAATGCTAAAATTCGGAGTTTGATTTCCCGTAGTAGATAGAACAGACAGTCCAATGTGGTTTTGTTCTGATAAAAACAAACAAGCAAGCTTTAAACTTAATTTTTCCAAATGAGAGAATATTAGATTTTAAAATTTAATAATGAAGAATGGACAAAAGAAAATATACAGAAATAGCCTTGTACAATTTGAGAAAAAAAACTTATCTGTTGAATTTTGGGTAAAGCTAGCCCTCTTTAATTTTGAAGTGATAATTAGTCAAATTGTCAACACCGCTCACAGCCAACTCTTGCTCTACTCAAAGGAACATTGTCGTTAAAAATTATACACAGTATTAATTACTGGCATCTGAGCAGAATATTGCCCAAACAAGTTTACTAATAAGCTAAATGTGCTTAAATTGTAAAAAGAATTCGTGAAAAACGTTTGAAGTGTGATAAAGTCTTCATTAAAAGTTTTTTATTGGCATAACACAATATTAATCCTTTCAACTTTTAGTAAAGATTGCAAGTTTTTCGTACACAAAAATCAAACTTTTTAATTAACTATTTTTATTAAAGATTTGTTTGGGAAAAGTTCGAGTCTGTTATGAGTGCGAAGTTATTTTAATGTTAAAAACTATTCTACACTCCAAAATCCTCAAATATAAAATGTGTAATCTGTAAAACCTCCTAAATACATTTCAAATGATTGTTTTCAGTAAAACTATATTTTGTTTGTTATTTTCTCTACTTTAGCTATATGGGGTCTGTCAATTTTACCGACCTCGTAAGTACCGTAAAAATTAGAAAATAAATATAAATTATCCTTTTTTTATTTTAGGATGACTACACATTATAATAAGAAAACAAAAATGTTTATTCTGAATATAACTTTTATTATACTGACCTTTCCGTCGTACCTGGCTAGCATTACAAAACTTCTACTGAGGTGGCACAAATACATGTTACAGTATTAAAAAATATAAAAATTACCTTTAGCCTTTACAAAGTTAATTGTCTTGACGGTGCTTTAGTGGCCTAGTATTTAGTAAATTACAGGCATATTTCAGCTATCATATATTATAAATGTATATAGCGTATTACTATTTACAAATAAACAGGCAATTATATGTATTCTAGTTACGACGACCTGTGTAACTCGTTTGCTGCTGAGCCTTTTCAAATTTCTCATGTAAAAGATGTGAGACAAAATATTTTTTAAGTTTTATATATACATTTGAAATAACAAAAAAAGCATAAATAACTATATTATCGATACCACAGAATTTCTCCGTCCGTAATCTATCAAACCTAAGCTGTATTTTGCCTTTAAAAACATGTAATTTATATATATATATATATATATATACAAAATATAGCTTCCAAAAATGAGCACTGAGTTTTATTCATTACACAAGTCAAATCTCGACAAAGACAAAATATTTGAGATTCTTATTTTATATTCTAGTTGGTCAATATCAGTTAATTTGTGTTCCTAATTCGCATGATACTATACAGACTTAGTATTTTGACAAATAATTAATTTGAACCATTGCTACATTCAACATATTACGTGACACACACAAACCGATATTTCAGTTTGTTCTTTTAATATTTAATTTTAAATTAAGTAATTAACTAATTTGCAATACCAAAAGTTTAATTGTAATATACAATTTGATGCAAAAATTTGTTGACATATATTCATAAAACTGCAGTTCAATAAAAGTTTAAATTCATGCCGATAAATGCTATGACATGGCTTTTGACCCGTGACCTGTCACGATAGGGTTAAAAATGTACATTGATACATGCGCGCTTGGATGCGTATATACGAACCTGCGCGCGCATGTACCAATGCACACCTTTAATTTACAAAATGAGATACTCAAAATTTCTTCACTTTAATCACTTTCTTTTTCATTACAAATTACTTCTATATTACAGCTGTTGTTGTTTTTCAGGATTACAGACCTTTAATTAAAACAGTCGGTTAAGCCTAAAGATGGCTGCAATATAACAGTCGAAATCTTTGTTATGAAAACAACTGCTAATATTGATGAACACTCTTATTATGTAGATTGAAAAAAAGAAGTTGGAAGGGTTGATATAACAATCAATCTCAAGAAAAAGATCGGTTTCTGTAACAGAAATTCATCAAGTTGAAAACTTTGGAAACAAAACAAAAGTTGCTTAATTATTAAAATACCTCCATATTTTTGATAATTATTCATGAATTTACAAAAGATTTTCCCTATTCACTGAATTCAAAACATGCCATCAGCTTAACAGCTTCAATTATCACAAATAAATAACATCAGTAGCACTAACCTTCCTTTGATGGTGAAAATAATATTAATTATGTCAATATTTAGTGTAAATAATATAATTTTAATTTTTTAATTTTTTGGAATTAATAAATTTTCTATAGAATAGTTTAATATAAGTCTTATCACACTTTAATAATTAATCAAGCCTTAAATATCTAAGAACTACAATTTTTTCCATAATTTAATAAGATTAACTTCAATATTTTTGATACAATAATAGAAAACGGATAGCTTCTGTAGTTGAATCACACGATTTTTATCTTTTTATATATTTTATATAATTTAGTTTTTCTATATTTTCTTTTAAAATGTATATATATGTGCAATGTGGATTTCGTTTTCAATTAATTAATTAATTAATTCAAGAAGTATAATGTTTACGTAACACGTACATGAGTATATGAAATCTTGTTCCTAGGCCAATCCAACGACGTAAATTTACGACACATTTATTTTCTGGTATTGGTTATATTTCATTGTGTCAGATTATGTTTGAAATTTAGTGAAAAGTTTAAGAACGTACAGAAGTAAAAAACATTATTTTTAATATTATTTTTATTTTTCGATATGTAATTTATTGTTTTGATAGAAATTAAGGTATAACTGTTTTAAGTAAGTTATCTGGACTATCACCACGTTTATTTAGTTCTGTGTGTGTGTGTATTAAAATTAATGCAGAAGCTTTCGATTCAATTACCTAAGCCTTTTACAACTGTGAGACGTAGGCTTAGGTAATGGAAACGAAATATTGTGCATTAATTACAAAAAATACATAAACGTTGTGATGGTCCAAACAAATTACTTAATACAAATTGGCGTTAAAAGTATAGAAGTTACTTAAAATCATATAATTTGGTGGTAATCTCCATCCGAGTAATACAGAAATGCTATTTTATGTTTTTCATATTTCTCCAAAATAATTCTTACTCTGAATATTACTATTCTAAAGTAAAATTCTTATGTAAAGTTTTACTGAGTTTAGATTACCTGGATTACTATTGCCCACTGGAAAACAGAGGACAGAAAAAGCCAGTAACTTTAATTTTCTGTCGTGTAGGTCCACAGGTATCTTCCAAGCCACAGTAAAGGCGTTATGATGAATCTTCTCAACTCTAACAAACTGTGGTGCTGAAATTGAAAGAAAACATGACAGCTTGTTTGTTTTTGGAATTTCGCACAAAGCTAATCGAGGGCTATCTGTGATAGCCGTCCCTAATTTAGCAGTGTAAGACTAGAGAGAAGGCAGCTAGTCATCACCGCCAACTCTTGGATTACTCTTTTACCAACGAAAAGTGGGATTGACCGTCACATTATAACGTCCCCACGGCTAGAAGGGCGAGCATGTTTGGCGCGACTCGGGCGCGAACCCGCGACCCTCAGATTACGAAGCGCACGCCTTAACGCGCTAGGCCATGCCAGGCCTAACATGACAGCACTGATAATAATAATCTGTTATTTATAATGCAAATTATGCTTTATTCATTTAACAGTGCTGAAAAAGTGCAAGAAAAATTTTTCACCTAAATGATTCTTCTCCCCCAATAAAGAGTAATAATAATATCAGTACCCTTTTGTAAAACAATAGGAAAAAAACGTTTTCAGTGTTTACTCTAAAATATTCTTCGATGGCTCAACGGTAAGTTTACGCACTTAAAACTCTATAATTCGCGACACAGTTCATCGCTGTGATTTGGTTTGTTTTTTGTAAATTTCGCGCAAAGCTGTACGAGGAATATCTGCGATAACCGTCCCTAATTTAGCAATGTAAGACTGGAGGGAAGGCAGCTAGTTATGACCACCCACCAACGAAAGGTGGGACCGATCGTCATATCAATACACCATCACCACTCCCACGGCTGAAAATGCGAGCATGTTTGGTAGAACAGGGTTCAAAATCCACGACCCTCAGATTACAAGTCTAGCACTCTAACCATCTGACCATGCCAGGCCCACTGCAGTGGATAGCGAACAAGTAACCCGTTGTTCAGCTACGCATTAAAACAATCTAAACAAAAACAACGTGAATTTATAAACTGTAAAAACGTACTTTTTAACAGGTCCCTCACAATCCAGTGAGAGATATTTCTGTTGAAAAACTGACCCAATCCACTTTTTCGCAATTTGAACTGAATTTTGGATATATTTATCGACTAAAAAGAAGGAATCTCTCGTTCTCTTTTTAGCGTTAGAGCTGTGAAAAGTTATTTGAGTGATAAGGTGACTGAAATCCGTCAGCGCATCATAAGCTTAATGGCCAAGCACAAAAAGCATAGAAGTCTCCAAATGACACACAGGTATATTCAGGAACCGTTTTGAACCAATTGTGTAGCAAGTCGAGTGCAATATTATACTTATAACTGGTTTCAAAGTGTTTTTGTTTGTTCATCCTACTGCTGACTATCGTGATGCTTTGAGCTTCCTACCGAATCGTAGGTGAAATCTTCGTATCTCAATTGTAAACTAAACATAAAAAGGTGATAGCAGAAGGATTAATGATGGTTACATTTTCTTTTTTGAATTTCGCGCAAAGCTACTCGAGGGCTATCTGTGCTAGCTATCCCTACTTTAGCAGTATAAGAAGGCAGCTAGTCATCACCACTCACCACCAACTCTTGGGCTACTCTTTTACCAACGAATAGCAGGATTAACCGTCACATTATAAGGTCCCACGGCTGGAAGGGCGAACATGTTTGGTGTGTTGGGGATTCGAACCCACGACTCTCGGATTACGAATCGAGCGCCTCAACCACCTAGCCATGCCAGGCCTAAATAGTTGGGAATTTCTTAATTAATGACACTGAGAATGTGGCTTTATTGATATATACTAAATTTACTCTAAGTGGGTAGACCTTAGTACTAACTAGTATGGAGACTCGAGGAAGCTGTATTTCACTTAAAAATATATATAAATTAAACAAACAAGACTTGTTTCGAAAGATACGTCCAAAAACACCCTCTATGGAGATTTTTCGGATTTAACTTAATTTTTAATATTCGACAGACGAGAGTGTAAAGGCACTCTTTGACTGCGAGGAAAGTGTTAGATTAATTACAACTTTAAAATTATTACGTTTTGATATTTCTATAATTTAGCTTGACTACGAAAAATTAGTTTAACGTAGAAAATAAAAAGTACATTAAAATATATATTTTTAATTACATTATCATAATGTAAAACGGATATAAGCCTCAATAGTATCATCTTCTTGAAACTTATTCTTAAAATTGCAATTACCGAGACGCCAACAAACAGCACTTCCATAAGAAGATGCTGATAGAAAGGGTTTTTAAATTTCTTAACTAGGCCATTGAAACTACCAAATCTTTTGCAAAAAGAAACGTACAAACCACATGCACAAACACAGCGATAAATAATTAATACAAAAAACCTTAAATATCGTGATTTCAGAGAAATTTTAGAGTTACTAAATATTTGGATTAGAGCATTTGTTCACTGACACCCTTCAAACGATGTTTAAAACATTAGGCTGTTCTATTAACGACAACATATTTGGACTGAATTTTATTCATGTAACACTAGGTAAAACCTTATCTTTGAAATAATGGATAAAACAAAAGTTTACAGTATGTTACAGTCACTGACTGCTTTAATTTATATAAAGTAGGCTTAGAGAAAAATGAACAAATTCCATGAGTAATATGGAAGACATAAATAAAATATTTATTGCAAAAAAAGTTAATGACATATTAAATCTGAAAGAATCGTATAAATATTTGGCGTCATTTTTTTGTTATGTTTGCTGTGGCACAATATGTTGTCTGCACGAACGATGAAGGTTGTCATAGTAACAAGACCAACCAAATTAAAACAACGAAGACACGACACAAACATATAAATCTATATAACAATGGACACTTTTTTTAAATGTAATATATTTAGTAGAATTCCTTCCATACAAATATTCTCCTACAACATGCAACTTATTCTGTTCTAATATAGATTCCATTCCCTCAAAAGTTTTCCACCAACCAAATATTTTCTTCACACCTGTCAATCCGCATATACAAGTAAAAGTTTAATTTGTCCTGAGTTTGATGTGTAAACTGTGGATAAATCGCGAATGTGGATTATTGAATATATATATATTAATAAGGACAAAAAAAATTAAAATGTATTTTCTTATAGCAAAGCCACATCGAGCTATTTGCTAAGCCCACCGAGAGGAATCGAACCCCTGATTTTGGGGTTGTAAATCCGTAGACTTACAGCTGTACTAGCGGGAGGAAAAAAATATCGCAACTTTCTAGTGGTACTTACAAGAGATAAGTATCTATCAAACAGCACTGACGTTATAAACGAAAATGGTTTGTTTTTTTTATACGCAAAATGTCGAGTGTGTATTAATCAACACTAACAGGATGTATACTGATCACTTGATTAAAAGTTATAATAACTCATCAGATCTTTGTTGTTTTTTTTGTAATTTCGCGCAAAGCTACTCAAGGGCTATCTGCGCTAGCCATCCATAATTTAGCAGTGTAAGGCAAGAGGAAAGACAGCTAGTCATCACCACCCACCACCAATTCTTGGGCTACTCTTTTATCAACGAATAGTGGGATTGACTGTCACATTATAACGTCCCCACGGCTAAAAGGGCGAGCATGTTTGGTGCGATGGGAATTCGAACTCAGATTACGAGTTGAAGGCCCAATCCACCTAGCCATCTAAACTATTCTTGTGAAAAAAAGTTTAATTTAAACATCAGTGCATGATTTGAGTACTGGCATCTGGAAAGGCAAAAGATTCTGATTATATGGTCAAGCCAAACAGTAATAAGCACATCCATTCACTTACTTTCTTACACAATTCTACCAACGACATTGCTAATATATTCTTCTTTTACCACTGAAATTTGTAATAAAACCACATAACTTAAGTAAATCAGCTGGATTCGGTCTGTAGTTATATGAAATTTGCATACAAATTAAAAATCTACTCAAATTAATATTTTATTTAATATATCATCTACCTTTGACTTCTGCTACTCGGGAAGTACAAAACAAGCACACGCGGTTTAACAAAAACAGTTCTCAAAAACATAAATTATTCTTGAGCGTCCACTCAGTTAACTAGAAGAATATCGAGTTCCTGTCTATAAATAAACAATAACTAACCAGCATTACATTAAATAGCGTATGTTAGAATTAACGAAAACCAATCAGCATCATAGTTTAAACACCTTAAACCAAAGCAGTCCCACTATAGTTATTGTTATTTATATATTTTGTTTGTGTCGATTTTTCTTCTCCATCACCTCAACTTGCCTCAACATTGCCTTTGCCTTCACGTCTACCTGCTTAAATTTAATGTGTTTTTCTCTCTTTATCAAGTTGGTTAGTTAACTCTGTAACAGCCCTGTTACATAAATTCAATCGATCTACGACAGCCTAACCTCGTACTAATTTCTAATTCATAAGCCACGTGCGGATCAAAAGAAGATTGTTCAATCTACGAGCACCCCTGCTGGTTAATCTTCTCTAGAAATAATTAATTGTCATCAAAATAGCTGCCAGCTAATTAGTCCAAAGAGAATAACTTGCGGAAACGTAGAAGTACAGCACTACATATCAGATTTTCAAATTAAATAGCTAACATACTTTAAACCATTGCACAGACTTTAACTCTTAATGAATTGCAATTTGCTCCCCCCTTCCTCAAGTAGCACAGTAGTT
The DNA here is from genome assembly GCF_004210375.1 of Tachypleus tridentatus. Taxonomy (NCBI): domain Eukaryota; kingdom Metazoa; phylum Arthropoda; class Merostomata; order Xiphosura; family Limulidae; genus Tachypleus; species Tachypleus tridentatus. The sequence goes on along the minus strand of NC_134830.1, from coordinate 28,284,862 downwards.
AGTCTGAAAGCTTATACCTTTAAAAAGGGATTTTGATATCCGTGATAGACACAACATTGTGCAGTTTTGTGCTTAACTACAAACAAACAAATTACAACTATAGTTGTCATAAGTAATTAGTATTAGGGAATTGACAATTTTAAACACATCTAACTACGTGTTTTGGCAACCAATAGTTCTAATACATACTCTTAACTACAAATATAGAGACGGTTTAGAACTAGAATGAAAAGTTATAATAAACGAAAAAAACTCTAAATACCACACACTGAATCAGATATCTGTAACTTTTATGAGTATTTATAATTTTACATAAGACAGCTCTTGTTCTAATAGTCCTGATGAAGCTACAATGATGAATTGTTGACCGAAACAATTTATTGTTATTTTATTTTGTCTTGCTCTTCTCTACCTTGTAGCAGTATCAGCAGTCCTTCATAATGCTTTAGCGTAATGCCTATGGGGGAATCAGTACTATGTCGCTGAGTTGCGCTGAAGAATTCTATAACACATGTTACCAGTCTCCGCCCCAGTGAAGAAACTTACTTGCAATACAAACAAAGAAAATCAGTTAAAAAATCGAAACATGGCGTAAATTGTCTTCTGCGTACATCATAATGTTTGGTGAATTATTAACAACAACAAATAAATATATTTCTCTTCATTTTAAAGTACTTCGGATTAGAGATAATTTTTTTTAGTGTTACATTTTGTGCACGAATTTTTAAAGTTTATAGCTAAAGGAAACGCTTGAGGTCCTCCCGAAGTCTCTTTGTGCACATACATTTCACTTTGTTTGCCCAGCACATTACGTAAAACCTATCTTAACAATAAAAGGGGGTGTAGGGATATGTAGCAACGTTCATTAAAACTTATGTTTTGGGTTTCTTATGTTCATTTTATTTTCAACGCCGCCCCCCAGTGGCTCAGCGGTATGTCTGCGGACTTACAACGCTAAAAAACGGGTTTCGATACCAGTGGTGGGCAGAGCACAGATAGCCCATTGTGTAGCTTTATGCTTGATTCAAAACAACAAGAGCGACAATTTTCAAAGCCAAATGTCAAGGAATTCTAAGAGATTTGTTCGTTTTGGAATTTCGCGCAAAGCTACACACGGACTATCTGCGCTAGACGTCCCTAATTTTGCATTGTAAGACTAAATGGAAAGCAGTTAGTCATCACCACCTACTGCCAACTCTTGGGCTACTCTTTTAATAGCAAACAGTGGGATTGACCATCGCATTATAACGCCCTCATGGCTGAAAGGGCGAGCATGTTTGGTGCGACGGAGATTCGAACCAGCGACCCTCAGATTACGAGTTAAACGCCTTAACCAACCTAGCCATGCCTTGTTTATTTGAATTTGAGCAAAATGCTAAATAATGAACGAGCCATGCTCTGCCTACCACTGGTATAGAAAGCCGGTTTCTAACGTTGTAAGTTCGCAGACATGCCGTGGTGTCACTGGAGAGCGAGTCCAAGAGGAAGAACCACATGTCTACTTACTTAACTAACCACGAGATAATGTACTGTGTTGGATAAACGCCAAAGTTCAACTTTCAGGTAAATTAATTCAATTGATAAATGCATTAGTAACTATTATTATTTGTTTTTCTGAAATAATTTTCAATGAAGACATCAGATAACTGTTTGTTTGATAATTATTCTACCCGACGTTTTGCTTTAAGCCTTTTCTCAAGAGTCCTTCATCGTGTGCGTTAAAAGTGTAGAAAATTTTAACACATCGAGATTGTTTGTTTTTGAAGTTCGCGCAAAGTGACACAAGGGCTATCTGCGCTAGCCATCCCTGATTTAGCAGTGTAAAGACCATAGGCAAGTCAGCTAGCCATCACCACCCATCACCAATTCTTGGACTACTCTTTTACGAACGAATGGAGGGATTGACAATAACATTGTAACGTCCCTACAGCCTAAAAGGCGAGCATGTTTGGTGTGACGGAGATTCGAGCCCGCGATCTTCAGATTACGAGTCGAGCACCCTAACCACCTAGCCATACCGGGCCTTTTTTTTACCGTCAAAGGAAGTTGTAAAAATCTACATGTAAAGAATTTTAAAAATGACCCGGCATGGCCATGTGGGTTAAGGTTTTCGACTCGTAATCTAACGGTCGCGGGTTTGAATACCTGTCGCACCAAACATGCTCGCCCTTTCAGCCATGGGGACGTTATAATGTGACGGTCAATCCCACCATTCGTTGATAAAAGAGTAGCCCAAGAGTTGGCGGTGGGTGGTGATGACCAGTTGCCTTCCCTCTAGTCTTACAGTGCTAATATTGGGACAGCTAGTGCAAATAGTCCTCGTGTAGCTTTGCAAGAAATTCAAAAAGAAATAAACAATTTTAAACATAAGCCACGTTTATATAATTAGAGTAAGAAAATTAGAAAAAACAACAACTTATTTTTTCATAATGTACATAAATGTCATCACTAGCTTATCGATGCAAATAAAGTTGAACTTTTGTTTTTCATACGTGTTTATATAAGAGTATGAGGGGAAGCAGAAATGAACGATGTGGTTATGTACCTGTGAAAATACTCCTAGTATATTAAGTTAGTTTCACTGATTCAGGTGAAGTTTTGTAAATTAAATACTGTCTCTTTTAATTGACAATGAAAGTTGTGAAGCAAAGATCTTAAAGAAATAGTAAACAAAATACTTTTGTTGGCAGTGTCGAGAAAGAAATCATTCCATGATAAAACTCAAAACACTCAGTTATAATATTCGATTTATCTAATTAATCTTAATAACATAATTATATTTAATAAGCACAAGTCAATGAGAAGAGTTATTTGTGATTTGGCCACTGTGCACTGCGGATATCGAAATCCAATTTTTTGATATTATAAACGTCAGGTTTATCATCCAGTCTTCAGGACAAAGAAATGGAATTACTGAAACAGAAGTGATGAAATTCTCTTAAAAGAAGGCCCAGAATGGCTAGGTGGTTAAGGCACTTGACTCGTAATTAAGGGTCACGGGTTCGATTCCCCGTCGCCCCAAATATGCTCGTCCTTCCACAAGTGGGGACTTTATAAAGTGACGGTCAATCCCACTACTCGTTGTTAAAAGAGTAGACCAAGAGTTGACGGTGAGTGGTGATGACTAGCTGCCTTCCCTCTAGTCTTACACTGCTAAATTAGGGACGGCTAGCTCAGAAAGCCCTCGTGTAGCTTTGAGCGAAATTCACAAAACAAACAAACAAACAATCTCCTAAAAGAAACACAGGCAGAGGAGATGGATTCACAGGGTATAATGTAATTGTAAGTCAACGGTATTCCTGCTTATAATATTCAAACTGAATTACCGAGAAATACAAGAAAATAATATTCATCGCGGAACTGGGTACAGGCTTTCTAAACTTAGAATATCAAAAATAACTGGTTCCGAGTTATGATAAGTACCAGAAGAACTTCACCACTTCCTTATTTGAGCATAGGCTACGAAAGAGGCATCCTTAGCTTTGGGCCAATACACTAGACATGGAATTAACTAACCAACAGATTTTTCATGGAACTAACTGTTACATCTCTGTTACAGCTTCTTCACGGATTCATCACGTTTGCATACCCTCCTCAGCACGTTTTCTATAGCACTAAGCATTTAGTAACATTATTTTTACAAGGTTGTTTCTGACTGTGAAAAGAAGAGTGAAACTTAAGATCCTTGAGTTCATTGACCAATGAACAACAGATGTATACTTAACACAAAATTTATTTATTTTTCTATTAAAATAGTTACAAAGAATAATACTAAAGCTGTTGCGTCACGCTCAAAGGCCCTGAGTATCGCCAAGTTGTTAGCGTGCCGCACGGTGGAGCTAAGGATTAGTGGTTCGTGTCCCGTTAATGCCAAAAGAAACGTGAAATTTAATAAAACAAACAACCAATAATGTTTTAACGATCGCGTTTGTTATACAGCTTCTGTTGGTGATATTATATATATCAAATTTGTGGTTCATTTCCAGAACTGGCGTTATTTAGCAAAATTAACAATAGTTAAAAGTAGCCATATAAAGATTATAACCATAATTTAATATTCAAAGTTCTCTGCATGTTATATCATCTTTCGTGTTAATCTCTTTCAACCGAACATATTTCCAATATTTCAGCGGTAAAAGGCACAGTCTTTCTAGTACTCAGCATCAGATAATGAAAGCACAAAAAAATAGAGAATTTTGCAAAACTAAGAGGGCACTATTTTCAAACTGCGGTGGTACATTAAAATAAAGTGAAGAGACTTCCGTTAAAACTAAACAAGAAACTATTAACACTTAAACCATATATCACAGCTTATCATAACAAAAAGTAGAAAACTAAAGAATTTACATGAAGGTAAGCACAAAGCTACACAATGGTCTATCTGTGCTCTGCCCACCACGGGTATTGAAACCCAGTTTCTAGTCGTGTGAGTACACTGGGGGCGCAACTAAAAACAAATTATATTTTATTAGTACAGGACTGGTTAAGATTTTTTTCAAAGGCATTAAAGGATGACAGGTGACTTAAAGTAGAAAAGAAATCACTAAAATATTTCTGGAACAACAGATTCACTCAAAAACAACAACAATAGCTTTTACGTGTTATTTATTATAAATCTATTCTTGATAATGCATAGAAAAAATTTTGATATAGCCGCACTGCATTTCTAATTTGTCTAAATCACACTCAGAAAAGCTCTATTAATACTATGCTTATCGCCTAATCCACATATCAGACGATGAAGAAACTGTTATAGATGTAACTGTAAATTGCAGGATCTCTCACGAAGAATGGTTAAAATGAATCCGAAAAAGTGTACCGAAATGCGTGCTGAAAAAAAAAGGTTTGTTTCTGAATTTCGAACAAAGCTACACGAGGGCTATCTGCGTTAGACGTCTCTAATTTAACAGTGTAAGACGAGAGGGAAGGCAGCTAGTCATCACCATCCATCGCCAACTCTTGAGCTACTCTTTTACCAACGAATAGTGGGATGGATCGTGACATTATAGCGCCCTCACGGCTGAAAGGGCAAGCATGCTTGATGTGACGGGGCCCGGCATGGCCAGGTGGGTTGTGGCGAAATTCAAAAACCGAACAAACTTGGTGTAACCGAGAATCGAACCCGCACTCCTCGAATTACGTGTAGAGGGCGCCTTAACCACTTGACTATGCCGGGCCTCTCAAGAGAAGAACAACGCAGTCGTTTCCCAGTATTTTTGTCGGTATAAGATTTCCACTGATTTTTTCCTATTTCTGTTGTTAATGGAAAACAAAGTCCTTCCAAGTTCTAGATTTAAATAAAATAAAACCTTCCTGAAATAAATCGTAGTATGAAGAAGATTATTCTGTCAATAATTTGACATAAGTAGAAAGTACTTGGAGTTATATCTACACAAGTGTAACGTGTATGCGTTTGTGGGTAGTTTAAACTTCATTAAACTATGCATAAAGGTAATGATGAGCTGAAAGATATGAATGACATCATCGTCTTCGTAAGGTAGAGTGGATAGTGGATATAGATAGAATTGTGCATTGTAAAGAAAAGAGTGGATAGTGGATGTAGATAGAATTGTGCATTGCAAAGAGAAGGGAGGGTGTTTCGAGAGAGAATCTATTATCCTTCAGAGTTCCCTCACAGAAAGCAGTGTTTATGTGTGTGTGTGAATTTCTTCATTTCTTTATAGACACTATCGGTAGTGTCACCCTGTTGAGTGTTGTACTTATCCTTAATATTCGAATTTTGAATGCATCGCTAGATCTAGTGTCTCTTGGTAGACAAGTCGATCGGTTTGCCACTTTTTTATCACATCATTGGATTCAAAAGTGTCTTTTGTGCTAGAGATGTTTGGCGAATATCACGTGCTGTGGAACAGGTTTAACTCATTTAGCTTTAACCTCGCAGTCATTGAAACGACCGTCACGGCCATCAGATTCTTTCAGAATTATACGTGTGAAACCTTTTGTGCGAGTTGTCTAGACAGATCGCATAACTACTTTAATTACTGTAAGCATACAGCGCCACCTTTACATTTCTTAAACTTAAAATATAAAATACCATGGGAAAAAAATTTTCTTGCGTAACGCACGAGTGTGTTTTTTTTTTCACTAATATATGCCTTAAGTTTAAGAGAAGGTTTGTCACGGTAGATTATTAGATTATGCCCCATTGGAGGAGCAATAGAAAAACTGGAAAGAAAGAATCTCGAGTATCTTAAGGATATTCTTAACTATTAAGAACATATATACACATATAAAATATTACAAGATATGCCACACACTTAGAAAAGTAAATAGTGCGCATGAAAACTGTTAAATTGGTAATTCTGCCCTACTTATATAAAAACAAATATACAGTACAACTCATAGGCAGGAGAAAGTTATTTCTAATAAACACAAGCATCCGACAACTGGAAGGTATATAAAACAACTTAAAAGTAAGTACTTTTTCAAAATCTAGCGAATTATTGGCCAGGATGTAAAGCTGTTGTCGTTCTAGCGCAAATCTACACAGTGTACTATCTACGCTCTATTCTCTACTGAAAATCGAACACAGATGTAAGCGTTGTGAATCCCTAAAGGTTCGCGCTTCTTTAGACGTAAAATGTATTACTTACTGTGGGGAGGGAAAGAACTTACTTCTCTAAATAGACAGATTACTTGAAAATAATGAAACGTGTAAGATAATTCACGTAAGTTTATCTTTGCTGTTCTTTTTTTCACTTTAGAGTGAAGCTATGCAACAGGACAGCCCGTGCTCTGTGTGTGTGGTTTCTTAGAGTAAAGCCACGTTGGGCTATCTGATAAGTCGACCACGGGGAATCGAACCCCTGATTTTAACGTTGTAAACCCTTAGACTTATCGCTGCACCAGTGTGGGACTGCGCTGTCAGCCACATCAATTGAATCCAAAATTTAACGTAGTAAGTCTAACCTGACCGATAATGTAGCGAGGTAAACATTTCATGTAGGTACGGAAATAAATAAAATTATTTTTTTATTTTTTTTGTGCAAGCCGTTAGTTCTACACAGATTATATATTAAGTATATTCTGTGGAAATATTCGAATTTTAGCATGAAGCTCTGAAACTGGCTGTGATAATGACAAAATTCTTCTTCCAAACTCTTCAAATTTAAAGTTGTGAACCATGATGATGGTTCAGGACGGATGTTTTTTATCAATTACTGACGAATTAAGAGACTTAAAACTGATGGCACTTAGCTCTTCACAGCTCACCCGTTTTGCTTTCATTCTGTACTATTCTATTTCATTCTATCACAGTAGTTCCATTTTATTTTATTAGCTCGTCTTAACATCATCTTTTGGTTGTGATTTTTGGTAAAGCAGAAAAACATATCATTTTAACTACAGTTAGTATTTCATTTTGATTTTTTCTCACAATATTTGTTTATTTGTAGTATATCAAAATTATAGTTTCTTTTAATACTTTTAACTTTTGAAAATAATCTTACTTTTTATTTTGTTCATGTATGGTCGTTTGTACAGTTCTGTGTGTTTCTTTTGTGAATTTTGCACAAAGCTACTCGAGGGCTATCTGCGCTAGCCGTCCCTAATTTAGCAGTGTAAGACTAGAGGGAAGGCAGCTAGTTATCACCACCCACCGCCAACTCTTGGGCTACTCTTTTACCAACGAATAGTGGGATTGACCGTAACATTATAACGCCCCCACGGCTGAACGAGCGAGCATGTTTGGTGCGACCACGATTCGAATCCGCAACCCTCAGATTACGAGCCGAACGACTTAACCTACCTGGCCGTGCCGGACTAGTGTACAGTTCCAATGAACATTCACAGAATTTAATTCTAGATGAATATTGTTTGCTACTACTGAGCACCAGTAGATTGGAATTCTAATATTATTTATTTAGTTAGTAATAAAAATTTGATAGCCAATAGAAATATGTGTAAATATTTATTTTAATTGACCGTTCCGTTTAAAATTACCCGAATGAGGTTATCCATTGATGACGTCACACTGTTTGTAGGTCATTTTTTTAACTCCCTTGTTTAAATTTCCTTCCTTTCCCAAATGATATCATACTGACCCGGGCGCCATATTTCCTAATGCAGAAATAGTGTTGAAAATATTTCATTTATAATTTTATAACTCAGAAATGTTTTTCAAAGTTCCTTCGTTTTGTAAAATTCATTTTTTCTATTGTGTTTTTGCAATCATTAAAAAAACATTATTCTAATGATTATTCTTCAATTTACTAAGTGTGATAAGATTTTCTAAAATAAAATTTAAAATACAACATCAACAACAACAAAGATCTATAAAAATGTCTAGTCATCCTTCCCTACACCTTTGTCCACTTCTCCGGTCTCTTTTATATCATGCCATGTTATATATGCGATACTGACGCAATTTGTAGAAAATTATACCTTAACACCATGATATCAAATTTATCTAAAATATATCAACCACGCCCCTCCGCTAGTACAGCGGTAGGTCTCCGGATTTACAACGCTAAAATCAGTGGTTCGATTCCCCTTGGTGGGCTTAGCAGACAGCCTGCTTTGCTATAAAGGAAAAACACAAACATATATATCAACCCCTATCATTTTTGTATCTAGTGATAACAACCCATGGTGGACCTCTGCCAACAGCTATTCACTCGTTTCCGTCTTCATTACAATAAAAGGAAACCATGATTTTAAACCCATTCATTCTAATAGACTTTTTCTATTTGATAGCATGCATATAGGACGTGACAAAAACTGGTTATAACGTTAGACGAGTGAAGCACCGAAACACAAGTACATTACTTGAGTTTACACGATAATCAATCTAACCAATTAGAGGTCGCTATCTGTGCTGAATCACGTATAAGTTCTGGCAGAATTTCTCCAAATAGTTACCTGATCTACAAGTGTCTACTCCCAAAGCACAAGGTCACATTTTTCCATTTGTTGTTCAACATGTGACGTAATCAGGAGTGCTACGTACTATAATTTATCTCGGACGAGTTTCCCATTTATTACGTTACATATTACGATTACAAATAGCTAAAATTTTAATTTAGAAGTTAATTAATTGTGGATATTTATGATATTTACTTACAACATTGATACACGCAATTTTCGTTTCTTAACACGAGTATAATTTAATATACAAACCACAATGCCATCTATAATAACGGTTATTACAAATAATGATTTATATGCAAAAGTTTTCTATCTGGTCTGGTTTGTTTTGAATTTCGCGCAAAACTACACGATAGCTATCCGCGCTAGGTAGTTCTTAATTTTGCAGTGTAAGACTAGAGAAGAGGCAGCTAGTCATCACCACCCATCGCCAACTCTTGCGATACTCTTGTACCAACAAATAGTGGAATTGACCATCACTTTATAATGTCCCCACGGCTGAAAAGGCGAGCATGTTTGATGTGACGGGAATTTGAACCCGCGACTCTTGGATTACGAGTCGAGTGCCTTAACCACCTGTCCATGCCGGGCCATCTGGTAAGAAACTGAGTCTTTTATGCACTGTTCATGTTGATACACAGGTACACTTCTCTTGACGGTAAGTCGGATATCTAATGTCATCATAGAAATACTAACGTCTGATGTTAATTTTCTGAAATTAAACGGTTTGTAATGTTAGAAACCTATAAACGTTCCTGATAAAATATCTGTAGTTTTCCGATTAATAAGCGTTAACTACAGTTATACCTTCCGAGATAGCATAAAGCTACACAATGGATTTTCTGTGCCTTGCCCATTACGAGTATCGAAACCCGGTTCCTAGCAGTGTGAGTCCACAGACATGGCGCTGTGCCACTAGAGGGCATATTACTAATTCTTACACTCGGGAATCTTCTACAAATGTAGAAAACAGACGGAACTTTCGCAATACTCCTTTAACAATATAAGTTACATGCATTTTTAAATATACATTTAACTAAAACAAACATTGATATTAAAATAAATATATATCAGTAAATCCGTTTGAGGAGCTAACATAGTTAGTCAGAAGCAGTTGAAGTCACTTCAGTGGCTCGGTCAGTTTGATTCAGATTAGTTTATAAAGTGGTTCTAAAGATTCCTTCGTTTGAGTTAGTGAGACAAAATCCAACACATCTAGACAGGAGCACGTGGTTGCGAAGGGTAATTTTAACAATAAATGATTAAGATATACAACCTAAAGTTGGTTGTATTGGTAATTATGCTTCTTAAACATGAAACAAAATACATATCTGATAAAATAGAGTGATATTTTAATAAAATCTCAACAATATTAACTAAGAAACGTAATTTAGCTAATGGTTTAAGAACTTGATAATACCCTTCAGCTATAGTTAGTGAACATGAATAACAAAAGTAAACTATATGAACATCATAACTCTCTTAATAACAGTCAGTTGGATTACTTAAGTCTTACGGGGTTGACAGTAAGAGACATGAACGTCTTATAATCTGTTGTATTTACTTCGCAACAGTGTTATTAATTATACGAACTTCTCCTGTCTGTGTTTACATTTTTGCTGTCTTCCCAAGTCTTTTTCAGCTTACAAATTTAGCAGACAAGAGCACTTCCATAGGTGTCATGTGCATTAGAAGTTTTCCCGATTGAATTTAAAAAGCCCGTACTACAGAACGTTAAATTCTACCAAAGCAAAACAATAACCTTTGATTACAGCGGTTTGAAACAAATCCATTATAAGTGAAAAAATTGAACTTCAGCCATCGAAATGGTTTGGTTTGTTTTTACTTTCGCGCATAGCTCCATGAGGGCTATCTGCGCTAGCCGTCCCTAATATAGCAGTGTAAGACTATGCAGCAGGTCATCACTACCTGCCGTCAGTTTTTAGGCTACTCTTTTACCATCGAATAGTGGGATTGATTGTCATATTATAACGCCTCCACGGATGGAAGGGAGAGAATGTTTTGTGTGACAGAGATTCGAACCCGCGACCGTCGGATTACAGTCGATAACCACCTACATCTCACACATTCATATAGTGAAACGACATGTCAAATGTTGAAGTTATTTTTCATAAATACAGCACAAAATACAAATAATTGAAACTTACAGCATAAGCAATAAACAAATATCTGGATAGAAAAAATAATAAATAAGATAGTGGTGATATTAATATTATTTATTATTACTATGACGTGGACATTGTGTGTTGATTTACGTTGAAAATTCCAGAATAATTATTGATACATATTCTCCCCTTACACAGAATTTTGATCGATCGAATTAAAATAATCGATTCAAAGGGGTTTCCGACTAAATTCTCATGATTCACCCTGATGTATGTTAAAAAAGAACGGATAATTCACGAACAGCACATCCCAGAACAAAGCAGTCATTGCCAATGTACTTCAGATGTAATTTGGTGGTAAAAAAACAACAAACAAGAAGAAGTCCGTCCGCAGAACGTTTAAAAAAGAGAATTCTGATTTCTGAAATCAAAAAGTCAACACGAAAATCGGCATACCAAGAATACTATTGCTATGTGGGTCTGGGGGCACTCACATATTTCAAGCCAAAAAAATGCTAATAGTTCATGGGACGAATGTTGAAAACGTTGAATACTATAAGACCTTCGCTATAACTACGTAAACATTTTTTACAACACAAAAAGTCCCGGCATGGCCAGGTGGTTAAGGCACTGGACTCGTAATCCGAGGGTCGCGAGTTCAAATCCCTGCCACACCAAACATGCTCGCCCTTTCAGCCGTGTGGGCGTTATAAAGTGACGGTCAATCCCACTATTCGTTGGTAAAAGAGTAGCCCAAGAGTTGACGGTGGGATGTGATGACTAACTGCCTTCCCTCTAGTCTTGCACTGCTAAATGAGGAACGGCTAGTGCAAATAGTCTTCGTGTAGCTTTGCGCGGAATTCAAAAACAAACATCACAGAAATAGGGCTGACCCCATTCTTCGCGTACATGCGTGATACCTTCACAATTATTTTTTTAAAACATAACCCTTACAAATTTACAATTTCGCTCACTCTTTATTTACCATAAACCATGTTTAAATTTAATGGAATGTCCGTTAGAAACGAAACACCCCAAACTTTACTTCAGGAGTCTTGTCTGTGATTTTTGTAAGTGGTGGATTTGGCTTCCCTTGTTCTACTAAAATATAATATACTTTAATTCACTGTTATAACAGTTAAAATTCGACAATGTAATTTAAAAAATAATGTATTCTGCCCAAACATTAGTTACTAAATACCAACGTTGGAATTCCCCATTATTAATCATACAAAACACAAGCTTTGTAATGAAACTTGTTTGGTAATTATCTCGATAATAGCGCTGTATTATGGATGATAACTGTAGGAAACACTGTAGTGTTTGAAACAAAGTGCTTTAAACAAAAAAATGTTAACTCACACAATGCTTCTCAAACTCGGAGACTGGTTGAATCAAACAATTCTCTCGCTCAAATAATTTTACATGCTGTCAAAAATTCCTACAGTTAAAATATCGTATTCGTAGTATTTGTAAAATTTATTTTAAATTTTGTCAGTTACACGTGAAGGTTACTAGCAGATATCTTTCTGTCTTACCTATATAAATATCATTCATACGTGAATCCCAATATTAATTTGAGCCAAGCACTCAGCGTTGGATTTGTATGTTTATTGACGATTGTTATGGTTGTTTCGCTAGAAGATGTATTGATGTCTCGTGATGTACGCGTATATTAATGACTAAATCAGTAATCACTAGTTAATTTGAGTCTCCGAGGTGGGTTAAATTATTTTCCGGGATACACTTTGACATTCCAAACAGCCAGGAACGTTAATGGCTTGAATCTTAAAGAGGCAAAACTGCATTCCAGACCGTTCCGCCAAAACATAACCCTTGACTGGGATTTTTTTAAAACCGTGTGGAACAATTTGAATGGCATAAAACGCGAATTAATTGAAACGAGGTTGTCGACTGACTGAATAAACTAGATAGTTGTAAAGTTTGTGTTTTCATTTGTTATAAAGTTTGTGTCTTCGTTAGTTGTAAAGTTTGTGTCTTCGTTTGTTCGTTTTTTGAATTTCGCGCAAAGCTACACGAGGGCTATCTGCGTTAGCCGTCCCTAATTTAGCAGTGTAAGACTAAAGGGAAGGCAGCTAGTCATCGCCACTCACCGCCAACTCTTGGGCTACTCTTTTACCAACAAATGGTGGAATTAACTGTAACGTTATAACGACCACAGGGCTGAAAGGGCGAGCATGTTTGGTGTGACGGGGTTCGAACCCGCGACCCTCGATCACGAATCTAACGCCTTAACCCACCTGGCCGTGCTGGGCCTGTTTGTGTCTTCAACGATGTAATAGCGATAGTGATTATCTTGCCTGCAAGAAAAGTTAACAAGTGGTTGGTAGGTATTATATGTAAAATTAGGGATATGGTTGTGAAACCGTCTAAAAGTGAAACTAGTAAGCAAAGAAACAAAACGTTTTAGTTACAGTTCAGTAGATTGTAATTTGCATTATTTCATTCCGACTGATTAATTTGTTTGGAATTAAGCCCAAAGCTACACCACGTGTATCGAAACCCAGTTTTAGCAGACATACCGCTGTGCCACTGAGGTGTTATTTCATACCGAATAATCCAAAAGAATTCACTCAATACTTGAAATAGTTAAAACCATATTTACATTTTTAGATTACCCCATATTTTATATTGCAATTCTCTTGAAATTTGGAGAAAAAAAAAAAAAAAAACCATAAAAACATTTCCTTGAGCGAGAAAGAACTTTACCACTTGTATACGAAATTATGCTGGTGTATTACAAACTGAAATGTAAATCTAAACAAAATTTGGAAAATTCTTCATATCGTTTACGTTTATGTTAAAAGATACACTGCTAGCCAAAATCTTAAGACCAATGAACTTAAAAAAGAAAAATATACATTTTGCGTTGTTAGACTCAACCACTTATTTGAGTACAGCTTCGAAAGATGCAAATAAGAAAAGTGAAAGTAAAAATATGAAACTTGTTTAGCATTTAATAGGGAAAATGTGAGCACTATGAAATTAGCCTAAATACTAGCTGGTCAAAAGTTTAAGACCATACCAAAAAGAAGTCCTAAACAGGGTAGGAAATGCAAAACAAGAGGTCTCAGTAGTGAGTTGCACGGCTGTCATTGCGAATAACTGCAAACATTCGCTTTGGCATGGTCGATATAAGCGTTTGCAGAAGGCTGGCTGGAATGTTATTCCAAGTGGTGAAGATGGCTTCACGAAGATCATGCACTATTTGGAATTGACGTCCATTTCTGTAGACTTCTCTTGACATCAACCCCCAAACATTTTAAATGGGGTTCACTTCGGGCGAACACGCTGGATGGTCCAAAAGAATCACTTTATTCGTCATGAAAAAGTCCTTTGTTCTGCGGGCATTGTGGATTGCAGCATTTTCCTACTGAAAGATGCAGTTATTTTCACACAAGCGAGGGCCTTCAGTCAATAAAGATGCTCTCTCCAACATGCCAATGTAGCCAGCTGCTGTTTGACTCCCCTTTATAACCTGAAGCTCCATTGCTCCATGGAAGAAGAATGCACCCCAGATCATGATGGAACCTCCTCCACTGTGTCGTGTAGAAAATGTCTCCGGTGGGATATCTTATTGTGCAAGTAACATTGGAAGCCATTTGGACCATCCAAGATAATTTTTTTTCTCATTAGAAAACAAAACCTTCGTTTACATTTCTACGTCCCATGTTTGGTGGTTCTCAGCAAGGTTTAACCGAGCTGTTTCGTGGTGTGGAAGGAGGCGTGACCTTTGAAGACGTTTATGGTTTTTAAAGCCTCTCTCTCGTAGACACCATCTCATTGTTCTTGAGCTGCATTCTGCGTCCGTAATCTAGTTCGACGATCGGCTGGTGTCTTGCCGGACAACCAGTCGAATCCTCCTGCTCAACGCCGACGAAATTTTCTTGGGCCGACCACTTGAAATTCTCGTTCCGTATCCCTTAGAGTCTTTTAAGAAATTTACAACAGCAGTTTTATTACGCTCAGTCTCACCAGCGATGGCACATCGAGAGTGACCTTGCTTTTGCAGCTCGACAATTCTGCCACGTTTAACTTTATAGTCTTTGTCAATTTTATACCCAATGTAATACAGGAGATGTTGACAACGTTAATGCTTCAACACAAATAACTACATTTCGTTACGTGTTTACCGATTAACCCTAAGTTTCAGTATGGTCTTAAACTTTTGACCAGCTTGTATTTAGGCTAATTTCAAAGAGTTAATATTTTCCTTATTAAATGCTGAAAAGGTTTTCTTTTTTTTTTTCTTATTTTCATCTTTTAAAGCTCTACTCAAATAAGTGGTTAAGTCTAACAACGCAAAATGCATATTTTTTTTATGTTCATTGGTCTTATGATTTTGGCCAGCAGTGTATAAACATCAGAATTATGCTGTCAAAAATTCCCATTATTAAAATACCACGTCCTATGTATTTGTAAAATTCCATTCAGATTGATTTTAGTTACATCCGAGGATTATTAGTAGTCGTATATCTGTCTAACCTAAATTATATGATCCAACTGTGAATCCCTTAATTAATTTGAACCAATCAAGTAGCGCCTAAGTAAATAAGGACAGCGTCTTTCGTCCGATAACCTTGTGAATTCTATTTCCAAACGTTCGTAATTCAAATAAACAGTTGGTAGTTTTACTAAATTCTACGAGTGTGTTCGAACCCGGCATGACCAAGCATGTTAAGGCGTTCGACTCGTAATCCGAGGGTCGCGGGTTCGGATCCCGGTCGCACCAAACATGCTTACCCTTTCAGCCGTGGCGGCGTTATAATGTACGGTCAATCCCACTATTTGTTGGTAAAAGAGCAGCCCAAGAGTTGGCGGTGGGTGGTGATGACTAGCTGCCTTCCCTCTTGTCTTACAGTGCTAAATTAGGGACAGCTAGCGCAGATGGCCCTCGAGTAGCTTTGCGCAAAATTCAAAACAAACGTGTTCGAGCCAATTAAACGACATAAAAGAATTAATGATTAGTACGTCATAGCTGGAAATTGGTTTAATGTGGTATTAATTCAAATTTCTTTTAAACCAAATATGTGTGTGATTAGGTGTGTTTTGAATTTTGCGGAAAGCTACATGAGGGCTATCTGCGCTACCCGTCCCTAATTTAACAGTGTAAGACTAGAGGGAAGGTAGCTAGTTATCACCACCGTCAACTTTAAGTTACTCTTTTACCAACGAACAGTGGGATTGACCGTAACATTATAACGCCCCAACGGCTGAAAGAACGAGCATGTTTGGTGTGACGGGGATTCGTATCCGCGACCCTCAGATTACGAGTTTAACACTTTAACCACCTGGTCATGCCGGGCCGATGTTGTTTCATTTCCTGTGATCGGTTAAAACTGTTGTTTTCAAGTTGCTTTTTCTGGATCTTTTGACTTAGACAAGCTTTCAATAATATTTTATTGAAAAGGTATGGAGTTCATAATCAAAATAATAACGTACAAGCTCTTCTGGAAAGAAAAATGTAAACATTGCTTTAATATTTAGATTGTTATATTTCTATTCAAATGGATGAGATAGATTCCGTAACGTGTTTTATCTGGTAAGTACAACACAAGCTACGTAATCAGTAATGTCGAGAAACCCACTTGTTGAGAAATATATATGTAAAATCGGCTAGTTTGGGTTGAGAAAATATTTTACGTAAAAGAGCGAACAATGTTTCGACCTTCTTCGGTCATCGTCAGGTTCACAAAGAAAGAGGTAACTGACCGGAGGCTGACCACATGTTTGGAAGGGGTTGTGTAACTGAGTGTCGGAATGTAGAGGGCGGTGCTAGATGTTTGAATATATAATTTTATTTATTTTATTATATTAATATAGGTATAAAGGCGTTCCTTTATATTGGTTTATTTTGGGTTTAAGTTGTTGTCTAAGTAAGGCTTCTTTAATTTTGCGTTTGTTTATGTTTGTTTCTTTATTTAGTATTTAAGTGTTTTCAATAAACATAACCATAGAAAGCACTCAAATACTAAATAATGAAACAAACATAAACAAACGCAAAATTAAATAAGCCTTACTCATACAACAACTTAAACCCAAAATAAACCAATATAAAGGAACGCCTTTATACCTATATTAATGTAATATATTTTTGCATATATACAAGCTACGTAAATAACACATGAAATTAATCATGCAGAATGATTATTGGTGATAATAACAAAAGTTAGGGTATAGTGTGTATTCTTATAATAATAATTTAATTTCAGTGTTGTTGGAAAATAGAAGTGTAATATGGGAAATTAGGAAGGAGTGCTTAGTGGGTAAATAAATTTGGGTTCGATACTTTCTACAAACATACGGTGTGTTTTAGTTGAGAACTGTACCAGTCTATCTACATCAACGACGCTACACGCTACATTCATTGAAAAAAGTGAGCCCATACCTCCTGAATAAGCAACCACATGAATCTCATAGCGTACAACAAAGCCCGGTTTCAGTAGATGCTACGTACAGCCAAAATCATGCCAGTCAAATTCGCTGGGGGAATTGAATGGGGTTGGACCGTTTCTCTTTTTAGCATGAAAATGCATCATTTTGTACTGTATTCTACGTCCAAATCAAGTCAAAATCTGTCTTGGCCGGTCAGTAGCTTCGGAAGTAATCCAATTTAAATGCTCGATACGACATTTACAAGCCAGCCTGGAGAACGTAAATGACTCAAAGTTCTTACATACATTGAGCTCTGCTTTCCAAGGAAAGCGATGGCTTATCTCACCAGTATGATGGAAATACTAGAAACAAGAGCCATACTGATGATTAACGCGAAATGTAGTTCGTTTCCTATTTAATACATTCAAATATCATTTCCCTTAAAATGTTTAGGATAAACCTATAGAACTGCGACCACGTGATAAGCATTTGTCCCGTATAATGGACCAGTGGTTAACGTGCCGGACTGTGGATCTGTGAACGAAACGGGTAGTTGCCCAGGGTCCAACTCGCGTTGAGAGAATAATAATAAATAATAAAATGTGAAGTATATAATAATAATAATAATAGACCACTATTTCTAAATCAAAATATTTATACAAAACTGTTAAATTATATGGCACTAAGGAACAAAAAATATCCAATGTTCTCTACAGAAGAAGTAAAACTAATGCAGCAATGGGCTCTTCTCCAAATAAAAGAGATGAAGTTGAAGATGTTTCCTGATGCTATCAACATGACTGAAAAAAAGGAATTCGAAATCTATCAAAGCTGATTATTACAGACACCTCGAAATCGACGGTTGTTTAGATTAGAAAGATGAATGAAGAAATTAGAATTATGGCAGTTACATCGGCCACGTACCAGAGGGCGGGACTGTACAGAAGGAGGAAACTGACGTGACTGTTCTTCAAGAACTTTATAAAACAATCAGTATCTTTATAGGTAGGGAATGGCTGCCGGGAATCCATACACTAAAAACTTGTTTTTTCTCTAACAGGAAAGGAGCACATCGGAGGGATACCTGTGTTATCCGTCCTTAATTAAGAAGTGAACACCAACCACCGCTATCTCTTGGGCTACCCTTTTATCAACAAATATTGAGATCGATTGTCAAACTAAAACGTCTCCACGACTGAAAGGGCGAGTATGTTCGGTGACGGGTATTCGAACATCCAATTATAGCATGCTTCTTCTTAACTTATCGGCGATATGTGATAGTACCAATAGAAGGTTACTTCTTATGTTGTCTTGATAAACTGGTTGAGATATAAAAACGAATTTTGTATTAAGTTGAAACGCTCTTAATAATGGTTTTTCATGGGAACTTCCAAAATATCTAATGACTAAGTGTGTTTTATATGTTCTTAATATAAATAAACCTGGCCACTGGTGACTAACTGCCTTACTAACTTATTTTAGAATACTATTGGGTTTTATGCTAAGTACAAAATGATAGAGTAATCAAGTTGTCGTTATAATGGATCACCTGACTTGCTACACCCGGAGTTAAAACTCACGCAAACCGTGAGCTTATGACGGTATCTATCGAAAACTTGTGCGTGTAATACAATAACTATCTCACCGTGGGTTTTTAGAGAAACGGTAAGGTTGGAAACTCAGGCTTGAAATATGCATAATTAAAAAGCTAGCTAGTAAAGTTCCTATGTAGGTTGTGTTGTGCTCAGTTATTGTGACTTCTTTTAAAAATTGTTCCAGTTATTGACTGATTGTTTGGAATTAAGCACAAAGCTGCACACAATGGGCTATCTGTGGTTTGCCCACAACAAGTAACGAAGCGCGGTTTCTAGCGGTGTGAGTCCGCAGACATACCACTGTGACACTGGGGAGTTACACCAAGCAAGCCATTAATATTTGAGTAAGGGATAAGATATAAAAAGCGGAGAATTTCTTACCAGTCTTATCCAGGGATTGTTCCCTGTTTATGTATTATTTTATGTGGTATGTGTACTACTACAGTATTGAACGATTATCTTGGATCAATTATTATTTTTTAATACTAACCAGAACGTTCCGTAGTGTCTGTTTTTGTAGTTTTCCAACCACAAGGTTTGTTTGTTTGTTTTGAATTTCGCACAAAGCTACTCGAGGGCTATCTACGCTAGCCGTTCCTAATTTAGCAGTGTAAGACTAGAGGGAAGGCGGCTAGTCATCATCTCCCACCGCCAAATTTTGAGCTATTCTTCTACTAACGAATAGTGGGATTGGCCGTCACATTATAAGGCCCCCACGGCTGAAAGCGAGCACGTTTGGTGCGAGCGGTATTCGAACCAGCGACCTTCGGATTACGAGCCGAACGCCTTAACACGCTTGGCCATGCTGGGCCTACAACCACAAGACAATTCAAAAGAAATAATATATAATTAAAGGTCAAGCACGCATGCTTCATTTTCCATTAGTGTAAATCAATGCGCCCTCACCGCAAATAACCACTTAGGAGAGAAAAAATAACAACATAATCTTACAAGACGATAACGAGGTGAGCTTTATCTGGGGCAAAACTAATAATTTTTGGTAATCAAATAAACTTAGCAAAGATCTGCAGATAATAATCCAAATAACGTGTTAAGAATTTTAAAAGTACAACTCACTTCTCAATATCCACAGAGCCCGTTCTGTAATAAACGTTTAGTAAGGCAATGTGGAAAACTTTGAACTGCATTCTGGGATGTATTTAAAGTTTCCAGTACAAAGATTGCATTTTTATTTATTGAGTTTCAATAATAAGTGGGGAATGTTAGCACAACCAATGAATACCAAGTATTAATTTAAAACACAAAAGAATACTAAATTGTCTCTACTTTTGAATGCAGATAATAACTACTCTATAACCAAAGTCCTCAGACGCGTTTAAAACGTGACGTCACCAGACAGTCGTATCTTTTAATGTTTGGATTCTAGAAATTACTAGAAGAAAATGTTCGTAAAATTTATTCCAAGGATAGCGTTACATTGTAAGAATTGTGTAAACATGATTAACAGTGTCAGCTGGAAATGGTTGCCTTGAAATTTGTAGATCGGAGTCAAGTTTATTACAAGGCAAACAAACGTCCATGCAAAAAACATTGAACTGAATTTTTTACTGATTTTGTCACAAGGTGTCAGTAACGCTTTGAATTACTTTGACATGATCATGTACGATTATCTGAACGTATTTATACCAAAATATCTCTAATACAAATAAATGAGTTCAACTAAACATATTTGACCATCATATGAAAGAAAGCTTCTTCATAACATAAGCCTCCACAAACACTGTAGAATCCTTTGTAATAATAACTAGGGTATGAAATTATGATTTGGTTGACGAGTCCTGCCTGTAAATTATTCCTATAACAATTGCATTTCAGGCTTATACATATAGCATCTTTCAAGGTCAATCAAGTAAAAACGCGGTACAGCCAGACGGGTTCAACAATGTTAGAAAGCCATTAAAAGGTGCAGTGTGGGTCGCACTCCAGTTGTCCTATATTGCACGTGTAACACTGACAGTTCAACTCAGCTTTTTATATGTTGAAACAGGTTAAGTTCGCCGAAAACGCCATATACATTTAGACAAAAACGTGTCTGCTCCATCAGTAAGCTATATAAACAAAGCATGCGTGTTTTACATATCTATTAATATCACAAGATATGCCTACATATTTTAAGAATACATTTGTTGATTCGTATTATTTTCCTATAAATAAACTGTCACATACATAATATAGTCACTTAACAAACGTCATAGTGACCCAAAGCGCGTGTTGTGGGTTATGCTTTTTTTACTTGTTTGTCTAACATGAGTAGCGGAACTATTTGCGACACAAACATGTACTCTTTATTTCCCGTCACAGTATTTTTTGCGGACTCCCGCCAGTACGGCGATAAGTCTACGGATTTAAAACACTAAAATCAGGGGTTCGATTGCTCTCGGTGGACTCAGCACTATATATATTTCTAAACAATGTTTTTACACTATTGTTTCAAATAATTTCAGTATTGTTTACTAGATATATTTTAGGCCCGGCATGGCCAGGTGGGTTAAGGCGTGCGACTCATAATCTGAGGGTCGCGGGTTCGCATCCCCGTCGTGCCAAACATGCTCCCCTTTTAACCGTGGGGGCGATATAATGTGACGGTCAATCCAACTATTCGTTGGTGAAAGAATAGCCCAAGAGTTGGCGGTGGATGGTGATGACTAGCTGCCTTCCCTCTAATCTTACACTGCCAAATTAGGGACGTATAGCACAGATAACCCTCGTGTAGCTTTGCGCGAAATTCAAAAACACACAAACAATCACTTTCAGATCTGCCTTATAACTCTCAAGTTGTCTCACATAAACAGAACAAAAGTTTGTGTTGATAGTTATTGTACTCTACCTAATAAAAGAAATACTACCGAACAAGTATTCAATCACATTTAGTCGCAAGTTTCGTGTATTTAATTTAATTATGATACTAGCATTGAAACCTATGGTTAGGTGTTTGTTCAATGCCACCTAATGAACTTTGAAGAGAAGATATTTACATCTTTCGCTATCGCATCTTGTTTGTTTCGTATTTTTGCCTGGGCAAAGCTTTCCCTAATTTTAAAATTTTAACTTCGATGTAGCGCAACTGAACAACAGTATTCTTGGAATTCGATTCTGATGGTGGGATTTTGATCGTCACTTTCATAACGTACTCACGGTTTAAAGTGAGAAGCGTGATTCCCCAGTAACGGAAGGCTAACAACTAGGGTTAATAAGCCACGTCCCCTGGTGGTTCTGAGAGCTCATAAAGCAAATTGGATTTCGATAAAGCGCGTTATGTAGCTTTGCACTTAATAATAGCAAGCAAACAAACAAACAAACAAAAGACTAGATCATTCCCTGCCCTGATATATTTTTATAAAAATAAACTCTGGATAAACATTTTAATTATTCTGATTAACTGTACACATTTAAAGAGAGAATAATTTCACGTTCGTTACAGAGTAACAGATATTTAATACACCAACTAACTGGTTGGTACTCTTTTTCTTATTCGTGATTCACGCTTAGGTGGTTAGAACGCACGACTCGCAATCTGAGGGTCTGGGGTTCGAACCCCCGTCACATAAAAAACGGTCGCTCTTTCAGCTGTGGGGCATTACAATGGTACGATCAATCCCATTATTAATTGATAAAAGAATAGCCCAAGAGTTGGCGATGGGTGGTAATGACTAGCTGCCTTCCCTCTAGTCTTACACAACTAAATTAGGGACGGCTAGTGCAGATAGACCTCGTGTAGCTTTGCGCGAAATTAATGAAACAAACCAACATCCTCGTGACCCCGTGCGACGAGGATTTACAATTATAATCACCCGAGAGAACAGGCTATAAAAGTAATAATTTCTTTCTTTTCTTTTTGTTGCGCCAAAACTCTAGTTTCAAAGTTTCTATTTTCATTTCTTTTAATACTTCAAAACGTATTCCAATACGCAAACGTGACGAATGTATGTAAATAGAATCTCTGACAACCAGCGCTAACGTTTACTGGTAATGCTAACAGCTGCAGTGCGAAAAACTGTTCACTACAAACATTCCTAACTTGTGTTATGTACATACAAACCAAGTTAAGGCCCGGCATGGCCAAGCGTGTTAAGGCGTGCGACTTGTAATCTGAGGGTCGCGGGTTCGCATCCCCGTCGCGCCAAACATGCTCGCCCTCCCAGCCGTGGGGTCGTTATAATGTGACGGTCAATCCTATTATTCGTCGGAAAAAGAGTAGCCCAAGAGTTGGCGGTGGGTGGTGATGACTAGCTGTTTTCCCTCTAGTCTTACATTACTAAATTAGGGACGGCTAGCACAGATAGCCCTCGAGTAGCTTTGTGCGAAATTCAAAAACAAACAAACAAACCGAGTTTTTAACAAACCTAGCGTTGAATTGTTACTTGTGCAGTTGCCTTATCTTTGGCTTATTTTTATTGGTTTGTTTACATTTGCTAAGAGATGTTATCACTGAAGCAAGCAAATTAAACACGCGGTATTTTCCTGTAAAGTGAACCCTGAAGTTAGTTCAAATAATCTCCTCAAGCTCGCATTATGATTAGGACACTAAAACTGCAATTCTGCAACGCCCGAATCAACATGCGACAATTTTAAATAGTTTCTTTGCATCGCTTTTTATTAAAAATTCCAAAATTGTAAGTCTATTTATCACGTACTAATGAAACTAAACAGGATAAATATATATGTAAAAACGGCTGGTTTGGATTCAGAAATTTTTATGTAGAGGAGCGAACAACGTTTCGACCTTCTTCGGTCATCATCAGGTTCATAAAGAAAGAAAGCGGTAACTGACCGATAGCTGACCACATGTTTTAAGGTGGTTGTGTAACCGAGTGTAGGAATGTAGAGGGCTTATTTGATTTTATTTATTAATATAGGTATAAAGGTGTTCCTTTGTACTGATTTATTTTGGGCTTCAGTTGATGTATAAGTAAGGCTTCTTTAATTTTGCGTTTGTGTATGTTTGTTTCTTTATTTACTATTTGAATGTTTTCCATGGTTATGTTGTGTTTCAAACATGTGGTCAGCTATCGGTCAGTTACCTCTTTCTTTCTTTGTGAACCTGACGATGACCGAAGAAAGTCGAAACATTGTTCGCTCCTCTACATAAAAATTTTCTCAACCCAAATCAGCTGTTTTTACACATATATATTTCTATAAAAGTGGGTTTTCTCGTCATCACTGATTACTAAACAGGATAAAGCCCACATATTGTGGGGCACTTAACGAAAAGTGAGAAACAAGTCCTAATAACCGTTGATGACCTATCTTAAACCTGAACTTGCGAAGTTCTAAACAAATAATGAGTTTAGAACATGACTTTAAGTAAACTTAATACTAATTTAAATTTTATTAGTCTGGATATTTTCGCTTAAATTTCTTGGAAGCCCTGGAGAGGTTATGAGTTTATATTTCACGAAAAAAAATGTCATTTACTGGCCCTCAAGAAATTCCGGATGTTGTCGGCTTGTGTTAAAAGATGTCGTGTACTGAAAAATCTACGATCTTCTTTCTCGACGCATCTTTCAACATTGTCGGCCTCAGCTAAATGCAGTGTTTCTTGAAATGGCCCTGTTTCCTTGTTTTTCCAACTCACTCAACCAGAAAAACCAGCATTTGATTGTGTCTAGTTTGCCCCGACCTGCTGCCCCAGGATTCTTTACGGTTCACTTCTTGATGCCAAACAAGTCCTCGTTACGTTTTGCGTAAAAATGCTTCCCAAAGCAGTTGGACTGCTTTGTTAAATCTTTATATACTCTCGTTTCCTGTGATCTTCAATCGTCAGGCGGTGATCGAACAAGATTTCATTATCAAAATGATTTAGATGCAAGTCGCAGAGTAACAGAATAATATTAGTGTGTGCGTTTCGCACGTTTAAGTTACGTCAATTTCCATAATTCCAAGCATGTTTTAACCAAGAAAATGTGAGGATGAATATGTTCACAGGACATACAGGTTCAGCTCAGTCTGTTCAGAGTAACAGGGCCCGGCATGGCCAGGTGGGTTAAGGCGCTCGACTGAGGGTCGTGGGTTTAAATCCCCGTCGCACCACATATGTTCGCCCTTTCAGCCGTGGGTGCGTTATAATGTGACGGTCAATCCCATTATTTGTTGGTAAAAGAGTAACTCAAGAGTTGGCGGTGGGTGGTGATGACTAGCTGCCTTTCCTCTAGTCTTATACTGCTAAATTCGGAATGGCTAGCGCAGATAGCCCTTGATTAGCTTTGCGCGAAGTTCAAAAAACAAAGAGTAATATACATACATTATATACATATAATATACAAAGAGTAATATACATATATTATATACATATAATATACAAAGAGTAATATACATATATTACCTTTTGTTTCCACGTGCTACTCTTTAAGACAATCAAAACAGTTTCGCACATATGATATTCAGAATATTTAATTAAATATATATATATATAACACTTCACTTTTTCTTTGACTATCCTAATGAAAACAATTATAACAGAAATAATTAAAGATTCCTCACTTATCTTAAATACACTGAAATACTTTATCTCAGTTCCTTGTTTCACTAATTGTCAGCTGTTCAATAACCCTTAAACCTAATACACTGAAATACTTTATCTCGTTCCTTGTTTCAGTTATTATCAGCTGTTCAATAATAACCCTTAAACCTGCAATCGTTAACAGTGGCTATTTGTAATAATATTGCTATGAATAATAACAAATAGATAGACAAGATAGTTACCTTGTTGTTGTGATAACACCTGTGCGTCTCCGTTAACTCCCATGACGTCTATATATTGTAATAACTTTACGAATATCAAAAGTAAAGTTTTCTTTGTTAATAATTGTTGACTGCTTTTCAGGTACTTAAACAGTTTTGCCGTCATGTTTGAGGGGAGACTATTACTTCGTTAGTTACACGAAATTATCAATGAATTTCTAAAATGAATCAATTAAAATATAAATTTTCAAAGTATACAGAAAGTTTTTAAGTACGGTTAGTACAAAATCACTCAAACCATTCACTGAGGTTCAGTACTCGAGAACGACGCGTGAGTCATTAACAACTATCTCTATAGTAACCATTCTACGAGCGAACTGTGCCCGGTGGCTACCAACTTTAACAATGCTGATATCAAGGGTTGTTTGGTAGTCTCGTTCCCAGCTCTGTGCTTCTCATGGGGGGCACCTATTAGATCATCTGTACCGTACGTCATATGTTTAGAATTTGACCAATGGCTGAATGCTGTGAAACTGACAGCGGATGGATGAGTTTGAAAGGATTTAAAGGGGGAACATTTGCACTTTCTCTCCTGTAAATATCGAGTGACTCACCCCGTTTTTTTTTTTTTTTTTTTATCTAATCTAGCCGGTTGTTATAGTTCAGTAGCGAAAATAATTTTATTAAATTCAGATAAAGCTACAACTAACTTTACGGGTATCAGTGCACTGATATTAACTGTAAGTTACATTTTGGGTTTCTAAGAATGTATACGATGCACAACTGTTCCAAACACACACAAAGATACTTTTGTGTTGGTGTTTATATTTGTTCTACCATGCGCATGGTCACAATAAGCTGTGAACATTTTATCTTCATCATAATTTCAACCAGACTATCAAATTAATACTGAGCGCAGTAATAGAAACAAACAATAACTTTGATAAACTAGAAAACTAAAAAGGTAAAATATGTTTCAAGATTAAAAACCTAAAGCAAATTATTTCGTTTTCGTGAATACCGTAAGAAATTTTGTTTGAACACACTTATTGCTTGCGATGATCTAAATACGACTGATCAAACTCCGAATCTGAACAGATACTGATTTCCTTAATGCTTTACAGAATGGTACCGACTGAAATAACAGCTTGATTTATATTAAAATATTAATCATAACACTGCACAACAATTATTTTGAAAAGTTTTGCTTCCTGAAATGTTTTGCTGATTGTGGCAGGTACCTGGTGGGTATGCACAAATATAGTTTTGGTTTTGCTTCACCACGTAGGAACTCTTGAGAAATAGACAGTTAATTGTTTGCTGGCAATAACGTATTTAATTGCGTTTATGTTTCTAATACGATGTTAAGTTCAACATAATTAAAAGTTTTTTGCTCCTGATTTTCGTTTGTATTTAATGTCCGGTGAATCACGTTGCAGTGTCCAACAGTAGTCAGCAAGCATTGACGGATTCCAGTTGCCCTGATATCGTTTTTCCATTGTAACAGTGTCCTGGTGAAAACTGAAGATTTCGATGAAACGGTACATGATGGGCAAATTTGGATGTGATTTTCGTAATCAGCAGCCAAAAAGCTATATGGAACACCTAACAGTGTTCAAGAAGCAAAACCTTTGTTGTGCAGTGTTATTATCTGTGTTTCAGGTATCCAATCGTATTTTTACGTTAACCATTTATCTTGGTTAAATTGTTTATTTAACTTGGTTAATATTTACTGGCAAATTGTATGTATATATGATGATGCAGTATGTATATCACCACAAACGTCAAAGCATTTTTATAGTAATTGATATAATATAAAACAAACCAAATGAAATTACTACCAGACACGTGGAAAACTGAAGATAAAGAACTATGTTTTCATACGTTATACAGTTTTAATAGTTTAACACTATAGAGTTACGCTATCGATAATAATATCAGATAGAAATGATGATGATTCATCACAAAAGATGAAGATAATAGATATTGAAAGTCGAGTCAGAAAGTACGAGGCCCTGAAGCTGGTATAGGATAATCAGATTACACAGTCTACCGGTAGGTTGCGCCTCAGCAGGGTCTTTAGGGGATTAATCCCTTCCCCGAAACAATACTTTTAACGCAATGGCTGCGCTTTTTCAAGTGATAAAAACAGAATTTAAAAGTTAAAATGTGTTCGTTAGTTCATCAGTGAAAAGTCCATTAGAAAGATAGACTCGAATATTCTTTAGTCATATCTGTTCTTAGGCCGACAATGCGCAGAATGTTTATTCATCAAATGAGCAAAAGCGACTTTACATAAAATACACGTTGTAGCACAAGTTAATGTTTTTCTGTTTGCTTTTCTTTGTTTAGAACTAAGCAAAATGCTATTTGCTGTGCTCTGCCCACCACGAGTATTGAAACCCGGTTTTTAATGTCATTTTAATGTTAACGTAATTGTTTTGTAAGAAGAAAAAATATTGCCAATTGACGACACTTTGTTCACTCACTTGAACTGTTTGAAGAAGCACAGCTTTGCTCATTCATTTGATTGTTTGAAGACGCACAGCTTCGTGCAGTATTTCATTAATTCTGATTTTATGTAAATAAAGTACGCGTTTCAGCTCAATCTAGTGTAGACGTAATTGTTTTTTTAAGGAACAAAAATGTCACCAATGGACAACACTCACTTTAACTTTTTGAAGCTGCACAACTTTGTTCATTATTTTCTTCATAATAAAATGTGTAGCTTGGTTTCAAAAAATATTCGTTGTACTCAAAATTTAATGTCATGAGTGAAAACGTGGAACAACGCTGCTGCTTTTTAGAGCCATAGCACGCGCGCCGCTCATCTGATCCATAAAGGACCCACATGACGTCATTTTCGTTTAGCGTCGGTTCCAATTACTTTTCTATAGAACTAATCTCTAAACTAAACCTCCATTCGCGGAATTAAAGGGGTAAAACTAAAATGATTGTCAAATCCGAACTCTTCTTCCGATTGCTTGTCCATTTTACACAGATCTTAAGAAGGTCCAATTGAAATATTTTTTGAAACCAAGTTTTATTGAAATCAGTTTTGCAAATTTTCACACCAGGTTGTGACACTATACAAACCGAAATACAGACAGTTCTCTCTATATATATGTGGGTATTTGGGTATTGATGTTTGTCTACCCAGGAGGGTCAGATTTCTTTAACCGCTTCCTCCTTCCTTCCGATTTTTTTTTTTTTTTCAACTGTCAAGCGTATTTATACATTGTACACGAAAGCTAGAGTAACCCGCACTTACTCAGGCCCCTTTCAGGGCAGTGTCCATACACGATCTATACACACACTTGGTGCTTATAAAACATTTCTTTTATAGTTCCACAGATTATTTGCACATTCATCAGTTAGATATTAACTAGAAAACGTTTACATAAAAACCCTTTCAATGTTTTGTAATTAATCTCTAAACTAATGTAAAGTCTAGTTACTAGGTGGCCTTTTATTATTATTTTTATTTTAAAAATATATATTTACTGAGGAAAGGTACTTAGGCCTATCATCATCATGTAAACAATACCTTTCAAGTTCGCTTACTAGTTCATTTTTTCTCCTATTTTCGTCAAAATAATTCATTGTACTATGTAGGAGTCTATCTGTTATTGTTTCTATGTGTGCGTATTTATGCATGAATTCGGAAGATGTTGTTCTAGGTACTTTATAAGCTGTTGTGAGTAATGTATTTTCTACTGTTTGTAGTTTTGTTTGAAGTAGTTTTTTGCTTACATTTATCCATGCTCCTGTATAAATGAAGGGTCTAACGTATGTTTTATATATTTTCATAATGTTGTCTGCCGTAGCTCCACTGTTTTTACAGACAACTCTGCGTTATGTAGTATTATGTTTTGAATTTCGCGCAAAGCTATACGTAGGCTATCTGCGCTAGTCGCCTCTACTTTATAAATGAAAAACTAGAAGGAAGGCAGCTAGTTATCACCATCTAACTGCCAACTCTTGAGCTAATCTTTTACCAACAAATAGTGGGATTGACTGTAACATCATAACAACCCCACGGCGAAAGGCAAGCATGTTTGGTGAAGCGGGGATACAAACCTATAACCTTCAGATTGCGAGTCAAGCGGCCTTAACCTTCTGGCCACTGCACTGTGTAAATTTATATCATACCAACTCATAGACGGTGTTTAGTGATCCTTTTAACACAAATAAAAACAGCCTGATAATATAACAATAAAATGTATATGTCAGAATGGCAGAAAATGAAACAAAATAAAAAACTTGTTTTCCATGTTGTATCTCTTTTTTTTTTTTACATTTTAAAAGTTCGTTTGACAACTAATTTGAACTAGTTGCGGCATTTCGTTCTTTGATGCTTGAAATGATAAACCAACCTTAAAAACTAACGATATTCGTTAACAAATGTGAAGCCGCTTGAATAAGCCTGTTCGCTTTAGAAGTTACCGTCTCTCCATCTCTCATCCAACAGAAATTTCACTTGTACCAGGTATGTAAACAAATCTATAGCTTTGTATTGTTCTGTATTTACTTATTTTTACTTAAATTTGTATTAATGGATTCGCAATAGTAATTTTAATTCATATTTTCCAAGCAGTAATAAGTTATCAAATATCTCTTAAATTTTAAGGTATGAAATTCGACGAGAAATCTTTATTTAGCATATTCAGGTTGAAGGCTACTTTACGTTTTCGTAGGCATAACGTTTGATGGATCTTCCATTTTTGTGTTTTCTATTTATTTTTTTCTATATTTAGATAAGCTAGAAACAGCCCATTTAAGAGTTTTTGAATTAGCAAAATTTAACAATTGTGTTAAACTGTGCCTGATGGTGTGACACTCTTAGCAGTTAGGATAACGCAGAAGACCTTAAAACTTTGGAATATATTTACTTTCCTTCTTTGAAAGCCCAAAAAATAAAAATAAAAATTCGAAAGACTTAAACACACACGCACACTCAGAGCTACAGAACAATGGTTTGTTTGTTTTGAATTTCGCGCAAAGCTATATGAGGGTTAGCTGCGCTAGCCGCTCTAATTTTGCAGTGTAAGACCAGAAGAAAGGCAGCTAGTCATCACTACCCATCTACAACTCATTAGCTACTCTTTACTAACGAATAATGGAACTGACCATAACGTCCACACGGCGGAAAGGGCAAGAATGTTTGGTGGGAGGGTGATTTGAACCCGCGAATGTCAGATTGCGAATCGAGTGTCGTAACTACGTAGCTATTTCTCATGTCAGTTTTAGAGGCCCTGTAGATTAAAAAAAAATGAATTTACGTTGTAATGAAATCCTTCCAAACGTGGGCCTGGTATCAGTGTTAATCGGAAATTACTCAGATTCTTTGTCTGCGCTGTAGTATTAACTTTGTATTTTTTTATATAAAATAATAAAAAAAAACACTTGTAATCCGCTAGAGGGCACAGAAATAAGAGCACGAACGACGTTATTATAGTTTGGGTAAGTCAGAAACAAAACCGCCCAAGAACCTATTCAACTGTAGAGACGGCATATAAATATGGGTGTTCCTTTTAAAAATCTACTAATAGCTTATTAACCTCATTTTTGTGCAGTAGATTATGACTGCAATTACTATGGCATAAATAAAGGGCATTATTTATATTTCATTTTGTTCAACAAATGAACAACTACGAAACATACTGTATGTATGAACGTCAAATGAACGAAATTTATTGTGTCTTAGTATCTCAAATGAAGTTCTATGCTAATTTATTTTCAAGAAACAAACCAAATCACTATCATATGAAATATAATTGTTAAAATGTAGACTAAACACACTCTCACATACAAATCAACCATCTTCACAGTTACGAGATGAAACGATTTGAAATATCACAAATACGAATATAACGCTTATTTTCAAAACCAATTAATGATCTTTATGCTTTCGTCAGGCTACTGCATGAGCTATTCGTGACACATAAAGCTCGCAGAAAAACAGCTAAAACAATGTAGTTTGTTGACAAAATAATCTTTATTTTTAGTTCTTTTGTTGTCTGTTTCAGCGTAAAACTATATAATAGACTACATGAGCTCTGTCTACCATGGAAAATTGAGCCGTGTGTTTTAGAAATGTTTGTCCGAAAACTTATGGCTGACCGACCCACTAGAAGACTGTATTTTAAGTATATAAATATTAAGTCTCCGCCTGACCAGGTCTGAAGGTCACGAGTTCGAATCCCCGTCACACCAAATATGATAGCCCTTTCAGCCGTGGGGTGTTATAAAGTTTCAGTCAATTCCATTATTCCTTGGTAAAAGAGTAACCCAAGAATTGGCGATGAGTGATGATGACTATCTGTCTTCCCTCTAGTCTTACACTACTAAATTAGGGACAGCTAGTGCAAAGAGGCCTCGTGTTGCTTTGTACGAAATTCAAAACAAACAAACAAATTAAGTCTCCCGCTGGGTCAGTGGTAAGTTTGCGGATTTACAACGCTTTTATCTGGAGTTATATTGCCCACAGTGGACAAAGAGCAGATAGTCCATAGTTTAGCTTTGGGCTAAAAACAAATAAAAATAAAATAAATATCATAAAGCTCTACAAGTACCAGAGAACCTAAACTTCACAATAACAGTGGAAAAAGGTTTTTTTTAAGTAAGGCGAATTTTAAAATGTGTACTCGTATATTCTTACTATATTTCTCATAAGGAAAGTAATATTAATACCCATTAATTGTAATACGTCAAATTTAATCTATCAATTTTTATTCGACAACCTGAAACCAGATTTATTTTTATCAGAAACTGAACTGCTTATTAATCCCTAATTTTTCTAAATTTCTACCTTTCACATATTTGAGGTGGCGCATTTCGCGAAAACTGACGCTAATATTCCGCTAACTAAGTTACACAAAAGTCGTGATTATCCGAGATTTGCTATAAAACTTACTTAACTCTTCAGTATTAACATTCTCTTTAAAGATATATACACATTAACCTAATTTATAAGTTTCTCTGGAAAGATCCCCATGCATACAGAAACGTATATCTGAGGCTCAGTGATAAGTTTGAAGGCTCATAACTCAAAACCCGGGTTTTAATCCCTGTTGTGGGCGAATCACAGATAGTTAACTGTGCAGCTTTGTGCATAACAACAAGAAACATAATTTTAAGATGTAATGGACTTTGTTATTTTTACATTTGATCTTTGATTAGATTTTGTTTTAAGTGTGATTTTATTAAACATTTTTTGTGAAATTTATTTCGTTAATTTATGAATGTTTAGTAATTTTGTTTACCTTACAAGTATAAGTATTTATATACATATTAAAATTTCATAGTCTCTAGTTCTTAAACCTCCAAGATTTTACATTTAACATCTCGCTGTTCTTATGGCAAGGATTCAACCATTAATAATATCGTTTGCCAAGACTTCCAGAAGTATGAAGTGGAAGTCACCCTCAGGTTGTCTGGTTGTGTAATAATCATTAATTTCTGTCTTTTGTTGTTGTTGTTTTTTTGCTGTTATTGTTGTTGTTTTCATTCATTTAACAATGATCAAAAGATGAAAGGCTTTATATGATACGTAATTACTTTTCAGGGTTACTGTTTTTCTATTTTTCATCTGAGGTCTTTGTAAACCTCCTAGACATGGCGCCATTTCGGTCGCTGTCCTTGTAATCTATCTTACATGTTGGGCTACAAGGAACTACCTATACTGTTTTAGGTGTTGTTATGTTCATCTGGTAGGACAACTACGAAGCTACATTTTTCACGCAGCGTAGCCCATTCTTTCTCCATCTTTTTGTTTTCGGTGTGTAGGTTAGGATCACATGTTGCTTCCACGAGCATAATTCCTATTTTAGGCTATTTATTAACCTGCGCAAATTGACTTTTGCTTGAAGACCAAAAAAAAATGCTTTCGTATATCATGAAATATAAAAATATTTAGTAAAGTTTTTGCAAGAATTATAAAATTGTTGCAATTACATTTAAAATTCAGCCTGACTGAAAACAGGATCGTGAGACTTGCAAGACGCTTTGTTTTGTTGGATTTCTCACAAGCTACTCAGAGGTTAACTGCTCAGACAGTCCTTAATTGTGAAGTAGTAAAGTCTATAGTGAAGACGGTTAGTCATCACCACCCTTTCCCTATCGTTTACCAACTAACAGCATGATTCATCGCGATACCAAGACGCTTCTTGGGAGAGAGGGACATAGTTAAAAAGGCCAACATATTTAGTGCTGAAATTTGATTTCACAATTTACAGATTTTACGACGAGTGTCCTAATTCCCAGGTCATGCCTTGTCTGTAAAATAAAATATGTTGGTGTATCATGAAATACAAATTTTTAGATAAAATAAACAACATTTTTGTGTTAACTGCACACTTTCTAATCATTTAGAAATTCAGACAACGACTAGTGTGGCAAATAAACATAAAAAATGGGTTATTTTAAGGATTAGCGAATGGCTGTGGTACACGAGCATACTATGTATTTCATACCTCTTATTTTAGTTAGGATGTCACTTGAAATTTCTTGTAGGATTGATTTCTGTAAAGTAGAACATACTGTATAGAAAAAGACAGTGATCTGTCCAATAGAGATGCTGCTAGTGGAAGATATCTGACAATCAGGACTTTAAGCTTTAAAATTCCAGAAAGAATGATTGCATACTGGGTAAAAATATTTCATATGTCACAAAGAATAGGATGTCCTGTCAGTTCATTGTATGGTCTGACCATTGACATTGTTTAGGAGATAAAAACATTTCTGCCATTGTTTTAAACCATATTGTAGAAAGTTCCATTTGTGGTTTTATAAAGTAAATAATGCTTTATCAGGTTATCGAAGAGCAACTGAACGACCCAAAACAAGTGAAAGTGTTTCTTTCCTGTAACAGGCACAGATTGTTTGTTTGTTTGTTTGTTTGTTTTGAATTTCGCGCAAAGCTACACGAGGGCTATCTGTGCTAGCCGTCCCTAATTTAGCAGTGTAAGACTAGAGGGAAGGCAGCTAGTCATCACCACCCACCGCCAAATCTTGGGCTACTCTTTTACCAACGAATAGTGGGATTGACCGTCACATTATACGCCCCCACGGCTGGGAGGGCGAGCATGTTTTGCGCGACGCGGGCGCGAACCCGCGACCCTCAGATTACGAAGCGCACGCCTTACGCGATTGGCCATGCCAGGCCCAACAAGCACAGATAGAAGAGGTTTGTGTGGATGTATGTAGCCTGTGGCACTTGTATGAGTAGCTATTAGTGCAGAAAGATGTTGTACCGTTCTTATCAACCACAAAGATGTTTTTCCCTATCTTTATTCTAGTTAGTAGTTTCCAGAGCTCTGAGGCAGAAAATTATTCAGATTTTCAATAATGCAAGGAGTTTAGGCTACCAAATTATTGCATGCACTTCTATTAATGCAACAATGGTTTTACTGGCCACATTCTGATCGAGTTATTAAGCAATGATGTCAAAATCATGTAGTGTGTACTACCCATAAGTAACGCTAGTGTAGATATAGTAAAGACCAACAGAAAATAGACTGTCCTTACTTACAGAGAAGAACTATGGATATTGTGAGTCCTCTCTCAGAAACAAAAGAAGGAGAGTGGTACGTGGTGACTGTGTTTATATATATTACTTCACTAAACAGGCCAAGGCTGGTTTGGTCAATCTTCAGCACAGTACATCACTGATGTGTTGGTGAGACAGTGGATAGCTCAAATTGATATATCTAAAGAACTTCACATGCATCAGGGAGCTAACTTTAATAGTCAGAAATTCTCTGAGTTGAGCAAAGTGTTTCATGAAGTTTTAGTTGAAAAATCTTAGTTCAGCTTACTTCTGCCAGGGGTTACTTCCGTCATTATTATGAGAAAACTCACCGAGTTTAACAGCTCGTAGACGGCAACACGTTAATCCAACATAGCTTTCCAAGCATATATAGTGTACTCGTTATCCAGTATTGGCTACCATGGTAATTGACACATGTATCAGGACCGATCTGGCTAAAGATACTTGTGTATTTGGCAATGTATGTGTATAAAGGTCTGTGTGGTGCTGTACACGTGTATAGCCTTCACAGAAAGTAATACTTTGGTATTACAAAAAGAATTAATCAAACACACTGCGTACACAAAACTATCTAGTAATACATGATTAAAATAAAGAGTTAAGACAGAGACTTTGTTTGTTTGTTTGTTTGGGAATTTCGCACAAAGCAACTCGAGGGCTATCTGTGCTAGCCGTCCCTAATTTAGCAGTGTAAGACTAGAGGGAAGGCAACTAGTCATCACCACCCACCGCCAACTCTTGGGCTACTCTTTTACCAACGAATAATGGGATTGACCGCACATTATAACGCCCCCACGGCTGGGAGGGCGAGCATGTTTTGGCGCGACTGTGGCTCGAACCCGCGACCCTCAGATTACGAAGCGCACGCCTTAACGCGCTAGGCCATGCCAGGCCCTTAAGACAGAGACATGAAGTTAATTGTGATTACTTGTCTGTAAAATGTTATTTGAAGATATAATGCATCTGATATTTTGCTTAACGTTACTGAGAAAATGGTTTCATTTTCAATATTGACTGGTAGTAGATTTTTCTGAAAAAGATAATAATAACAGCTAGACTCACACTGTAACCTTGTGTTTTCACTGTAAAACAGCAGCTAAAGTTCTACCGAATATAAAATAGGTGCAGCCAGTGTTTTATGATTGAATATTTCAATCGTGTTGATTAAAGTATTTTGAGAAGCAAGCAGTTTTACTGAATATTTTATTAGCAATCTTTCTGCTCAAGATTTAGATGAAATGCCTGAAAACTCAAACTGAAAATACAACCAGAGGCAAGAAGTAATACCTGGGCGATGCTGCTTCATAATAGTCTTAAGCAATACTGAGCTTGAACCTGAGAGGAGTTTGACAAAAAATGAACTATCAGTGTTAATATAATTCTATGATCAGAAGATTGAGGTTAGTGTTATGTGATAATACTAGGCATGAACCTGAGAGGAGTTTGACAAAAAATGAACTATCAGTGTTAATATAATTTTATGATCAGAAGATTGAGGTTAGTGCTATGTGATAATACTAGGCTTGAACCTGAGAGGAGTTTGACAAAAAATGAAATATTAGTGTTAATATAATTCCATGATCAGAAGATTGAGGTTAGTGCTATGGGAAAAAAGGTCTATTTGGAAATGTCTTGATGGAGACAATAAATAAGTATTTCATGCTCCTGATTTTGAATCCATAATGGACAAATTAAGAAGAATTTGGACAAAATTATCTGAATACACTGTGCCCAATCTCTTTCGTCTAATCAAAGTAAACTAATTCACATTTATTTCATCAGACATTTTTTGCCACGCAACTTACTACTCCATAGAACCTACTTTATTACTTTTAAAGTAAATTACTGAACCTGATAATACTGTGATCTATTGAATTTTTGTGTTATTGAGTATAAAGAAATTTTATATTTATGAAAATGGCGTGGTTGATGACTGAAAGGACTTATTACCAAAACTAATGGTTACTTGTCAAGAGTAGATAACTGTCAGAAAGAGTTGAACTTTTGTAATGTTGTAAAGGTGAATTATTTCTATTTTCCAATAACTGCAGACTTTGGAAAAAGAACTACCAGAATCTGATACACCCCAAGTCAGTAGCTATGTTTCTCCTACTGAGGATTAATTTCAGTGCCTGGAAGGCATGGATGACTAAGAATTATCATACGTCATGTGGATAAGCTCAAAAGAAGGAATATGGTGAGAATTTGAATACTCTCACAGACGACATGGGAATGCATATCCTGCGTATAGCTTTAGCATGCTGTGAGGGTATTCTCATAGACTAGTTCCTGCTTATAGCTTTAGCATGCTGTGAGGGTATTCTCATAAACTAGTTCCTGCTTATAGCTTTAGCATGCTGTGAGGGTATTCTCATAAACTAGTTCCTGCTTATAGCTTTAGCATGCTGTGAGGGTATTCTCATAAACTAGTTCCTGCTTATAGCTTTAGCATGCTGTGAGGGTATTCTCATAGACTAGTTCCTGCTTATAGCTTTAGCATGCTGTGAGGGTATTCTCATAGACTAGTTCCTGCTTATAGCTTTAGCATGCTGTGAGGGTATTCTCATAGACTAGTTCCTGTTTATAGCTTTAGCATGCTGTGAGGGTATTCTCATAGACTAGTTCCTGCTTATAGCTTTAGCATGCTGTGAGGGTATTCTCATAGACTAGTTCCTGCTTATAGCTTTAGCATGCTGTGAGGGTATTCTCATAAACTAGTTCCTGCTTATAGCTTTAGCATGCTGTGAGGGCATTCTCATAAACTAGTTCCTGCTTATAGCTTTAGCATGCTGTGAGGGTATTCTCATAAACTAGTTCCTGCTTATAGCTTTAGCATGCTGTGAGGGTATTCTCATAAACTAGTTCCTGCTTATAGCTTTAGCATGCTGTGAGGGTATTCTCATAAACTAGTTCCTGCTTATAGCTTTAGCATGCTGTGAGGGTATTCTCATAGACTAGTTCCTGCTTATAGCTTTAGCATGCTGTGAGGGTATTCTCATAGACTAGTTTCTGCTTATAGCTTTAGCATGCTGTGAGGGTATTCTCATAAACTAGTTCCTGCTTATAGCTTTAGCATGCTGTGAGGGTATTCTCATAGACTAGTTCCTGCTTATAGCTTTAGCATGCTGTGAGGGTATTCTCATAGACTAGTTTCTGCTTATAGCTTTAGCATGCTGTGAGGGTATTCTCATAAACTAGTTCCTGCTTATAGCTTTAGCATGCTGTGAGGGTATTCTCATAAACTAGTTCCTGCTTATAGCTTTAGCATGCTGTGAGGGTATTCTCATAAACTAGTTCCTGCTTATAGCTTTAGCATGCTGTGAGGGTATTCTCATAGACTAGTTCCTGCTTATAGCTTTAGCATGCTGTGAGGGTATTCTCATAGACTAGTTTCTGCTTATAGCTTTAGCATGCTGTGAGGGTATTCTCATAAACTAGTTTCTGCTTATAGCTTTAGCATGCTGTGAGGGTATTCTCATAGACTAGTTCCTGCTTATAGCTTTAGCATGCTGTGAGGGTATTCTCATAGACTAGTTCCTGCTTATAGCTTTAGCATGCTGTGAGGGTATTCTCATAAACTAGTTCCTGCTTATAGCTTTAGCATGCTGTGAGGGTATTCTCATAGACTAGTTCCTGCTTATAGCTTTAGCATGCTGTGAGGGTATTCTCATAGACTAGTTTCTGCTTATAGCTTTAGCATGCTGTGAGGGTATTCTCATAAACTAGTTTCTGCTTATAGCTTTAGCATGCTGTGAGGGTATTCTCATAGACTAGTTCCTGCTTATAGCTTTAGCATGCTGTGAGGGTATTCTCATAGACTAGTTCCTGCTTATAGCTTTAGCATGCTGTGAGGGTATTCTCATAAACTAGTTCAGCAAGGGATGCATAATGAAAAATGAGGAATAACATGTGCTTTAGTTTTGGGAAAATATTGGAGCACAAGTTGAGTCTGACAACTACCTTAGAGGAATGCAATGGAAAACTCAGCTCTCACCAGATTTTGTAGTACTTAATATGAGGCCATAAGGGCACAGGGGTGAAAGACGGAGTTCCTGTTTAATACAGGAGTAGCTATAATAAGGGATAATCTTGTTGTGTATATGTCACTCCAAGCAAAGCCATTTAACACTCTTTTGTTTCTATCAAGTGGTGGTAAGTTTGAATTTACTGAAGTAGCATATCTGTGACCGTGTAAGAGTTTGGTTTTATTATAGTGTATTGAAAAGGCTCTAAAACACGGAAATGCCAGCAGACTGTTTCACCATACTGCGAGATTCTGACTGTTCATTGAATAACCCAGCTTTGAATACCAAGTGTAAGCTAAAGCAATGTCTGTCACAATGGCATCAAGTCATATGGAAGGATATTTCTTATAGTAATTAAATACCATGATTAATGCTTCAAAAGCTCTATAAAAACCAACAGAAAGACTCATAAGAAGTATAAATGTTCCTTCTCATTTAGTAAGTTGTAATATAGCCGGTATATATTGAGTAATATAGCATAAACACACAAATATATGTTCTTTATCACTGTCATCAACCTCTAAAACGTGGTTCTCGGCCTATCATGAAAGTTAGTTTTCAGAATTAGCGTTAAATAAAGACTGGAGACAACCAAATGCTACACTCACTTATGCTAACGTGTAATGGTGGTTTTACTAGCTGAATTGCAGTACTAATGTTAAGTTGTATAAACATTATGCAGTATGTGATGAACAGAAGAAAATTCAGCCCAAACAAGATAAATCAAATGACATAATCAATATGCGCTGGTTATCGCCAGTTACTTCACTAAATGGACTTAGGTTTACTCATTGATTGATACATTAGCCCAGTCTGTAATTGATGTTTTGGCAGAACACTAGCTTGTCCAATTCAGAGTATCTGAAGACACTCAGATGGATCAGGGAGCTAGCTTCAATAGTTAGTTGTTCCAGCTATATATCATGATGGTATGTCGTGTAACAAAACACAATATCAACTGGTTAACTGAAGATGCTCATCCTGTTTGGTCAGAAAATACTGGTTCCTGTAGATGTATATATAGTTTATCTCCTAAAACAGATGCACCGATGTCTATAAGAATTTGTGGAGTGTTTAAAGCATGTGTTGATTGATGTGCATGAGTTTGCACACCATCATCCAGAAAACGTCATTGTGTGGCAGCACAGATGCTGTGATAAGGTGGTAACTGATGTTCTGTCATAGAAACTGAATATAACTTTTTATGTACTAGCTGGAAGAAATCAATTTGGCTCTGGTTGGACAGGTTTTTATCTCATGCTCTGACAAATTGGTCTATTTCTATACGAGATACAGTGGTCACGTGGTGAACACATGAAATACTTTGGTAAGTTAAGATTATATGTTATTGAAGAACCTATCACACACATTGGCTAGACCTATAATTAAAGATCGTGACTAATAGCCAGAGGATCATGACAGTACTGTTTTATATTACCTTACAAACATAATGAAAATGATTGTACTGGGAACATTCATCAGATGAAGAAGATGCACAAGATAGCAGTGATGGTCCATACTGACCATCATTAAGACTGTGATTAAGTGCCAGCTCAGCAGCTATGATAGTCAATTGATTGCAAGAACACTATAAAAGGCATCCTTGCTTTCGAAGCTATCAACTGATGTTTCACAGTGGAAAGCATTCATTAAATTGTGCGTAACTTTAACTTGATTATTTTAAGGTCAAGAAGATTTATTGGTTGCAAAATAAACTTGGCTAAAAGGAGTTGGGCTCTTACTTTCCCAATTACCAACTTAAATTTAACTGAGGGATATATGAAAGGTGTTGGGTAATTTATGTTTGACTGTTACAAATTTAGGCCACCTGGTGTTAGATGGAATAGTACCTAAAATAATCATAATTTCGGTGGCTGAGAATGATTACCAGCAGTTGAAAAACTGCTGAAATGACACTAAAGTCCTCACATTCTGAGCTATACAGCAATACGGGCTAGACTACCTCCAGCATAAGTAATGGTACATATATATATAAAGCTCCACCATGTTCACTGAAAAAGTTCAGTTTTTTGTCAGTAAAAACATGACTTAGAATGTTATGTTTAATTTAACATGCATGTATTTATTTTTTGTGACGCCAACTGATTGTAAAATAACTCCTAAATGGTAATACAATATCTTGGTAGCTTGGGTAGTGGAGCTGGTAGTATCAAGAATATTAAATATATTTTCTCGTGGAATATTGTATATATACTTGGCTAGTCTGGATGTATGTATGTAGTAAGAGCGCTAATATTATTTCTACTGAAAGAATTCTAGCAGAAAATCTTAGTTCAGCTGAGATATTTCAGTGATTATTGGTAGCCTTTACCATTACAAGCTATGTGAAGAACCTCCATGGGAGACTCAAAAATTAAGATAACCATACCAGCAATGCCATAATGATTGTTTCTTTGCTTTGAATTTCGTGCAAATCTACTCGAGGGCCATCTGCGCTAGCCATCAATAATTTAGCAGTGTAAGACTAGAGGGAAGGCAGCCAGTCATCACCACCCACCGCCAATTCTTGGGATACTCTTTTATCAACGAAGAGTGTAATTGATCGTTACATTATAACGCCCCAAGGTCTGAAAGGGCGAACATGTTTGGTGTGACTGGGATTTGAACCCGTGACCTTCGGATGAGAAGTCGAGTGCCTTAACCACCTGGCCATGCCGGGCTCATAATGATGATACTAGTTTCTCTGAAGTCAAACTTGATTGCAAGAAAAATCACATTGTTAGTGCAAGTTGTGTGATTTTTTTTTAACAAACAAGTTAAAATTTTTTGTCTTGTGAGTTTAGGTTGTCTTTATTAAAGGGTTTCTCTTGTTTTTGTATTAAGTTTTGCATTTGGTTATGAATATTGGGAAGCATTTTGTATATTTTGAATTTTACTTTACGTATAATTGCTTATTATTTTTATGTTATAATACTGAAGGGTTTGCTTTGCATTTGTTGTGTTTTGTTAATACTTATTTATATAATGTTCCATTTTGTAATTTTCTGATTGTAAAATGTTTTGCTTTCGTTTTCTAATAAATAATGCTTTGTCCTATACATTTCTACTTCACTAAGTTTTGTTTCTATTATTTCACACACAAGATTTATTCTTGCACTAGTGACTATATTTAATTTTGTTTTTATATCAAATAGTGTATTGTGTATAATGTAAATATTCTATAACACATTATTTAGTTTTGAATTTGATAGGTTACTCTCTCTTTACGCTAGGTTATGTCTACGTTTAAAAGATATTATTCTGCAATGTGAAATTATATTTTCTGACTTTGTTACATTGTTTGAGTTTGCATTTTTATAATTCTAGTTTGTTAAATTTTGAGTAGAGGGAATAAGTCGCTCTGATTTCGTGACCAGTACAATAAGTATTTTGATTGGTCTTAAATTTTAAAATTAGGGATGTCACGGAGGACACGAGGTACAGAGAAGAGAAAAGTATGTGTGTTTTCTTCCAGCTTGATCTGGTATGACCTTGTTGTTAGTGTACAACAAGATATGTGTTATATCTACCACGGGTATCAAAATCCAGTTTCTAGCATCGTAAGTTTGCAGAAATACCTCTGTGCTATTAAATCTTATCACTGAGCGTGCTCGTCCTTTCAAATATGGAAGTTATAATATGATGGTTATATACATTATTTAATTAAAGTATCCCAAGAGTTGGTGATTGGGGAAGTTGACTAGCTGTTTCCCTCTAGTCTATCACTGCTAAATTAGAAAACAGCTAATGCAGAGAATTATCGAGTAGCTTTGTGTAAAATTCAACAAGAAATAAAATGACCTGAAACGTTATCTAACATAGTTTTATAAACGTCCATAAATATAGCGTATATGGTTTCAATATAGAATGTTTGTCAACGAAGAAGCAAAGTTCCTTTCACTCTAACTGCTTGTTGTACTAGATCATTTACCTGTGTTATCTTCTTCACATTCTTATTGAAAAATATTTATGAAAAGTTAAACATGCAATGCGGAAGTGAACAGTGGTCATTTTAACTATTAAGCCATACGATGCCTTAAAGATATAACCTGCTTTATTTT
Organism: Tachypleus tridentatus; assembly: GCF_004210375.1. Taxonomy (NCBI): domain Eukaryota; kingdom Metazoa; phylum Arthropoda; class Merostomata; order Xiphosura; family Limulidae; genus Tachypleus; species Tachypleus tridentatus. The sequence goes on along the minus strand of NC_134830.1, from coordinate 28,241,521 downwards.
TACTAGGCAGCTCACGTCCTTCCATAAAACAAATTGCAATATTATTTCATGCATAGAATGCGGTGTTTCTCAGTGTGGGATACATTTTACTACTTCTTCACCGAGAGCTCACGAACATCTTAAGCTTTATTTATTATTTTGGGTGAATAGAAAGATAAAAGACTGTTTCAATTGTCAATCATTGTGTCTAGTTTTTTGGTGTTTTTTTTTCCTTTTACTGTTCAGTTGAAGTCATAACGTTAGATTTATTCCGTGATACGTTTCTTGTTGAGCATCCTGTTATTCTGCGGAACTTACCCAATTAGTCTTATGAGAAATCCTTGACAGAAAAAATACAATACATGAAATTACACAATGTATATATTTGAACGTTTATATTTTATAAACCAACAGTGAAATTTCACTTTCTTAAAATATTTTTACAAGAAGCATTAATCAATTAACATGAATTTGAACATCTGTCCTTTATAGGTAATCCACTAGTAGCATTTTTTCCAACTGTATGCCTCAGTATAACATATGATTAACAAGACACTCATATCTACTAATCAGTGACCAAAATTTGCTTGTCATATTTAAAAGTTTCTCCAGTCATAATTTTAAATAAGAAACCATGTTTCATGTTCTATTCAAATTAAGACAACTATATGTTAAATCTTGAACGTCAGAGAGCTAATACTTTTGATTCTAATATGAAATTGAAATAACACATTCAAAATACTCTCATATGCCAGAAAATACAAATTTGTAAATGTGTTTGACGTGTATATTATATTAGTTTGTTATAACCTAAAAACAAGCTAAAACAAAAATAATAAACAAAAAAACGTTGCAGTGATTAAAAATATCTTAGGGCACAAGCGAAAATGCGGGATATAAAATGTACCCTAGGTTTACGAGGTGAATGAAGAAGTAGGACCCACAGTGTGATAGGGATGCACCATCTATCAGTCTTAACCTTTATTCGCCAGTCTCACATAAATAAATAAAATAACGGAGTAGTAATAGATATAGAAATTAGAAGAGCGAGATGTGGTTGCTTAAGCCCACATCTATATCATCCTTCACTGTCTACAGACAGTTGTGGGAAGGTGATTGCTCACCAAAGTAAAGAAGTAAAATTAACTGAAAAATAAGAATAAAAAAATGAGGTACTACCACTTGGGGATAAGTAAGTTAAACTTACCTCTTGAAGTTACCATTCTAGCCCCCATTATGGTAGAAAAGTACTAATGTTTAGCCCAGTAAACGACTTATACTGGTATGAAGGGTCTGTCCCATCCAGTTATTTAGATAAACTAGTATGGCACCCAATCACCATCCATTTATTAAGTCTACTGTGACTATCAATCTCCAAACAAACCTTTATATGTGGTAGGGTGTACATCCGCATAAAGTAGTGCCAAATTGTTAAATGACCTTATTCTTAACTAGAAATAGTTATTCAAACTTTTTAGTAAAGTTTCTTTAATTGTTATTTATTTAATACATTTTTACATTTCTTACTGAACAGTTTAATAATTTTATTTAAAGTTTCTTTATTAAATTCTTAACTATTAATTTTTGTATCAGTATTTTAACATTACTATATTTTACTGCAAATTTTACAATATCTGAATAATTGCGAAGTTATAATGTCTATACTAGAGGGGTATGGAACGTTACTATTAAAAGAGGGTAAACCATAAATTGAGAAACTAAAATATTTTCTTTTATCAAAAAATATCGACATTAATATCCTTATCATCTGTTTTAATTTCTAAATCTAATTCAATATCTAATATAAGCACATTATCTATATAGGTTAGTAATGTCATCTTGTTTTTCTAATAAAACAAATCTTTATATTTTACTTTTTATTAAATTTAAAATTCACGTTACTGATATTACTTCTAGTCGGACTAATACTCTAGCACAGTGGTTCCTAAACGGGGACCCACGAGGACCAAAAGAGGACCGCGAGACAGTCTTAGTAGTGATTAAGTGCATGTGGAAAATCTACCTCATGATGAGCAAGACAACATTTCAACGAGAATTGTATTTATTATACTATAATTATGTTACTACATAATGCCTTTTATGTCTGACTTTTTATTTCTTTTTTCTGGTGATGGCTTCTTACATTCTCTCTGTTCTTTCAATACAAAATTATGGTTGGCTAGCGCAGATAGCCCTTGTGTAGCTTTGCGCAAAATTCGAAACAAACTAAACCAAACTTTGAAAGTTCATGTTTATTGTCGTTCATAAAGTACCATTTTATAAATATCCAATCAGTTTGATACTTTATTCTCACCATTATAATAATCATCAATTCCTGCTAAACATCATTAAAAAAAACAACTAAACAGTTCATAAAGATTATCGATGGCCTAGAGCTCCATCTTTCAAAATGGCGTCACTAAATCTATATTTTATAAATAACACTGTGCAACAAATTTCAGGTTCAAAAAAAGTACAAGTTAAGTAAGACTTGTTTCTGGGTCAAAAAATTGTCCTGATTCTGAATCTGACCTTTATTCCTCCAGATTAGGCACCGTTTTCCTGTACCATGAACCATATGTTTTATAATATACTGCAAAATATCGCGTATTGAACACAACATTGCAAATACTGAAACGTATAAAAAACAAAACAAAAATTTAGTTGGTATAACAAAACATTTATTGGTTATGAATTAAAAACACACACCTGTCAGTTTAAACAACTTTTGTTCTTCTAAGCCTCTTGTGTGGAGTGTGATCTTCTTTTTTTATACCCTAGCAGTAGTCTGCCAACATGCCAGAGTTCCATTTTCCTTTAAATCGTCGGTCCATCACTGAAATATCCTGATGGAATCTCTCGCCATGTTCATCACTCACATCACCAAGATTTTCCGAAAAAAAATTCAAATGAGAGTGGAGCACATGAGCTTTTAGAGACATGTTACATCCAATATCACGATAAGCAGACCATTCACAACTTGCACATAGTCTTTTGAACGATGGTTCCCCAGGAAGTTATCACAAACTTTCTTGAATGACTCAAAGGCAAGCTTCTCTTTTCTCTTGAGATGTGCGATGAAGGTTTCATCGAATTTGGGGACCTATGAAGATACCTTCTTTAATTTTAGCTTGACTCAGGGAAGGGAACTTCTCTGCAAGATATGCAAATGTAGAGGATTCCTTGTCCAAGGCTTTCACAAATTGCTTAAACAAACCAAGTTTAATATGCAAAGGTGGTAAAAGAATTCTATCACTTTTCACAAGTGGTTTGTGCATGATGTTGTGTTTTCCTTGCTCAATTTCATCTCGGATCGGCAAATTCTTGCGTACATAATGTTCAGCTCTTGCTCTGGAGTTCCATAAGCACAGGAAGCAGCAAAATTTAGTATAGCTAAGCTGAAGACCAGTAAGCATGGCCACAATCTTAAAATCTGCACAAATATGCCAGTTATGGTCATCATACTGTATGCTTGTTAGAATTGCTTTCAGATTTTCATATGATTCTTTCATGGTTGTGCTATAAGCTATGGGAACAGAAGGCAGAGTGTTACCATTGTGTAGCAGAACAGCTTTGATGCTGTCCTTGGATGCATCTATGGAAAGTCGTCAGTTGGTGTTATCATATGGTATTTCCAGTTGCTCAAAAAGTTCAGTGATGTCATTACAAAAGCATAAGTCATCCTTCATGGTGAATAATGCAAGCAGATCCTCTGTACGTTTCCTGTACAGTGTTATCTTTACTCCTTTCTCAAGAAGATTACGTTCTTGAAGCCTTGATGCCAGAAACTCACTTTTGTCTTTGGTTAAATAGAGATCCCTGCAAAAGTCATTTAGAGCCTCTTGAGAAAATGGTATTGGTTTATTCTCGGTTTCTGGATGATTGGACTCCACATATTCACCACTGGAATGTTCATCTGCACTGCTGGAACTCTGCATTTCTTGATCTGGAGGTTTGGGCACAGGTAGATTTTCTGAGTGCTCTACTGGGCCCATTGCTGATTGCAAATTTGGGTAAACAATGTGTTTCTTTTTCTTTGCTGTAGTACAGCCTGTAAAGTCTTGCTGGCAGAAATAGCAATCATTAAAGTGATCTTTCTGCTCACGCCAAATCATTGGCACACCAAACTTCATGTGAACATTTTTTCCTGCCTACCAGGCACTCAATGTCTTCACACATGTAAGGCAACACACATGAGGAGCCCATGACTTGTCCTGGTCTCCTAAGTCACAAACGAAGTACGCCTTGTACATTTTCTTGATATGGCGTGTAATAAATACTGCGCTTTTCTTTAGCAAAAGTTAATTCCCCACATATGTAACAGAATCTGTTTGGATCATTTTTGCACTGTCTTGCACTCATTGTTGAAAACAAATAAGATCTGAAAGAAAAAAATAAATAACATTAAACACAAGCTTTGACGTATAAAGTATTAAGTGATAAACTCAATTAAATATAAGCACATAATAATAAACCAGAAAATATGATTTTAAACTGTAAAGTGCTATTTATCATATCACATTGTAGGTGTTACTAAGATTGGTCTCTAGCCCTGGGTTGAAAACCATTTTACAATGCGGTAGAGAATTTTATTTAATAATAACGACAAAAAGGGTATACAGTGACAATTCTGCAAAAACCATGCCTAATTCAACAAAAAGAAGGCAAGAAATGGATTTCCCATGTCATTTTGCATATAAAAATGGCCACAGATCTCTTGTACTTTTTGAGTGTTGCACAGTGTAATTTATTTTCAATAAATAAATAATTTTATTTCTATGTGTTTAACCACAGTAAATTTAATAATATTCAATATGCTGCTCAACTTAAATGATATGATAGAAAAATTTTCAATTCTTCTAAATTTCCCTTTGGATTCGTTTGTTCATTCCATATAAGCCATACCAGTCAATACTTCGATAAAATGTAAATTATTACTCAAACTAATTAATTGGTAATACTACGTAGACAAAAATAGCTTTCAATTTGCTCCATATCCATTTGCTATTTTAAAAACTGAGCCTTTCTGGAGTTGTAAAGACATCTATGACATCGTAAGTGTAGCAAAAAAAAGTGGTTGGTAGTAACACCATCAACAGAGGAAAATATTCACGTCGAGAAAAAAGACAAATAATTATGTTTCCAAACGATAGTCGAATAACCCTTTACTTTGGAATGGGTAAAAACATATTTTTAAAAAAATCGATAATGTGTTGTTTGTTTTGTCAAGATTCCTTGAAGCTGCACAGAAATGAAAGTTGAAACATGTTAATCAATTTTTCTTCGGGATATACATTATTAAAATGTTACAAAATAAAAGTATCATTTCTAGAGTATCTTTTGCTTTAAGAATTTTAGGAATAAAATTATTATTGTTATTCAAATTTGGAAAATTTTCTCTTGGTATTCTCCTTTCCAAATAGGGCTAGGCAGTGTTTCTCCAAGATATTAACGTACGTTATACAAGAAATGTGTGAATTACACCTCCTACTGGTTCAGTGTTGAATTAGAGGACTTATAATGCTTAAAACCAGAATTTGATACCCATGTTAGGCACAACCCAAAATCTAATATAAAGCTTTGTTCTTAACAACAAACAAGCACTACCATACTCTTTTACTGAAATAAATCTTTCTAAATTATTTAAACTCTCAACAGTCCGGCATTAGACATGCCTTTTGAGGTAAATATAACCAGGTCAAAAATCTAAATGACAAATTTATAACGTTTACCTATCGCAGGAGGCAATTAAATGGCTTATATACTCGATTAGAAAGTTTTATATCGAACTTTCTAAAGTAAATCTTAGAAAGGCATACAAGATTGGCTCCGATTATCTATACATTCTAAAAAGAAATAATTCCTTCACATAATACCTTAAAAATATATAGAACAAAGACATTAGAAGCCTTCATCCTATCAATCCTCACTCTGATCTGGTAAGCTTTAATAAGATCACTTTTTAAAAGATCTTAATCTATTTCTATCAGATAACCTTTCCATTCCCAGAATCATCTACTAACTCTCCTCTGAATCTTTTTCAACAAGTCGGTATGTTTTCTTTAAATGCATTTGTATACAATATTCCCACTGAGGTATAACTGGTGAATTATGTCATTTGATTTGTAATCATTATATTTATAAATTCACCTTGAAACTAAATTACTTTTACAACTAGAACAGAGGTGACTTGTATATTAAACGTGTGATTCAAATAATGATAACCAAAATGCATTATACTGCACTTACCAGCTCACTAACCACTAACCAGCTCAGTCGTACCTAAGAAACATGTCTTGGTGTTCAAAGTAACAAAGAAAACACAAGGGCTTTTCTACTCAAAACTTCGACTTAGATAATTACCGATTTACATACGTGTAGTCTGAGTAATCAGGTTGACTGTGGTGAGAAAAGGACACCTCAAAACTTCGTGGATGTTACACATTTCACCACTATAAGAAATCAAGTCTTGTTCTTCCAATTTGCTCTTGTTCAGTTTACTGATGAGGGTTGGAATCGCTGAAATCGGTATAACCCAGTGACAAGTGGTGGGCTGAAAGATTAAAAGCATCCTTTGAGGATGAGAGAAAGGGGCGATCCTCACCCTCGGAAGGGGGCCCAAGTGACAGTTTCTATGATACATTTCAAGTCAAGCCTAAATAAAACATATAGGTACAATATGTCAGAAATTTTGGAAACCATGTGAGGCCATTCTTCAAAACACAAAAACCTTTTGTAAAATCACGATATTGTAAATGATGATGTTTATTATAACCGCTGATTCAGTTTATACGTAAATGTGAAGCTGACTGAAAAGTGTTACCGTGGTGCTAACAATATCACATTAGTTTATTAATTTGGTGTTTCTAGTTAATGAGTTGGCTTTAAAAAATACTTAGAATCTCTCCATAATATTTTAATAATTGCATGAAACATGGAGTAGTAATCGAGTGAAGCATTATTAAATTCAACCTATTTTTATATTATTAAAAATTCGATTTTGAACCAAAGCTAATTTTATTATTATTCAACAGATGGCGGGTGTATCTAATTTTGTTAATTTTAACTCGAAGCGTTGGCGCGGTTGGTGGGCGTACTGTAACGACGTTTACAACATTTTTGAGTTTCGAGTCACACTAACATGCACCTGCTTTGTGGTGCTATAGTTTGTATGGACGTCCGGTTTCCGTGTGGTTACTTGGCTCTAATATTCACAATTAGTTTTCATCTGGACTGTTAGCCCTATTGTTATTAAGTGGTAAGTGGTTTCTAGAATTTCGCGAGTAGTTTTCATCTGGAATGTTGGTAGAATTATTTTTAAGTTGTAAGTTTTCTTTTAATTTCAGTTAAACGTTTCGACAAGTAAAGTGTTTTCGCTTGTCACTGTTTTAAAAAAGGAGTGTATCGTACCGAATTTTGCATGCGTATACTGTTTTAAAAAAGGAGTGTATCGTACCGAATTTTGCATGCGTATACGTCAACGTTCCGCATGTTTCAATATTTAAGGAACTCGCTGAGAGTGATACAAACTTTAAGAACTGTAGCACCATTATTTTAACAGTTGAATAACTGAAACTTGAAGTAAATCTCTAATTGGTAATAAAAGCTCTTGTGAATTAGGAAATAACTTTACCACAAATTAAGTTTTATGCATGTATTCAAGGAGAAAAAGTGTACGATAATATTAGTGAGTTCATTATATTTTAATTAAAAGGTTGTTAGTTTATTACCTTAACTTTTGAACTTGGTATAAGTTGAAACTTAAATGTTAAGGAAATTGTAGGTTCCGGTTCCCAAAAAAACAGAACACCCATCTAGAGGCTACATCACTTAACTACGAATACAAGAAGAAAAAAGGTTTTCTTACCAAAATTCACTTTACAGACTGGGGCAAGGGTTAGTAGTACTCGTTACATGTAATTGTCAGAGAGTAAACAGTATTTCTTAAGAATGTGACAATCGAATGTTTCCCTGGTGGTGATTTTATGCTTGTAAACCTAATAATGGAATTATTATTAATGAAAGGTTATAACGAAATGCACACAAAGATAACTTGTAGGAGTATTTTCACACATTTAATTATGAATTATACACTGTTTTTTACAGTAATATTAAATAACACATCTCAGTATTTAAGTTTTACGATTAACTAACTAAAACAGATTTATCTGCTGGATTTTTAAGCTGCAAAGTCTCGTAGTTTTCATGTTAGATATTTAGGCTACCGGTTGATGTAGACCCAATTGAAATTTAATAGTAGTCTACCAACTAATAATCAAAAGGAGGTTGGAGTGATGCACCTCCGGAAAATGTTTACAATCAGAGTACCAATATTAGAACTTCACGTGTCATCAACTTTAAGCAATGAAGACTGGCTGTTATTGGCTACTTGTCAGCACTCAAACCTAAAACAATAATAGCTAACCAATATAAAGATAAGATATTCTGAAATTCGCCCGTACTAATCAATGTTCGAAGTACTGTGATATCACTGTTGGTCAAAAGGTTATTCTAAATCTGTAAACACTTCCTTGGCATTTAAGATGGACGTCAGGCAAAAGAAAAGTTTTCAATAGAACTGGAATTCGCAAAACATTTGAAAATAAAAGCAGTGATATAAAATCACTGTAATAACACAGCGCTCAAATTGAAGCATATTTTTTAATCTAAAGACATTGCAAGCAATAGTTCTTCATTAGGCTTGAATTTATTTTCATATTAAGCCCAAAGAAGAGTGATTACTTAAAATGTTACTAGAAGAAATAAATATTTTCGTTTAAACATTTATACAGTAGTTTTATTTAAGAAGGACGTAGCTACATCCATATTATCGGGAGACTGGAAGTCTCTTATGAGAAGTGTCAGGTACCCTTAAAATTTATAAACAAGTACATTGCAATTTTCAATCTCAACGCTTATGCGTTTGTTAAGCCATCGTTCAAGCATCGCAGAAGTTGGATTTTAGAATTGAGCACATCAGTGCTAAATTTCAGAAATGAATTTGCGACCAGTACGCTCTTTTGTGTATTAACAAATGTGTGGAACTAATTAATTTAGAATCGGTAGTTTTATTTTTTTTGAAATTTCACGCAAAGCTACACAGATAGTCATTACTTCCCACCGCCAACCCTTGAGCTACTTTTTTACAAACAAATAGGGAGAATGACTATCACATTATAATATCCCCACGGCTGAAAGGGCGAACATGTTTGGTGCTACGAGAATCCGAACCCGTGACCCTCAGATTAGGAGTCGAGTGCCTTAACCACCTGGCAATGCTGAGCCAGAATAGGTTTAATGACACATTTTTTGTACAAATTTGAAAACCAAACACTTACAAAATTATATGTCCAAGTATTAGTTATTCTTGCAAGATGGTCTTCTGTAGTAACTTCTTCAATTATAACAGAATAAAGTAATATTATAATGTTGTTCTTTAGCTGATAGGTCCGTTTAAATTACCTGGTGAGAATAATTTAATATCCAATTCATGATACGAGATCCAGTTATTTCCTTATTTAACGTTTCCATAAGCTTACTCACTTGTACACTGTCTTACGTTATTGCAGGCCAACATTACAAACAGCGTTTAAAGCTCTGACAATATTAGTACTAACGTGGAACAAATCAACTTAGTTACATAAAGTAACTCAATAAGCGTAAGAGTAAATATAGATCCAAATACTTTATGAGAATCACATCAACTGGTTCAACTCTCTGTCCTGAAACAGGTACTCATATTTCACAACTATTTTGTGTATATAACTAGCATTGAATTTACTTTGAATAAACTTGAACTTCCACGATGTTCCAAGTTTATCTTATTAAAACTTTTGATATAAACATCATAATTAACACTCGCGCCTCCTTCTGGGTAACACTTAAATTTCAACATTAAAAGTATATCTTATAACACCATTAAGAACAACGAGCATGTCGTGGGTAAGGAAGACGTTACTAAAAACAATTTACATAATAGATATAACATCACTCCTGCGAATAATTTGTTTTGAATTTCGTGCAAGGCTACACGAGGGCTATTTGCGCTAGCTGCTTTTAATTTTGTAGTGTAAGACAAGAGGGAAGGCAGCTAGTCATCACCACCCACCGCGAACTCTTGGGCTACTCTTTTATCAACGAATAGTGGATTTTACCGTCACATTATAGCGCCTCCACGGCTGAAAAAATGAGCATATTTGATTTGACGGGGATTCGAACCCGCGACCCTCAAATTACGAGTCGAGTGCGTTAACTACCTGGACATGGCGAGGACTCGTTTAATTTTGAAACATTAAAACCTTCGAGTAGCAAGGTTTGTAAACATGTACAAACGAACACAGAAAGTGTTACAAAGATATTTCAGTTGAAATTAACTTTATATGCATTCAAGTAAATCAAACAGTTTTAATTCTCAAATTATTTTGGATTCTAAAATTACATAAGAAAAACGTACAACTACACATTCATTGTCATCAATAAAAACAATATAACTAAGGATTTGTTAATTGTGATAGAACATGGAATGAATCACAATAAATTGTTTTTGTTTGTTTTCGAATTTCACACAAAGCTACTCGAGGGCTATCTGCGCTAGCCGTCCCTAATTTAGCAGTGTAAGACTAGAGGAAAGGCCGCTAGTCATCACCACCCACCGCCAACTCTTGGGCTGCTCTTTTACCAACGAATAGTGGGTTTTACCGTCACATTATAACGCCCCCACGGCTGAAAGGGCGAGCATGTTTGATGCGACCGGGATTCGAACCCGCGACCCTCGGATTACAAGTCGAAAGCCTTGATAGACTTGGCCATGCCAGGCTTTAATTACAATAAAGAACATTATAATGTTAACATTTGTACTATAATGTTATCAAAGAAAATCAACCGGTGTTAATCCGTTGTCATGGTTAACAATTCCATTGAGCCTTAAAAGTGAATTAAAGTCTTTGAAACTATAGGAACAGGAACATTTCATTTCAGTAATATTTACACTACTATTCCTGTTGATGAAATTAGTGATATTATTTGGGTCATAATAAAAAATATCCTTAACAGAAAGAGAATACCAACTAATGAAATAATGCATTCTAACCATCATGAGTAGAAACGTAAGAAAAATATACATAATTAGCTCTACCAATGGCCAGGTCGATTTTGAGTTTCGCAGTAGGGGCTAAGATCTGAAGGAAGTCAGGGGGAGCGTTCCGTGTGCCTGTGCATTGTTAGTAAAACTGGTTCAGGGTATTCGTTAAGGAAGTGAAATGTCCATGAAAGACAATGTTAGATAGTTCGTGATGACGAGAAACCCACTTGAAGTAAAAATGTATCCTCAAGTCAACTGATATAGGTATTAAAACTTTCATTAAAATATTTAAAATAATTAAAGTGCAGAACAACGTTTCGACCTTCTTAGGTCTTATTCGGATTAACCAGAAGATGACTTAAGAAGATCGAAACGTTGTTTTGTATTTTATTTTCATTAAAGTTTTAATACTCATATCTGCCGTTTTGAGAATACAACCAGGTGGTTAGGGAGCTCGACTCGCAATATAAGGGTCGTTATTTCGAATCCCCGTCACTCCAAACAAGTTCACCCTTTCAGCTGTGGTGGCGTTACATGTAACGGTCAATCACACTCTTCGTTGGTGAAAGAGTATCCCAAGAGTTGACGGTGGGTGGTGATGACTAGCTGCCTTTCCTCTAGTCTTAAACTGCTAAATTAGGGACAGCTAGCGCACATAGCCCTCGTGTAGCTTTACGCGAAATTAAAAAAACAAAATAACAAACAAAATGTTCGACAGTTTTCCCTTCCGTCATTCTCTTGTTATTACGTGCTTATTAGAAACTAATTTCCTACACTTCGGTATGGAAGGTAATAATTCACTCTTCCAGCTGATTAAATACTTGTCTTTTAAATTTAAGTCCAAAAGTCTGAAAAAATCAATCGGAAGTGAGCCTTGTTTCTGTGTTGTTGTTTTTTAACTTGAACAAAATAACCATACAGCATCTTGAAATATTTTTAGTTATCATACGAAGAATTACGTTAATCAGCAAACCAACGCTGGGTGATGAATGTTAACACCCACAAACTCTCCCACTCACTCACACATACTTAAAAACAGTTATTATCACCTTTATGATAAGAGGTGCTATTGTAGTTTTGATGGTGGTGTTGAATCGCGCTGGGTTCATCTCGTAACTCTAATCTTATTGACGGAAATTACTGTACAAATTACTTTAAGCTTCAAATCTTATTGAAATATAACATAAATAGTAGCAATTAACTATATGGATTTTTTGTAATGGCGATACGTAATGGAAAAGTCCGCAAATATTACTCTTGCTTTAACTCAAATACAGTGCGAGAAAATCAGTGGGTAAATCAGACGTGTAACTTGTAATGAGTCATAATACTCTAACAGGTGTTGTTTGCTTATTTTGAATTTCGCGCAAAACTACACGAGGGCTATCTGCGCTTGTTGTTCCCAATTTAGCAGTGAAAGACTAGAAGGAAAGCTAGCTAGTCATCATCACCCACCGCCAACTCTTGGGCTACTCTTTTACCAACAAACAGTGGGATTGACCATCAAATTTTAACGCGAGCATACTGGACGGGGCAGAGATTCGAACCCGTGACTCTCAGATTACGAGATATATAAGTAAAGTGCATGTTTGTTTGGATCGTGAGTCTGGCTCACCCAAGACTTTTTCTCCCAGCTAGAGTGAGTTGAATAAATAAACTTTGTATAAAAAGTAACAAATGTGCCCTGAACTTACGCCCCATTTACTTAGACCGCCCTCAACTTATGCCCCATTTACGAAGACCGCCCTCAACTTACGCCCCATTTACTTAGACCGACCTCGTAACGAAAGTCTGTAATGGTATTTAATAATCAAGACATGTTTCCACTCAACTTGATTTTCCGCGTACGCAAATCCTACGCTCTTGTTTACATTACATTGGTGCCTACGACATAACAGTGATATTATGATAAGCAAACTGCATACCAACAGTCAGGAATATATATATGTATATTTTAAACTGCAGGTGATATTGAAGTAAAGAACGTATTTTACAATGTAATATTAAACTTTAATCCTTAAGCTAATGTTGGGGTGACCTAACTTTAACTGTATCATCCATATATTCTAGTCTGAATTACTTAGGCATTTCCTTTGTTTTTAATTTGTTTTGCGACGTTTTTCCCCTTGAATACAATTAGTGTATTATACTGATGTGGTTAATAAAGTGGAATATTATGTGCATTGAATTTGTTTTCACTCATTTACTTCATTCACTCGTATTACATAGAGGTTCCTAAAGACTCCGACTGTATAGTGTACAAAGCATTGAGTATTCTACCTGTTACAGTCATCTATTATTGGCTAGTAATTTCTGTTTTACTCTCCACTTAAGCTTTATAAAGGAGCACCAGATTTTTGTATCAAAGCTAACTTCACGGGATAAGGATAACATCGTTTACATTAAAAATACGACTAAGAGATGACATCACACACTGCCCACAAACATAAAGTAGTTGTAGAGTTTTCTCAACTGAAATAATAGAAAAGGTGAACAGTTTGGTGGTTTAATCACTTTCAGGTTTGTTATTTTAACGATGGTTTCTTGCTTTGTTGGGTAGAGAAACAAATGAAAGTGAGTGGCCATCATCTTTCAAAGTAAAACTCTGTTAATTTTGATGTTGTTGGGTTTTTTTTTTTTTTTTTTTTGTATTATGCTTATTGGATACTTAGGTCATCAATACATACAGAGTTTAACAAGTTTGTAGTACGAACTAAATACTGACTTTAAAAAGTAAAATATTAACATAATATACTATTTAAGATACTAATATATATGTAAAGCTCAATCCATGATTTCAGTCGCCACCTGTCACTGAATTATATACTGATTTTATGGACTTTCACCCCTTCTATGATGGAACATTCTACACTGTCATTTCAAAATCTACATGCATAAGACGTGAAAACTGTTGTACTATAATATGTTAGTTGTATATTAACCAAATCGTTAGTTTACTGGTATCAGTTCAAACGTTTAGGGTAAAGTGTAGATCCAACATTTACTTTCAGTTTCATATTTCATGAGTTGTCTTTTTTAAACTAATTATTTATTTTAGAATGTTTCCAGGCTGTTAACTTTGAGGTAATGCAGTAGAAATTAAGATAGATCATTGTGGTTATTTTTTTGTCGAAGGATGTTTCAGTCGGATGATCTGTTTCATTGTTGTGGTGCTTGTTTGTGTTCATTGTAGCAAGAAGACTGGGATATGACGTACCCTCTTCATCGTTTGTAGAATCACGGATTATCGTTATTCTTTACACCGAGACAGATGTGAACTGATACAAGGTCAATGTCCAAATTATTTTCATGCATCAAATCATGTCCATGATTCCTGTTTGAGAATGTTGTATGAATTGTTAGACGATTATTAATATCCTGTTGAAGAGTTAGCTTTTGGTACTTGGTAGTGCCAGGCTTTGATAATGGCGCTGCACTGTAGATACAGTTGCGGATTGTCAAATGATGTTTTCAGTGGCTGTTTTGCAAGTCGATACAAAATTCGATGTTTTTGCACGTTTCGATTACCCTTCCATATGAAGCTCATACATTATTCGTTTATCGACCTTAATGTCTTCTTTGTTAGGGTGGAAATGTGAGATCTCTTAGAAAAAACGTATAGTTTCTCGAATAGTAAACAAAACAGGTTTTTACTTGATGGCGAAAACCCACTTAAAATAAAAATGTATCTCAGAACGGCTGGTATGGGTTTTAACACTTTTATTAACAAGCAGAGAACAACGTTTCGACTTTCTTAGGTCATCTTCTGCTCATTAATAAAAGTGTCAATACCCACAACAGGTTTTTCGTTGTTGTTTTTTTCCTATGTGAAAGGATTATCAGCAATATTTGTGTGAATATATATCAGTGATATCATGTCGTGATAGGAGTGAGTGAATATATCATGATATAATGCCGTGGTAGGAGTGAAAATATGGAGAAATTACATTTGTCTGAATATGAAAATTAGTGGTTTTTACATTCATCATTAGTTGATATAGAAGCACTAAGTCTAAAAGCATGTTACTGTTTTATCACTAAAAGAAAACAGTACGTGAAAAAACCGGATGTGGTAAGACCTTAGTACAACAACTGTGTTTAAACATGTTTGAACTGCTGGTAACAAGAACGAAACGTTTCAACTGAATCTCCTTCGTTTATTTTTCACGAGATAAACAAGAATCGGTGTGTATACATATATACTGCGAATGCCATTACGTATTGACTAACTAGAGATACAAAACATTATTTCTACATTTATTTATACATTTTGATAAATGTAAGTCAGCAAGAAAAATTTGAGTTTGACCTTATAGAAAATACTTGAATCACATGGTTGTTCTACTGTTATTAATGTATACACGTATTAGAGTAAAAATATCGCTAAAAAACAAAAACAAGGACGTTGAGCTGACTACTGAATCTGGATAAAAGATAAAGAAAAAGGATGAAAGTTGACACATCAGTTGATCAACTAATAACCACATAGCAGGCTAAACTGTCTCGACTTTACGTGAAGAATAGAATCCCTACATCACTAACTTTCCCACTTTGTTTTTCAAAAGCTTTGTGTTTGCATGGAATATTAGCTTTTACCATTTCACCTTTCCTTCAATTAACTTCACAATACTATTTTTATGACTGTCTTACAAGAGTAACATTTTGCAATTAGAAATTTTGATTCTATCTGTTTTTCCAATGAAGGATCTTGTTAGGGATTCTATTCTCCCTGTAAATTCTTGGTTTACTATGTCATCATTAGCAGGATCAAGTGATATGTCCACTTTCATTTCTACCTTATTTGGTTTCTTTTTCTCATGTTCAATAACCAGCTCTACAAAGCTGTATTATGTAGCGATATTTTTTCCCCTTATATTTGTATTTAATTTTTATAAGATTGCGTGTGAGTTAGCAGGTTATATATGTATAGTATATTCTAAAGCTTTATGCGTCTTGCATAGAATGATAATAAAATAGGTAATCAAAGATCATGGAAAATGTTTCGCTATATCAGATAATGAGAAAATTATAATTACTGCTAAAACTAGGTAGGCGCTAGGCCTATTAGAGAAAGATGATGAAGAACAAAAAAATCTCGGTTTTGGCTCTTTGCCAGTTATCTACTTTGGGACGCTCTGGATAGCTGGAAAGCGTCATAAATATCAGAGACAAACTTAATATGCCAGGTAGCTCTTCATATGCAGTTTCTAATGATCTACAAAAAATCCACATGACTTTTGTATTGTTTTAATACGGGCGTCCGCGCCATTCCTACACAGGAAAGGCCAGTGCATTCTTTCCCATATAAGTTTTAGGTAAAAATAACTTCTATGGAAACGCTCCAGAAACGTAACAAAAATAGTACAATACAGCAAATCATTATTTTCACATGATTTCTAAACCATTGTTTTGTTTGTTTGTTTTGGAATTTCGCACAAAGCTACTCGAGGGCTATCTGTGCAAGCCGTCCCTAATTTAGCAGTGTAAGACTAGAGGGAAGGCAGCTAGTCATCACCACCCACCGCCAACTGTTGGGCTACTCTTTTACCAACGAATAATGGGATTGACCGTAACATTATAACGCCCCCACGGCTGGGAGGGCGAGCATGTTTGGCGCGTCGCGGGCGCGAACCCGCGACCCTCGGATTACGAGTCGCACGCCTTACGCGCTTGACCATCCCGGGCCTATTTCTAAACCAAACAGCAACTGCAAAAAAAAGTAAAATCGAATAATCCCTCTTAATAAGAAACTTATATTTTTCTGAAGAAATAGTTTCAATTGTAACGCTATAATAATCACGTGTTGTACATAATGATGACAAATACATTTATCGAAACGTTGGATTTTTTATTTTTCTTGTTCATCCTTCATACTAGCGTTTCATAGTTATTTATTTACAGTTACTGAAAGATTTAGTAGCTATTGTGCCGATTGCATCCAATGCTAAATTCATGTCACCTCGAATACATTTGATTGTTGACATTACAGTGGCATTCCGTAAGAGGTACCATTCAAAGTTGATCCGATATTTCTTTCACGCTAAAGTACTCGTGTTTTCTATAAGTGCATTCATCCGAGACCACAATACATATTGATTTATCTCAGTGCCTTGTCACGCGCTAGTGCTAGAAACATCTACCATTCAATGATCGCATGATACTGATTAGTTAAAGCACTTAATATTGTTATAAAAAAACAACGTCAGGCGAAGAAGGAAAACTGCACGTACTTCAAAAGCCGTATACAGTCATTTGTTGGTCACAATATCTTTGTACGGACATAGTTGAACAATTCTTTATGGATTAATCTTGTCCGGTAAGAATCTCGATGTTTATGTTTTGTTAAGTTTTCTTTGTTTATTTTGGTTTTCGCACAACGCTACTCGAGGGCTATCTGTGCTAGCCGTCCTTAATTTAGCAGTGTAAGACTAGAGGGAAGGCAGCTAGTCATCACCACCCACCGCCAACTCTTGGACTACTCTTTTACCAACGAATAGTGGGATTGACCGTCACATTATAACGCCCCTACGGCTGAAAGGGCGAGCATGTTTGGTGCGACCGAGATTCGAACCCGCGCCCTCAGATCACGAATCGAACGCCTTAACCCACCTGGCCATGCCGGGCCGTTTTGTTAAGGAGTGAAGTAGGTATATAAACACGAACTTTAGCTGTGTCATATTGTTTAAAGCCATGGGCGTATATAATAATTAATAACTTGTTCAACAATTCTCATTCCAGACCACTTGATGCGTATATATGGACATTAAAACTGCTCACCAACCCTTTAAAAAAGCATATAGTATTACAATGGATCATTTACAAACATTTCCCATTACGCCTCAAATGAACAATGCCTTTCTCAACCTTGTTCAAGTAATTCCAGGTAAAGACCTGTAAAGTGGACGTGTATCATCTATGTGTGTGACTAGGTTACACGAAATAATAACCCAGTTTTTCAAGGTTAGTTAACTGAACTCAGGAAGATAAGCAGGTACTTTTGTTGCTGTAAGGAACAGCGACATCACGTGCTTTATAACAAAGATACGTCACCCCAGTGGCACAGTTTGATACTAAACGTCTAGACAAAACTCGAAGTATGTTGTATCATAACTGTTGTGTCGCAACGTTTTCCACTTTGTCATCGTCTCTGAAATGTTATACGGCAGCAACAAGTATCAATTTTTGCCACAAAAACACGTTGAATTATTTAGCTGATCGTTTGTATAACAGTTTATTTTATAGGTTTGGTTTGTTTTGAATTTGGCGCAAAGATATACGAGGGCTATCTGCGCTAGCCGTCCCTAATTTAGCCGTGAAGAACTAGAAGGAAGGCCAGCTAGTCATCACCACACACCGTCAACTCTTGGGATACTCTTTTACCAACGAATAGTGGGATTGACCATCATATTATAATGTTTCCCCGGCTAAAAGAGCGAGCATGTTTGGTGTGACAGGGATTCGAACCCACGACCTTGGATTGCGAGTCAAGTGCCTTAACCACCTGGCCATAACGAGCCTTAATTTATAGGATAACAACGATTTGTTTGTGTTCAAAGATTTGGCGTTTAAAATGTTACGTTTATACCATTATTTACAATATATATATCAATATTTGTATGACGTTATTTGAGGTATAACCACCATAACCACACTTCAAACTGAAATGTTTGAAGGTTATTTACCTAAAATGTATTTTAATTCGATTCAAAAGTTCTTCGCGGGCTTATGTATATTTTATCGAATTAGGTTTTATGAAATCTGAGTTGTGCAGCATTTTGATAATCTTTACTGGGTATTCATTTGCCTAAGAACCACATCCATCATTCATCTCAACATACGTTCCTGTCAACAAATTATAGATAATATGCTCGAGGCACCATATATTAAAACCTGCACTCGGTACATAATATTATGCTAAAAAAAAACAGGATTAATATGTTTCAAAACAGTTTGTTAAGCAACGTCTTTGAAGAAATAAAGTAAATGGCCCTGGTGGGTCAGCAGTATGTTTACGGACGTACAACGCTAAAATTCGAGGTTCGATTCCTCACGGTTGACTACGTACGTAGCCCATCGTGTAGCTTTGAGCTAAAACACAACTAAAACCATCTATGAACAAGAATGTAAAAGTTACCATTTATAAGTGTTTATGCCTCTAACATTTGTGGTTTGATCCCTGAAGTGTACAAAACTCAAATTGTACAATACAGGAATCAAACTACGAATTCTAGTGTTATAATCGCTCAGGCTTGGCCCGGCATGGCCAAGCGTGTTAAGGCGTGCGACTCGTAATCTGAGGGTCGCGGGTTCGCATCCCGGTCGCGCCAAACATGCTCGCCCTTTCAGTCTTAGAGGTGTTATTATGTGACGGTCAATCCCACTATTCGTTGGTAAAAGAGTAGCCCAAGAGTTGGCAGTGGGTGGTGATGACTAGCTGCCTTCCCTCTAGTTTTACACTGCTATATTAGGGACGGCTAGCACAGATAGCCCTCGAGTAGCTTTGTGCGAAATTCCAAAACAAACAAAAAAACAAAACGCTCAGGCTTACTGCTGAACCACAGGTAGGTTATATTATGTATGATGACATCCAGATTTCCAATCGAACACATGTAATTGGCCATTTTTATCCATTTCAAATGGTAATATATTTTTGTTGGTGCTATTAAAAGTCTCGAAATAGTTATAATTACGTGGTTATTCGTCATAATACCATTAACTACTAATACAAACTGTGTAAGCTTTCAGTTTTCTATGACAAGTATGCGCATGCGCTTTATTAATAAATACTTTTTTTTTAAGCTACTATTTAAATATCGAAAATTAGCTGAGCGAAAGAAGAGATGGTCGACCGTGACAAAGTCACGTGATACCGTAGACTGTGATCATTATTACTGTTTTATCGTACTTTTCATATATTGGCCATTACGGATTTCAGATCAGAGAATTTTAAAAATTGGTATTTCAGATGTATGTTTTATCTGCCACCAGTTTACAGCCCTGGACCTCTGTTCAACACCTGTGCTCGTGCGCGTAGCTTGTCGATGAAAGGTCATCAAGTATTCTATATTAGTTATGCTGTTCGTTTTCGATCCGTATTATGTAAACTCAGCGATGTGTTAGAAATATAAACATTCTGATGAAGATGAAATACTCAAGCCCTGATGTTGTAAATAAAGTTTGGTCCATAGTGGACTATATAAAGTACATTCAGGCTAGCACGAAGAAACTTCGTGTTTTTTAAAGATGAAATTTCCATAAAATTTGTTTATAATTTATAATAATAAAGAAGATGACTGTGAAGGCAGCACGTACCTAAGATATAACAACTTGCCAGATGGGTTAAGACGTTCGACTCTGAGGATCGCGGGTTCGAATCCCGGGCGCACCAAACATGCTCGCCCTCCCAGCCGAGGAATGTGGGTTCGATTCTCGGTTACACCAAGTTTGTTTGGTTTTTGAATTTCGCCTTAACCCACCTGGCCATGCCGGGCCCCGTCATCAAGCATGCTTGCCCTTTCAGCCGTAAGGGCGTTATAATGTGACGGTCAATCCCACTATTCGTTGGTAAAAGGGTAGCCCAAGAGTTGGCAGTGGGTAGTGATGGCTAGCTGCCTTCGTTCTAGTTTTTACACTGTTAAATTAGGGATGGCTAGCGCAGACAGCCCTCGTGTAGCTTTGCTTGAAATTCAAAACAAACAAACAATTTAATGTTATTAAATAACATTATCATGGTAGGCTTTCAGACACTGTATTAGAGAGTAGTAATTTTATGATTCATAACGAGGGTTTGGATACCCTTGATCATATTGTTACCTATTTAATTTATCTCAGATGAGTCTCTGATTTATTATGTTACGTGTTACGATTTCAAATAACCGAAAATTTGAATTTAGAAATTAATTAAATTTCGATATGCTTCAAATTTTATGTTTATCGAAATTTAATAAATTATGTTGGTTTATATAATTTAAGGCGAGTTTCTCTAACGTTCAACAATGTTCAAAAACACGTAAACCACATATTGTTGGTTCTTGCTCTCAAGAATATTCTACAAATTCAGAGAATAGGCGGGCCTTGCTAAATTCACATCAGGCCCGGCATGGCCAAGCGTGTTAAGGCGTGCGACTCGTAATCCGAGAGTCGCGGGTTCGCATCTCCGTCGCGCCAAACATACTCGCCCTCTCAGCCGTGGGGGCGTTATAATGTTACGGTCAATCCCATTATTCGTTGGTAAAAGAATAGCCCAAGAGTTGGCGGTGGGTGGTGATGACTAGCTGCCTTCCCTCTAGTCTTACACTGGTAAACTAGGGACGGCTAGCACAGATAGCCCTCGAGTAGCTTTGTGCAAAATTCAAAACAAAAACAAACAAAATTCACATCCAACAGTATGCGTCACATGCATCAAACTGAAACAAACATATATATTAAAATAAAAGAAAATCCGTTACAATATGGATAGTAAACCATGCCATTTAGATCTCATTCGTATTAGTAACAACTATATTTGTCTGTATCAATGGAACGTTCTTGTTTTAATTATTGTTCATTGTAATTTTCAATGCAGTAGGCATCATCCAATTGGATTTTTGTTCTCATTGTGCTATTAAATTAACCTGCGCTTTAGTAGCCGAGGATATTAATGCTTTACTACCTTTTTTCTGACATCATGAATAACGATTTAGCTTTTAATATAAATATATATGTGTGTGTGCAGAAAATTAATATTTAAACAGTTAACCAAAAGGAAGGATTGCGTTAAAAACTGCAAACCCAAACCTATGATAACTGACAATTAAATGAACCAAAACATACCCAAACAAAAACCAAACCAAAGATGCTGCGTAAATTAAAAGGACCCCCAGGGTACAGGCTATAATGTGGAATACAAAATGTGCCTTAAGCTTTGGAGGTACTTATGGAGGTACGACCCACATTTCGGTGGGGATACGTCATCTATCAGTCTCACATGAATAAATTCATAAAAATAATGTAATAATAATAAATAAATATAAATTGGGAGAGCGAGATGTGAGTGTTCAAGTCCACAACGTCCCACATTTATGTCACTCTTCACTGGCTGCAAATAGTTGTAGGAAAGTGACTGTTTTCCAAAGTACAAGGAAAAGGAAAAAACATAAATTATGTAAATAAATACAAAGAAAAACGAAATAAGGTACTACCACTTGGAGTTAAGTATGATAAACTTACCTTCGGATATTGTACTCCAGAGATCGTTTATGTAGAAAACAGTATTCCTACTTTAAAATCAAGTTACTTTTGTAGGACTGTCCCTTTTGGGATTCTTATTGCAATTTAGCGATTACAGAACAGTTAAAAGCCAAATAACGTTTTGGAACAAGTCCTGTTTGAAGCAATAAGTTGTTTTTAACGTAGTTCAACTTTAGCGTAAGTATAAAATATGATAAAAATAATATTGCAAGTAATTATTCCTTGTATTTAAATACTAGTTTTATTGACTTTATTTTCATTTTGTTTTTAGCGCAAGGCTACACATCGCACTACCTGCGTATCCACCATAGAGAATCGAATCCCAGATTTTAACTCTGTAAGTCTATAAAATACTGACTCACTTATGGACAATAATTTACTTAAGGCTTATGGAAATATTAACTTTAAATGCGCTGTATTGTTTTCTCTGTATTAAAACCAGGTCAAAACAGGCCACTGCCTACCTCGTACAGTCCAATTGCCTTGACACCAGTGTGTCTTTGATATAACGTGACCAGTAGGTTAATCTGGTGTTTGTCTCTACGTCATCTGTGGTTTCAATAAAGATAGGTCAACTAGAAATAAAATTGGACGTTTACAGAATGATATTCAATGTTTTCTTTCTGTTCAACAATGTATCGTAAGTGTTTTCTCAGATATAAAGCAAAAATTATCTTATTTGGAAAAGTTGAGTTATTGTATAAATTACGACAGATTGTGTATACTTTTTAAAAGGAATTTTCTATAACTGGAACTTTTCAAAATATTCAAAGCGTATTGCCCAATAAAATTAGCTTTGTTAAAAACTGGGCACATGTCTTAAAAACTACATGTTTTTGGGTGCGCATTACGCACCTATCTTGTTGATAATGGTTGGTTTTGAGTCTGTGTTAGTTATTGGACGTACGGAACTTGAGCTGTGTGGCCTTCCTTTTGGTCATCTGTGGAAATATGGTACTGGTTTGTTTGTTTTTTGAAATTTCGCACAAAGCTACTCGAGGGCTATCTGTGCTAGCCGTCCCTAATTAAGCAGTATAAGACTAGAGGGAAAGCAGCTAGTCATCACCACCCACCGCCAACTCTTGGGCTACTCTTTTACCAACGAATAGTGGGATTGACCGTCACATTATAACGCCCCCACGGCTGGGAGGGCGAGCATGTTTGGCGCGACGCGGATGCGAACCCGCGACCCTCAGATTACGAGTCGCAAGCACGCCTTAACGCGCTTGGCCATGCCGGGCCTAATTGTACTGGTTTATGCACAATTGTTTCACGAATTGACTATGACTATAGAATACTTGTGTATCATGTTATTTAAGATTTGTACAGGATCGTAAGTCGTTAATTTCAGTCATGCTGTAAGTTTTGATATTGTTAGCCTTCAGTAATGAAGCACATTATGCTGATATAATAATAACTTAGCAAACAAGGATTTATAAGCATAATAAAGTGATATCTTTTGGGGAACAAATAACATGTTCCAATAGAACATTTGTTTGTCTTCTTCATACTTATGTATGATCCCGAGATAAAAAAACAGATCATTTCTAAATCGTTGCTTGCCAATCTTCCATCTTGTTATCCTAGTTTCATATCTTCGAGGACAGCGGTGTATTTAAATTATCTGCAAACACTGGAGTTATTCCTTACTGTACTTAACGCAAACTGGAAATCTACATTAATTCAAACAAACCAGTTGTTTTCGAGCTTAAAGGAAAGCTATTCGCCCTCTTTGAGAAAGCATGACATTTTTAAGTATTGGAGCCGTATCATCATTAACACAATTCAATAAAATATACCGACTTTCTTTCTGCTTTGGGGAGCGCATACTTTTCATAGGTAATTTGGGTGGGTTTTTTTTAGTGGTGATGTTTGGGTAATTTAATTTGGTTTGTTTGAATTTCGCGCAAAGCTACACGAGGACTACCTGCTCTAACCGTCCCTAATTTATCAGTGTAAGACAGGGGAAGGCAGCTAGTCATCACCAACCATCGCCAACTCTTGGGCTACTCTTTTACTGACGAATAGTGGGATTGATCGGAACATTATAATTTTCCCCAAAAGTGAAAGGGCGAACTTGTTCGATGTGACGGGGATTCGAAGCCCCGCCCCTCAGATTGCGAGTCGAGTGCCTTAACCACCTGGCCATGCTGGACTTGGGTTACTTACTAGCACTGATGATATATTCCAGTTGTGGATGAGAGAAAGTATGCTGGTTGCTAAACTGAGGCCAGCCAATATTAAGTCATTACGAGTTGATCTACGGCTTACACATGAAACACTAAGATGTTTTATAAATTTTTGTTACAAAATTCTCTCGTGATAAAATTTATATCATCTTCTCATTAGTTTCCTAAAGCAGCTTTAGGATTTAGGAAATACCGATTTTTTTCGGTATTTTTTATAGCAATAAAATTCTGAATGTTTATAAAAACAAATAAAAAACAATTTATATATTTTTTTTACTCACATGATAAAATCACTAATGTTCTCAACATTTCTACAGAATAAACAGTTTTTATGCTGTAAGTTTTATATGTAATGTAAAAAGTAATTATCACTTTGTATTTAAATGTGTCTGTATTGGATAGTAGTTCCTAATTTTGAACCCTAAACTAGAGGATAAACAGCTAGTTATCGGTATTTGCGGCCAATTCTAGTCACATTGTAAAATAGTCTGTTACTCTTGTGTCCCACCTACTGCTCTAAAGCTCATTTTTTTAATGCCACCAATGGACCTCGAACCATGGACCGTCAGTCTATAGTTTAGCACTAGCCACTAGTTTACACCCGACTAAAAATAAATACTGAGAGAGAAAGAAGAAGAAAAGAAAGTGTGTTGTTTTAACCGAAAGCCTTTACATTACTCGGGTTTGGATTCCGACGGGTTTTTAATAAAACAGCGTGGTGATACTCCATCACTGTCTGAAAACCGTAACCCGTTACACCATGGGAAGTTGATCTGCACGGTCTGATTATTTGTTTAATAAGTAGGCGTTTGTGATGAGATGGAAAACGTATTTAATAAGCAGTTATTAGCCTCGTAACTGTAAGTAGAAAGGTTTTGCAAAATAGTTCAATACTTGTACGCTGCTGGAAGACCTGCGATATAAATTAATAATCAAGTATCATATTGCTATTAGAAATATTTTGTTTAGCTCGCAACGTGGCTTTAAGATTCAAACTAACGATTGCTATACAACCGTGAAAGCCTTATTTCTGTTTTTTAGCAGTCTATATTTAAAAACACGGTTGAGTTTAATGACTCCATAATGTTCACCACTCGTGCTTTATCATCACTCTTGGTAAAAGTATTCGAGTGCAATTAAAACCAAGTTTAGACTGCTTTCGATCATGTGACTCAGATGTCAAAGCTAATACAGCACTAAGGTGGCTAACAATAATCTAGTGGTTGTGTTGTCAGTTGAAAGGGCGAGCATGTTTGGTGTGATGGGGATTCGAACTCTCGACCCTCGGATTGAGAGTCAAGTGCTTTAACTACCTGGCTATGCCGGGATTCGCGTATGTTGATATTTGATGTTCTAGTAGAATTCTAAACTCTGAAGTAATTCACTGAAGTTGAACGGTTTGTAATGTTCGAAATATCTAACGTTCCTGGTCAAATTATGTAGTTTTCTGATTTATAAGTGTTAGTCACAATTATAGCTTCCGAGGCCTGTAGCACACTGACTGCTGCTAATTAATAATAACAATATTTGTCTCTCGGCGTGTCGGTTTTTATATACCAATCACTATAGAACACTCACCAAAGTTCGCTTGGCAACAGTACTGTTAATCACTAGTATTACAGACACGCCTAGTACATTGTTGATTCTTACGCTCAAGAACCTTTTACACATTTCGAGAACAGGATGGACATGTGTAACACAGTCAAGAATATACGTCACATGCCAAAACGAAAATTATATAACAAAAAACGTAGGCGCTAAAATAAATATACAACAGTAAATCCGTTATGTTATATACCAACATTCAATTAAATTCTAAATTAAAGTTAAAAGTTTCGGCTATTTAAAATCGTAATACGTTAACATACATAACATTAATAAATCGGGAACCCATCAGCGATAAATTATAATACGTAACAATGATCAGATGTTTGACCCTGCGATTTATTAGTTTTGATGGAATAAGCAAATAATTTAAGGATAAATTGGCAAACGCACGAAGTAATAACTTTTATAAATATTCTTATAAAATGTCTGTCCATATATATTTTTTTTTAGTTTCGTACCTAAGTTGACCTACATGATAATGTATTGTGCCGCCATCTATACAGTTGAAAAGATATTAAGTTGTCTTTGACAACTTTAGAAGTTGCTAAATCTTCCCTCGGCCCGACATGGCCAAGCGTGTTAAGGCGTGCGACTCCTAATCTGAGGGTCGCGGGTTCGCATCCCGGTCGCGCCAAACATGCTCGCCCTCCTAGTCGTGGGGGCGTTATAATGTACGGTTAATCCCACTATTCGTTGGTAAAAGAGTAGCCCAAGAGTTGACGGTGGGTGGTGATGACTAGCTGCCTTCCCTCTAGTCTTACACTGCTAAATTAGGGACGGCTAGCACAGATAGCCATCGAGTAGCTTTGTGCGAAATTCAAAAACAAACAAACAAACACAGACACTTTGTGTTTGTATGTATTATAATATCTTATGATTCCTCTTTTAATCTGTAATGGTGCTTGTATTTTTCAAAATTTCCAAAGTACTTGCTATAAATCTAAAAATATATAATTTAAAGACAACAAATAACAAATTCATGCCAGGAATTGAGATTCACCATCTTTCACTCCAAAAAGACAACATGACGTGCTCAGAAACTTGTGTTTATCTTCACTCTGCACTGACGAAAAAGTTAAATATAAACTAACTTGATGTAGAATAGCCTCAGAGCTAAATTTTGGTTTGGCACATGCGTTGAAATGTTGTTAAAACATGGACGATTCTGACTCAAGCCAAGAGGGAATTCGTTTCTTTTGTAATTCCCACAAAGCTGCAATAGCTGTCCCTAGTTTAGCAGTGAAAGACTACAGGGAAGGCAGCAAGTTATCACTATTCACCGCCAACTTCTCAGCTACACATTTATTAACGAATGGTACAATTTATCGTCACATCCTAGTACTTCCATAGCTTAAAGGGCGAACATATTTAGTGGGACAGGAATTCGAATCCACAATTTGCCAGTCGAGCGTCCTAACGACCTGAACATACTAGGCCTACCCAAAGCAAAAGTCGCGAAAAGACAGAATTAAAAAAAAATATATATTAAAAAAACTAACGCAAAATCCCAGAAGAAGAGGCTTCCATATGAGAGTTGAGCGATATTACTACTGTATGTGTTTGTGTGTTTCTCTTTTAGCAAAGCCACATCGGGCTATCTGCTGAGCCCACCAAGGGGAAGCGAACCCCTGATTTTGGCATATTACTACTGTAACACCCATATTTTTGTAATATAATCTTAACAAATAATTCACGTCCCTAACATAAACTATCAAGTTCTAGTTTTTAGTAACAAGTTGATGAGTTCTAAAGTTGATGAGTTAAAAATTAAAGCAGAGTTATAAAAATGTCTCTAGAATTTGAACTC
The DNA here is from genome assembly GCF_004210375.1 of Tachypleus tridentatus. Taxonomy (NCBI): domain Eukaryota; kingdom Metazoa; phylum Arthropoda; class Merostomata; order Xiphosura; family Limulidae; genus Tachypleus; species Tachypleus tridentatus. The sequence goes on along the minus strand of NC_134830.1, from coordinate 28,213,629 downwards.
AAGATTTCTTTTTAAGATTAACCACTGAGCCCAGTTATCAACAAAGCGAGCGCTACAAATAGTTGCACCCCCGGCATGGCCAATAGGTTAAGGTACTCGATTCGTAGTCTGAGAGTCGCGGGTTTGAATCTCCATCACACCAAACATACTCGCCCTTTCAGCCGTGGGGGTGTTATAACATGACGATCAATCCCACTATTCGTTGGTAAAAGAGTAGTTCAAGAGTTGGTGTTGGTGATGACTAGCTGCCTTCCCTCTAGTCTTACACTACTAAATTAGAAAGGGCTAGCGCAGATAACCTTCGTGTAACTTTGGGCGACATTAAAAACAAACAAATAAATAGTGGCTTTTATTCAAATATCTAGAAGTTGTTTGACTCTAGTTTTTGTACACGTGCATTTGGGAGATTTTTTTGAAATACATAATCCATGGTGGACCTAAAAATAATCTGACTTCGGATATTATCTTAATACTCACCATGTTTGGAAAAGGACAACCAGAAGTAAGAGGTAAAGTTTCTAACAGCGAATATAAACATATTTATGGTTTGTTTGTTTTTGAATTTCGCACAAAGCTACTCGAGAGCTATCTGTGCTAGCCGTCTCTAATTTAGTAGAGTAAGACTAGAGAGAAGGCAGCTAGTCATCACCACCTACCGCCAACTCTTGGGCTACTCTTTTACCAACGAATAGTGGGATTGACCGTAACATTATAACGCCCACTCAGCTGAAAGCACATTTATGGATTCTGCATTTCTCCCATTTGTCCCTCTCTGATTATTAAAATCTTCGTTATTGTTTTGATGTCTAATAAAAATGTATGTAATTCTATAACTTGCGCCCCAAATTGGCTCTCGTATCTGTTAACTAGCAAAAGTAGCATATTTACACGAAAACATGTCTTCGAAAACTCAAATTGTTACCCACTGAGTCTTTCACACAAGCTATTTTAAATCAGAATTATATTGAAAAAAAAATTGGGGATTTGTTGGATTGGTGCGCATAAAGCCTGAGTTTTTTCGGTTAATACACTTTATAATCAAACAAGTTGATTGTGAAACTATGACTGTAAGACTTCATTATTTTTATTTGTATATATATTTTAGTGAAAATAAATACATTTTAATACAGTTAAGTAAGCAAAATCACATGGAAGGACTGCGCTAAAAACAGCAAATCCAAACCTGTGACAAAGTACATCAATATTTTGTATCCTGGGATCTTTTTAATTAGTGCAGCGTTTCTTGTTTAATTAATTTTTGTTTCGGCTTGTTTTAAAGTTATAACAAACTAATATATATATATATAATACCCTTTTAGTTATAATTAACTTCATGTGCACTTTGCAATTAACCCGCTGTACAGAATAGCGTTTAAATCAACCAACCAAACACAGATTTTATCAAAGACAAAGCTATAGTATTTGCGTTCATACATTTAAGTGAATTAACAGAAAACGAGTGCTCGAGTAACCCCAAGAGGGTGTATGTTTTAAACAAGGTGCAGCTTTATCACAGCACACTCAACCCACGCGTTTTGAATTCATCACGTGGTATTTCAACACGTGACCTTAAATGTTCTAAGTGGTTGGTTCGGTACAAAGCAAAAGCTTGTTATCCTTTTGATAGTTTCAAATTCTTCGTTGAAACTAGCATGCGTCACATAAAGGTTTGTGTGATACTGTGCTGAAGGGTGTGCCCGGAAAAAGTTAGACAGCTTAACTACAATTGAATGTTCTTTCTTGAAATGCGTAAATATTTGGAAAGAAGTCTTTTATGAACAAATAGTTTTTTTTTATTCCTTGACTCAAAAAAGCACTCGTTGATGCAGGTTATCCTGTTCGATTCTTGGTGTTTTTTTAAGCGATACGGTCTTAAGGCAGCTTAGGGCCGAAATGTTGATTTAAGGTCCCACGGCTAGCACTTTATCGCCGTACTCCTCTTCAAATCGCTTTCCGCAGCTTGGGGCCGTCAATGTGTTATAAAAGTGACAGTCAAATTGTACTATTCGGCCTGACAACAGTTCGCGGTGGGCGGTGTTGACTATTTGCCTTCCTTCTAGTGTACAAATTCGAAATTACAGACTCTGGTGTGCATAATATCACCTTTGTGGCTTTGAGCGAAATTCCACTAACATATAAATTTTAAGAGGTTAATCCTTATTGGTTAATCTAACATAAATAATTTTCACAAATTTTTAGCTTATGAAAATGGACGGGCGAGGGTAGATTTTGTTCGTTTTTAAGAGAAAAGCTAACCAATCGGCTGTCTATGCTTTTCTCACCGCAGGTATCGAAATACCTTATAACGCCCCCGCGGCTGAAAGAGCGAGCATGATTAGTGTGAAGGGAATTCGAACCCGCAACCCTCTGACTACGTGTCGAGTGCCTTAACCACTTGGACATGCAGGGCCAACTATCTAATAAAAATACACTGCTGATCAAAATCTTAAGGCCAATGAACATAAAGAAAAAAATATGCATTTTGTGTTCTTAGACTCAACCACTTATTTCAGTAGAGCTTTGAAATATGAAAATAAGAAAAGGTGAAATAAAAATAAAAACGTTTTTAGCAGTTAACAGAAACAATGTGAAGACCAAAAAGGCTTCAATATGCTACTTAAAGAAATGAAATCAGAATTGGCAGCCATACTGGTAGCTACACTTACAGTATTAAAAATAATTTTACAACAAATAATCATTCTTTAGTTAGCTAAGCCGCGTATTTTGTTTTACCTAACATTATCCCCCCCCCCCAAAAAAAAAAGAACGAGAATCGCGCCCTGGCTAACTAGTGACTGAATATTTCTTTCAAAGTTTTTATCAATGCTATAAAAGTAGCCAGCTACCAGTTTGGCCGTCACTTTTGACGTCATTCCTTTAAGTCACGTGCTCCATCCTGTGGTCGCACTTTTATTTCACACCAAAGGTGTTTTTAATTGGGTATCACGACCGCATTTGTCAGTATATACCAACAAACCACAGCAAGTAATAAAGTGGCACTCAATATTAGCTTTAGAATCCCAACGCTACTTTTCGGCGCAGGGTTTATACTTACAGAGCCAACCAGGTTCTTTAAAATATGTATTGGTAGTTTTGTCTTCTCTAAGAAAATGTTAATAACTTCTTTATAAGTAACCCCATGGAAAGTAAATTAACAGTTTCTTGTCATCACCCCAATATAATCAGTACAGCCATCTCTATTAAGCTAATATCACGTAACACTATACATGTAAAAACGGCTGGTATGGATAGAGAAAAACCCTATGTAGAGGAGCAAACAACGTTTCGACCTTCTTCGGTCATCGTCAGGTTCATAAAGAAAGAAAGAGGTAACTGACCGATAGCTGACCACATGTTTGAAGGCGGTTGTGTAACTGAATGTAGGAATGTACATGGCGTGCTTAGATATTTGATTATATTTATTAATACAGGTATGAAGGTGTTCCTTTGTATTGGTTTATTTTGGGCTTGAGTTGTTGTATAAGTAAGGCTTCTTTAATTTTGCGTTTGTTTATGTTTGTTTCTTTATTTAGTATTTGAGTGTTTTCTATGGTTATGCTGTGTTCATTTGACTTGCAGTGCTTGAAAACGTGTGAAGGTGACTTTTCATGTTCTTTGAATCTGGTTTCCATTTTTCTACTTATTTCTCCAATATAGAAGTCGTGGCAGTTATTACATTGTATTTTATAAATAATGTTGGTGTGGTGTTTGTCAGTGTAGTTTTTACATAATATAGACCTTAGTTTTGTGCCTGGTTTTTGAATAAATTTGGTATTAACTGGAATGTCATATTTTGTTACTAGTTTTTGCCAAATGTTGGTTACTTTTCTGCTGATGTCTGGAATATACGGTTTGCAGCAGTATATGGTTTCGTGATTTTTTAGATTGTGGGGTATAGTTACCTCTTTCTTTCTTTGTGAACCTGACGATGACTGAAGGAGGTCAAAACGTTGTTCGCTCCTCTAAATTGACTTTTTCTCTATCCATACCAGCCGTTTTTACATGTATATTTTTCTCTACAAGTGGGTTTTCTCGTCACCACGGATCACGTAACACTAAATGCTCTTTGATTATGATAATTTTAATATCATTTAATAAATTTGAAAACATGAGCTAGATACTGCTATTCTAGTTGGCTTGGCTTAACCGGTACTTATGTATCTGCACGTTCTTTTATCTTATAGTTTTGGTGTTCTAAGTCAGTGGCCTTTAATTTGAATGATAAAAACTAAGAAGCGTTCTCTTTTATTGTTAAGCGAGGCTATAGTAAAAATTTCAGACAATGGGTTTCTGTGTAGGCGTACGCAAGAATTTTGGTCCAAACTAAACGGTTTTTGTTGAATAAAGTTTCACATGTGGCTTATATTTAGACAAAATTTAACATCTAATTGCACGTTTTAAAGATATATCTGTGAACTAGATTTAAAAAAAAATCTGTAAAAGTTAAATATGTTTTTATATTAAATAAATGTCCCGTAGTTTCAGTGCGAAAAAAAAAACCGGGAGAGGGGGTAAATCAAAATTTGAAAATATAGTTTTCGTTTATTTCTTAACGGTTTGCATCGAAATTTTTCATGTGAAGCTGAAATATGTTATAATTTGTATTACCACAATCTGAGCTACAGAAGGTGGAAAAATCGCTGAACTGTCACTTCTGTTTATAACACACAAAGTGTAGCAGCCTGCAGTCTATTGTGGCCGAATGGCACACAATCGTCTGTCTTGATTTATTTGTGATATGTATGCAATTGACAATACCATTTTGTTAAATATGTGGCTTCTAATTAATTATATTAAAAGTACATATATTACTGTTGTTTTATTATGGTGTGATAATAATGAATTTTGTTCAGTTCATTATAAGATATGAGAATCAAGCATTGTTTTATTACCTTTTTATTTAACAGTTCATTATAAGATATGAGAACCAAGCATTGTTTTATTACCTTTTTATTTAACAGTTCATTACAGGTTGGGTTTTCTTATTTTGTTCATCGAGGATCTTAAATATTTATCATGAAATGGTATTGTTTTAAAAAAATCACAGAACTAATTATTGCTGTTTTTCTTTCCTTTTTTGTCTGATTATTCTGTACTTTTAAATCAAGTATAAAAATGTTGCTTAATATGCCTGCGGTGATACCGTGGGATTCACGACTTCCTAGCAACAATTGGAGCATTTGAGGGGTGACCGTAACACACCCTTTCATAATTTAAGTATCTGTGAGAGCCTCGAGCACACACTGACCGCTTTTTTGTTTTTATGTTGTTCTCGCATGATAACGTTTTTCTTGAGCTCAGCTTATCCAAGCACGTGACTGGTGCGTTACGAGCAGTGTTGTGCTGGGGATTGACATGGCAGGAACCACATAGTAACGTTCGTTGTAAGACGCCGCTGTGAAGATCACAGTTTTAGTTTTTCTGTTAAGTACAGTGATAATGCTATAGTTAGTTACGGCTCGGATCTTCGATCGGTCAGTTTCAAGAACGGTAGGTGAGCATATGTTTGTTTCTTTTGTCATGTATTTCACGGATCTAAATGTAATGTATTTCCAGAATATAGTTTTAAATTGCTGGACAGTTGAAACACTTTATACAGCAACTTAAATAAAAAAATTGAAGGCAAAGTTTTCAAAACTTTATTTCCCTCTATTTTGTTGTTGTTGAATATTTTATTATAGAGTCCAGGATTTATTATTTTAATAATAACAACATAGATAAAACTGTAAACACTGAATCGTGTTAAAAGCAAATCGTCAGAGTCAGAATAATTTTTTGTTAAAATTATACTCGCATTAAAATTAGTGTTGTTTTACATTAAAGGTTGTATTTTAGTAGTAGTATTTCATAATGTGACTAGTTTAAGAAAATCTTAGTTGTATATATATTGGAAACGTTAAAAGCTTTATAATTGTTCAATGTAGCGTTGTCACAGTAATCATTTATCATCTTGTGTGATTTGTGCTTTGCTGCCATCTAGTGTACTAAACGATGATTATATTCTCAATGTTTCTAAGGTTTGGGATGTGAAATAGCGAAATTCTAAATAACAATGATTTTAACATAAAACGATGGAAATCATCAAAGGTAAGTTCCTATATTCATTAAGACATGGTGTTTTTTGTTTTACAAGTTAGTGAACAAATTAAAATAAATTTACGCCATAAACTTATCTATTGACAACATTAATTTGCCCTCTTCAATCCGACGGAATCGAAACTGTATTGTTAAAACCGTTTTTATTTAAGTATATTTATTTTACTATAATTTTTGTGTAATATTTTTAAAAGTGAGGAGAGATACAAGTACCATATTATGGTACTATATTTTTGACAGGTTACTATTACATTCTTCATAATGGTGTTGACATACTTGTTTCAAGTTTAAGAAGTTAAATAGGAATTCTGTTGTATCGTTTGTTTCCCGTATTATTTTAACATGTGGGTGAATTTTGGAAGTTTGTTGTGTCATGAACCTGTCCTATTAAATCAGCCAAATAGCAACATCTGAATTAGAAAATAGTTTAACTTTCTTAATATGAATAATGACAAAGTACACGAATCCATCCATTGTTAGTTTGAAATGAACCTGAAGCTCCGTGAACGTTTTTGTAAGCCATGTTTGATTGTACATTTTGATTTTATCGTGTTGAGTGATGATGCGTTAATTAGACGCGTTTTTATTCGTGACTCCACAAACATCTTCTGATTCTTGAAGTTTATCATATAATAAATAAGTAGCAGCAAAAAATTATAATTTATTATTTTTATTTTATGTTTTGTTAGTTGTTTAAACCGAAACGTTCAAATTACTCCGAGATGTCGAGTTTTTTTATTTGCAGTAATTTTCCTTGCATTTTGTTTGGTTACAATTATTACTTACTTAACATTAACTGGGTAGTAGAACATTTTCACTTTTATCATAGTTTGCGTTTACATTGGCTTATATACAGGGTGGCCCGTAAATCCCTACCCATCCATATATCTTATGTATCCAGTGTATCTGTGTACTGTCATCAGTATTCTTGCACTCGTGTACCCACTTACTTGTCACAACACGCTCTTCAAGTGTAAATGGACTTGCATCGGTCATATTGCTTTGAAAAAAAAGAGAAACAAATTTATAATACATGCGTAATTGAATATAACATAACACATGAATGGGTAGGGACTTAGAGGCCACCCTGTATATATTGCTGAGTAACACATCTTACCATCGTTTGCATTTTCTTGGTTGTATAAATCTTTGAATCCAGAGTGCGCGCTCTGCTAGTTAATAATTAAGTCCATATTTGATAATTATAGAGGTTTCAACTCCAGGTTGTGAAACTGTTTTTCACGTGATTGAGATTTGCAATAACCAAACCTGGAGACGCGATTAAGTATGTATAACATAAGTGATTACCATAAAACGTTAATATTAGGCCTACTATATTTTTAAACACGACGAATATGGATATGATGATTATATAAAGGTTGAAATATTAATATAAACTATTCTAATAAGGGAAAGGATGAATGTTGTGTGTAAAGTCTACATTAGGCTTAAAACTAGTGTCATGACACTTGACTATAATTATGCTTCGCCAGCTTGTAAAAGGCGTTCACACAGCATATAATTAAAATAACTTATCAGTCATGTTTCAGCTTGTAGTTGAATAACTTGTGTTTATATGAAACATTCGGCGAAAGATGACGCTCTTGAGACTATGGTCGAGCAGTAACTAACACTGGGTCACTTCGATTGAGATTGTTTATATATATAGCGTACAAGTTATAACCGCGAGACGTAATTCAAACATCCAATGACAAAAGAGGCATTGTTGGCAAAGTTAACGGATATGGCCCTTAAGTGGCGATCACATAATGCTGTTACAAGGGTAGTGACTTTATTTACAATCTACTAAGCTTCAAAATTGTTGCAATTCTTTATAAAATATGTATCTAAACCCTGAGTTTTAGAACAACTTTATTCAATACGTACTAACTATTACAGCTCGTCGTGCGTAATATCCATTTATAAGTCGTTCGCACACTATATAAAACTGAGCACTATTACTAACTAAATTGAAGGGTTAACCCACTAGCTACACTTCGGGAAAGCGTTTCTTAAGTGTTCAATGTTTCAAGTGATTATAATTCTTTCCTTTTAATAGACGTGTCTTGCTTCTTGTCATGTATTAAACCTGGGAGCCTACTTTTGTTATCCTGACACTTGTGGTTAAAAAAAAAGACACGACGAGAGATATAAATAAACACTACCAGAAATAATGCATAAGATTTGCCTCTTTGAGCAATAGTAATTTTATTACTTAACTCTGTAGATGCCGATTTACAAGCTGTAACCAGCAATATATAACTTCAGAAACTGCAAGTGCTTAAAATCACTTCGTACAATTTAAACATGCAGAGAATATTCAGAGTAAATAGTTCTGTTAAGCCTTTTTTTCTTTCTGTAAACCCGAAACAAGCCGTAACCTTTACAAAAAAAAACACACAAAAAACGTGTATTCCAATTGTTCATCTTACAGCTATTATTACTTTTTACACTTTACCAGTGTGCTTACACGTGTTAGTAAAAATTGGATACTCTAGCGCATGCGCATCGGTGAACCAAATGTGCTCCACTTGTACGGGTTCTAATTAGTTTGCCAGAGGCCTGATGTTTTACATCATTAGATGCACTTGTTAACTTGCATATCAGTCTTATTTGCCCAGTGTGAAAAGGGAACACGTGCCAGTCGCAGCCAGATATAATGTCGTTTAGTTATTTGGTGCATCGATTATATACCAGAAACAAGAATTAAAATGTGGCGTATTTCTCGGTACAGGTTAACGTTTGCTACACCTGAGTTCCATGAAACGACGACAGGTGGTCAAGAGTAGTCTTTACAGAGCTTTCATTGGATATATTTTTATTTCATAGAATACGTATCACCCAAAATTTAAGCGGTTTTGTACGTAAAATAATCTCAAGTTGGAAAACGAGCAAAATAACTTTTGTTAAACAAATATGTGTTAAAAATGATAGCATTTTTTCGTCGTAGACTGTCTCTTTCAAGGTAAGTAAGCTTTATACTGTCGTTCGTTTGTTTTTGTAAAAATACTAGTGAAGCGTGTAGTTTACTAAATCAAGCGGAATAACAAGCGTTGACTCTAATAATAACAATGAAACAAATGAGATCCCAGACTTTAGACCATGTAAACAAATAAACGTTTAGCGTCCGGAGTCGTTTAGAAAGTAAGGAGGTCCATTTTTTTTTAATGACCTCTTTGAAAGTTTCCGCTTTTTTATATTTGCTTATTTTCAAAGGATCCATATTAAATTGAAGGCTTCTTTTCGTCTCATTTTTTCGTCGAAATGACAAAAGTTATGACAAAAAGGACGAAATAAATCAGTTTTATTATCTTAGTTTTTATTCAAAATTCTTCTTTGCATAATCAAGGAAGATAATTCAAAAAAGTAGGGGGAGTTGACTACAAAAAAACGAATTTGACACTGACGCTAAAGTTGGCCTTGACTTAGAAGTTCATAGAGTGGTTGAAATTTTGTGCCGGTATCGCTCTCTGAAGCAGGGGTTTTTGTTATTGTATTCGCCACTTATACTTTAGTTTTCTTACGGTATTTAATAAACTCTACTGATGTCCAACAATATAGTATTCAGTATTAATTCACTACGCTCGAGTTACAACATACGTTAAAATATTTACACTTTCTTTTCGGCATGCTTAATGGGTTCGTACAGCTTGAGTACTTTGAGTGTTTACAATATGATTCTATAAGAAGCCATTGTATTATGTTTTCCACTCTATTACTATATACGGTAAAGTACATGATTATGAATGTGTACGTTTTAAAACCAGTAGACGTGTAACTTGCTATTGACAGTAGACAGTCAGTAGACAAGGGACCTGCAAAACTGCAAATTGTCTTAAATGTAAAGCCTCCATTGGGGTGATTTTTTTTTTTTTACCTTGCGTGTGTACCGCTCGTACTTTCGGACGTGTAATTTAAATGTGTTACTTTAATTTTAACGTAGATAACATGGTAAATAATCTGACTTAGCAACTATTTTCATCTCACAGACACAATATTCTGTTAGTGTGTCCTTAACATATATTGACAAGAAATACAAAAACTGTCGATAACAAGACGCAGGGCTGTATTAACAAGTTTAATCATTTAATATTTTAATAAACAGTTAAACGCGTATATAATTATCGCTGTACGTACATTTATATTTACTTTTGTTGTTTTTAATACGGGGAGGTCGAAGCTCTCGGGTTTTGATTTAATGATACTGAACTTTATCGATAATTTTGTGGCCATCAGTGCTTGACTGTTTGTAGTCACGTGAAACTTGTTCTGTTATTGAAATTAACTGGATAAGTCGCTGCTCAACAATAACAGGAGGTTCGATAAGAAATGTATTGCATATTGCAGAACAATGCTGAATTAATATCGACCGAGTTTAAGAGTAACGAACTGGGCACAGTGTGCAGTACACTAATAACGCTATTTATTAAAAGCAAGACGAAAATAGTGTGTACTTGCTACTTATTTCTTCTTTTACTGTATCAGAATCCAAAGTCAAACGTGACCAGTGCTAATTATGTGTGTGTGTGTGTGTGTGTGTGTGTGTAAAATAAATACTGAACTGGGTGAAGTGGCGCTGTTTTTCAAAAAAGAACAGTGAAGCAGCTCCAATGAGCCCCAGTACTCATTACTAGTGAGTGTCATCAGAACTTTACTCCTGAACAGAACTGTCTAGATACCCGATTTTTAGCCTCAAATCAATCTTTGTTTTTCCTGGTGGTACTACTACATGATTTGATTTGTTTTGAATTTCGTGTAAAGCTACACGAGAGCTATCAGCACTAGCCGTCCCTAACTTAGTAGTGTAAGACCAGAGGGTATCTGCGTGTTTCTTGTAATAAAGCCACATCAGGCTATCTGCTGAGTACAAAAAAACTAGAGGGAAGACTGCTAGTCATCACCACCCACAGCCAACTCTTGGGCTACTCTTTTACCAACGAATAGTGGGATTGATCATAACATTATGACGCCCCACTGCTGAATCGATGAACATGTTTGGTGCGACGGGGATTCGAATCTGCCACCCTCAAGTCGAGTGCCTTGACCAGCAGGCCATGCAGGGTTGATCACCGCATGACTGGACATTTTCGATATTTGTTGACTTCGCCTAATTATCATCATCCATAGTGAAGAGGGTGAAACCAAATATGATGAAGCAAGTTGTTTCGGAAAAAATGTTGACTATCTTGGGTCGTGCTTTTCTTGTATATATTTAGAAGTAAATAAAACGACACGTTTTCTTTCTGTACAATCTTGTTTGTTTTCGTATATTAAGCTTTACAAATATTCCTATTTTTGAGTAACTAGTCATTTGGTGAAGTTTTCTGGATTCGGGAACACTTTTAACGAACTCTTTCAACGTATAAACCACATGATTACGAACATTGTGTACAGTCAAAACTTGTTTAAAAAAAAAATAGAAAATCGACCTTTTAGTTTTGATTAAACTAAGCTAGAAATACCGAAAACTGAGTATGTTTCAAACCATAATCCTGTGTGTACAATATACACACTTTGGTGTGCGAACGTAATGACGATGGTTCCCTATAGATTTTATTTTACAGTCAACTACAAGTTACACACACAGCCCATATATTTGGTGTATATTCACTTCAGAGTTTTATGAGGCAGATTGGAAGTGAAGAAGCCGGAGGTTTATTTGATCGAACGTAACGAGAGAAGGTACCCTAGGGTCCAGGTACCCTGCAGACACACCCATTACGGCTAGGGTCCAGGTACCCTGTAGACACACCCATTACGGCTAGGGTCCAGAGTTTGCCTTAAAGTTCTGGAGGCTCTTGGGTTCTGGATTAAATTTTGTACTTTCTCATGCGTTTCCTGAATAATTTTTCTAATTTTACTGCAACAAATCTAAAAGTGGGGGCTCCACTCTTATCCCGCGCTTCGTACGTCACTGCACTAGGTTTTGTGCATCAACATTACATTTGAAACTCCTCCATCTTGTTAACTTGGACTCTCAAGTTACTGGCTTGTGGGTTATACGATGTTGTTCACTACTTATGGAACTCGTGTACTATAAAAATGAAGTACAGGTGTCTTTTTTTTTTTCATATTCCTATTATATTGACTTGCTATTGTAGCAAAAAACCCAGAGCTGTGTACAATAGCATTGAAAAGCTGTTTTATATCTCGCAGGTCTCCTTGTCAAAGCTTTTCGTTTAATAACAGAATTCTTCGGTCCGGCATAGCTAAGTGGGTTAAGACGTTCGACTTGCAATGTGAGGGTCGCGGGTTCGAATCCCCGTCGCACCAAATATGCTCGCACTTTCAGTCATGGAGGACGTTATAATGTTATGATGAATCTCATTTGTTGGTAAGAGAAGTAGTCCAAGAGGTGGTGATGACTAGCTAGCTGCCTTCCTTCTAGTCTTACACTGTTAAATTAGGGACGGCTAGCGCAGATAACCCTTTGAGTAGCTTTGCGCGAAATTAAAGAAAAAACAAACCAGAATTCTTCAGACACGCACCATAATATTTTAAGTCATGGCTTAAACACTAAAAACTGGCAAACTGTTGGAAACCATGTTATATGTAATTAACTTTATTTCTTTATAACAGTTCTTAGACCTATTGGCTTTTCTATAGTTCGCCACCTTTCGGCGTATAAACCCTGATCCTTATACTGCATCATACCAAGTAACTTTTTATTTATTTTCTGTGTAATATACATAAGGGGCAGCAGCGAAAATTTAATGGGTTTAATTACCATATTAGTAATAATACTTTGTGTGTTTTTTTCATGACGATTGTGTTTTTAAGGATTGTAACCGGTAAAGTCGTGGATCCACAAATACTTTTTGCGCCTATAGTTTAAAAAGCCGACAGGGTCTACCTATCTGTAGTTCTAGACATGAAATGAGAAACACAAAAGGCGTGAAACATCGCTAACGGCACTGCTTCTGCTTCTTTGTTGTGCTAAAAATATCAAATGATAAATTTGAGATAAAGCTTTGTTTAATTTTTTCATCGTAAGAAACGTTAAACTCTGGTCAAGCATAAACAAAAATTGATTTAGATGGCTGTTATTTTATTCGAAACACGATTTTAGGTACTGAGGAAGCTTAAACGCCTGGAAAAGAACATTTAAGCATGACGAAATAGTTCGACACTTAATGCCACTTATCGCACAACACACTTTGGTAGAAAGTGTTCGTGTGTGTTTTTTTCTTTAGCAAAGCCACATATCTGCTGTATCCACCGAGGGGAATCGAAACTCTGAGTTTAGCTTTGTAAGTTCTCGGGGCACGTGGTAGAAAGTGAACGTGAAGAGCCTGGTGTGTCCTGGTGATTAGCTATGAATTCGAGAGTTCATGGTTCGTGGCACATTGCCACAAAAACCCGCTCCGCACTTCTGACCGTTGGTGCGCTATAAGAGATCAAATCCTATTAGTCAGATTAGATGTACTTCCGCATGATCCAGGAAAATGTTCTGTTTCAAGAGTAAATTGAGATATAACAAACTTTTTTTTTTTAATTTTGAAGTTCGTGTTTTTCATTCTCCCTTCCCCCCGAAAGCCGCATGGAGATGCCATCTGTTTTAACCACTTACACAACGATATAGTTGTGTGTTGTCTGTCGGTCAGTCAGTAGACACTAAAACTAGATATATGTGGAGGATTCCCGAAAGTTTTGTTTCAATAAAAATCAAAATTAGGATTAATACATTTTTATTTCTTGCTTTTTAAGTTCTGTATCATCTTGTGTTGTAGCTAACAGTGCATAATTATTCTCTCTATTCACGACGTGCTCACGTTTTACTGACGTCACGATAGTTCAAATTACTGCATTAAGCCTCCCTTGTTTGGCGTCCTTTTAGTATTTATTGGCTGACTTACAGACAACACGCTGGTGTAATGTGGGAGGGTTAAAGCAGGTGACCCATCTAGGCGACTTTCGACCCCCTTTCATGAAAAGAAAAACCCAAGGACTATCGCTGGTAGGTGATTTGTTTCATTACCTGATTTTGTTGCTTAATTTTGCGCAAAGCTACAGCAGGGCTATCTGCACTAGTCGTCCCTAATTTAACAGTGTAAGACTAGAGAGAAGGCAGCTAGTCATCACCACCGCTTGGACTACTCTCTTTCCAACAATAGTGGGATTTATCATAACTTTTTAACGTCCCCACGGCTGAAAAAGCGAGCATGTTTGGTGTGACAGGGGTTCGAACCTGTGATTCTCGGATTACGAGTCGAGTGCCTTAATCACCTGGCCATGCCAGGCACACCTTCATTACCTGTAGTCTAGCAGTTTATATTCAGGGCGGCTATGCGCAGATAGTTTATTGTGTAACTTTGTTAAAAAAAATTCTGAATCGGGGCTTTGATAGCGTTCAAAATACATAAGATATTATCTAAGTGAAAATATTTGAATATTCGAAATTACACATTGAAATGTTATGGAATGTTGATTAGTCAGTTTAAATTATTTGAAGGACATATTTTTATGAATATATATTTAACTGTACAAATTTATATACTATTTTTTGTACTTATTACAAAAATATTGAAATTAGTATACTTTTTTTTGTAGTCTGTATCAAAAGATTTTTGTCTTCATATTTCTGAACCACAAATTTGCTTAATAATTCAGGTAAACTTGTCGAAGTTCACATAACAAGGTTTATAATTTTGTACTTAATAACCGGAAGTCAAAAATTAAGACTTTTAAAACCGGAAGTAGAACTTTAATTAGTTAAACGGTTGTTTTCGTTCTGTTTTCACGCATGTAGGAACACTGAGGACAATAACATTAATTCGGATGGTTATGGCCGCCGGAGACGTCGAACGCGTAGTATGAACGAACCACAAAGCGTTGGAAGTATGGAAACAGATACCGTTCGTAACACAAGTTCACCGTCAAGTCTAAAGAACAACGGAATGAACGGGGATGTGCCTCAGAAATGCAGTAAAGAGGATTTGGCGCTCTTAGCGAGACTGGAACAACAAAACAAGTAAGATGGCGTTTAGGGGCGTTATGGTTTGACTTTTTGTTTTCTTTCTAATCGGTTGCTTGTTGAACCGTTTCTGTAACCAATAAAATTTTGACTTTGCGATTACGAAGTTAACTGTTGATGTCTCGTTGTGGAACTAACACGGATCATAACTCTGGATGAATTCGCTTTTTTTTTCGGTTTTGACTGTTCATTTGTTCATTGAAAGGTAATTATATTATTAAAATAGTCCCATTTGTGAACATCTAAAATATTTCTGATATACTGACGTCAACTTAATCTTCACGCATGCTCTATTTGTGTCTTTTACTGTATGCTTTGAAACGTACGAAGTTTTACATTGTCATATCTACTGGGTGTATCCTGTAATATAGTCAAACTTGAACTTCGGTAGAATATCGACACGTCACGTGAGGCAGTATAAATAAAACCAGGTATAAAGTGAAACAAGAAACAATGGCTTAGAGTAGAGGTTAGGAAATATTTGAACCGGTTAGGGCCTCGAATCGAAACACAACCGGTTGTCCGAGTCATCGTAACGCCCCTACTGTGTTTTTATTCTTATTTATTATGAATGTCAGGTTCATTATAATATATAGCAAATCACTTTTATACTGCAGATGGGTAGATATTTGCATACTTTAAGAGCTGCCTTCAAGTCATAAAATGCTACATCTTTGAATGTAAACGAACTGAAGGTTAGTGATCGTTATATTTGGTTGAACGTGATTGTTGGTATTGTGTTCATATTTATTAAGAGAAATTCGTATAAACGACTGAAACCATTACATAATAAACAGCAGTACTGTAATAACTGAGTTTGCAAATCTGTTAATCCAATACAAAGCCATGTTTTTTGCACCTTTCATTCATGTGTTTCGTATACGTTTCCACATTTGTTTACCAATCGGCACATTTGATACTGATAGGATGACATGAAGAAGGGTGTGGGAGTTTGAGCCCCTCATCTCTACATAAATAAACGTCAATATTTGTCTATCTGTTCCTTAAGACATTCTACATTTCTTGATAATGGGCACCCAACTTGACAATGATACAGGATGGCATGGGAAAGGTCGTAAGGGAGGGGTTGGATCTCCAATCTAATTAAATATTGATAAATTCTAAGAGTTTCTTTTAGTATTAATACCTTTGTGTATTTTAATTCCTCTTTTAATATTTATGTTAAGAAAAAATTAAATAGAAATTGCTATCTGTTGTTACGAACGATTTTGTTTTATATCACCTATCCAATGGAAGGGGTACTTCAGCTAGTTGTTTATAAAACACTAACAGTATTAAAAATGAAACGTATATTCTAGTAGTATCATCTTCCGATTAAGTAGTTTTGAAATATGTTCACTGAGTTCCACTTTTATTTCACGCGAAAAGTTCTTCCAACAGCTTGCTTTATTTATTGGAATATTTAGTAAATCTACTAAATCAATTTTTTTTCTGTTGCTCAGCGCTCACTAGGACTAGTTTCAAAATGTACGCTTGTAGTTATTTCTTGTTTCTAAATATGCGTTGATGTTTTCTCATCAGTATAAATATGCGTTTTCTAATTAATAATTATTCGGTAGAATTTCAAGTTCCTAAAACACGAAACTGAACATACCAGAAATGAATTTTTACAAATATAGGTGATATAGTAAAAGTGTGAAAACTTTTATTCCAACCATACTTTAACATTAGTTCTCGAATAAGAGAGGGCGCTAGAACGTGAGTAATATTTTAATAAATGCACTTTATAAATATATTTTCACAACTATAAAGTTAGCAAATTATTTAATTGTAAAATTATTCTGTATAAGCGTATAATAAATTGCAATGAAACAAAGTAGCATTATTTTTTTAAAATTTAAACATACGAATGAAAGGGCTTATATTTTCCATAAATGTCTGTCTGTATAGCATTATAGTAAAATAGTCAGAACTGCCTTATTAGCAAACGCTAAGGGGAATCTTTTAACTCTGTTGTTAGAGCGCTTGCCTAGTGTGCTAAAGGTCTCGAGTTCAAATTCAAAGCGAGGAAACATGTTCTGGAAGAAAAAAACAAAACAAAAAACGCATCGGTGCACAACCTAAAGTTGTCCCACGACCCTAGAGCTAAGCATGACTATAGGCCATGTTTGTGAGCGGGAAAGTGGTTTTACGATATGTATCACGAAACTAAAACAGTCTCTGATCGACACATTGTTGCTACAAACCAGTTCTGAATGAATAATAATATCCTAAAAATAAAGGTTGTGAAAAGATTACTGGTGTTTCTTCTACATTTTCGGCATTGGTTGCTTTAGTAAACTTAGCGCAATAATAATAATAATTGATACAGGGGCGTTTTCCTGTGAAAAAAGGTGGTATGTCTCTGTGAACAATTACTAATAATGGCTCAGGTTTCTGGCTTAAAATTCCTCACCCATTCAAATAACGGTGGACCAAATGTGGCTCAGTGATTAGTGTGCCACACTGTGGATCCTTGGTTCGCGACTCGTTGCAGCCATAAAGAAATCTCGACCCTTACTGTCTTTACAAGTGGTGGTCGACTTCCACTGTTTAGTTTAGTCGTCAGTGAGTCGACGCTAATGTTGACCGCAGCCTTTCGTCTAGTCCAGCGTTTTTCAAACTGTGTCATGACTTCGAAGTTTGGTTGCGTCTTTCAAGGGCGTCACAAACACTCACGGGATTTTAAAATGGACATCGCTTAATTACTTCAATATTAACTTTAATTTATCAATACTAATGTTTCTGTAATGATGCAAGACGAGAGGACCGTGTAGTAATGGTTGTTGTTGGAAGGGAATTGGAACGCTATGAACTCTTGAAAACTGCTAATCTAGGCTATCATTTCCAAAGTATGAGACGTGTAGTGCAGTTAGCCTTCATGTAACTTTGCAGAAAGTTCAACAAATAGCATGTAAAGGTTTATTTTTATTTACATTATTTGTACATTTTTCCGTCTTCATGTTATATGTAAAGTCTGTTCCTTTTCAAGTAAACCTCAACATGAGTAATTCGAACAAATAATGCCTTTAAGTACGAGGAAATTTGGAAATCGTGAATTGTATGACCAGGAGCAGCGAAAACCATACAAACATTTAGAACGGTCAAGATTTAAATGTGTAAACACCAGACGCGAATTTTCAGTAAAGCAAGGAGTTGTACAACTATCCGATTTAGACTTTTTACGACAGTGGTAAATTTATCTCTGAGGTCGACAGCAAAATGAATAATGGATTTCTTCATACCTTAGCACTGTGCATAAGAATCCTGGAAAACCAACAGGTAATCCTGAAGAAGTTCTGAAGACTCATTTTATGAAAAAAAAATGCATTTTTTTACAAGTTTATTTTCATTTTACTAAAAAAAACTAGTTTTGTTAATTTTTTCATCACAAAATAAACATCAGCTGAAAGACGTTACTAACAACATCATAGCGTAGAAAATATATTAGAAACGTGAATACTACGGTGAACTATTTTTACCTTGATTTAGACGTATGTGTATATGCACATAATATCTACTTTTACTTTTAATAGAAACAAAGCTTCAATAAAAATGTTTTACTCATAAATAAAACATTCTATGGTAACAAAGTAACGGAAATCGTGAATCTAATTAAATTGCAAATAACGTTGTCATTTATTTTTGTACTAATTTCAACTGTGATCGTAAAACGAACTTTTATTTTGCCTTAAGACAGTTTTTGTCAAACCTATTTATTCATAAAGACAAACACGTTCTTCAGTGAATTACAAATTAGGTAAAATTTATGAGAATTGTTTTACTTTCCAAAAACAAAGTGGTGTCGATAGACTCTGTGATGCTGGTATTCGCTTCTGTATGTTTGAAACCTTATCTTTATATCAGCATCTAACTCTAAAGAATGCCATAGTACTTTTCTGATCCAACTTTCAACCCTTAACAACACTTTTAATAGTAATTGTTATATGTTTTACTTCTTTCATTCTACTGAACAAGTGAGCCTGACATGGCCAGGTGGTTAAGACACTCGACTCGTAATGTAATAGTCGCGGGTTCGCATCCCCATCACACCAAAAATGCTCGATCTTTCAGCCGTGGGGGCGTTACAATGTGATCATCAAACTCACTATTCGTTAATTAAACAGTAGCCCAAGAGTTGGTGGTGAGTGGTGACTAGCGCCTCCCCTCTCGTCTTACTGCAAAATTAGGCACGACTAGCGCATATCGCCCTCGTGCGGCTTTGCGCAAAATTCAAAACAAACAATTTGAACAAGTGCTTCAGAGAAATATTTTACATCACTGAAACTGCGTAGGATTAGTAGGAAAGCTTATAGATGGCGCATCATCATTATACAGTAGCAGTAACCACATCAGTGTTCGTGTTGTCAGGAGGATCGGCTGACCTTTTGAGCTGTTCACTCATTATCAATCTCTCTCAACAGAAAAGCCCGAAAGAAGCTCAATCGAAATGTTGAGTAAAGATCTGATCTATAAATTTTATTTATTCATAGTCGGGTTGTGCTCTAAGATTGGATAATCAAATTGGAATATGTTCTTTATCTTGCATATGATGTATTTGTAGTGCTCTGGTTGCTTTTTGCAATTTTCCTATTTGCATGTTAGTAGATTTATCATTGTTTACTCTGCTAAGGTATTTAAAAATACTTTGTTCAGAGTAATACTTTATTTCCTTTCATTAGTCGTTATTGACTAATTTAACAGATTGATGGAATTTGTAGCAAATGTCACCAGCAGTCTGTTTCTCCATGCTTAATCTATTTCAAAGCGGGGCTCCCCTTTAACACTCCTCTTTTAACACTGAGAATGCTTAATGCGTAACTTAAAGCCTTCACCTACGGGTCCTGTGACTAGGAGAAAACGAACATATTTATGTATGGAGTCACCAAAGTCAAACACATGTACTCCCTCGAGTTGGATTCCTGAACCTTTTGATCTTGAATTCCTGTAGACATGCGGTTTTGGGGTGCCCCCTAGAGTCAGTCGATTGGTTCACTTGGGCTAGAGTCAACCAAGTACCAGTGTTGGACGTTCTCAACAGGTGTTGTGGATATTGTGTCTGATGTTGGTGTTTTAAGTATAGTACTTACGAAACCCTGGTGTTGCTGCACTGTTCTTGTCTGGCATTGCTGTGCGTCCTCTCCTATGGCTTCACGGTGGGTGGAGACAGTGGGAACTGAAATATTCTTTTATTATGGATACCCTCTTTCATGTAAAAAATTACAAACAGGAGAAAAAAACATTATCGGAAAAAGACAATGTAAAGACGACAGTTATACATTCACCATCAAATTCGGACTCAACACGTCATTCTGCATTCAATATCAAGGATACCTTTAGAACAGATCTCCCCTTTTTCATTCAAAAGGGATTAGATGAGCTTGCTGGTTCTTTCAAGTCAGTAAGGAAGCTGCACACATGAGACATTTTGATGGAAACATCTTCACCACAACACACCTGACTGCTTCTCAGTTCAAAGAGCATTGGGAATATACCCATTGAGGTTACTTCTCATGTTACCCTGAATTCCTCAAGAGGAGATATTTTTGAGAGGGCCTTAAAGAACATTCCCGAGTCGGAGATCCTTCCTGGTTTTTCCAGCCAAGACGTTTCTGTGGTGCGTCAAATCTTTAGTCGCAAAGACTAAATTATAATGCCTATTAATGTTCTTATTTGGGCATTTGCATCACCAAGCCCACAAGCCACAGTCAAGGAAGGTTATCTGAACTGTTAGGTACGGCCATACATTCCCAACTCTCTTGGATATTTCTAGTCCCTGCACTTTGGTAACTCGAAGATATCATGTCATGGTTCTTTAACATGTGCTTGTTGTGGTGGCGAAGACCGTGATGCCTACGAGTGCGAAATGAAACCACAGTGTATTAACTGTAATGGTTCACACTCCTCTTATTGTAGTTCTTGCCTTAACTGCGTGGAAAAGAAAGATGTACCATGCTTGAAGATTGAACAATATCTCTTACTCAAAGACTCGGAAGTTATTGTCCCCTCCTCTGGACATATTCTAATGCACCCCATTCCCCTTCCACATTGGGGACACAGACTGATCTCTCCTTGTTTCCAGCAAAGTCGTTTGCAAAACATCTGAAGAGTATTTTGTCATCATTTTGGTTAAAGTTGACGAGTCTACGTTTACTCCCATCTGTCCCTGCCACTCCTTCTGATAGCTGAGCTGTGCAGGTCTACTTCCATTGGCTTTTGATTTGAGTGTTTCCTTGGGTCCATCTTCTCCAGTCCCGATATGCAAAACGATTATTCATTCACGCCCTCATTTGCTGGAATCTTCGTCCACAGACAAAGACCTGCCTACTCGACCCCAGGGCAGGATCTATGGAGGTCAATAGAACTCTATCCCATGAAGAAAAAAAAACATGATCGAAAACAGAAGGGCTCCCCATCCCATTCTCATCCACATAAATAAAGATGGCCACTTTAGTAGTGTAGAACTGTCTAGGTTTTCGAATATATATGGTATTCAGAATTTGATTTTTATCATCCTCTGTGTTTCTTTGCAAGAAATGTTTCTGAAATCTGTTGATGTAGTCTCCTTTTAGTAGTTTTCTTTGTATATAAATGACAGCTTACAGGGTGGACGAGTACATGGAGGGGTGGCACTGTTGGATGATCAGCATGTGCACGCCCTGTCTGTCACTTGACACACCTTTTAAAGGCCGTAACCATCCGTGTTTCCTTGTGTCGTATCATCGCTATTTGTTCTCTACCTGTTTTCTAAAGAGACCTATAACCTGTCGGACCTTGAGGCCTTCATTGAACAGTTATTCTCCTTTTCATAGAGCATCTTCTCTCGAATCACAACCTTTCTCGCTTCAATACTGTTTTTAGTTATTTTCATGCACCTCGTCAGTCTGTTTACATCTACTGATCTCTATTTGCCCCTCTTCACTTTTCTTGGAGGGTTTATGGTGACCTCACGGTGCAGTGATAATTTTCCTGTCATTTTGAGAGACATAATGTCCGTGTTGAATACCAACCGACCCGCGTGGAAGTTGGACGAGGCCAACTGGCCCTCTTTTTCACTACTCTCTCAGAACTTGATCCTGCCGTCGTCTGTTAGCCATCGATAGACTATTGTGTGGCAGCAGTGACTCGCTGTGTTGTCCAGGCAGCTGCTCACTGTATTCCTAAACTCTCGACACGTTTTTCACGGTATCCTTATCCATAGTGGAATTTTGCCTGCCACATGCCAGAAGGCTCGAAAACGAGCCTAGGATACCTTTCATAGGTATACTACACTTTTGAACTATATTGGTTTTCAGTGTGACCATGCACATGCCTGACAGGTCAGATGTAAAAGCTAGGAGAAATCTTGGATTAAGTCCACAACTAGCACCTCTTTTAAAGTCATACGGGACAAGATTCGAAAGGTTAGTGGGTAGTATACTTTTGCCTCTTTAGATCGTGCTCTTCAGCAGCCAGGAATTTACTGATGCTCAGAGAATCGTTGACAATCTCGACGAAAGCTTTTCTCGTGCATCTAGCACTTGGGCTTTATTCCCAACTTCTTAACCATCAATACTTTGGAAGAGTGATTGCATCTTTCCTTTCAGGCTGATTGTCTCTATAACTAATTGCCCATTTACACTGTTGGAACTCAAGCTTGCCTCTCTTGCTATTCTTCTGATTGCTTTTAACCAGATATAGCAGAACAGTTTCTGATACTTGACACCAGACTATTGTCCTCTCTTTTTACTAAGCTTGGAAAGGAATCCAGAATTCCTCCAAACTACCGTCCAATTGCTTGACGAAATGTCTCTGAGATATTAAAGATGGTTAATGCTTGTCTTGTGAGGTTCCTCGAATCTTCTTTTCACCTATCCAGTGTGGGTCTCGATGACACCACTCCATTGTGGATCACCTGATTCGACTTCAGACCTCAATCAGGGAAGACTTTCTTAAGCAACAACTTCTCGTTTTTTGTTTTGTTTTTCCCTGGACGTATGATACTTTGCGAGACCTCCACTCATGTGTTGCATGGCTGTTTGCTCATTTTATCAAAAACTTTGCAATTGACTAGCAATTCCATGTTTGCGTGTTTTGATGCTTTCCATGTCAGTTGTCGAGCAGGAGGTTTATTGAGCAGTACCTACAGCTTGCCCTCAGTCGTTTACTGAAGTGGACCACAGCAAACAGTTTTATCTTTTCTCTCTCTAAAACCGCCTGCAAGCACTTTTACCACTAACAGGGTATTCATCCTGATCCTTAGCTGTCTCGCTGAAGTTGTGATTTCCGAGGCAAAGTTGTTGTGGCTTATATTTGACTGTATACTGACTTTCATTCTAATTCGAAGTGTCGTCTTCTATTTGCCGAACATATTTCGAACCATCCTTCCACCCTCATTTAAAGGTATAGTTCTAAATCAGGTGACTTTGTGAGCTATCCCATGGTTTGTTGTGATTCTGTGGCTGTACATAGCATCCTCTCTACAGTTTGTGTCTACTGCCAAACTGTATGCCAATTTCTCTTATCCTGGATCACGAATAAACCATGCATTACACGAACTATATTATTTATACCACCTCGCTTAGCTCTGAACTGACCCTGAAATCGCTTCACGTTAGTTCTCGCCCTATTCCCGTTGATATTCTAAACCGACTGGTCCATTTCTCTATCTACTTCTATCCAGTTTTTTTTTTTTTTGGATACCAGGCCACGTGTGTATTCGCGGGAACGAGCTCGCTGATACCGCAGCTCGATCTGTCTACTTTGGTACTATCACTGCTGTGCGTGTTTCTTACATGGACTGTGGTCCTATATTCGAGGTTCGGCTCCGCGCTAGTTGACGGTCGACTCGGAGTGGGCAACGTGATAACAAGCTTTTCCAGATAAAACTTTCTATTGTACTCGGGCCGTTGTCCTAACTAGGCTACGCAGTAGTCAGTTTTTAACTCATTGCTTCTTTTTATCTAGGACTGATGCATCAATGTGTAGCCTGTGTGATACCCATATTGTGATGTCCCACATTTTACTGTCGTGCCGTCATTACGACCGTGAGCAAAGGCACCATTTTAGACATGGTTTTACCATTGACGTTGGACAGTGCCCTTGACTATGGTGGCACTGTCCACCTTACAAATGTTTTTACTTTTTTAGAGACATTGGTCTTTTTAATTCCACTTACGTTTTATCCGACGTTAGGCCACTGTTTATGTTTAATTTAATTTCACTTCAAACTTTATAATACTTTTTACTGTTTTACTTGTTTACCGGTTGTTTAGCGTAGATAACAGTTGCTTTGCGCCATAAAAACTCCGAACAACGTTGATCCTTTAACCCAAATATATTAATTCAAGCGCCCTAACCACTAGTAGAAACTAGATTAAGGGGAAAATAAACGGATGCATTTCCTTTTTAATCGGCCCGGCAAGGCCAGGTGGTTAAGGCACCCGGCTCGTAATCTGAGGGTCACGGGTTCGAATCCTCGTCACACCAACATGCTCGCCCTTTTAGCCGTGGGGTCGTTGTAATGTGACGGCCGATTTCACTATTCGTTAGTAAAAGAGTAGTCCAAGACTTTGGGTGGTGATAACTAACTGCGTTCACCCTAGTCTTAAGCTGCAAAATTAGGGACGGCTAGCGCAGATAGTCCTTGTGTAGCTTTGAGCGAAAATCAAAACAAACCAAACCTTTTGAATCCGTGTTAAGGGCTCCTCCGACTAAGAGAATATTGGTGAAGAGAAACCCAAAATTTAATATTTCATTGAAAAAAATGTTTACGTGTGTTTCTAAAACAGTTTTAATGCTTTATTTGACCTTTAATATTTTGTACGTTTTAACATGTTTTTAGTATTTATTTCATAAATACTTACTTGCTTGGTCATTTAACAAGAAAATTGTCATTACATTGTAGTTTTTATATAAAAAATATGCATTGTAATTACTTTATTATAAATACTTTGTACGTTATTTACTCATCATTTGTGTTGATGAACTAATACAATTGTAATTATTTGTTGTACTGTATTTGACTTGTTTACAAAGCTCAAGTCTGAGCTTCCACATTCGCTTCTTAAACTGGCCTTACCATCAGGCCATGCTAAGCCTTGAAGAAAAGAAAACAATTATGGAGCTTTTCCGAATCCAGTTCTTTGCGATACTGAAGTTGTTAAGAAGTAATACATATAATGTTTCCTGTTTTGTATCCCACCGAGTAATTTTAGGATATACGAAATTAAGATGGCAGCAAATTAACATTCAGAACATTGTGTTAGGGTTAGTTAAGTTACATTAGGTAGAAGGTAATTAAAAAAAATAGTAATTAACAAGACAAAACAAATGCAGCCACTTAAAGCTGTACATAACGAATTTTAGTCCACTCGAAGGACACGATGTTGCCAGAGGCGTAGTGATGATGTCTGACGCCCTGGATACAAAACATTTTGGCGCCCCCTTCTCCAAACTTCTACCCTCCCCTTTACAGTCTTACTTTCTAATTTCTAACCTTTCATGGCGATCCTTCCGACCATGGTATTGTATCTCACATTGTTGCCTTGATTATCTGGTCTTTGAAATACTAAGCTTTAATCTTATGGGAACAGCTAAGTTCTGGGTAAATTGTTTTTTGTTTGTTTTTTGGAACCCCCGAACTCCCACCTCACTACGTCGATTGATGTTACTTTTAAGAACATGGTTCTAACATAGTGATGTTGAGAAACCCACCTGAAGTAAAAATGCATCTCAGAACGGCTGGTATGAATATTAACACTTTTACTGATAAAGCAGAGAACAGCATTTCGACCTTCTAGGTCATCTTCAGGTTAACAAAGATGACCTAAGAAGGTCGAAACGTTGTTCTGTTTTATTAGTAAAAGTGTTAATACCCATACCAACTGTCCTGAGATGCATGGTTTTAACTTGTATGAATATAACTATATTTAAAATCCGTTAATTAAATAATGTTGGTCAATATGCTCTATGTAAACCATTTCATATGCTTAATTTTTATTCATCTAAGTAATTCATTAACTTTCAACATACATTTAAATGAAAGTGGTTTCCTAAATGATAAGTGCTGTACTTTATATCGATTGAGTTTTGTTGAATTTGCATCTCCAAGGGAACGTAAAAAAACAAAACGGCGCATTGATTAGATGCAAAGAGTTTCTTGTATTTCGTGCAATGGAAAAGTTATTTCGATTCCTCGTAAGTTTATCTGTTGTTTTCGTCGTAAATCATTTAGAATTATTCCTACTAGGAAATGCTTGCTGTAATACAACAGACTGATAGTGAAACTTAGTATGCAAATTTTGGAGATAAATGCCCAGGAAGTTTTTACCAGTGTACTTTCAACAAGAATTTTAATATTGAGGTACAGTTAGTATCCAGAACTAATATGTGATCAGTTAAATCATGAAAAAAGACATGAAAAGGTGAGAAACATAATGTATTATGGATATGACGAATTATGATTTATTTAGTTTGTGCTTGCTATAATCAACGTAATACGAACTTATGGTGTGCACTTGCGTTGTACGAATGAAACCGCTAGTTTCAGATTAACGTTTTTGTATGTTAAATATAACTATTCGTTAACCTCTCGGAATATTTGCAATAAAACGTGTCTATTTTACTAACAAAAACAAATACGGTTCAACTAATGTTAGTACTGACATGTAAACCACAATGAGAAAATCGAAGTCCAAACAGTTCCTCTTACAAATCGTAGAATGTAACTTCTATACTTTCACCTGAAGTTTAGCATGTTATCATCACTGATTGACGAACTTTAAGTAGCTGTTAAGATAAGCCATTGTGTAGACTTGCTATTAATATTATGTTTTATTAACGCCCCATCTCCCATCAGCTAGAAGAAAGAGGAAGTGGATTTTTTTATTAGCTTTTAGCTTTTTATGAAATGATACCAGTTAGTTTTACGAGTGTGGTTAATAAACTTAGGTAAAATTTAGAAACCACAGTTGGATGTGTCATTAAACACGGTAGTGCTTACTATCTAGGGGTGGGCCGAGAACAAAATGATCGTCGCATATTATGTAGCATCATGATCTCAAATCCCTTATGACTATCTAAGATATTTGTAAACACCTAACTTAGGTTTTTGAAAGCTGTTATGATTTTCAGTTTAACCAAGAAACATCGCTAAAATAGAGAACTGTTAGAAGTGTAACAGTCAAATGTTCCGCTTATTATTATTATTATTATTATGATCCTGACACCAAAATGGCTAACTTACCAATGTTGTAAGTTATGACTTGCACACCAAAATGTTGCATTATAACTTGTAGAGTGCAGAAGCAGTTTAGCGTTTCACTAAATTTAACACATGGTATCCATCAAAACCATTCATTAAATCAAGCTAAAACTGTTGCTTTTACAGTGACTGCCATAAAAGGGATTCAACTCTTAGCTGTAAATAATGTTTTCTTTAGAAATATTTGTTTATATTGGTATTTTTGTATATTTGTTTTCGTACTCGTTTCTGTACGTGCCATCTCTACGTTATCCTTATCTTTATTATTTGCTGCTACAATTCGAGTGAATAGAAAAGTAATTATCGCTAATTTAATATTTAATTTCTAGATTGAAATTCGAACAAGCTTAAACGATTTTTTTTTTTTTTAAGAATCCCTAAACGTTTATTGTAGGGTGAAGATTCCGATCCAATGAGTAGAATTCTTTATTTTGACGCATAGTAAAATCTGTGGACTGCTATAATATGATATAAAACAGTACATGGTACGTTTAACTGTTACTATAACTTCTTTCATTCTCCAGTTTCCTTTTTCCAGTGGTAAGAATTGAACGGTTCTCGTATTTGGTAAAGAATTAAAGTAGTTTTACATCAGAATGAAAAGTTATTTGTTTCTTTCGTTGAGCATACTATACAACTATGTCAAAACGATTGAACAGATTCTTTGTAAACGTTTCATCTTCTTTTCAACTAGAAGCATTTCCTCGTCTATCATACACTTTATATGTGATCAAAAGGATTCTTTGCCATTTCCTTTGTATTTTCTAATTATTATAATATATCGCGATCTTAGATTTAATTAAAATTTAATATAAAATAAGATTTTTATTTAAATGACATTAAAACGTTCAAGTGACATTTTGTTATTTTAATCAAAACACAACACAGTACTGAACTTGTATACCTACTAAAATACATGGACTCTGCTTCTTCCCCAGTGCTCAATGTTAAGTTTTAAGATTTTAGTGCTAAAAAACGGATTTCTATACTTGGTGAGCACACAGCTAGTTCATTGTGTAGCTTAACACACTATCGGATATTATTCCCCTACTATCTCAGCTGTAAGTTTAAATCGCCAAAATGTGGAGTTCCATCCCTCAAGTGGATACAGAGCAGACTGTTCATTTTACAGCTTTACATTGAACAGAGATTTTTGTGGGAAACTTAAACATCTTTTCCTCTGGATATTAGGATGAAACAATAAAACTAAACTGAGTGTAAACATTGTTTGGTAATTTTGTTCAAACAGTATTTTGTCTTACATTCCAACATTTATAACCAGTTGTTACTCACAAAATTCCGAACTTCCACTATTTAATACCAGTTATTCACACATTTAACTCTTTCTTTTATTAAACTCTTCCCACTTGTATCATCTGGGATGAAATGTTTGGAGTATATTAAAAGAAGTAATTTTACTTCCCATTTAAAAGAACTTCTCACTCCTATTTGCTGGAAATAATCTCACTTCCCTAAAACCCTTGGAGTTCTTTCTCATGTTGTTTGTTCTTCCTTTCACAGAAATGTATGATTGAACGAAACATTTACATAACAGTTATAAGGCAGTATCATTTTCTTATTTTATTAGACATTAGTTCAAAATGTTTTCAATACATTTTGTATGTAAAATAAAAGGATAATCTATAGTAGAAATGTTTTCTTATGTGAAAGAGAACGTTTAAATAAACTACACTTATTAGAATGGGTTTTTAAAGTACATCAGTACAAGTTACAAAAGCAAAAATATAACAACAGTCGGTTATTTTCCTGGCCTTTGCTTTGCCTTGGAAGTGGCTTTGTAAACAGAAAATAAAGATATTCTTTGTAGGACATCATGAGGGTGCAACAATGTTACTTCAACATAAAACGTTTTCTGGGTCATATGGTTTGGAACCTTACAAAGTACAAAAACAAAAAACAAAAGTATTAAAACAAAAACTGGTAAACTGAAAAACAATATTTGTTAAATACAAATGTTATACTCTGGACACTAAAACTCGCAAAGTGGTGACAAAATACTCGGTTTCACAAACTAGAAATGTTTATTTTGATCACAACTGAAACCATGTACACGTGTGATACTGACAGTATAACTAAGATATTAAACACTTTCTGCAACTAACCACATGTTTTCACCATAAAAATTACCTTAACTATTGAATTGAGACTTGCATGTTTTTTTAAATGAAGAAAACGGGTGTCTTCCCAAGAAAATAGTGCAACCGTGCTTTTCGCATCAGATGACGGAAGTGTCTATACAAATGAACTTTTATATACTAAAAACATAACTCAACTTAAAGGATTACACAAGAGATGTATACGAACAAAGTACTGTTGAAATAGTTTATCCTCTACGTTAAAAATTACTGGTTATTAATAACTTGGTTAGTGCTTTTTCACGTAAGCCCTTCGGTGTGGATTCTTGTACATGGTGAGGGGACCTCCCAGGAAAGGTTCTGTTCTTTCAGTTTACCTCCTCTGGGATCCACGTGTTTGCTGTGCGTGGAGACCTCTGAAGGGGAGGAGAGGATCCTGGTGGTTGAGGGGTTTAATCCTAACACACCACTTTGGCCTTGAAATGCTGGAGACGGGTGACCATGGGGTGGCCTCCCTTGAGTCAATCGGCTGGTCCACTTGGGCTAGGGTCAACGAAGTACCAATGTTGGATGTTCCTAACAGGTGTTGTGAGCATTGTATCTGTTGCTGGTGTTTAGGTACAGTGCTCACGAAACCCTGGCGTTTTTGCAGTGTCCTTGTTTGACATTGTAGTGCGTCACCACCCATGGTGAGTTGGGTCGGTGGGCACCAAAATTTTCTTTCTTTATTATGGATCCACCAAATATAAACTTAAGTAGTAAAAAACGATCCATAAGTAAACTACCACGTCTTGAAGATTCTGAAAAGCAATCTTAAACATCTGTAACACCTGTTGTGCCTCATTTTCTTATCCTATATTCTCTTTTAGACAAACCATTAGGGCAAAACTCTCCCATTTTCATTCAGAAGGGACAAGAGGAGCTTGCTGGTTCTCAAAGTCAGTCATCATGAGGAGTTATTGTTGAGAGGGATTTGAAGAACATCACTGAGTCAGATTCTCGCTGGTGTCTCTACTCAAGGAGTTTCTGCAGTGAGGCGTATCTCCACTTGCAAAGATGAAATTATGATGCCAACCAATGTACTTGTTTTGACATTTACATTACCACGTCCATCTGCCACCATCAAAGCAGGTTATCTTAATTGCAAGGTAGGGCCATACATTCCAAACCCTCTCAGATATTTCCGGCATCAGCAGTTTAATTCCTCAAAGACGTCATGTCGTGGTTTCTTGACGTGTGTTCGTTGCAGTGGCAAGGACCATGATTCCTATGAGTGTGAAACGGACCCTCATTGCATAAATTGCAGTGGCTCTCACCCATCCTACTTTTGTTCTTGCTCTAACTGGTTGGAAGAAAAGATATAGCATTTGAAAACGATTCATAACATTACTTACCCTGAGGCTCAAAAGTTGCTGTCCACCACCTCATCTCGGACGTATGCTGCTGCATTTCGTTCCACTACTACAGTGGGGGTGCAGACAGATCTTTTTCTGCCTCCAAAAGAATCGTTCTCAAAACAAATGAAAAGTCTTTTGACATCCATGGTTAAAAAGTTGATGAATAAAACTTCAACGCCCATCTCTGTCCCTTACATATATTCCAACAAACCCCAAAATCCACTTACTTTGGTTCTGGGTACAAGCATTTCCTCGCATACATCATCTTCTCCCACTACAAGATGCTAAATGATCATTCGTTTACGTTCTTAGTCACTGGAATCCTCTTCCAACAGAGCAGGATCCGTGGAAGTCGATAGACCTCACATAAAGAAAGTAAAGAAAAAAGACGTGATCAAAACAGAAGGATTCTCCATCTAATTTGCCTACACATTACTAAAAATGGCCACCTTGATACAATGGAACTGTCGAGGTTTACGTTCTAATCTGGATGACATCAAAACACTGATTGCTTTACTTACAGGAAACCTTTCTGAAACCTGCTGATCCAGTCATCTTTCAGCGGTTTTCTTTGTACAGAAATGACAGGCTGTGTGATGGACGAGTGCATTGAAGAGTAGCACTGCTGGTTGATCAGCGGGTGCCCACATTGTCTTTGCCACTCGACACACCCTCAAAGGCAGTAGCCATCCGTGTTTCCTTGGGTCATACGATCACTATTTTTCTCTGTCACCTGGAGAGACATATGATCAATCAGGCATTGATGCTCTCATTAAACAGTTGCCATCTCCCTCTTTAATCCTGGGGGACCTTCATGGACATCATTCCCTCTGGTGAAGTGCTGGTATTGAAAGGAGGGGTCGCTTTGTAGAGTGTATGGTCTCTGATCACAACCTGGTCTTTTCAATACTGGTTCTAATCTAGCACTTCTGCTTCTTCCTCCACCTTCTTAACCATCAAGACTTGAGCATAGCGATCACATCTCTCCTTTCGAGCTGATTGTCTCTATGACTATAATCGTTCCTCTACAGTGGTGTAACTCAAACGGGGCCCTCCATCAGTCTGGCAGTACATCAGTTGGACCTGATGATATACCCTATAAAATTCTGCGCTATCTATCACTTGCTTCTCGTCCTATCCTTTTGGTTGCTTTTAACTGGATCTAACAGGAGAATGTTTTTCCTGATGCCAGGCTATTGACCTACCTTTCTCTAAGCCTGGGAAGGATCCCAAGATCCATTCGAACTACCGTCCAATTGCTTTGACGAGTTGTCTGTGTAAGACCTTAGAGAGGATGGTTAATGCTCGTCTTGTTTAGTTCCTCGAATCAAATAACCTCCTTTGGCCTACCCAGTGTGGGTTCCGACGACAACGCTCCACTGTGCACCACCCGAGTCGACGTGAAACGTCAATCAGAGAAGCTTTCCTCAAAGGACATCATCTTGTATCCATATTCTTTGAGATTGAGAAGGCTTATGATACAACATGGAGGTATGGCATTTTGCGAGACCTATATATATATATATATATATATATATATATATGGGATACGTGACCATTTGCCCATTTTTATTAAATTGTTTTTAATGGACAGGAGATTCAAGTTCGTGTAGGTTTGACACTTTCCCGTTATTTTTTACAGGAACTTTGTGTCTCTCAAGGCTGTGTTCTCAGTGTCACACTTTTCAGTATAAAATTAATGCCATCACTGTACAACTCCCTCTCACTGTTGCAAACGGGCTCTATGTTGATGACTTTCACATTTTATGTCAATCCTCAAACATGAGATATATTCAACGGCAGCGACACACTGAAGTGGGCCACAGCAAAGGGCCTTAACTTTCTCTCTATAAAACCACTGTTTGCATCCCTTCTTTTGCCGCCAATGGGGGTATTCACCCTAATCCTGAACTATATCGGTGAAGTTGTGCTGCCTGTGATCCCTGAGACAAAGTTCTTGAGGCTTATCTTTGATCATAAGCTGACATTTATACCATACATTTAGCAACTAAGAGTCAAATGTACAAGAACACTTTGGGAGCAGATCGATGTTCTATGCTAAAGATATATTGTGGTCTTATTTGATCGAAACTCGACTATGGATCACTGGTCTGTGGCTCTGCAAGAACTTTGGCCTTAAAGATGCCAGACCCCATTCATTATCAAGGACTTCTTATCTGCACTGGGGCTTTCAGCATTTCCCCAGTTCAGTGCTTACACGTAGTCTCATGAACCTTCTTTGCACCTCTGTTTGACACTATATGCTTCAAAACTTTGTTCCTTACTAAAGCATCCTACCTGGGGTTGTATTTTCCTTCCTTGGTGGGCCATATTTTTTCAGAACAGACAATCTGCCATTGCTCCTTTTGGCCTTCGTATCCAGGCGCAGTTGGATGAATTGGGTCTGTCCTAGGATAACATTGATGTATCTACTGGTCAGCCCATTCCACTATGGCGTTTTACATTCCCCAAATGTGGCTTATCTTTAAGTTATCCGAGAAAAGCAGATACTCCTGATTGGAAATACTGTCTGCTATTTGCTGAACATCTTTTGAACCATCCTTCCATTCCTATTTATACAGATGGTTCGAAATCAGGCGACTGTGTGGGCTATTCCATGGTTTGTTGTGGTTCGGTGGTTGCGTGCAGAATCCTCTCTACAGCTTTTGTGTTCACTGCTGAACTGTATACCATTTCTCTTGCCCTGGATCACATAGAAGCTCAGCAGTACTCAAACTGCACTATTTATACTGACTCGCTTAGTTCTCTACTGTCCCTGGAATCGCTCACATTGGTTTACACCATGTTCTCGCCGATATTCAAAACCGGCTGACCCATTTCTCTTTAACATCTACTTCTCTCCAGTTTTATCTGGATACTGAACCACGTTGGTATTCGCGGGAACGAGCTCGCCGACACTGCAGCTCAGTCTATCTGCTCTGAGCACTATCGCCGCTGTGCCTGTCCCATACATGGACTATGGGCCTGTATTCAAGGCTCGGCTGCGTGCCAGATGGCAGTCGACTTGGAGTGAGCAACGCGAAAACAGGCTTTTTCCAAATAGAACCCTTCATTGGACTTTAGCCGTTTTGCTTCCGTAAGGATCGGAAAGAGGAAGTTGTTCTAACTAGACTACGCATTGATCAGTTTAACTCATCGTTTTTTTTTGTTTTTTTTTTAGAACTCTTGCATCAGTGTGTGGTCTCTATAACACTCAGGTCACAATAAGCCGCATTTACCTTCTTGTAGTCGTTTAGACTCTCAACGATTGCACCATTGTAAACATGTTCTGTCCAATGTTTGTCTATAACGTTACAGTGTTATTGGTGACAGTGACACTGTCCA
Organism: Tachypleus tridentatus; assembly: GCF_004210375.1. Lineage (NCBI taxonomy): Eukaryota > Metazoa > Arthropoda > Merostomata > Xiphosura > Limulidae > Tachypleus > Tachypleus tridentatus. The sequence continues at coordinate 28,179,477 of NC_134830.1, read as the reverse complement.
CCTTGGTAATGTTTTTTTAGTTTTTTAAAGGCCATTAATCTTTTTACTGTCATTTAAGTTTTTTACTTTATACATTGTACCTTTTAAATGCAACTCCCTTTTAAAAACCACAGTTCATCTAGATTGATTTGAAATTAAAAACTGGCCGTAAAATTAAATAACTAGAAACCAGGACTGGAAAGGACAACTTCAGGTGACTGACAGTGGTTATTGTACTTACCTGTTAGTCTTCCTGGTGAGTTATGATAATTACAGTTACGCTACATAAAGTCCTTTACAACCTGAATTACTGTAGTTTTCTATTAACGTTGTAAACTAAATGTAAACATTGGTTTTATTTTATTTATGTTGTTTTTTGTTTTACCTTAATTTCCTTTTATTAATTTTACTTCATTTACTTTTAACTTTTTACCGGATGTTTGGTACAGATAGCCTAGCTGCTTTGTACCATAAAACACTAAATCAACCAAAACCAACCAACCAACCAACCAATCTTGATATAAGTGTGCTTAGCAATGTAAGTAACTACTCTATACAATTCAAAACCGAGTTGCAGTAACTCATGTAAGTAGGAAATTCAAAACAAACACGTAAATTGTTTTGCAAATCCAAAAGATACTCTGGAATATTGTAAGATATTAAAAAAAAAAAAATTAGAAATCGCAAAGACATTATACTAAATACTATGGCAAAGTGCTCAGCAAATTTATAAAACTTACTGTCTGGATCAATAGTCAAAAATATTGTAATGAAGACTGTTTTGCACTGTTTTCATCATGTGCTCGTGACATAGTGGCTTGTTCTTTGAAATTGTCCTTAAAAACTAGACATATATTACAAATATAAGTGAAAATAAGTAAATATACATTACAAAGATCAAATATGTTTGAAAGCACATTAGAAGACAAGTATATGATAAACATATTTCAAATAAATACAGTTAGTTTTTATAAAACAATGCGAAAAGTTATACAAAAGTGTCCATACATTACTTCTATAAACAAATAATTAACAAAATTGTAAAATGTTTTCTTAAATACTTTTACCAGTGTAATAATGTATATAATACTTTAAGTAATATCTTAGTCTGTTTGTTTTGAATTTTGCGCAAAGCTACTCGAGGCTATCTGCGCTAGCCATCCCTAATTCTGTAGTGCAAGACTAGAAAGAAGGCAGGTAGTCATCACCACCCACCGCCAACTCTTGGGCTACTCTTTTACCAAAGAATAGTGGAATTGATCGTCACATTATAACGCCCCCACGGCTGAAAAGGCGAGTATGTTTGTTGCGACCGGGATTCGAACCCGCGACCCTCGGATTACGAGTCGAACGCCTTAACACGATTGGCCTTGCCGGGCCCATCTTAATAGTCAGTTTTTATTCCAATTTTTTTCGTAATGGTTGCCATGAAACCAAACAGTAAAGCACTTTACTGCAGTTATCCAAGATTCTGAAATTGCCATTTTTATGTGCAACCTGAACCTTTGCTTTATCTGATATCACATTATTCATGTAAATTAGCTCTCTTTATTTCTTATCAAAAATCTAAAGTGAAGGTTTGCGTTAATTTTTTCATGTGTGAAAAATCTGTTACTAAAATTAGAATAACACAAAGGTTTATTGTATAACATGTAATGAGATAACACAATTACAAACATTGGAAATGTGAATAATAAAAATAAAATATTCATTATTACAAGTAAGAACTGAAGAACAACAAAACATCATGGACTATTCTACTCATTACTTGTGGACCCTTAGAGCTAAAAATGTTATCTAAAGTTGAGTTTAAATAATAATTTCACTTTGAATTTTGGAAGAACTGATTTCTATGGCTTAACACTAGCAGTAATAAAAACATTGATAACCAGTGTAATGGTGTTGTTATCCAGTAGTATTTGGCTTCCTGTATATTTTTCTATGTGAACCTGCTAAGAAATTTCACAAAATTGTAAATGGACTACTGTTAAGAATAAAAGTTCGAATATTGAAATTTGTTTACTTCAGTTCCCTATTATTATTGGTTATTATACTGAATTACTTAACCTTCTAGTTCTATATTACTAGTAATATTAGTCTTACCCTACATCGAGTGTTACATATTGGGTAATTACGTTACTGATATGATGATAAAATTTACAATGATAGTAATGCACAAGTTTTCAATATATGTTACTTACCTAAAACTTTAAACCAATTTGACTACACGTAAACGGTGCTTAATCCTTCAAAATTTTAAGAATCCTCTAGAGATAATTAACTTTTTTTATAATGTTGTCATTGTTCAGCAAACACTACTCAATCAAAGACCCCATTTTCAGGTGGTTAAGGCGCTCGACTCGTAATTTCAGGGTCGTGGGTTCTAATCCCCGTCGCACTAAACATGCTCGCCCTTTCAGCCATGGGAGCGTTGTTATAGTGTTACGATCAATCCCACTATTCGTTGATAAGAGTAGCCTAAGAGTTGGCGGTAGGTTGTGATGACTGGCTGCCTTCCTTCTAGTCTTACACTGCTAAATTAGAGATGGCTGGCGCAGATAGCCCTCGAATAGCTTTGTGCGAAATTCAAAACCAGACCAATACTTTAAACATTATATAATTATTTCTAGCTGTCTAGAAAATATAAATCATCACTCCTTTCTATTTGGCTCAGATAGCCTAGTTGCTTTGCGTTTTTATGTAAAATATTTTGCTTTACGCGTTAGATATTACTTTTTTTTTACTCGTCAAGAAGTAATGTACTTAAAATTTACATGCAAATACTGTATGTGGCAATATGTAACGAATTACTGATAAACGAGATAGCGAGAGATCATTAGAATCGTAATATGAGGTACATGACAAAAACGTGTAATGTTTGTTAGACTGTCATGACCTTCCGTGACACTAGGGAAAACTCAGTCAACCCTAAATGTAACCTGAAGATCGTAGCGATAACAAAATACTAATACCTCGTACGTTTCAGTATTCAACAAATTGGTTTATTTAGATACATCTATTTGTATATTATTAACTCAATATGTTAGACCTTTGTGTTCTGGCCTTCAACTTCTAGCAGTTCAATGTTATTATGACCACTAGATCAGGCTCGTATGCAAGGAGGTTTAAAAGAGGGGTCCTACTTTGTGAGATGAAAAGTAATCATAAACTGTGCAAAGCATGCTAATACTATCAGGTTCTGAGGGCATATCCCCCACAGAAAATGTGTGAGAAATTGGTGTTATGAGATTAAATCTATAAGCAATTTTTTATGAAATATAGCAAACAATTGCATGACTAATGACGTAATCTACAAACATCCAACAAAATGTTAAATCATTATTTTGTTGTAACATTACAGGGGGAGCTAGACCTAAATTATCATAAATTTGTTATTAGAGTAAAGTACTGTGCTATGTATTTGTAGAGTATGTACTAATTGTTATGTTACTAATTTAAACTCTGTACAACAGTAGTGGAATAGCTATTTCAATCATTGTTTGTCATGTGTATACATGTATTCACTATTACTGTGACAACATATTAGCATGTTCCATTATTTTGGAGGTACTGTTTTATAAATACCTTACACACAGCAGTGGCGTATTGATTATGTATTAAAAGATAGAGCACTGTTGTTCTTCGATTTGTGTACACCTGAAATAATTATTCAACTGGAGGAAAACAAAATGTTTAATGCTTGAACACGAACCTTGTGACAGTGTGGCAGAGGGTTTCACGAACATAAAGATATTTGATACACTGAAGCTCTTTGAAGCAGTCAGTCGATATCTGTGGCTTACAAAACCGATTTGTTTTCCAATCTCGCGCAAAGCTACACGAGTGCTATCTGCGCTACCTGTCCCTAATTTTGCAGTGTAAGATTAGAGGGAAGGCAGCTAGTCATCACCTTCCACCGCCAACTCTTGTGCTAATCTTTTACCAACAAATAGTGGGATTGACCATCACTTTATAACGCCCCAACGGCTGAAAGGGCGAGAATGTTTGGTGTGACGGGGATTCGAACCCGCGACCCTAAGAGTACAAGTCAAGTGCCTTAATCAAATGGCCATGCCGGGCCTTACAAAACCTTAAAGTGCCAGTACGGCTTCAGTATTCCAAATACAAATGTAAATATAAACCATTGTGTGCAATGCAACTCTTCCAAACCAAAAATGAGAAGAATGTACAAAATGTTAAATATCTTAATCAGTTGCACTATAACAATATCAGCATAACATTTTTACATCACAAAAATAGGGGTTTCCGCCGGACTCTCTACCCTCATGCGTTAGATTACCATCTCAAACTGAAAGCTAAGATCTGTACTGTAGAATTGTATCGTATTTGTTTGTTTTTTGAATTTCACACAAAGCTACTCTAGGGCTATCTGTGCTAACCGTCCCTAATTTAGCAGTGTAAGACTAGAGGGAAGGTAGCTAGTCATCACTACCCACCGCCAACTCTTTTATTTAACTATTTTAAGTATTTAACTAACTGTTAGGGCTGAACTCTCGTAATGAATTGACCTACTATGTAAAACTATGCAACCTTTTGGTGCATATATTTTGTAAAGAACGTTTATAATTTTTTTGTTCTCTTTGAATATATGTATTTTAAATTATTTCTCGGCATGTAGCTATGAAAACTAGAGAACGCAATACTTTTATTAATATACTGTAGTAACTGATATTCTAGATTTACACGTTAAAAACCTTTCCGGTGAACTCTTACTATTTGTAACAATTTGAAATACTGTAAGCAAACAGTCTATACCACAGAAAAAAAATACTAACAAAGAGTTTTTATTGACTGATTTATCCCATTTGAGCATCCAATATTTCATTACTCACGTCCGCAACGTATAGAAATTTTTTTCAGGACCTCACTCGCCACGTGAAAATATCGCTATCTTGCCGTATAGTAAAACAAAAAAGTTTGATCTGTGTTTAGTGACGCGTTAATGTGTCAGTGAGGGATCTGCGTAACTAAAAATAACAAAAAAGGAAGGAGGAAACGTTGTGTTATTTAAAGTTCATTGAAGTGATGTTAAAAAATATAATTTTTAAGAGTTTCGGTATTCCGTTCCTTAATGCCTTAGTTAAAATGCTACAAGTTATTAACCCTTTAACGGCAGGAATGTAGTAGGTAGTGGCATCAATTTGTGATGGCTTCTGTTTTAGGGTTAAGAGAATGTGTATCTAAAACCGATGCCTAGCGAGAAGCTAATAATGTCTTCAGTTACTGACGCGAGTTTTCGCAAGGAATTTCAGCTTTAAAAGTCTGTTGCACTTCATAATTTCTTGTTGTTGGCTGTTTTTGCAAAAATATTTTTGTATTCGGTGCTGGAACATTGTACATTCTGTAGCCAGTCGGAATCCAGGGATTGTTATAATACTGTCGCATTAACCAGTAGTATTTTGACTTTTGGAGTTCGTCAATAAGGTCAAATGTTATCAATAAGCAACTTTGTTAATAGCAAAACTACACAACGGGCTATCTGTGCTCTGCCAACTACGGATATCTAAACTCGATTTTTAGCATTGTAAGCTTGTAGATTTATCGCTGAGTCACTGGGGAAGATGGCAATTAACAAAGAAATGAATAAACAGGACGTATAAAAGCATAGAGATCTATAATTGCTCTTTCAACAGTGAGTTAATTATTGCACACGAGAAGCTTCCTTGGTTATCTGTTAGCTTTCTTTATCCGAATTAAGTCCCTTTGCCTAATCCAGGAGTGGTGGTGGCGCGGGATATTGTGAAGTTAATTGCTATCATTTGCTAGTTATCAGTGTACCAGCAGTGAACAAGGATTGAATAATTTTAAGACGATTTGAAGTCTGGCAAGTGCATGGCTGTTGAAAGCGGTAAGGCTAGTCAGGTCATGGCCTGACCACTTTTTCATGGTATGTATAACTACAACTGATGTATTTAAACTTGCTTCTTTTGGCTCAATACTTTTCGCTGTGTGTGTGTGTGTGTGTGTGTGTGTAGCATTTGTAATCTAAATGGCTCATTATTCAAACTCGTAGCATTAAAGTTTCAAAATTATTCTGAGGGGAATACTTTCAACACCCTCTCCCTAGATATAACATTGTTTGATGGCCTGACAAATCCTAAATTACTTCCTATAGCAGATAAGTGATTGTAATACTAGTAAAATATTTTCGTTCTCGGTTCTTAGATATCATTGTGAATATTTATAGGAAAATGAAAATATATCTCGAGTTGACTTTATTTTTTTTTTTAAACATGTGAACTAGATATTAAACCCTGCTTTTAACACTTTAACTGTCTGTAATTGTTTAGTCTTACGCAACAAAATTGGGGACGGCTAGCACAGATAACCCTCGTGTAGTTTTGCTAGCTTTACGCGAAATTCATAAAACGTAAAAAAAAAAATTAAGTTGGTTTTCCCCTCAACTCTTATGTATCTGTTTGATTATTATGAAAGTCAACAGTGCCAGGAGTCGTCTGTCTCAGTATTTAAATTTGTTTCTTCTGTGGATCACTTCGCTGGAGCCCCAAAACCATCTACCGCTTCTTTCTCGCACGCATTTATTTGCCATTGCACAAAAACACATCAGAAATAACGGGAAGAATGACACTGCTTTTGATGTGACTTAGATTTTGGGCCAGAACATGGACCACACTTTAAGAACCACTCGTCTTATGTCGAAAGCGTTGACATTGACAGTGGCCAAGCTATCATAGCACCAATACCAGGAATAGTGTATGGGGAAGCTATGGTACTGAAACATTACTGGACAATATACTAAATCACCATTTATGAGTTTTAGAAATCTCTCACACCCTTGTGCAAATGAATTGAAACAAGATGGAAAATTACGATTTTTTGAATTTTTTGTTTTATTTCTGAGAATCCAAATATTACTCGCAAATTAATACATATGACCGTCTGCCTTTATTTTTCATCAAATCATTAATCCGCTTTGGCATCAAGTCCACGAGTTGACTGCAATCTTTACTAATTTTTGAATCGCGGTACCACACCTCAATTAGCTTATCTTTCGTAGTACAGTCTTTTCCCCGAAGTCTTTCTTTATAAATTGCTCAAAGAATTTCAATAGGATTTAAGTCTGCGAAGTATTTCTTTATAAATTGCTCAAAGAATTTCAATAGGATTTAAGTCTGGAGAGTTTTCAGGCCAGTCCAGTACCTTTATTCGCGTTGTACTCATGAAATTCTTCACAAGTCTCGATGTGTGGCACGGAGCCAAATCTTGCTGAAAAAATGCCAGATCCATCTGGAAATCTTTTTCAATTCTGAAATGACTGTTCTCTGCAAAACTTTGTGTACTGTGGTCCTTACATCCCGCCTTCTACGATATGTAAGCCTCCGATGCCATAGTAGCTGAAAAAGCCCCAAAACATTTTCAAGGGATGTTTTACGAACTGATTGATGTGAGATTCTCGAAGTTTCTCACTTGGAGATCTGCGAACATGCAGACTTCTTTGACCCTGTATGAAGAAACGAGTCTCGTCATTGAATAACATCTTCCTCCATTGTTCTTGCATCCAGTTCTTGTATTTAAGACCCCATTGATACCGTTTTTTCTTCATTGAGTTGGTAAGTTGTTTTCTGACTGGTCTCCTTGCCCTTCTAACGCAATTTCGAATGACGTAATATTCCTCAAAATTTCGTCATATATCCCAAAAATAGATCGACCATACTGCAAAACACAGCGAATGACGCCGTCTGTGTGAAAAAATGACTATTAAAGGAAATCAGCGAGCCTACACCGGCCGCCATGCTGAAAATATTGTAAAATTACCATTTGTTTCACTTTGCACAAAGGTGCAAGAGCAATAAAGTAACATTATTGAACCATTCAAGCGTACAATGTCACTGTGAGGGTGAAATGAAAGGTATTGTTGGTAATAAGATAATGCCTAATTTCCATATGCATGGTATTCTATGTTATGTGGATAAAGAATGTCACAATGTAGAATAACGTAATGGTTTTTTGGTACCAAGCATTTTGAGAATTAGAACATTTACTGTTTTTTTCTCTAACGTTTGAAACAATCTTGAGATGGTTTTGTACTTACCGTGTTTTATTTCTGTATTTTAAGCAGAAGACAAAATTATTTAATTGCAATTTTACCATTGTATTATCTTACATCACTTTATTTTTTTCTCAGATTAATCGAATCGGACTCCAAATCGCTGAATTCTTTAGCATCATCACATTCCAGAAAATCCTCGAACACAAGTCAGGTGTCATTTAATTCGGGAAACAGTCCACAAAGTATAGCAGCAGACGATGAGCAAGACGATGTATGGATGACCTGGGGTCAGGTAGTCAATGAATGGGGTCTTTATATCAAAAGGAAAAATTCCTATATAAAGGTAATTGCATACTGTGATTCTACAGGTTATTAATTGTGATTATAAAGGCAGTGGATTTTATTACGAATTTCGGAGTCTTCAGTTTGAACTGTCTTCCTGGTTTTGGTTTTGCTAGTCTGCCAAACTAAAGAAGCAATTTGGAAAATTTCAAAATTGAAACGTCCTGCAGTTAAAACATGTGGGTTATAATTGTAGCAGAGGGTTGTGATAGTGAAAAAAAAATAATGCTGTTTTTGTATCTTCATGACAATAAAGCAAACATAATGGGAAATTTCAAAAAATGAGTTTTATGTGTCATCAGTACTAAGTGTATAGTACGAGTATATCCAGTTCGGTTATTCATCATGATCCCTACAAACTTAACCTCAAATCTAACTGTGAAACCAAATTAGCGCGTCGTCCGTTGCGTGTCTGTTAGTACAACAACGAGAGAAATATCGGTTTGACGGGTGCACGGCTTTTTAATTTTTATGTAGCAGGCTATTTAGTTTTTGAGACGTGCATGGGTTTTCCAAGAAAAAATATGGGTTTTATTGTGTTCCTAACACGGTTTGTTAATATTCTTGTTTAGGCCTTTAAAACGTTCATATATTTCTGAAAATTAGCACTAAAGTGTTTTTTGATTGCGAACACATTTCCTAAGTTTTGAAAATTCGAGATTAAACAATATAATGGATTTAACTAGTTCCATATGAATCCATATTGACTATTGTAATCGATGTAATGGTATATCACCAAACTAGTAAAAATCTGTCATTCGATATGTATGGTGATCATATCGGAGTTTCAGATTATAAAGAAATATTAACTAAATCCGACATGTAAGCCTCCAAGTTTTAGAATTAGTTTGGAGTTAGTGTCAAAATTAACAATTGCAATAAATAATGTTTATGGTCTGTCATATTTGTTATAGCGAAGAGTTTTTTTTATGTACAACAAAGTGAAACAAATTTGATGGGTAGCGAAGTATTAAGTGATAATATACATATTTTCTTTAATATTGTTTTATATCAAAGCAAGCACGTAAATATACAGTGCAATTTATTTATAGCCCAATAATGTAATTCAGTAACATGAGTTTTAACTTCATAGTTATTTTGTGTCCGCAAGTGTGAGCTAATATTAGTTACTTTAACAATCAACGTATGCCATTGCAATGTTCGGAAAACCCTAATGTTTTAATCAATATAAGTAAACCTGGATTTTTGTAAACAATGCTCTGTCTGATATTTTGGTTGATAACGTGGGAATTACGTACGAAAGAGAGACTTTCTCACGGGTTTAACAACATTAAATTACTGAACTGTAAACCATGAAACCTGGAAGACTACAATGGCTCTTCACATATATTTCTAACAGACTACGAAATCCAAAACTGGAATACGAAATGGCAGGAAATCTTAGGGAAAAATCGGTAAAAATACTTACACGTTGGTGAGCTGGTTTCCCACTTCATTAGTTCATAAATCGCAAACAACAGCACTAGGAAATTGTTAAATTTGCCGTAGATATTCTTAAGTGGAAGATTGTGCTCCTCAATTTTTGTAATATGGAAACTGGAACAGCAATAAAAGAATGTCGAAGTTTAGGAGTAATTGTCAGGCAATTGCAAAAATGTTTGCCAATTTTATGCCTATCCGGTAGATATCCAATAAATAAACTTCAATTATTTTGAAAATGTCCTAAAGTTATTCCGACTTGAGGGGAGTGAATTCTAGCTCTAAATAACAGCAGAAAATCTGAAATTCGTCTAGTAATTCAGATAGAAATGTATTAAAGTATAAGATTTAGGAATTGAAGTAGGCTAGCATGAAGAACCGAGCTTATTAAAAGGGGGAAAAAACTTCAAAAGAAGTTTAAGTTAAGGCAAGACATTGTAATATTTATAAATCTAAATATAAAAAATACTAACTCAAAATATATTTTTTTTAAATTCTAACGTAGTTAAGTACGACGATTCGGTGTATTAGTTTTCGTTATTGTATGTTTACAAACATTTTAAGACAAATTTAACTTGTTCGCTTCGCTGCTGCTTTGCGAATATTTGGATATGTTGGATTTTAAATACCCAGAAGGGTCAGGTGCAGAAGACCTCTTCCTTCATCCCTAACTTTCATGTCAGCTTCTACTATGCTGTAGTTGTAGTGCTTTATGGCCAGAATTTAACTCGTGAAATTGGTTTTGTTTTGTTTTGAATTTCACGCAAAGCTACTCGAGAGCTATCTGCGCTAGCCGTCCCTAATTTAGCAGTGTAAGACTAGAGGGAAGGCAGCTAGTCATTACTACCCACCGCCGACTCTTAGGGTACTCTTTTACCAACTAATAGTGGGATTGATTGTACAATTATAGCGCCCCCACGGTTGAAAGGGGGCGAGCATGTTTGGTGTGACGGGGATTCGAACTCGCGACCCTCAGATTACGAGTTGAGTGCGCATGAAATCACTGTCAAAATGAATAATGAAATGCGTAGTACATCATGAATAAATCAATAGAAAGTAATCAACTTAAACAATTTGTGTAAAAGGGGGTTGTATTTCAAAATTACTTACTTACTATGTGATTTATTTTTAAATCATTTCTCTTGCTTATTCCGTAGTGTTTTGCTTAAAGAGCATATACTGTTAAAGTAGGGACTAACAAAGCTTTTTTCACTGATAATTTTATTTAGGATTTGGTGAGGAAAGGGATTCCGCATCATTTTCGTGGTATTGCCTGGCAACTGTTGTGTCATGCACAAACTTGTACAGCGAAAAATAATTATGCCGAGTACATTAAGAGTTATTCGCCTTGTGAAAAAGTCATTAGACGAGATATTGCCAGGACTTACCCTGAACACGAATTTTTTCGCGAAAAAGATGGAGTGGGTCAAGAGAGTCTTCTTAATGTTATGAAAGCTTATTCCCTTCATGATAAAGAAGTGGGTTATTGCCAAGGAAGTGCCTTTATTGTTGGATTGTTATTATTACAGGTAAGAAAACTTTAACTTATTTAAAGTAAGAGAAATTAGTTTGTATATTAATTAGCTTTACATTATTAATCAGTGAGGGGTGATGCTATTGTTTGTTTGTTTTTGTTGTCTTGAATTTCGCGCAAAACTACTCGAGAGCTGAATGAAAATCTGAATTTACAAAATACATCGCATGATTTGACATTCAGAAAATGTGTTTGGTGTTTAAAGAGAAGAAAACATATAAATGAATCAAAAAGTAAAAATTTGTATTGCACATTTCACAACAAAATACAATGAGAGAAAATAACATCAAGACCTGTCTTTTATGTAAACAGAGAAAAGCGAAGATACACCCTGAATTAATGGTTTGGTTTGTTCTGAATTTTGCACAAAGCTACTCGAGGGCTATCTGTGCTAGCCTTCCATAATTTAGCAGTGTAAGAGTAGAGGGAAGGCAGCTAGTCATCACCACTCACTGCCAACTCTTAGGCTTCTTTTTTACCAACGAATAGTGGGATTGACCGTTAAATTATAATGTCCCCACAGCTGAAAGAGCGAGCATGTTTGGTGCGACGGGGATTCGAACCCGCGACCTTCCGATTACGAGTCGAATGCTTTAATCCATGCTGGACCGGGGGGGGGAGAGAGAATGTTAGCGGGTGTTATGAACCATTTACTTGAAATGGTATTTCTGATTTGTTGAGAGTAATAGGTTAGAATCATTGTGAGTAATTTATTTTTGAAGCAGCCAGATGTGTAGTTACTGCATTTGAAAAACATCTTCACACTTAATTTAGTAAAACCTACAACAGGTTGGATGAGGCATAATAGTCAGTGTGCTGAACTACATCACAAAAGGTCCAACATTTAATATTTAAGCTTGAGTTACTCTGTTGCATATTATTTTCACTTAGTCCTTCAATATACTTAAGAGTATCTATATAGACAGTGGGTGATACTAATTGACAGCACTATCTCTGGCTAGTTCTCAGAATTGTGTGCATCTATATAAGTATCATGATTTCTTACCTGGTTGTTTATCCGATGTATCACTAAAAGTACTGTTGCTTGCTTTCTTGGATTTTTTTTTTTTTTTTTGAGATTGTTGTCTGAGAAATCAGAAGCTCAGGATGTTTGAGGAGTTAGTAACTTGCTAGTATGTAACAGATAGCAAACTAGCAAAATCTGACTTATTCATTCCTCCTGAAATTATAAGTGTCCTTCAATTGTGAACAAACAAAGCTATAAAATAGTATGAAGATAAACTGATGCTGTAAAACTGTCTTCAGTGTTTAAAACAAGGTAATTCATTGTTAAGTTAATTTCAGTTGTAAATTATTTATAGATGCCAGAAGAAGAAGCATTTGTTGTCCTGGTGAGATTAATGGAAGACTACAGGTTACGAGAAATATACAAACCTACTATGGCTGAATTAGGCTTGCGTATATACCAACTAGAGTGTATAGTCCAGGTATGGTTGTTTTTACATACTGCTAGGTAACATATTACAAGTTACAGAATATTTTCCACAATAGAAAAATCTTCTATACCATCTAACCTTTTTTCTTTGTAGTTATAGAGGGATACAGAGTGAACTAGAAATGATTCATTATTAAATAGTTATCTTTGACACTGAGTGTGAGATAGATGAAGTTATGAAAACAAAAAAGTGTGGACTTGCATTACCTACTCATGCACTTGGGATATCGTGTTCTAGATAGAAATGTTTCTTACTAAAAGTGGATCATAAGCAAAACCAATGTTTTTGACAAAGTTTGTTCATTAAAAAACACTTCTGTTTGGTATTTTTTTACTCTTAATATAGCAGCATGATGTGCCTGAAAAGAAATTATGGTATAAACAACTGGTTACATTCAAGAATGTTTAGTTTTGCAGTGTCTGCTGTAATAAATGGGTAAAATTACTTAGTGAATTTTTAATCATTAAATGTACCAACTGAACTCTTTAGAATGGGTTGAATGATTACATGTTCCAGATACACTATATTGTCTAGATAAGGATAAGTTTGTGCATAATGGGTAGACATCTAGAAAAATGTGTAAAAATATTTAATTTATTAGATGTAGTATATAATACAATTAAAGTTTTATTATTCAAGTTTAGTTACATATGAAGATTACTATTTTTTTAATTGTTAAGATAATTGATTGTAGCGTTCTGAAGTGTATACATTCCAACTAATGTGCTTTGGTATATTAGAACATATAATTGAAAAACAATGTCTCAGAACAAAACAGATGGAATTATACTCCAGATGAGGCAATTTTTGCATCACCTGGTGTGTGTAATTCCTAAAGCAGGTGATTAAATGTATCTATAAGACATAATATCAAGACTACACCTTTTTAAAATGTATGTCTAGATAATAAAAATAATTCAGCATACCATCTTATGGAATTTGGGTGAATAGTCCATGTCTAGTAAAATTCATGACGTAATTGTTGAATTTACTAACTGAGGTTGGGAGGATATATGGGACTTCCAATCCCCACCACCAAGGAGATTTTGTCATAAGTTATCAAATGGTGACACAAAATAATGGCCACTCTAGATTAATAAATAAATGTTTCATTTGAGTTTAATGGTCTAGAGACATCTATAATACATTGGAACAGTGTTGAAAATAACTTTCCTTTATACTGCTTGATCATTGTTTTATTGATTTTATTTACAGGAAATTCTACCTGAACTTCACATGCATCTCCAGTCACAAAGTTTTCACACCTCAATGTATGCATCATCCTGGTTTTTAACACTCTTCACAGCTTCTTTACCCTTCCAACTTGCTTGCAGAGTCATGGACCTTGTGCTGTCTGAAGTAAGTTTTACCATTTTTATACTTTTATTTCCTCACAGAAAATTGATGGATATAGAATTGTTGACTGATGTGTTTAATACGATAACATCATATTTTATAACATTTTAACTATTTTGTTTCTTTTCCCTGCATGTTTGTCAATTTTAATTTTTCCTTTTAGTCTCATGATTATATTTTTTGTATTTCACTTTACAGGGAATGGAAGTTGTTTTCAGAATAGCCATAGCAATACTTCAGTTATGTAAAGAAGATTTATTACAATTAGATATGGAAGGAATGTTGAAAGTGAGTCTTTTTGAAACTTAATGAAAGAAAATTATGATTCTTCACTCATATTTGAATACTTGTAATTAAAAAAACATTGAAATTTGCTTTTAAATTACTTGCTCAGATTTTGAAACTTTTAAATTGTTCTATCATATTAGATCTATAAAAAGAAAGCTAGCATTATAATGTTTTAAATTTATCAGAAGATTAAAAATTAATAAATATTCACTTTGCAGACCATTTACATTGAAGAGAGAATGCTTTTTATAGCTTTACTTTGTTAATATTGGTTATTTGCTTCAATCAGGAATTTGTGTATTATTATACTGATTTTTTTTTATTATTTCTGTGTTTCCATAGTATTTTCAGAAAGAGATGCCATCAAAATGTGAAACTGATCCTGATTATCTGATCAACATGGCTTTACAAGTCAGTTATAATAGCAGGAAAATGAAAAAGTAGGTTTATTTTTTAATCAAATAATATTAAAAAAAAACACCTATAAAGTACAATTACCTGCTATATTAATGTAATACAGTTTGATTATAAATGTAAAATATTAATTTTTAATAGTTTGTATAAACTAAATTCATTATACCCAAATAGATAAGAAACAAAACTTTTAATTTAGAACTTGAACATTTTTTGCAGATTAGAAAAAGAATATTCAGTTTTAAAGACAAAAGAACAAGAAGAAATGATAGAAATGCGGGTGAGTTAAAAAACCAATAACATTGAAATAAAGAAATATTCAAATAATGTAAAAAAATATTATAAAAATGAAAGTAGAACTCTTATCATGATTCTACATAGAAAATATAGTATATAAATTCTTGCCAAAGTAATTTTAGTTATTTTCATGAAGGGCTGTGTTTTTTTTATATGCAAAACAGAGGTTTCTTATGGCATATTAAAACTATTTAAGAGCCTCATCACGTTGCCATATCTGACCATTCTCTGATGGCCATGCATCTTGATAATAGACCTACAATACAATTTTCATTGCCCTGTTATAGGAATATCATATCAAAATTACACCACAGATCCTTGGTTAGGTTCCATAGTCCATGTAACATTGGTAGTTGTTTCCTAGCATTCAGCAAGCAACTTCACAGATGTCTTTTAATATAGTCTGAATACTTGACCACTCTGGACCTTTGATAGATATTAGGTGAGTGTTTCAATTGTACTGAATGCTACATCATGGCATGTTAGCCTCCATATTTGACAAGGGATTATATACAAAAAAAAATGGCAGATCTTTCTAGAACTGCACTAGGCAGTCTATCACCTGCCATTTTTGTGAACATCTGAGACCTTGTTGACATCTGGTCATTAGGGATTTTTGTTAAGCTACTTGTTTATGATAGCCAAGTTTATTACAGCTTCTTGAGATATTTGTTGGCTTAATTGGACAGTTCAAGTGATCCCTGCCAGAATTTTATTCAGTGGGAACTTGACTCTATTCTTCTATTTCATGTGGTGTTTAACTTAACAAATATTTATGTTGTTCTTTATGGGCTTTTAATATTTAATAATATTAATTTTTGTGTGGTATTTATAATTAAACTATAAGCAAAATATGTTTGGAGTAGTTAAATAACCAAGAACATTTTCAGTGCCATATAATTCCCAGCATCTAACTATTATTACCTGTGTAATGTGGTCACTACCACTAAAAGAATATATGGAATTGCAAGAGAATGTCTGGCAACTTTTATATCTTAGATGACATTGTTTTTCTTCAGCATTGTCCCTATCCTTTTGAAGAAATTCGTTCATAGTTAAAACAAAATGCAGGTAATGTAAATAGCTCTTTATATATAAAATATTTATCATAATTGATTTGTTTTTCAGAGATTAAGGACAGAAAATAGAACTCTCAGGCAAAGGATTGAAAACCTAGAGCAGGTAATTAATTTCATCTAGTAGCAATGATTGAAATGTTACTGCATGTTTGTTAGTTTTTACGTTGCTAAAGCTATGAAAAGATGAAACTAGAAAACTTAGAAAAATCATGTTATATAAAATAACCAATAAAGATTAGCAGCAAAAATAATGCTACATAATTTCTATGGTTAATAATAAGAAATATATCATCAATCAGTGACAACGTTTGTTATCAGTATTGTATATGGTGAAAAATTGGATATATAAAGTGATCAGTTCTCTGTTTAAGAACAAGTTGTGAGCTTTAACTTGCATTTGTATTTAGAAGCACCAGTGTTACATAGGCTGATGTTATTACTGTTTAAACAGGAAAGTACTACATTAGCTAATAAGTTGATACAAGGACAGGTTAGTCGAGCTCAGGAAGCAGAAGACAACTTTGTAATCAAGAGGGAATTAGTTGCTTTGCAGGACAAAGAAAATGCAATAAGACAAGAACTAAAAGAAGCCTACAAGCAAATTCAAGAACTACATAAGGTAGAGAATTTGCTAAGATATCTGCAAGTTAAAAATTATTTAACATTATTTCTTGTAGAATTTGGTTCTGAAGTTTTTTTTATATTTATGTATACTTAGATTTTTAAAGATATGGTAGTTCAAGAAGACTTCTTTCATGCATGCAAGTTTATGTAAGGCCCAGTGTTTCACACTTTCATTTTGTTTTTGTTATTCCAGTTAAGTCTAGTGGCACTTATTGAATAATCTACTGGTTTTCTAAATGACATAAAGGGATTCCATTGAATAGATTGTTTGGGTTTCTGAAATACATTTTATGGGCTGCTGTTCAGAACTTGACATTCAGTTACAAACGTATGTTTACATTGGTGGCAGTTTTTGATATATTGGTATATTAAAAAATATCTTATTTTTAGATTGGTTCTCAGCCTCCTTCTCTGGACATATATACAGATGACATTGTCAAGTCATTGCAGGAGGAACTTGTAGATGTAAAACTCAGGGGTGCAGAAAAAGATGATCTTGTAGAACACTTACGACAGAAAATTCAGGAGCTTGAAGAGGTTGTGCAAGTAGTTAAACATTTTGTGAAGATAAAGTGAAATACTTGGTTTTAATTCTTTAAATAAAATTGATTAATAGGTCAGAACAAACAGGGTAGAAGCTTCACTTAAGAATTGTATACGAATAAAATTTAAAAAAAAAATAAATTTAATTACTATTTAAAAGAACAATTATTAAGGTGTAGTTTTTGAACATTGGAAAAAATTAGTAAAAGAATGTTGCTTTAAGATATTAGAATTTCTTCATCTGCACTCAAGTTATAAAGAAAGGTTTCCTTTTGAACAAATAAACTGAGTAAAACTAGTTATATAATTTATTTTCTAGGCCAATAAAATACTGCGAGAAACTAAACCTGATAATTCCATTGCTAACCTACAAGAAGAGTTGATTGCCAGTAAATTGCGTGAAGCTGAGGGTCACCTGGCTATTAAGGAACTTCGACAGAAAGTTGCTGATCTCTATCTGATGTGGGAGGTGAGATGTGAAACAAGAAATCATTCCATTTTTACAGATGTAAAGTTTATTATCCTGCAGTAATTAATGTTTGACATGTAATTGTATAACTTTAATGCTGAAATTACCTAAAGAACTCAATAAAATTTCATCTTCACAAAAATGAAGAAGGCATGATGTACAAAACTGTAAACATTTGTCGTGTACTTAAGGTAAAAATTGTTTAACATACAAAAGTTTTGTATGTCAATTCACAATGTATTTATATTTACTCATAATTACTGAAATTATACAGAATCAGATTATTTCAACATGATACAGATTATTTTATGTTTCTATATAATACTTCAAATGGAAGTGCAAAAAGGGCATTTTAAATTGTAATGACTTAAACAGAGCACTTCAAACATTTCTTATTATCTTAAATTAAGTAAAATATGAAAGTGCCCGAGACCCTCATTTTACAATCTGACAAGGTGAAATTAGCATACCTACTGGGAAACAAAATATGGCTTTTAAAATAAGGTGTTAAAATGTAAATACTTATTTATTAGGTGGTGAGTCAATTGGCTAATACTGTGTAATTTATTCCATTAAGAAATAGTGAATTATCACTTTTTTTAATGGGTATCATTTACTGAACCTCCTGCTTTCTTTCATACTGCCACTCACACAGTATTCATTTATTTTATTGAAATATTTTGCAAGTTTTTTGTTTATGTATTTATGATGCCACTTTGCAAATGTTCTTTGCAACCTGAATCATTTGATGCAAACATTATCAGAGCCTTGCTGTTGGAAACCACAGTGTTAGATGTTTTTAATAAGTACAACTATTTGTGCTGCAATGCTTGATGTCACAGTGCTTTTAAACAAATATTAAACAGAATTTGTTTTGTGTTTGTGTTGATGTGAACAAAACTGAATTTTCATGGGTGAATACTTTATTCCAGACACATCTAACTGAATCAAAAACCAACTGCTCCTCACCCTCTAAAAAACAGGAGAAAACATTGCTTGCTCAGTTACAGGAAGATTTGCTTTCAGCAAAACTTCATGAAACAGATGCTACAGCAGAACTGAAGGAACTGAGGCAGAAAATTATGGAACTAGAAACACAGGTTGGCAAAATTCATTTCATGGCTTTCAGATGAAAAAAATAATAAAAGAATTATCTTTTGGATATACTTTTCAATCTTAAGTATGCAAAGCATTGAATATGTTAAGTTGAATTTTATTTTTTATTTTGCAAATCAATGTAATTTATATGCTAATAGAACTGATTAAGAACTTGAAGCCAGATTTGTCAGTGTTGAGGCCTGTTTTAGAACTTTACAATAACAGGCATAAAACCTTAAACAATAATTACATTCGACTACAGAAAGTTATAAAATGCTGTAAATGTCTGAAATTGTTGAATATAATTGTTTCAAGATACTTAAGTTTGCATTGGGGATGCACACATCATAGGGTATTGATTAAAAATGTTTTTACCTGTATTTTAACTTAAATTATTAATATTAGGTGGATTTGTGATTATAATAATTATTTAATTTATTATTACGGTTATTATGACTATTTAAAATATTAAGATTATTATAAATTCTTATCAACACTGTGTTGAATTTAGCATGACATAGTGGACAACATGCCAGGACTATAAATATGGGAGTTCTTGATTTGTTCCATTGCTCTAAAAATCATGCTCTGTGCATTGGTGCCATGGGTGTACTATAGAAGTAATCATCATATCCAACAATTTTGTCAAATAGTTGTTGACTTTCTACCTTCCCAAAGCTCAAAATTTGGGATTATGCATAGGTTTGTTTACATTTATAAAACAAACACTCCATGTCAATTAAGTATTGCTATGCAAGAAATATACACCTGATGCTTAAGAAATATTCTATTTAATTTTAAGTTTTGAAGATATTGGGTTTTAAGAGTTTAATTATAACTGCAAATGTCATGAAAAATTTGTTAATTTTAAACTTTTACCATTTTGAAAAATGTTCAAATTTTGTACAAAGTTAAGAAACTAAAGAAAAATTTGCACTTGTAAAGTGTGCCTGTCAACAGTAATACTATAATGTATGCTATATAAAAAATTTAGGAAACTTGGGAAATAAGGTTGAGGAAATTGAAAAATTATCCTAAAACTTAGTCAGATAAAATTATGCCCCCCCCCCATCCTTGTTAAATATATCAAAACCTATACATGCTTACAAATAATAATGCTTAATTATGTTAATTATTAGTTTAATATAATTTTTGCTAGTTACAGTATTTTTATTTTAATCTGGTGATAACTTGTACTTTGTAGGTTAGATTAAATATTCTTTTTAGTTTTTATAACCACTTTAAAAGCTTAAGTTGTGTTAATTATACAAAACTAAAAGAAATATTGAAATATCAGCATAATGTATACACACACATTTAAGCTGTAGAAGTATGGGTAGTAAACTTTGGAAATTAATGTGGTCATTCTGCAAGGGTTAGATAGTTCAATATGCATTTAAATTTTGATAAATTTATTTGAATAATTGTTTAATGGGAATCTTAATGATTGAGCTGTAACTGATTTTAAACCATTTGATGTAAAATGAGATGAAACAACCTTTGAAAACACTTAAATTGAAAAATATGGAAATGTCAAGTCTCTTAAAGAAATGTTATGTAGAAATTTGTATTTAGAGTAGTGCAGGATGAGTCTTTATTTTGAAAGATTTCACCATGTACTGAAAATAAGATTATTTCCTTTTAACAGTGAGTTCACATTACTTTTTAATTGAAAGTACTTACAGATTTGTGGAAGATAAATGTATTTCTCTGTGCCACAGAACCAAGTAAGTCTGAATCAGGTGCGACGCCAAGTAGAAGAAGTGGAGAAATTAGAGGGAAAATTGGAAACAGTAGTGGCAGAAAAAAGTGATCTTCAGAACCAGTTAAAGGAAGAACAAAGAAAGAACCTAGACTTGCATTCACAGGTTGACACTACATAAATTAACATGTTAATAGTTAAATTATGGTTAGAATGTGTGATTTTTCAAGTTTAGTGGGTTTATAACATGTATAAGCAGGAAAAGATAGTTAGAAAATATGGATATTCCAGAATTAAAAAGCTGACCAATATTTATTTGGTTAAGTTAATGCTACTTTAATAATTTCACATACTATTCAGTTATTTCTAAGCACTAAGGACAGAGGCCTGTTGTTTTTTTAATAACTGAGTTTTCCATAATTCGGCTACTTATATTTTTTAACTATTATCTCTATCATGTAATCTTTTACAAATTGGGAATAGAAAAAAGTTGAGTCAAATTATCATTTCATTTATCGCAATGAAAAGTTTTGTGTTTTAGGTTCTAGAATGAATAAGATTCTCACATCTCAATTGGTCTAGAGAAATCTATAGCCAATTATTGTCAGTATTTTGAGCATGACAAAATATGACCAGGGTTCAATGAAAATTTGTCACTTATGTAAAAGTAATGTGATGTTTTTGTGAAATATATACTTGATGGAGAAAACTGGATACTATTTTTAATTCAGCATACAAGAATTACTGTATAACCTGTAAAAGTTTCAAGACCACAAAACCATTGCAAATCTGTTTAATTGAGCACTATGTTGAACCATTACAGCATAGTTGTAAGTATCTAAATGGAGATGTTTGTGCTTGATGTTACTAAGAGTAAGATATATTAAGCATCTCTTGATGGTTCATGTCTATTTAATTCAGTTTATTTAAGTCCAGCTTCTTTTGTAATGCTGTTACTGTGTAAAAAAATCTTTTGTGTTCAGAATCTACTAGTGATTAAGGTTTGCAATGTACTTTATATATTGCAAAGAAGTGATGAAAATTGTCTGTTATTTTTAGCCTTCAGTGTGTCAGATAATCATCACAATACTAGTGAATAATTGTGTAGACAAATTGATTCAGTTGAAAATAATTCTTTAGTGTGAAAACCACAAGGTAATGTTGTTCTCATCAGGTATGATTTAATACGTTTTTAAAGTATTATAATATATGAAATTGCAGCACTTGTGTCAGTTTATTTTTATCCAGATTCCACATATTTATTACTACATTATTTAAAAGTCTCGGTGGTTATGGTAACATAAGATAGTGATGTTCCTCCTTTAAACAAAAAATATGATAAGTTATGGTGTGGCCAGAAGCTTGTCAGAATGTAAAAATGTTAAAAAGAAAATGAGTCTGTTCAAATATAAATTAAATGGAATGCAATGCACTTGCCTATACTTCAACATAAGAGTAGAAAATAAACATTTATCACAGGTGACAATATATATCATGATGCTACACTTGAGTGCAACACTTAATAATAATAATAATTATTATTATTACTGATTTTGGTTTTTTTTACTCTGTATCATGACTAATTATATATCAAAATAAATTTCCATTGTAAGAGAAAGATTGGAACCAATAAAACTTAACATACGACAAACTACAGTGTTTCTTATACACTTCTCAGCATGTGTTGTCAAATTGATTATGCTGTAAATTTTAATTCTCAGATGAAGGAAGAACGGGTTATGTCAAGGATTCGGGAAGTTGAACAAACTCAAATCATAGCAGAACTGAAGCAGAAGGTTTCGTCTTTAGAGATCAAAGTAATTATATTTTGTTTTATCAGGACATCTAGAAAGGATAGATGAAATTATTTGGTGTTTTTATGGATTTCACTCCCACTATATGAAAAGTTAGACTATAAGAGCTTAAAATTTAGCACTTTGGGATGTTTTTTTTTTTTAGGCTTAATTGTGTCTAAATCTTTATTGGGAAATAAGGTTTTTATCTCTGGTTGATAAACTGTTTGCTAACACATTTTGTTAATATTAAAAATTCCTTTTGTAGCATTGTATTAGTTTAGTGTTTCCCAAACTTTTGAGTTCTAAAACTATTAGTAGAACCCATAAGAAAGATTTTAATATTAGAAAGTCAAATTGTAAAACATTATCTTTGTACAATAAGTAACTACATGCACAAATAAATTTATAAAACTTGTGTATGTGTGTATATAAAAATTGAAGAAAACACTAATCCTAATTTCATAGCATGTAAACATTCTTAAAATATTTTAAAAGTTTTCTATTTTAATAAGAATAGTTTAATTGCTTCTTTTCCTCAACTCTTTAATATTGGAAGTGATGCTGGATCCCTGGATTCTCATATCAGGTGCAGCATTCAATTTGTCCCTGTATTTTGTTTTTGTTGCAATATAGTAGGAGAATACAGTTTCTTACAGGTAGCAAAGGAAAGAAGCTAACAAACTGCACGTTTAACTACAGTTGGGTACTGGTGAATTGGGCTACTCCAAAATTAATTAAGAAGCTTGCAGAAGCTTTGCTTTAGTGTAGAATTGGTAACTGTTAACCTATTCTGTTTTAATTTTGCACCGATGAGCCAACTAGCTTACATGTCGGTGAAAATGGACTATGCACCTATTTGATGGAGGAAATTATTGAACCAAGTTAAGGCACTGTGTAATGTCACTGAAAACATTTTCATCATGGATAGAATTAATTTTGGTGATAAAATTATTTAATGTTGACGCAATCGAAATTCTTGTTTTCTGTGTATGAACTCCAAAATGCTAATTTGTGCAACAATAATGAATTTTCATCTTTTTGCAGTAAAAATGATGACATCCTTTCCTTGCAGCAACAAATACACTTCATTTAGCTTTTTAAAGATACCTGCAAAACACATGAGCCTCAGAAGCCACATGGTATTTGAGTCTCATAGTCAAAATTGATCCACATAAAATTCCAGTACTTTTCACAAAAATCTCAGAAGCACTTTGACTCCTAAGAATTACCTCACCTTTTTGCTTGTCTTTGAAGAACACTGGCTACTGGTGCATCCTGGGACCAAAGTTTTGATCTGGGTTACAGGACCTGCTATTTTGCCAACCATTTCTCTGGTACCATAACTACAGACATCAACACATCTTTTCCCAACTTATTTTATATATTTTCATGAAGTTAATGCAGTTTAATATTTCTTGACCAGTTGTGTTGCTTTACAAACATCCAATTAAAAGCAGATCCTCAAGAGTTATCAAACATGTAATGCACAAATACCAGCAGTACTGCAAGCTGCAACACATGTGAACTGAACTAGCCATAATGAATATACATTGTAAGATGTCAGTTGGGAAACTAGCACATTTTTGATGTTGACAGCAAGATTAATTTGATGGACAAAAGTATTTTGACAGCTGTAATGCCTCATTTATCGTACATTTTTTTTTTAATATAGCAGAAACTTTACAATATCTTTCACACAAGGTTTAATGAAGTTTTCTCCAATCATATGTGCTCTTCTAGCATACTTAATGTGGTAACTTGATTTGCAAGATGGCTTTATTGTGTTTTTTCATTGTTTTTGACAGTTTTTAACATCTAGGTTTTACAGTCTGTAAATACATTAACAATTCTCTTGAAAAACTTTATATTGAGAATGATTGATTTCTAAATGCTGGTACAGGTTAGCAGGTGCCATAGAACTATTGGATAATATTTTAGTGCACATAATGCACTGTGCTTCAGGGAAATGTTTTTGCAGTAGAGTGTTGCAATGGTCCACCTTTAGCTGCAGTCAGTATATTGGAAGAACTTATTTTCCACTGTAAGGTTCTTTCTTTTATTAACTGATCTGTATTTAAGTGGTATCAATATGTTAAATTATTAATTTTGTAAAGTTACAAAATATTCGTATACTCAAGACTATAACTACTGACTAATTTGCAGCATGTCATCATATGTTTTTTGTTTCGTTTTTTTTTCAGAATTACATTAAAAAACTTTAGCAGCTATACTAAAGCCTTAACAGTTGGAGTCAGCTACAATTCTTGGGCACTTGTGTAAAACGTAAATATATAAATGCAGTTAAATACAAAACCTTTATTAGATTACACAATAAAAATTTCTGAAACTGATCTACAGTGTCATTACACTTGACATGTTTTGATGATCATTAATTCATTTTCAGGATGATATTGTACAAGTAAAGAAAAATTTTGAAAAGAAAGTAAATGTAGGGATTGCATTTAAATTGTCATTACATAATAGCATTTAGAAAAGGCACTTACAATAGTAGAATGTTAACAGAAACAAAAAAGGATGAATTCAACTGTGACTGAATAATTGTTAATTCTTACCTGTGTTGTCATGTAAAGATGAGACAAATGCCATCCCAGCTGTAGTTTGCATTGATTTTGAAGGATTAATACTAGCCATCCCTACATTAATTTCCATTTTTTTTAAGTTTATTTGCTTGTTTTTCTAACTGTGTTTCAGTGGACTCCTGATTTTTTAATAGCTATTAGTAGTTATTAATACTTAGTTTTAAATGTATCATTTTTTATGTCACCTTTAGTGAAATTGGTTGATGCCATTGTTTTTGAGTTATGTAAAAAAAAAGAAGCAAAAGACAGAACAAGAAATTCAAACTTTTTGCTATGATATGAGATATTTAAAATATTATTTAGATGAATAATTTGAGCCATCCATGCCTGATTAAGAATTATGGACTAATCTTCTGCACTCCATGCACATGTGGTCCTTAGAAGCTTAAAATATGATAAGACTTGAAGGAAATCAGTTTTAATGCTATACAGTATCTGGTAATAACTTACGTAGGTAAGGGTCTTTTCCCATGATCCTTTTAAAACATAATTTGCTAGGATACTGTGTAATATAATTATTTTCCTTCATGGCTTATTCTTTTGTCTCTGTTAACCACACGTGGATGAAGCAAGCAGTTTGAATCTTTTAGATTCAAGACTGTTCTTTCTTATCATTTTAAATTTGGAATAATGCATTTAATATTTGATGTTAGCATAAAACAACTTCAGGCTTTTGCAGTAAATATATTAAAACTGCACTATATAATTTGATAACTGGATTACAACATCTGTCTTTCAGAACCAAGAAATAGTAACTGCTGATCGACTATCTTCAGGAGCAGAAAGTGATGACTTTAAGGATCTCCATGATCAACTAGCAGACCTAAAAGCTGAGGTTAGCATTTAAAATATATTAACGTATTAGTAACGTTTGTATTTTAAACTAAAAATAAAGCCTAAATATGATTACTGGGTTTAGTAATCCATAATTTCAATCATTTAATGTACTTATTTATAGATTTTGTACAGAGACAAATTACTGCAAAATAGAAAAAACAGTACATAAGTACTATTACAGTGAGTAGTGTTTCAAGTTATATTTTTTTGTAATAGGTTTCTATACTTTGCTGATAGATATATTAAAGAAGTTTGGTTCAGTTATTATGCTAAATTAGCACGTAAATAAAACAGCTATTTGTAACTAGCATACATTTTCTGTTGAAGGTAAGAAAAAAAATTAATTACTCGTGTATTTATGTTAGTTCGTGCTAAAGTCAACTTTGAGTTAGCACCAGGTGGAAGTCATCCTTCCAGTAGTAAACTATGCCAAACCTGTGTGATCATACAGGAAATTAATAAATGTTCCCAATAAAGACAACTAAAAAGCAGTTCAGAATCATTAAACCCATAACCTGCTCTACAAAAACGTTAGTTACTTTGTCTAGTGCTGAAAATACAACTTCCAACATGTAAGTCAAACCAAAATAATAGTGTAGTGGTATTTCAATAACTGCAAGTCACTAATGAAAACAAATTTCCATTAGTAAAACACTTACCTACCTGGACATTCTCTTAGACATTAAACTGGTGAATATATAGACAAACCAATACATCTCACAGAAACAGGGAAATTTTGTAAGCTGACTGGATAGCACTATTAAATACTTAACACCAAATAATATCAGTCTCAATCCTGGGATTCTTGATGATGAGAAACCCACTTGAAATAAAGATGTATCTCAGAACAGCTGTTATGGGTATTAACACTTATTGATGAGGAGAGAACAATGTTTTGACCCTCCTAGGTCATTTAACCTTCTTAACCTGAATATGATCTAGAAAGGTCAAAACGTTGTCAAAATAATCCTGGGATTGTTGACCTTTGTATGTCTCTGAAGAGATTTTCAAAATGATTGGTATGGGTTTATAGTTCAGATGAAAATATCTGTATCACATTTGAATTTGAGAATTTGGTTATTTTTGTAACCACAGTGTAGATTGAAAGACTAAAGATGATATGGTTCACTTCAAAATAAAAGTTTAAAAACTGAGTTTGTTAGTACTGATACTGTAGTAATTCTAGGTACTAATATAAAGACATTAAGTATGTTGAGGTATCAATGTTGTTTTTTTTTTAAATTTCAGCATATTTCACATAATATACTTACCTTAATGTGTTAAAATATTCACCAAATACACTTATGGAATATTTGAACAATATCTATTGAACACCAATGTATAAAAGAATTTTGTAACAAATACTTGATATTAATTTTTGAAATAACTAAAGAAAACAATTAATTCAGTCAATATTTTAATAGTTAGTACCTTAGTACCACTGCATTTGTTATGGACAAAAAATAGTGGATAAAACAATTCTTCATGAGTCGTGCAAGTGCAACCTCATTCTGTAAGATCATATAAGTGACTATATGTTTAACTAGATCATATATAGACAAAAACATTGGTATGAAATTCACACCCTAGCAAGGTGACAGATTATTAAAAACAAAAAAGTCAAAATGTATACAGTACATTTATTGAATTTATTTTGTATAACTGAAAAACATCTGGAACAAAAGTACAGTTTTAATCACTAGGAAATAATGTAAATATATGAAAGATAACAAAGCTCAGGAAAAGTGACATCTCTAAATAAGAACCACTTATAAATAAACAATAGTTAATATAAATGAAAACCCACCATCAGAGGTTAATACTCTTGATTTTATTAACTACTAGGTGATGCGATTGGAAACCCAAAACCGAAGGCTAATATCTACAGTGGCTCTTCAGAACTTGCGTCAAAATAGCAATGGTGTTAAAACTTGTAACTTTTCAGAAGAGTCTCTTAGACATGTAAATAGCCTATTGGAATTAGCTGTTGGTAGAAATAATAAAGCTGGAGATGATGCATTGAGTGACCAAATACTGCATTTTGGGAGGGAGTCAAACCACCTGACCAGTAAAGACCTGTTTAAGAATAGTAAATTAAATGGAGAACATTGAACCATGTGATGAGTGTTACAAGTCAGGGCATTGACCCTGTATTATTGACTATAAAACAATAAAAACAAAAACAACACTGCCTTGGTTTTAATTACAGAAAGTTGTATATGTTGATTGTTTAAAGTTATATAAGAGTTGAAAGAAATGCTTCATTTATCACATTGTAAATTTTTTGCAAATAAACTACAATTATAAGTGAAATATCTAATTTTGTAGTAGTAAAATAAGTAACTTACAAATTTATCATTTATAATAGTGAACTGCCACTAGGAATTACACGTTAACAAAAACAAAAGAAAATATGTGCATTAGTGTTGTGTAATAAAATCGTAAACTGAAAAACAAACATCTTAAATGACAAATCATTGGAAAACAGCATTTGTAATCTAAGGTGCAAATCAAAAATCATAAAGTTCAGGATTTGTTTTAAAGCATGCATCCAAATATGTTGTAACATGTTTTTATTTCTTGTTTTTTATATAGTTTTGTTTTACCCATTTGCTTCTACATAACAAATCATAAAACTGGTTTCCCTTATCTAATAATATATTTTATAAAAATTGCTTAATGACGTGTAGGCTTAAAAATTAAAAACATTGAAAGATGTTCAGTTATTTGTGAAATTTACATTAATATTGTTTGATTCTGATGTATAGAACGTTTTGTAAAGAAGGTATTTATTCTTTTGGATTAGTTGTTTATGCATATTAATAATTAGTGTTAATTTTTAAAATTAATAATAAAATTGTTGAAGTATTATTAAAAACCTATTTTATAAACTTAATTATTAATTTATTGTGTTTAATATTAGGAAATAAAATATTGAAGGTTGCAAACGTAGACAGAAGGCTTAGGAGATAAAATATAAAATTGATTTCTGTAAAATTACCTTTTGTAGTTGAGTAACAAAGTTTTTTATATTGTCTCATTTTAAATAATATCATTAAACAATATACAAGTATGAAGTTATTTTGATGTTCAAGAAAATTATTTTGAAAATCACTTGTACAAATATTTTGTGGATCAGTGTGCAATAAGTAGGTAATATAGCAAATGTTTGAGAAACTGATATCTGTGTCACAGATTTTCTAACACACAAGGTAATAGATGTAGTTCCTAAATTATTTTTAAAGAAAGTTTATAGATATAAATTAGAATTCCAGCTATACTTGTGCTTTCACTTTGTTATAAACTTAACAATGTACTTCCATTACCTTCCTCAACAGTAAGTACTAAAGAAACTCGTACTTTAATTACCTTTCTAACTTACGAATTAAATATTAAGGTACTTTTGATGGTATGGATAATTAGGTAAACTTTATAGAAGGCCAGTGTAAAACTTTACTAGCATTATAGTTTCTTTTGTTTTTAAACCTAAATTATGTTGTAAGAAGAAACAACTTTAACAAACTTTTATCAATATTCCATTTGAAGCTGACTGACTAACTTGAATGAAAAATTTTGGGTAAAAAATAAGTCATACTTTATGTATACATATTAAGTTAGATTTCAGGTATATATATATCAATGTTGGTGAAATCATTATGTTCGTAATTTTTTCTGTGTTTAAAAAATAAAAACAGGTTCAAGAAGTAATCTTTACATAATAAATATTCTGTATTAAGTAAAGTAAATACTAGTGATGATCATAAGTAATAGTATAGAAAGTTGCTAGAAGCTGATGGGTGCGGATGTTAAGAAACTGACTTTAGTTGAAATCTGAGGGATGATAGAAGAAGAAAAAAATGCTGAGACCACATAAATCACAGAACTGTTTGTGATAAGATTGTCACACTTGTATATCGGAATATCATAAACGAAGATATCTTGCATTGTGTTATTTCTGTCTTATTGGTGTGCAGTGATGTATATATCCAAATATGATTGAGTCTGTAATATATGTTATGGATGCAGGGTTATGGTTGAGTTTTAAAGATTAAGGTACTCAGCTTGTTCAATTTTTATTATAATTATTTTTGGTTAAATTCTTTTAATACGGTGGGTGAGGTGATAGGGGTCCATAGAGCCTAAATTGTACATATGCTGAATTTACATCTTGCAAATGTTTGGCTCAAAAACAACAAAAACTAAGTAATTATAGTGGAATATAATTTGCTACAATCTCATTGTATAACCAGTTGCACGTTTGCTAAACAATCTTAGACTGTAATAGAGCAACTTGTATAGTACCAATTATTTCTGGTAAAAAAAATCGTCATGATTTTTACTTTTACATTTTTTTATTAATTGTTGTAAATACTTTATATATTAGTTTTTCACAAAATCATTTTGAATTATTTGTATCTTTTTCTTTAAATTTTTTTATTAAAGCTTTATTTCATCAGTATCTGATTTGCATTGTTCTAAGGTAATGACTAACTGCACTTTTAATAAATACCATGTTTTATCAGTAGAGCAGAAGTATTGAGAAAATTATGTATTAAGCCAATTAAGTAACTAACTTAATTTTTGTCTTTGTTAATTATTAAAAGTATCTCCTGTCCCTGTCGTTCTAACAGTTGAGTACAAATCAGTGTAGTGATTTCTATTTGGAGATTTTTGTTTTCCCTCATGTCAGCTTCCTCTGCTGTGTTTTGTAATACCTGCCAACTTAGTTCTGTAATGGAAATGTGTATATGAACTGTTACAATTCACTGTTGAAATTAATGTCAGAATGCCATATAAAATGATTTAAATGTTTCTGAGATTTGAATGTTTAACAAGTATCTTGGCAAAAAATAAAAAATAAAAAAATCGTTAAATGAGGCGTTATTAGTAACGTTTCTCAGAAATGAGTTTTTGTCAAAATTTAGAGTATAAAGAGAACTTAAACATTATACCTCCAATTTTAATGGTATTAGAATACATGTTAGAAAATGAACTTAAAAACAATCATTAATTAGAAGAGTTCCTATAAAATATTTATAATAAATATTGATTTATTTCTGTGTATCACAAGATACGAGAAATAAGTTTTGTTTGGAGAAGAAGCTGATTATTGGCTTATTTATTACAATCCAAACTTCACAATTTTTTTATTTTTGTAAATCATACTAAGTTATTCTCCAAAAATGTCAATTTTTTTTTTTCCATTTGACATAATTAACATTTTACATGTTGTGGGAAAAGTGTAATTCAAATTATTTCAAAAAATTAACCATCTTTACGATGTTTAATTTCATGATAAAAAAATTGTATTTTTCCTGTGTGAACACTATTTGAATGTGAAAATGTTTCATATGTATACATACAATACTTAATATTGAACTAATGGAGAAGATAGCTAAGTAATATGAGACTATATAAAGGCTATAAAAATACAGGTTTTATAAATATATATATAAAGAATAAATAAGCGCGTGTATTGCAGCACGTTTTGTTTGTTTTTATCCTCGTGCCTTATTGATAACGTATGCTGAGAATAATTTGCAGCACTCGCACTTCGTAGATCTACATATAAATCTGTTTGTGTTAGCGTGTGATCCGTCTTTATTAAAAGCACTACAAACTGGTGTGGTTATTTATCTGTGATAGGACTGTTATGCAACAAGAAATGTAGTTATTGTAATAATAAGTGACCTTGTGTAATTTCATTGTTCAGTTGTATATTTGTAACCAGTGACTGTGTCGTTATATTGATATGACGGTGGCCTTAGAGAACATATTTGTATAACCACTTTGCAAAACTTTTACTCAGTTTTGTACATTGTTTGGCATTGTATAAAATATTTATTTCAAGAATTCTGACTAGAGTGAAATATTTTTAATTATAGTATACAGGGGTTGAGTAGATGTTAAAATTATTTTGAAGCCCACACCATGTCACATGGTCATACTCAATGCACTGAATCGTGACACTAACCGTGTAATATAATTTCTACTGCAAAATGTTCTGTTATAAGGCTGTCATCTCCAAAGTGCGTTCTTTTCGCTGCATGTTTTCAATAAGCCACCTAGCTTACAAGAATGACTGTTTCCCCATACCCATTTTAAACAGTCCAATTACCCAGAAATCCATAGGTGCTGTCTCACGAGTTCACCAGTGCCTTTTGAACCCCCTCTTTCCTTCTACAGCTGTTTCAGATATACATCATTTGAATGGATATTATGTTGAAACAAACCCTATCGCTTTTTTCGGGTAAAGATTATCTTCTATTATGTTGCCCGTGATAGGTGGTAGGCTACTCCTGTGTCTCACCTGTTACAAAATGCTGCATTTTGACATTGTATTCTCCACACCTATATTGTTATCACCGAAAATTAATCGCTTGTGAGAAGGGTATGTAAACGCCCATTCCGACGCAAAATATGCATATATTTAAATATGTTCAAGACGGGGATCCACCTTGTACTTACGTAATATTGGAAGACGAATAAATATGAATTAACTTTGTGGACAATGTCCATCCTGAAGTAAACCTGCAACGTGTTATGTCCCATCCCTAGTCAGGAAAGTGCAGCATTTTGTAACATGACGTTCTAACGCCGACGATGTATTTGCTGTCATTGCCACGTGACTTACTAATTTGCATATTAAAAATCTTTAATATAACATATTCAATCTTCGGTAGTATATACAGTTCGTTTAATTTTGCTCAAGAAATACTGAAAGATTTATAAGATCCGCAGGAAATGGTCAGGTCTGTGTGTCTGCTTGCTTTTTAACGTGTCTGATTTATGGGCCAAAATTAGTGCCAACTGTTTAAAGCTTTATATCAAAAATATTTAATCACACTCAGTATGTATATTGTGGAAAACCAATCCCTCTATACTATTAATTCTTAAACATATTTTTCTTACTCGCATATTTTTAAACATCCTACGAAAATGATCAAGTAGTTGTTTTTTAAGCAATTCGTAAAAAAAAAAACACTCCTTTGAATTGAATATTGAATTCGACGAAATTTCATAATATTATTCACTTACCCAAATTAACTTAGATTACTATATTGTAAAGTAAAACGGACTGAAAACCCCATAGATAGTAAACGTTTCCCTTTATCCAGTTTTTTCTTGGTTTTTGAAATGCGTAAAGTAGGAAATGACATTTTTATATGTCCCAAAATTAACAATAGATGTCTTCTATCACTGAAAGTTTTAAACACCCAGTACGTCAAAAAAAAAAAAAAAAGAGTATAATAGGTTTTTATAATTTCCGGTAGGAGGATTAATACCGTGTTGCTCCGATAATAAAGTGGCGTTTCTTTATTAATAATTAGGCTGTAACATTCATATCGCCTTATAATCGTTTGAACACAGGTCTTTTTCTCCTACTTTAGCTTGTCGTATTCTCACTGTCCAAGTAGCATTCGACTACACGAGTGCGCCAGATGTTCGCTTAAGGTCACTGTTAATTTTTTGAACTAATTTACTCGTTTATAGTATTCGGATCTAAAAAAAGAAAAAGAAAACGCTAAATTTCTTCTTTCCTATAATTTTCTAAAAAGGGAATCGCCTTATTTTTGCGATCGTCTATAATCGGTATTAATTTCTAACGAGAACAAGCTACGCAAGTAAAGCAAAAGTAAAAATCCACCTGCCACTTACGTTTCTACTCATAAATCAGCATTAATTGTTTCTTCAGGTACTTCCCTCGTTGTTAACGATATTTTTGGAAGTGACGTAGCTAGGAGAGGGGCAAGGGGTACATCTGTCTCCGGGCCCAGCATCGGGGGTGGGAGGCGCCAAATTGGTGTTACATAATTAGGAATTGTGGCTTAATTTTGTCACGAGGGGACGCAAAAACTGACTTTGTCCCCGGGCGTTGAAAACCCTAGCTACGCCTCCGATTTTTGGAAGTAATGTTAATATGAGTAATTTAGCAAGAATTTTTGAGGAAAATCAAATATTCTATATATACTCTTCAGAAAAAGAAACGCAAAAGGCAAAATTTGAGACATATTGTTAACAAGTTTATTCCGGGTAGTTCTGTATGACATGTGTGAAACTTTGCACATTCACTGCTGAACATCCAAAGTCTGCGAAGGCGAAGTCCACGCTCACTAGTTGAAGTTTAACGTCAATAACGAGTATGCCCCCCCGTGAGCATCAATAACTGCTTGGTATCTCCTGCCCATGAAAGCGATGAGATGACGAATCACATCCTGTGGAATAGCTGTCCACTCAGCCTGCAAAGCTGCTACAAGCTAAGGTAGAGTCTGCGGTTGAGGTTGTCGCCGTCTGTCGGTCCAACTCGTCCCAAAGATGTTTGATGGGGTTTAAATCTGGTGATCTGGAGCGCCAGGGAAGAACGTTGATGTTGTGGTGTCTCAAGAAGACAGTGGTGAGTCGGGCTGTATGAGAACGGGCGTTGTCATGTTGAAAAACGTCGTTGACGTTCACCATGATGGGTTGCACATGGGGCCTAAGAATCTCGTCGACGGTTGCGTATGGTCTGATCGGAAATCCTACACAGCCCTGGTATGGGTGAGGCAGTAGACGTCGCAGTAGTGGTCCTATCCCGAAGGTGACATAACCGGATGTAGTGATCTTGTGCGGGCGTGGTCTGCCAGATCGTGGACGGTCACAAGTTGATCCATGTTGTTGGTGACGATTCCATAGCCTTGTGATGGTGCTTGGGTGGACATTCACAGCTCTGGCAACATCTGATCGAGATTCGCCTGCTTCCAAGCGACCAATGGCGTTGTTGCGTTGTGCTTCAGTCAGTCTTGGCGTAACTGTATTGCGTGTCGGTGGCTTAACACTGAGCTATGGAAACCGAGAACCCGTCACTTTTATAGGGATTTTGCACGTGTTGCACTTGCAGAACATGTAGATCTCTCAAACAAATTTATTGGACACTAATGCGTTTTGGCGAAAAATCCGATGTTTTCCCCTGTTTACAAAGTGCACAACTTTTATTGTCATTTTCGTTTGACAATCAGTGCCTTAACACGTGTAACATCACATACTCTGAGCTCGTAACGTTATTACATATATTTCTCTTTAAAATAACAAAAATATCCCTTTTGCGTTTCTTTGTTTGAAGAGTATATATAGAATATGATATACATTCCCCAAGGTAGTAATGACGAGCTTTTCGTTTTTACACTTATATTTGTATTTATTTATTCGCCTTCAAAAGATCAAGATCAATGACCCATCTTCTCAAAAAAAAAAAAAAAAGTGAATTTTTTACTGATGTTTCACCGTCAGCCATAAGTTGACCAATCTTCGAGCGTCATTTCATGTTGTAGAAGCCTTCACAGCCCATTATTGTAAAATAACTAAATACCCAATATTTTATTTATTTTATCTAGGAATTTAATACAGAAACGCGAATCTTAGCATAATTTTCAAAATTAAGTAAATGAAATACAAAAATGTAAAGAATGTGTTTTCATCACAAGTTAAACGCAACTATATTTTATGAACGAATCTTACGCGACAGCGCAGAATGCCAAAGAGGTCACACAAGATGAACATTTTACCTTAACAAAACCGTGAACGGTAGTGGTTACCGTTTTTCTACAACTTGTAGAAAAACAGGGCTATCTGCGCTGGCCGTCTCTAATTTAGCAGTATAAGACTAGAAGGAAGGCAGCTAGTCATCACCACCCACCGCCAACTTTTGGGCTACTCTTTTACCAATGAATAGTGGGATTGACCGTCACATTATAACGCCCCCACGGCTGAAAGGGCGAACATGTTTGGTGCGAGCGGGATTCGACCCCGCGACCCTCGGATTACGAGTCGAACGCCTTAACACACTTGGCCATGCCGGGCCCTAGTGCTGATCTAAAGTACTCGCTGTACAGAATTAGTTTGGATTTATTACGTATTGAAGTTCTACTTTATATTTTAAACTTGTGGAGAAAGGAGTGCGAAAAAAAATGATTTGCACTGGAACAAGAAGTCTCGTTTGATATGTTTAAACATTTATATTTTGCACTGAAAAATACAATCAACGTATTGACTGACGAACATATACTCAAATGTAACTACAAAGGTCATCTTTTATAAATCATTTACTGTTATATCACTCAAATGACGAATCTGCAGGATATTCCATTTTTCATGTATTCAACCATACTTAAGATGTTAAGTTGTATTTTTAACTTAGATAATAATTTGGCCTATACAGGAATCTAACAAACATCAACCAGAAATATAGACGTTCACTATTACATAAATACTTCAAATTTTTTACATTAATGACAATACTATATCTTTAATAATTTCTTTCGAATCCCTAATCGGAACATCTATTTAAAAGAGTAATGGAGGTCTGTAATCGTTAAGAATGGCCCGAGTAAGATAGGGGACAATTTTTTCACCATACCAGGAAACAATACAACTTTAATCAGCGTTAACGTTTTTAATTGTTTAGCAGATGGTTTAAAGATGAATAAAACCAGAAAAATGAAGCATCTTCAGGAATTTTTTGTCTCAAAATTATGAACACGAAAAGGTTAAAAAATAAAACCGTCTAATCTATCTTCAACTCGAGATGTCACTATTCTCCTTACCCCAGTAACACTGGCCTCAAAGTGAATCAACATGCAAACTTATGTCACAAATAATTAGAAAAGGTAAATTGTCTTTCTAAACATGTAGTTAGGTTTTAGTCATTTGTAATTAAATTCTAGTTAATGTGACTTTTTATCAATTTACAAGATTAGTATCCAAACATAATATTCTTACAGTCTCCATTCTGCGGAACATCAGGTCGTGCTTAGATTTGTAGAAATGTTTGATTTTACCATTTTTCTTTTCTTGCATTTGTATTTCATAGTTATAATAATATTGAATTTGAGTGAACTAACTACGTTAAAGCTTAGAAGTTTTCCACTTAAATTAATTTAGTATAACATTAATGTTTTTTAGGGTGAAAAATATGTTTCAAAAATTTCATGTAAAACTACACAGGTTATCTGTGAATAACCGTCTCTAATTTTGAAATGATAGATTATTTGAAAGACAACTAGTTATAAACTTTAAAGTATTCACTGTCAACTCTTGCGTTATTCTTGTATGATAGAAGTGGAATTTCCTTCATTCTAATAGTAGTACAATTACAGGTTGCGAGACTTGATCCCTATGACGGAGAGTCTCAGCATGTCGCTCCTTTCATATTTAAGTTTGTAAAAACGTACAAGATATCCACATCAGAAACGGTACATGTTATCAGATCAACGGTGCCACGATTCGTCATGCACCACACACTCTTTCTGACAATGAGAGAATCTTTACGTTTCGCTTTTGTTGAAAAGACGAGAGATAAAATCATAACCCACATTTACAAATTAAATCAATCTCAAAGACGAGGCGATACCAAATTTGTATGGACATCTGTAACAAGTAAGAATGAGAAACTTTTATTTATTGTCACGTTTCTGAAAAACTTGTGAAAAGCACTTTAGCTCCAACCGATTTCTATAGTGATATCTTTTACTGTGTGCATTGTTGTAACCATTGTAAAAATGCGCTTTGGATCTAAATCCGGAAAAGTAGAGACTCAGACTTTCATATTGTATACGTTTCTCATACTAGTGTAAATTTTCGCAGTGGTTCCAGTTTTTCCTAAAACAATTGTGCTGTTTTGTAAAGTTATATTTTATTTGTTTGTTTGTAGCTAAGCGCAAAGTTACCCGGTAGGTAGCGTTGCAAATCCGCAAACTTACCGCTATACCAGTGGAAAGCTTTTTTTTTTTTTGTAAATATATACATATTGTTCGGCATGGAAACTTCTACTTCGCTTGTTATTTAGCTGTCTTCTATATACCTTTTGATCACATGTGATAAGCTTTCGTTTGTTTGTTTTTAAATTTCGCGCAAAGCTACACGAGGGCTATCTGCACTAGCCATCCCTAATTTAGCAGTGTAAGACTACCCAACGCCAACTCTTATCAACGAATAGTGGGATTAACCATACATAATAACGCCCCAACGGCTGAAAGGACGAGCATGTTTCGTGCGATTGGGATTCGAACCCGCAGCCCTCAGATTACGAGTCGAACATCCTAACCACCTGCCTGTGTCGGTCCCAAGCCTTCTTAATTATCACTGGGACACAAGTAATGAAAAGTGATTGGCCTATTATAGAACAGCACATAACGTCGTACAGTGCGATCATTACTTACTATACAATATTATGACTGTTGTTAAATGTAAAATAATCCCATCTTATTTTTCATGTTTTTTTTTGTTTTGTTTTGGTCAACGTAAAAAACCACTTCAGGACAATATAATATTTTCAATCTACAGATTTATACAACATTAGTGTACCATAAAAATTTGGCATTTTTTGTCACATAATAAAATAATCTCATAAAAGTGTTTCCAATATATATGGGAGGTAAAATTCGGATTACCCTTAAAAATATTTCACATTTGTTTTTAAATAAATTAATAACTGACCAGGTGATAAAACAATAATGATAAAAACTTAAACTTACCTAGTTTGTTTTGGAGTGCATACAACTGTTTTGTCATCTGAATAAAAATATGAATATAATTTCCACCATATTTTCCCCAAATTTAAGCCCTTATTTTTTCTTATAAAATCATATGACTCAATATTCTCTGGGGTGGGGGCTGGCTCAACGAACTCCTCATACCTCATCAGTGTCCACCACTGTCACATGACTCAATATTCTCTGGGGTGGGGACTGGCTCAACGAACTCCTCACCTCATCTGTGTCCACCACTGTCACATGACTCAATATTCTCTGGGGTGGGGGCTGGCTCAACGAACTCCTCATACCTCATCAGTGTCCACCACTGTCACATGACTCAATATTCTCTGGGGTGGGGACTGGCTCAACGAACTCCTCATACCTCATCAGTGTCCACCACTGTACAAGTCTGCTACACAAATGCAAAAATATACCCACAGAAACTGATGTCTGGCCTCACTTTTTACCTCTTGAGCAACATCTTTAAAGAGAATCAACGACCATAGATGACAAGACATTTCAAGGTGAAAACTATTCAATACAATCTTAATTGCTCAAACACACAAACCGAACATTGGTCAAATTTTTGTTTTATCATTTCTCTGTTAATTGTTAGTTATCTATGTAAAATGTTGGTTATTATGAAGGAAAGTAATTGGTCCAGTGTCGTAGTAATCACTGGATCTGATTGCACACAAACCCATACAACCAGTTTGCATGATGATTCTTGCTTACCAATATATAATACATAGTGCTTGTTTAATTTTTAGCTGCATGCAACTTGCCTCCAAGGATCTGTACACTTCTTATTCGTCCATCATAATACTCAGCATGCCAAAAATTTTGTACCTGGCTATTCCATTGATTTGGTCATTTCTCTTTCCACACAAACCAGTCGAAAAACAAGTTACATAACAGCCCTACTTGGCAGGTGTTTTTAAAAACCTACAACCTCAGCAATTGTGGAGAAAGGCCCAAGATTTGGGACAATCTAAAATCAAGGTGCCAAAATAAGTTTAGAACCAATTAATTACTATTCCCATCACTGTCAAACTGTCTGGATCTGGTATTTATACATTACACATGGTTATATGACACAGATGTCTACAAAATTGTACACTTTATAAAACTTGTAAGGCTATTCAGATATGGCCTGAATCAATATTTCCAGGAGGGCTAAAAATACGAAAAATATTTCCACATTTAGAATCCGCTAGCCCAACACTTAAGATAATATAAACAAGGTTTCAAAACCTATCATAATGAGAAAGGTAGGTCATATCAGGTTTTACCATTTTCATACAGACAGACCACAACATAGACCAAAAACGTCTGTCTTGAGCTTCAATGTACAGAGACTGATGCTTTTCTTCACCCTTCAGTCACCCAGAATATTAATCACAATACATTTCACCACAGTACGTACAATTATGAACTAAAATTTTATTTAGAAAAAACAACTAATTCATTGGAAGCATTTATGACAGAAATTACTTTATAATAAAAGGTGTAATATATGATTGTAACAGTGAATTTCAGTTGTATAATTTCGTTATACATTCACCTGTATTACCAGGATAAGATATTCTTTTAATGTTTGATATAAAACAATACAATTCAACTGTACAATTTCTTGACATGCTAAACTTGCCATACTAAGACAGGACAATCATTTACAAAACAATCTAACAAAATAAATATATTATGCGTAGTCATCTACCAGTTCTCAACAGCCATTGTATAATGATGCATACAACATTAATCCACAGTTATAATAAAAAATAACAATATACCATATCATTCCTTTTAGTTTTAGCAAGAACAAAAGCATCATATCTAATAACAGAATAATTACTGAACAATCCACATTTTAATAGTAATTATATGAAATTTGATACAATTTCACGAGAAATTCTATAAATGTTTTTAAGGAAAGAACTGTGCACTTCAGGAGATGCAAACTGTTTTTACAAAAGTTTACTGACTGAAGATAAAAAATAATTTACTTAAATACAGACATTCATGGACTCGTTCCTGCTGTGACACTAAACATTTATTTAAAACATACACACGTATTATGAAGAAAATCTGATGTTTGACAACAGGCTTATCAATGGTATTACATATTATGAAAATCACAGAAATTCTTTGGAAAAGCAAAACATGGAAATAGCTTTTCAGCTTGTGTGATGCAAGGACAAGAGAACAAAACAAGGCTTGAAGGAAAACATAACAACTGTGTATAGAATATACATATTATACATTGGGTAACAAAACTCATCCTAGAATGGGTTTGTTACAAGCAGAAATTTAACATGATTAATATTTCAGCCACAAAGCTTAACAGTTTTGAAAGTTACATGTTTTAAACACATTCAAATGTGAGAATTGTTAATGTCTGTGTACAAACAAAAATAGTAAGATCTAAGTTTTTAACATGTTTAAAGTAACTTGTTTTCTATATCAATAAGTATGTAAACTTAGCTGATTATGAGTAAACTCATTGATTACAGTCAGTGATTACATAATGTAATTTAAAATTTACACTTTAAATGTTGTTTTTCTGTTTTCACCAATAATACTATAGCAATTGGTGGAAGCACATAACACACATAAACACATTTATTTTAAAAAAACCTAAACATTAAACCTCAAATTTATTGTTATTATCTTTTAATAACAGCAAGCTACCTAGTGAATACAAAAATAAAAAGCAACCCGGTAATGAGTATAGCTAATTAAAAATATTTTTCTTATGTTCTTTCTTATGCTGATTATAATACATCATTTCATCAGATGAGTACAGTTTGTTAAATTTCATTAACTAAACTCTTTTAGTTAAACTTTAAAATAGAATCTTCTCTTGTGAATCAGAAAGTTCAAGAGCTTTTGCACACCAAAGAATGTACATTCCTTATTCTGTTTCAAAACTTATTTTGATTATAACTATTCAATAGTAAGACAAATGTGTATTAAACAATGAAAATAAACCTTAAAAATTTTTTTTTCCAAAAATAAGTTTATGAAATGGTGCTTCTGATGTGTTTTATAGTAAAGCCTTACTTTAATATTAATAGCTTGGACATATTTTCTATTAATAGACTAATTATAAACATGTAACATTTAATTACTAAGACAAACACCTGTTACTGTATTCAAATATGAACAGATAAGACTTAACATTCTAAAGATGCTAATGATCTTTACTCAGATTATTCAGATAGATCAAATAACACATACAGTGAAGGCATCAAAACTTGAAAGTATGATATTGGATGTTTATCACATCTCTTAATAAAAAATTGTTTGCACCATTTTTGTCATATCATACTAATGTTTCTAGTACCTATAAAAACTAAAGCTTTGGAATTTGTCCATTCTTTTATTTTTGAGATTGAGATCCAGACCTAATGATTAGCTTATGATGTAGAGCAAAATTAAACTTGGCTTTCAAAACTGAAAAACTTCAGTTAGTTTAATTACCAAGCTCACGAAGATCACTGAGAAAACCTTCAGGTGTGAGTATGTGGTCAGATCCTGAAATAGAAATTGAAAAAACATACATTAAGTACAAATGAAGATAGCAGGAAAAGCATGACACAGATCTGTAATACCAAACATTTTACTGAACAATAAAACATTTTCATTTATATTTTAACAACTTTAAAACACTGAAAATAAAGATAAAAATTCATACAGTACATAGTAATTATGTAATATAACAAATGTATTCTACAGAT
The DNA here is from genome assembly GCF_004210375.1 of Tachypleus tridentatus. Taxonomy (NCBI): domain Eukaryota; kingdom Metazoa; phylum Arthropoda; class Merostomata; order Xiphosura; family Limulidae; genus Tachypleus; species Tachypleus tridentatus. The sequence continues at coordinate 28,137,341 of NC_134830.1, read as the reverse complement.
TATTAGTTTCTCTTCCAAATGATAAAATGATGTAAAATGATAAATTTTACATAATTTCTGCCTGGTGTTTTTGAACATTCCAGAGAATATTTAACTTATGTAACCAACTATACAGATGTTAACAGTTTTGCACTTAAATTCATTTAGTGTATTAATAATAAATTTCTGGGGATAAAACAGTGAACTAACAAACTACTGAGAAGGTATGTAGTAAATGGCACCCAAATCCTACTCTGATCCAATTGTGGGATTTGACTATCACTTACTCTTCAAAGCACTCCCACTTCTAAAACACAAAATAAATTTTATGGCAGTGCAACATGAAATACACTAGTGGTTGGCAATCTGAGACTCATAAGCCACATGTGGCTTTTAAGAGTTTTGTGCAGCTTTTAGGCTTTACTTTTGCCATGAAGAAAATTTGAGAATCTTTCAGGCACAATGTTTGTTAAAAATTTGATCTCAACATTTCAACTAGAGGAATCGAACCTCTGATTTTAGCATCATAAATCCAAAAACTTACTACCTTCCCACCAAGGAACCTTTTCTAGTTTTGACCATTAGGGAATATTGCAACTCTTGAAATGTTTTGGTCTTAGACAAAAGCAGCAAAATTGCTCTTCTTTTAATAGTTACCAACCATTGAACTAATCTCTCAGATTCATAGTCTGGCAAACTTACTACAGGACATGCATGGCCTACCAAAGACAAATTTTCAAGTTTAAAGTGAATCCATCACCCTCATTCATCTAAATTCTTTTGCATATTTTACTTTTATCTGAAGCCTATAAATTCATTTTTAAATAGCGTGCATTACCTTACATGTTTATGCAAAACATTAGTCCATGTATTATGTACTTACTTTTGCATGTTCCAGTTCAAAAACTACGAGTTTCACTAGAATCACTAAATTATTACTGTTTCCATTTTTTTACATTAATGTGTAAAATATATGCCATACAATGTACTAATTATTTTACTCAGTCTTACTTCATAACCACAAAACGTATATAAACAATGCCAATAACTATTTTCTTAGAGAAGAAAAATATTGGTATACTTACATTTCGTTCTATATACAACAAAAACATTTATTTCTACCAAGGTTTTTGACTCAACTAAAGCTCTTTTGAAAGCAATACTTGGAAAAAGTTTAGAACAAGTTTTAGAAATAAAAACAATCAAAATAAAACATACGCACATGCACAGATTTATGTATTAAAAATTTATTTTCAGTACCATGATTTCAACTATCAGTTAAGCCTGAAGACAGATCCTGTCTGTGGCAGTCACCTTAAGAATTTTCATGTACTCAGAAACTTGTAAAAAAAATAATAATAAAAGAACACCAACTAATACAGAAAACCTGTGTGCTTAATTTTGTTATTGTTCAAATATATCATTCTAACATTTACTAGGTATTACTTCAACTAAATCATCATAGGGATATTCATTACAGCTACATGCATTTGATACTTGAATTCATGGAAAAACTCGTGCCTTAAAAACGTTTACACATTAATCTCAGATCTTACCAATGATAACCTCCCAATTCTTCATTTGTTTAGTGACTTCATATGCACAGCGAATTTCAGAATATGTAATTCCTCCAATCACATAAACAATTAAACGAGGGACATTCTTGACATTTGGCGTATTTTTATCTTTGTGCCAATGGCCATACCGAACGCTATAATGAAGAACATTCATAAATACATTAAATAGCTAATGTTTGAAACAAATGTTAAATTTGAAAAAAAAAAGTTAAGAAAACTGTGAATAATTTTAAATATAATTATATTTCCAGGAATATTTTAAGAATCTCATAAATATAAGCAAACACATTTTTGTTCTGCAAAATACTCAAGTTCTAATTATGCCAAAATGTGAATGTATAAACACAAACACATACTTGTAATTTACCTAAAAGGTTACAATGAGAAGTTAAGTTTTACATTAAGTATTCAATACGCATCATATTTTCCAGGAAAAAACTAACACTTGTCTCTTACCATTTCCAATATTTAAATGTTAAGAAATGTTCTTCAGTATCACAAATACATTTTATCCAACTAACATTGGCATTACTGAAGATTTCCAAACATGCAAACAATAATTTATCATATGGCATATGTGCTTCAATAAGAGACATTTTTAATATAATTTGCAATGAATGTTTACACATCCCTAATGAGATTATTCATTCTTACTTTTCAACATTTATTTAACTACAAGAGCTAAAACTGATTACCAAATTGCTTAACATAAGAATATATTTTTATAACATGAACCTACTATTAAAAACATTATGTGGATAATTATACCCTACTATTGCTGTCTTCTCTTTGACCTTTTATATATAAGCTTACTACATTATTATATCCATGACAGTAATTACACTGAGTTTTGATAATGTAAGCATACCTTTACAAAATGTTACATGTTACTGGTAAACATTACAAGGCTTTAGTGCACAATTAATATTAACTAAAAGAAATTAAATGTTTAGTCTTCATAACATTATACATTTATATATATTTTTATTTATTGACTTTTCAGTAATAACCAGCTAACATCACAGAAGTTACAATGACATGGCAAATGTGCACTCATGTTACTGTTTCTAACAATATAAAACTCACCTTTAAAAAAAGTGACTTATCTTGGCTGTGTTTTAGCAGATCAGTATTTTGTAAAATACAGTCACATTTCAGTTATAATATAAATGTATTTACATTATTACTATTTACAGATTAGTTTTTAAACTTATTTTTCTTAAAACACAATAGTAAATAAAGAAGTAAAGCAATTATCTCTTCTAGTTACAACATTCGTACTCGGTTGTTGCGCGTCGTATGTTGCTAAACCACAAAAAATTTTGCACGTGGAAAATGTAAAATGAAATAATTTCTTTAAAATTTAATACATACATTTCATTAACAAAAAAAAATCATATATTACTATATTTATTCCACAGAGCCATTATAATTTATCAAGTTTTGTAACTAAGCTATATTTCATTTTAAAAAATTAAAGTTTGAACAAGCTAAAGATACAACTTACCAGTATGAAGGTTTGTCACAAAAGAAAGATTTGACACTGTTATATCTAAATATGGCCAATAAAACCACTTGGAGGATATTCTAAGCCTCTAATTAGTTATCCATATCATACATATAGAAGTGTATACAAGGAACCAGTGAAGCCACTGTTTAATTCAGTGGTGAGCAATACCTCAGCAAAGAGAAAAGAGAGGAGGTTCTTATTTTATATTCTAGGTTTTCAGTATTGATAATTTGAGTTTCTATTTGTAAAAAAAATTATAGACTTTGTATTTTATTTATACTCCATTATCTAAAAGCTAATTCAAGCAAGCTTAGTGAAAATTACATAAATGTGCAATGGGGTGAGGGCACTTACATGTATGGAATATAAATTCTTCCACTTAGTTTTGCAAAAAAAAAGTACCCTAACAAAGTGATGAGAACTAGGGAAGAAAAGGATTTCGACAAAACAGAGGATCCGTAAATACAAAAGTATGTCTTGAAATACACACACAATACGCTCGTACTTCAAGAACGTGTACGTAAGCTCAAGAACATTCCAGTGATGTTTGATTACACACCAACTTTAAAATATCAAACATCAAGAGTTGGTGGGTGATAAGAAGACTTCCATTTGGAATCCATCTGCTTCCAGAAGATAAAAATTATATGTATAACTTTCAAGAACATTCTGTTGAAACTACATACAGGAGTTGATTATAGAAGGTATGCAACTTCAGCATTTGATAAAATAACAAACAGAAATCAATTAAAAATAGTTTTACTGTATTATTAGAAACTCATAACTATTGAAATCCCTGAAAATGTATATTACATATTTACTGCTAATACAAAGCAATTATAGAATTTCAAATTTCAATCACTTCCTAAATTCCAAACCAATACTTAATTTTCAAGTATGACTTCTGATGTACCACATGGTTGAAGTAAAGTTGAACCTATCCAGCTCAAACCTCAACAGGACTCAATAATTCAAAAAGTTATTAGTTTACCTAATTGTAGTCCTCATTGCCTCAGATAGTACTGATCTGCCAATTTCAATTTGTGGTGTCTAGATTATGAGTGAAAAGTTTCACGTCATTGATGAATTTAATACAGACTTTTTAATGGTCAAATATGTTTGTCCAAAATTCTTTATTGAGTTACTGAATAAAAAGAGTATGCTATCAGAACATCTTCCACTCATAAAGGCAGCAACAAAAGTACTGAATAAAGTTCATATTATTTACATTAACATTTTGTAACCCTCTTCATTACCTTGTAGGAGTCGGACGTCCATATGCTGATGGTGCCACCCGACCAGCAAGGAAGGGAAAGTGCTTACTATCCAATTTATCATCAATAGCATCCTGTAGGAAGCACCAAGTTATGAACAAATGTAAATGATATTAAGCTCTATTAATGTTTCTAGTAAAGAATAATTTGTCTTTTAAAAAGCTACTAGTCATGCCTTTAGCTAATCTGACTATTAAAAAATTCTTCTAAAAAATGTTTAAAAAGAAATTAAACCATATTCATGACCTAATGTATTGTTTTCTTTCATAATTTATATCCCAAAGGTTATTAAGATAAACTGTAAAAACACATCTTGATACTATATTTAAAAAATAGAGGAAATTACCTATTCATCACTTTAATATGCTTAACAGCAGGATAATAAAGACTCACTTCCATATTATCCTTGATGGTAAGGAAATGTAGACATATCTATACCACAGGAAAACAAAGACACACTCATATGAAATCCTTACCAGGAGGAAAATACAAACAAATATAAAACACTCTTAGGAAAAGCAAAGACATACCTCCATGATATCCTTAAGAACAGGAGTCCAACGTGACATTTGATAAGTCTGTTCTGTTATACGTTCCTTCCTCGGAACTTGATACATTCGTTTTCTGCTTCCCTGTGAAGAGATAGCTACGAACTTGGTAAGTATTATCATATATTTCTATATTTTTTTAATTTCTTTAGTGTTTCTTTAGGTACAACTGACATTGCTTGAGCTAAACAAATAATGGAAAAAAAAAGTTGAAATTTATGGAAACTAATTTAGGTGTCTTAGATAATCTTGAATTATTTTTATTTATGAAGGAACTAGTGCAAGAGGCTTGAAGGACTTTCAAAAATGCAAATGCTGGAAATTTTCTTGAAAATTAATCAAAAAAAAAATATTATCCTCTCAGATATACCACTCAACAGTGTGTGAACTGTGTGCATTTTGCAATCTGCATATCTACAAAGAATTTCTAATAATTTTTATGTAAACCTATTACTTGTTCTTACAACTGTTTGCCAAAATTTTTTCAATCACATTATTTTCTTTTAACACCAGTAATGTTGTAGCAAAGAATTTTAGTGTAAAGTCACTAGACTAAACTGTAATATCACTCACATCGGTTACAATATTGATACTAAGGTTTGCCATGTTGGTGATGATACACTTCTCTGCAGCTGGAATCTGGGCATGCTGGACCAGCTTGGCAAGGTTTTCTTCTGATATTCCTGAAAATTAAAACCTTTATTCTTTTGTAACTCTAAAATACTTTATTGACAGAAGTTCATATGCAAGATGAATAGGCAAAAATGTACCTTTAAAGCCAAGGGCACATGGCTACTGTAGAGGTTTAACAACACACATTAGATATATTTTATAAGGAGTTATAAATACTGGCTAATAACATAAGCTTAGTGTCAGGAATTCAAATTAGAATATTCTACAAGCACTACAATACTACACAATAAATAGCATTACTGTTGAAGTAAAATTCACAACCAAAACAGCAACAATGCTAAAAGGCATGTATGTTATCATTTATGGCATCATTACGAGATTCAACTTCAGGTGTAGTGTTTCTGGTAAACTTCAAAGTAGGTGCACACAGTATATTTAAATAGGTGCAGTTATGATAAGTTTTCTCATTAGATATCACTCAATTCAATATTTTCAGATGATCACTTCTTTGAACTTACATACAAAAACAATAAAAATTAGTTGGAAATTATAGAGAAAAACAGTACAAAAGCAAGAAAATTAGAAATTATTTAACCCCTGATTATTATTTCCTATAATTTAGAGAAATAAATAATTCAACAAAAAAATTTAAAAAATTATTATTTTTTTAACATTTAAAAGATAAATTCTGTGGAAACTATAGAAGAAAGTTTGCATCAACTGAGATGTACACTTCTTTGAGTTCAGCTAAGGCTGTTTCCAAGTTAAACTATATTATAATAAGGATCAAAACTTATTAATAAACTTGAAGAATCTTTACACTCATTTCTTCAAATATATAAAACTCACGATAATGATCAATTTATAAAATTTCAGGCAATGTTGATAAATATACCCAAAATATAATTCCAATATCATAATTATATCATCATAGGTTGATAACCTCAGTTCAATGAACTGTTCCTATTTATTAATTATAATTATGCACCGTAATGGTTTAAAATTAAAATGGTAGTTGATGTGCAAAAATAAATGAAGGAATACAAACCATTTTTAGAAAGTATGTACAACAATATGATTCGAATCTTGTCTAGTGTAGTGACATTAGCATCCAAGAGAATGGGCACAATGTTTCTCATGGGGTCTTTAATTCTTTCACCTTCCGCATCAGTACCCATGGCCAAATCCTAATTTCAAAATAAGACATGTGTGGAAAAAACAAACAAACCCCTCCCAGTCTAATGTAAAGTGAAAACCTTTAAAAATATTACATGTAACATTGTAAAAGCAATTACTTACAAAAACAAATACAGTCAAACATCGATATAAGGCGCTAGTTGGGGTCCAAAAAATTCGACCGCGTTGTATCTGATTGCGCCTTATACCGATATAAGCGGCGGCCTCTGTAGAAACCCCAAAAAATTTGGGGCCTAAGACCCCATCGCGTCCAACTGATTATCGCGCTTTATCGATGCGTTTTATATAGATGTTTACCTGTACTTTACACAGAAAAAAAATATTAGTTACAAAAAAACAACAAAACAGAACTAAATTTAACAATAAACTGACTCTTTAAAAGTTTATTTAATATAAAAAGAAAGATTACCTGTTTCTGTTTTGTAAATACTAACAGGTGAATAGCAATATCATTATTAATACCACAAAAAAAGTAATTTTAATGGTAAACAACCAAATTTACACTCACAATGTTTTTCTCAGTATAAGTGGTTTACATATTTTCATTGTTAAAGATTACAATTGGTATATAATGCAAACCTCCTTTAAAATTCTACTTTTTTTATATGAATCTTTCTTATTGCATTTTGAAAAATAAAGTACAGTGGAACCCCTCTAAAGCAGCCACCTTCAGGACTGAGACAAACTGGCCTGATTAGAGAGAGAAACACTTTAATATGGGGGTAAATGGAGGACAAAAAGGAACCGTGATTGAATGACTGCTTTCAAGGGGTGGCTGCTTAGAGGGGTTCCACTGTATTGAAATGTTACTATTTATTCAATTTTGTTTGTTGGATGAAATATGTGTTGTATGCTGTATTATCATTATTGCATATTACCGTACAAAGTATTCATGAATACATTCCTATGTATTTGTATTCAAATACTTAGCATTTTTCCCATATTAATTTTTATACTTCATATTAATATAAATATGAAGTATTTGGATGATCCCCAACATTTGCCCCATCTGTGCACATAGTAAGTCAACTGTATAGTTGACCTATTCAACAAATTACAATCACATATATTTTAATTATCACAAGGTTGAGATGAAATTTCACAAAATACTAATACCTAAATTCCCTTATTATATTACTTTTTTTGTTTGTAACAGAGTTCCTTCAACAGCCTGATAAACCAATCAGTACATTCGAAAGTTTAAGTACACTTTAGGATAAAAATGGAACATCACTTTAACTTGCATAATATTTCCCAGTTTCTTATTTGTAGTAGAAGTATTAATTCTACAGAAAACGTTTTTTTTTTCTTAAGGTAGCAAGTGAAAAAATTTCAAAAATAGGATAATTTGCTTCAAGAAAGAACCATGTACCTGTAATGCATCATAATAGTGGTTAAGAAGGCACTTTATAATAACTCATAAAACAAATGGTAATTCCAACAAGTTATAGAAAGTTGTAAAATAATTAAAATACTCTAAAGGAAGTACTTTTTGTATGTACTATAAATAATTTATTTTAATCTAACTAAATGAGAGATTTACCTGCTCAACCTTACACAGTTTATCTATATAGCCCTGGTAACACTTCATACAATCTTCAGCCAGATGAAGATGAGTGGCATATTTGCTGAGTTCTTTCTGGTACTGAGGCATTTTCTTGATCATGGTGGAGAGGTCCTTAATGCTTGTCTTATCACTGGATGATGTCATCCTCTTACTCTCAATAAATTTCTTCAATTCCTTGGTCACATTTCTGAAGAAATAATAGTGGAAAATTTATACGTTGAAATTTAGAAATCAACAAACAATTCCATGTCTTGTATAAGGATTTTTAAAAAACTGATTTTTAATATTAAATAAGAAACCAATTTATCCATAAAATGCTTTAATGTTTGGGTAAACACATCTTCTAAATGCATGTACCAACAACAGTGCAAGGAATTTGTTTGAAAAACTATATTTTGGGGGTTAGAAATAAGAAAAAAACACAAACATAGCTCAAATTAGTGATTTTTTCTAAATTTCTGCAAATTACTTTATTGTTATTTGACTTAATACTTAATTATCCTAATTAAAATTCAATCAAAGTCAAATGTGGTCAACTTTATTTGATATTTGAATGTGTGTATGGGGGGCTTATCTGGTCAAATGTGTAAACACAAAAGTTGAATCCTTTTACAAATTTACACAAATCAGGAGTACAAAATCAAGCATTAATGTGCAAAAAACATTACATATGGAATGTATGTAAAATTAAGGATGATCTGACAAGAATTTTAAAATATCCAACTACCATGAAATTGGTCAAGGCCTCAATGAAACCAAATAAGGTGCACAGGGTAACTAAGATACTAAGCAAAAACAAAAACAAAACACAAATTAGCAAGAGTATTTCAAATTCGATCTCTACCTTCAATAGGTTAACTTGCTTTACCTGTTTAACTACAGAGTACAAGACAAAAGGCAATGAAAGCACTGTATTTAATGCCACCATTTCTAATAGCTAGTAATAATAATAACACTCGTCTGGAGCATAATGTGATAGGGTTTGAAAGGAATCCATGTCAAAGTTTTTTTTTCTGACAATACTAACAATATTTATGCAGAAATCCTGAAATTATGTGCATCAAATGAATCACTTTATACAGTTAAAACCCTATGTATGTCACTATATATAAAAACGTGAACAAATTAAAAGTTGATTGGAGCTCCTATTGATGCAAAACCATTAAGAATCCAACCTCAAGCTAAGTTTTAAAAATCCTTTTTTTTAACTGCTTGAAGTGAAAATTTTTTTAGTTAAAAATCACAAAATAAAATGGAAAAGAGAAATAGTTTGAGTTTCACCTTTCATTAAGACCATTGTTATAATAAGTCTGTCCAATTCAGTAACTTAAACTTGTATGAAGTTCATTCAGTGTTAAAGAAACAACTTAATGTTTTTTTCATAAACAAAACCTATTCAGAAGAATTTTCATACATAAACTCTTGAAGACCATCTACGAAAAATATAATACATTCCCTCACTCTACGTGTCAACACCAGCAATGTAAATGGCATAACAAACCAAGTAAATTACAAAGGGTAATTTATATAGATACTGCAGAAAAGCTATTCTATTTTTATTAAGATTAAACCAAAAGTGCATTTCAAGTGATATTGTACAATATTCTAATAACAAGGTGCTAAACTTGAAATAACATCATGCAATTCATACTTTTATGACAACAGACAGAAATTAAACGGTACTTAAGAAATGTTGGTCTTAATGGTTTTTCTCATTAATTATTCATGAAATTTGAGATTTAACCGATCAATGATTCATGACATGAAAGATAATACATTCAATTATTTCACAAGCCACACTAAATGCTATTTAACATTCAATGAACTTAATGTTGCCATCCTTAGTACTCCTCCATTATAACATGCCACAGAAAGTGTGTGCATGTGCACAGCAAAATAAGGTGACCAAGGTGCTTTTCAGTTTTACGGTAATGAAGCAGAGAAACATAAATGTCAGATTAGTTATTTTATAATGTTTAACATTTATCCAACTTGAACCCAACTGATATTTTAATTACACAAACTTATAACTCACTTTATATGCTGAGTCACAAGAACACTATTTTTTGTTTTGTTTTTCATAAACTTGTAATGATATATTTTAAGTGAGAAGTAATAACTAATTAATTTTGCTCTTTGTTGTTTTCTTAATGTGAAGTTACACAATGGGTCACCTGAGCTTTGCCCACTGTAGGGAAATGGTTTTGTTGTTTTTTTTTATTTCGTGCAAAGCTACATGAGAGCTATCTGTGTGCTAGCCATCTCTAATATAGCAGCATAAGACTAGAGGGAAGGCCGCTAGTCATCACCACCCACCGCCAACTCTTTGGCTACTCTTTTACCAATGAATAGTGGGATTCACCTTCACATTATAATGCCCCCACGGCTGAAAGGACGAACATGTTTGGTGCGATGGGGATTCGAACCCGCAACCCTTGGATTACAGGTCGAACGCATAAATCACTTGGCCATGCTGGGCCACTAGGGAAATGGAACTCATATTTTATTGCATTTTAAAACCACTAGTTTACCTCTGATTCATTGTGATATAATTAATTTAAGATGTATTGTGATATAATTAATTTAAGAAGTATTGTTTGAAACAGCATTCTGAAGTACAATAACAGAACTTCATTTGAATCTCCCAACTAGCACTGATCAATGAAATATGTTGCTCAATCCAAAAAGTACAATAAAATAAGAAACCTGCTCACTGTGAAACCACGGCAATATGTTGATGACGAAGCTCTAGCCAGATTTCATCATTTTCATCTAATAACACCTCTTTCTCCCTCACATCACGACCAGAAGAAGATTCAAATTTATAAACATCGTTCTCAATAGGTAGAAGGTCATACGCCATGGCCTGAAATGTTAACTCATGAAGAAGTGGAGACACACAATCCAAACTTCGATCGAGAACAAGAAGTTGTGATCTCATTTTTTCAGGTCCCTACAAGAAAGTTTTAAAGATCATAGACAATTAGTCACACTAGAGAAATGAAAACTTTTAACTCTTGTCTTGAAAATCAAATCAATTGTCAGTAACAGACACAGGGATTACAAATTAAAATAATGGTGCAAGTATACCTTTTTTTTAAACAAACCTAACTTAAAAAATTCCAACTTACCTCTCCCATTGTTGGTTCATCTGCTTTATAGGCATCCAGTTTTTGTTGAATAAGTTGAGAGAGTTCAACATTACGATCAAAGTCACTAAAAATAAACAAACCAAAAATATGGTGAAATACAACATGTTTTAACTTCAGTTTCTGGACATATAATAAAATTCAATGTATATTTTATGTTTGTAAGAGAATGAACATACCATAAATCATATTTCATAAGAGAAGGAAAACAACAAAATTCTATACTTACACATGCAACAAATGGACATTTTTTCAGTGGTGTTAGCACTGAATATTGTTTACAGAGTTAGCAAATGCCTGGGAGTTTTAATTTATCTATTAGCTGTAATAAATCTTTAACTCCTTAAAAATTATTGATAGTGGCCATTGATTTAATGAGCACTGGATTCTTCTTCAGGTAAGCAAATGATTCCTTTAAAATAATGTGAACCTTTGGAAATCTCAACTGACTCAAAGTATCTCAAGACAAATGAAAGTACTGTATACTGGTGAATTTGTTTTGTAACAGAACTTGTTCAGCTTGTCTTTTTGTGAAAAGTCAATAGCTTTATGCTCAGTACCTTCTATATCGCACTGATGGATATTCTCCCAAGGTGGCACATAGTGTAGCCACTTGTTCAGCAATTCTCTCTAGAGAGGCAGTGCGGAAGGAAACTTTGGCTGGGTTGTAGTAGAATTGGAAACACTGAGGAGTATCTAAAGAAAAGACCTACACAAGGACAAAAAAAAAAAAAAAGTTTACTGACTTACGATAACAGAATTTTTCCCATGATGAGGATAGAATAAATCAAAGTTAAAATCTATTTAAAATTTTATTATACAAAATATGTTAACTCAAAAACAGGATCAGTATTTACTGAAAAAAGGTATACATTTAATTAGTTACCAATGTGTATAGACACACATTACTTCATTCCCATATACACAAGTTTCTAATCACTACTACACTTCTAAAACATTTTTTTAAAATAAAGTATATCTTACATGGAGATGTATTTCAACTGGCAAATAAAATTCCAATTGGCTCCTACAAAAATAAAAATGTTTCAGTTCCTTTCGTATGCAACAAAGCCAATTTTTGGTAGCCTTTGTGTTTTTTTCTTAAAGTACCTGCACTGAACATTGCCCATGACATCTGTTATCAACCAACATTACTTTACCCAGGATTCATTTATCTCATCCTGGCTTCAAAAATAAAACTTGTTTTTCATCTGGCTTACTAACACCATGACACATGTGAGAACAAGTAAAAACAATGTAAAAAGTAAGTAACTAAATTTACAGCACACGCTATACCAAAAATCTGATATTCCAGCAACATAGTTCATTGATTCAGCATGAACTTCCTAAAATTTGGCAAGGGAGCAAAAGCAACATACATTGAAAATGTATAGAAATATTAATTAAACCTTAGAATAGTGATAACATAGGAATCAGGTTTATATAATAGTTTCAGGAATACAGGTATCTCAAAGGATATAAGCTAGCTTCTCTTAAATGTCAAGAAGATAGTTGGTTTGATGTTTTATGGGGCAAAGCAATTAGGCTATCTGCACCAAACATCTGGTAAAAAGTTAAAATTAAAGTAAAATTATTAAAATTTATAATAAGAAATTATGGTAAAACAAAACAAAGTTTAGTTTCTGAATTAAAAACATAAATAGCATTAAGTTCAATTTTTACATCTAATCTGCAGCAGTGAGAGAAAAATTGCAGTAATACAAGTTGTAAAGGACTTTCTGCAGCATAACTGTAATTACCATAACTTGCCAGGATGACTAATGGGTAAGTTAAAAAATTAGCGTTAGTCACCTGAAGTTGGTCTTTCCAGTCCTGATTAAGTTATTTGACAATATGGCCATTTTCTAATTTAACTAGATGTACTTTGATTCTTAAAAGGTAATCATATTAAAAAAAAAACTTAAACAGCATTTAAAAAGATTAATGGCTTTTAAAAAACTAAAAACATTTCTAAGGTGGTCAGTGTCACCATAGCCAATAACACTGTCCAACATTACAAATACACCTTGAGACAAAACATGTTTAAAATGTTGCCATCGTTCAGAGTAATAATGACGGCAAGATGGTAACATGTGGCTTATTGTGACCAGTGTTACACAGACAACACACTGGTGCATCAGTCCAAGTTAAAATAAAATGATGAGTTATTAAACTGTGACCAATGCATAGTCTAGTTAGAACAACTTCCTCTTTCCAATCCTTATGGAAACATAATGGTCAAAGTACAATAGACAGTTTTATTAGGAAAAGCTTGTTTCATGTTCCTCACTCCAAGCGAATGCCAATTGGCATGGAGCCAAGCCTTGAATACAGGACCATAGTCCATGTGTGGAACAGGCACAGAAGTGATAGTGTCAGATCAAACAGGTTTAGCTGCGATGTCAGCAAGCCTGTTCCCGTAAATACCAACATGGCCTGGCATCCAAAAAACTGGATAGAAGTAGATGTTAAAGAGAAATAGGCCAGTTGGTTTTGAGTATCAGTGAGAACTAACATGAAGTGATTCCAGTAGAAAACTAGGCAAGCCAGTATAAATAGTGCAGTTTGAGTACTGCTTAGCTTCTATGTGATCCAGAGCAAGAAAAATGGCATACAGTTCAACAGTGAACATGGAAACTGTAGAGGGGATTCTGCACGCAACTACTGAACCACAACAAACCATCGTAGAGCCAACAGAATCACCTGATTTCAAACCATCTGTAAAAATATGAATTGAAAGATGTTTCAAAAGATGTTCAGCAGATAGCAGACAGTATTTCCAATCAGGAGTGTCTGCTTTTCTCAAATAACATAAAGATAGGTCATATTTGGGGACTATAATAAGCCATGGTGGGATGGGCTGACCAGTGGATACAGCAATGTTATCCAAGGGCAGACCCAATTCATCCCCCTGCTCCTGGATACAAAGGCCAAAAGGAGCAATGGCAGATTGTCTGTTCTGAAAAAGCATGGCTCACTGAGAAAGGAAAACACAACCCTAGGTGGGATGCTTTTATAAGGAAGAAAGTTTTGAAGCATACAGTAAAGGCAGTTGCAAATGGTGGAGGTGCATAGGAAGTTCATGAGACAGTGTATAAGATTTGAACTGAAAAAGTGCAGAAAGCCCCAGTGCAGAGCCAAAGTCCCTGATGATAAACAGGGTCCAGCATCTTCAAAGCTGAGGTCCTGGCAGAGCCATAGAACAGTGATCCATAGTATAGTTTCAATCAAATGAGCACAATATATCTTTAGCATAAAACATCGATCCACTCCCCAAGTGGTGGAAGAGAAGACATGGAGGATGTTTAGTGTTCTTGTATATTAGACCCTTAACTGCTTAATGTGTGGTATGAAGGTTAACTTATATTCAAAGATGAACCCCAAGAACTTGGTCTCTGGGACAACAGGTAGCACAACTTCACTGAAACAGAGTTCAGGATAATGGTAAATACCCCACTGACAGCAAAAGTGCATGCAAACGGTTTTAAAGAAAGAGAAATTAAAATTGTTTGCTGTGGTTCACTTCAGTAAATGATTGAGGGCAGTCTGTAGCTACCGCTCAATATACCTCATGTTCAATGATTGACATGAGATGTGAAAGTCATCAACACAGACCCTGTTTGCAACAGTAAGAGGGAATAGTTTAGTGATAGCATTAATCTTTATACTGAAAAGTGTGACACTCAAAACACAGCCCAGAGGGACTCTAAATTCCTGTAGGAAAAAATGGGAAAGTGTAGACCCCCATACAAATTTGGAGTCACCTATCCATTAAAAATTTGTTAATACAAATGAGCAAATGGCCACGTAACTCATATATATGGAGGTCTCACAAAATGCCATACCTACATGTTGTATGATAAGCCTTCTCAATGTCAAAGAATATTGATACAAGATGTCATTTGAGAAAGGCTTCTCTGATGGACGTTAAGTTGAATCAGGTGGTCCATGGTGAAGCTCTGTCATCGAAACACACACTGGATGCGCAAGAGAAGGTTGTTTGATTCGAGAAACCAAACAAGATGAGCATTAACCATCCTCTCTAAGGTCTTACAGAGACAACTCGTCAAAGCAATTGGACAATAGTTTAGAGGAATCTTGGGATCCTTCCCAGGCTTAGAGAAAGGTAGGACAATAGCCTAGCATCAGGAAAAACATTCTCCTGTCACATCCAGTTAAAAACAATCAGAAGAATAGCAACAGAAGCAGGAGATAGATGGTGCAGCATTTCGTAGTGTACATCATCAGGTCAAAACGATGTATTGCCACACTGATGAAGAGCCAGTTTGAATTCCACCAGTGTATAGGGTTGATTATAGTCATAGAGACAATCAGCTTAAAAGGAAAGAGGCAATTGCTCTGCTCGAGTCTTGATGGCTAAGAAGGTGGAGGATGAAGTAGAAGTGCTAGATACCTGACAAAAGCTTTCACCTAGAGTATCAGTGATGCTCCAG
Source organism: Tachypleus tridentatus (assembly GCF_004210375.1). NCBI lineage: Eukaryota > Metazoa > Arthropoda > Merostomata > Xiphosura > Limulidae > Tachypleus > Tachypleus tridentatus. Next base: position 28,121,453 of record NC_134830.1, on the reverse strand, counting down.
GTATCAGCTACTTCCTGGCCATCAGAGAGAAAGATCAAGAGGGGGATAAAATTATATTGTGTATTGACCTTTTGAATCTTGTCCCATATGATTGATTGATTTAGTGTTTTATGGCTAGGCTATCTGTGCCAAACGTCCAGTAAAAAGGTAAAAATAAATTAAATGTAGTAAAATACATAAAAGGGAATGAAGGTAAAACAAAACATCATCGAAAAACAGAAAAAGTATAAAATCAATGTTGACACCTAGTCTACAATATTAAGAGAGAAAGCAGAGTAAGAGAAGTTGTAAAGGACTTTCTCTAGCAAAATGGTAATGATCATAACCCGCCAGGAAGACTAACAGGTAAGTACAAAAACCACCGTTAGTCACCTGAAGTTGGCCTTTCCAGTCCTGGTTCTGGGTTATGTGTCATAATGGCCAGTACTAAAAGGTAAAGTAATAAGAGTGTTAAATGACATGTAGCAAAAGTGTAATAACAACTCCCCAGGACAACTAACAGGTAGTTCAAACGAATAGTTCAAACACCAGCGTTAGTCACCTGAAGTTGGCCTTTCCAGTCCTGGTGTCGAGTTATTTAATGTTCTGGCCATTTTACAATGTCAAATTGAACTAGAGAGACTGAGACTCTGAAAAGAGAACCACAATTAAAAAGGTGTAATGAATAAATATCAAACACTTAAATGAGATTAAAAAGATTAATGGCCATTAAAAAACTAAAAACTTTATCAAGGTGGACAGTGTCACCTTGACCAATAATACTGCAAGCTCATTCCCGCAAATACCAACGTGGCCTGGTATCCAGAAAAACTGGATAGAAGTAGATGTTAATGAGAAATGGGCCAGTTTGTTTTGAGTATCAGCAAGAACAGGATTTGAGCCAATGTGAAGTGATTCCAAGGCCAGCAGAGAACTAAGGGAATCAGTATAAATAGTGTAGTCGGAGTACTGCTCAGCTTCAATATGATCCAGGGCAAGAGAAATGGCATACATGTGAACCTGATGATGACTGAAGAAGGTCGAAACGTTGTTCGCTCTTCTATGTAAGATATTTTCCCAACCCAAACGAGCCGTTTTTGCATATTTATTTCTCTACAAGTGGGTTTTCTCGACAAACCATGGCAGAGCCCACACAGTCACCTGACTTCGAACCATCCATATAAATTGGAATAGAAAGGTTGTTTGAAAGATGTTCAGTAAATAAAAGACGGTACTCCCAATCAGGAGTATCTGCTTTTCTCAGATGACTTAAAAATAGGCCACATTTGGGGACTGTAATAAGCCATACTGGGATGGACTGACCAGTGGATACAGCAATGTTATTCAAGGACAGAACCAATTGATCCAACTGTGCCTGAATGCGAAGGCCAAAAGAAGCAATGGAAGGCTGTCTGTTCTGAAAAAGTATGGCCCACCGAGGAAGGAAAACAACCCCAGGTGGGGTGCTTTGGTAAGGAACGAGGTTTCGAACAATATAGTATATAGTAAAGACAGTTGTAGACAGCAAAGGTGCAAAGGTTCATGAGACTCAACATATAAGCTCTAAACTGGGGTGGTGCAGAAAGCCCTTGTGCAGAGCCAAAATCCTTGATGATGAATGGGGTCCAGCATCTTCACAGCCATAAACCAGTCATCCATAATCAAGTTTCGAAGAAATAAGAGCACGCTATATCTTAAACATAGAACATCGATCCCCTCCCCAACTGGTGGTAGAGAGGACACGTAGGATGTTCAGTGCTCTTGTACATTTGACCCGTAGCTGCTTAATGTGTGGAAAAAGGTCAGCTAACAGTCAAAGATAAGCTCCCAAGAACTTGGTCTCAGGGACCACAGGCAGCAAAACTTCACCAATACAGAGTTCAGGATCAAAGTGAATACCCCGTTGGTGGCAAAAGTGCATGAAAACGGTTTTAGAGAGAGAGAGAAATTAAAGCTGTTCGCCGTAGTCCACTTCAGTTCACGATCAAGGGCAGTTTGTAGCTGCCGCTCAATATATCTCATGTTCAAGGACTGATATGAGATGTGAAATTCGTCGACATAGAGCCCATTTGCAACAGTGAGAGGGAGATGTTCAGTGATGGCATCAATCTTTATACTGAAAAGTGTGACACTCAAAACACAGTGCTGAGGGACTCCAAGTTCCTGTAGAAAAGAATGGGAAAGTGTCAAACCCACACAAACTTCAAATGTACTGTCAATTAAAAAATTTTTTGATAAAAATGGGTAAATGGCCATGTAACCCATATATATGGAGGTCTCGTAAAATGCCATACCTCCATGTTGTGTCATAAGTCTTCTCAATGTCAAAGAATATTGATACAAGATGTTGTTGTTTGAGAAAGGCCTCTCTGATTGACATTTTAAGTCAAATCAGGTGGTCCATGGTGGAGTGCTGTCGTTGGAACTAACATTGGATGGGCAAAAGGAAGTTGTTTGATTCTTGGAACCAAACAAGATGAGCATTAACCATCCTCTCTAAAGGTCTTACAGAGACAGCCCATCAAAGCAATTTGATGGTAGTTTGAAGGAATCTTGGGATCTTTCCAGGCTTAGAGAAAGGTAATATAATAGCCTGGTGCCAGGCATTAGGAAAAACATTCTCCTGCCAGATCCGGTTAAAAACAATTAGAAGAATATCAAGAGAAGCAGGAGGTTGATGGTGCAGCATGTCATAGTGTACATCATCTGGTCTAACAGATGTACTGCCAGACCAATGAAGGGCCAGTTTCAGTTCCACCAGCATAAAGGGACAATTATAGTCATAAAGACAATCAGTTCGAAATGAAAGAGGTGAACACTGAGTCTTGGTGGCCAAGAAGGTGGAGGAACAAGCAGAAGTGCTAGATACCCAGCAAAAGCTTTTACCTAGAGTATCAGCAATGCTCTGGATGTTAGCTACTTCTTGGCCATCAGAGAGTAAGATTGAGAGGGGGACAGAATTGTAGTGCCCACTGACCTTCCAAATCTTGTCCCAAATGACATTGGAACTGGTGGTAGAAGATATGCCAGTTGTGAACTTAATCCATGATTCCTTCTGGCTTTGACGTCTTACCCACCGAGCATGTGCACAGGCCCACTGGAAAGAATTGCAGTTTGAGAGTGTAGGATATCTAGGGAAAGCATCCCAGCCTCGTTTTTGAGCCTTTTGTGCCAGGTGGCAAGCAGGATTCCACCATGGACGAGGATATAGTGGAAAACGTGTCAAGGTTTTACAAATATACTGAGCAGCTGCTTGTATAATACAGTCAGTTACTGCTACCACACAGTCATCTTTTGATGGCTTATAGACAATGGCAGGATCAAATTCTGCAAGAGCAGTGAAAGAGGGCCAGTTTGCTTGATCCAGCTTCCACTGGGGCACGCAGGTCGGGTGGCATCGACCACGGCCAGTCTCTCTCAAAAGGATCGGAAAATGATCACTGCCTAGTGGATTACTGTCAACCCTCCATGAAAAATGGGAGAATAATGAAGGGGAGCAAACTGAGAGATCAATAGCAGTAAAGGACTGACTAGGTGCATGAAAGTAAGTGGAAGAACCAGTATTGAAAAGAGAAAGATTGTCATCAGAGAGCATCCGCTCTACAGATCGCCCCCTCCCATCAATAATAGCACTTCCCCAGAGGGAATGATGTCCATTAAAATCCCTAGGATTAGAAATGGAGATGGCAATTGTTAAACGAGAGCATCAAGATCTGATTGATCATATGTCTCTCCAGGGTACAGGTACAGAGAACAAACAGTGATGGTATGACCCAAGGAAACACGGATGGCTACAGCCTCCAAGGGTGTGTTGAGTGACAAAGACAGGGTGGGCACGTGTTGATCAACCAACAGTGCCACCCTCCATGTACTCGACCATCACACAACCTGTCATTTCTGTACAGAGAAAACTGCCGAATGGAGACAGTATCAGCAGTTTTGAGAAATGTTTCTTGTAAAGAAAGACAAACAGGATGGTAGGAAGCAATCAGCGTTTTGATATCATCCAGATTAGAACGTAAACCTCGACAGTTCCATTGTATCAAGGTGGCCATTTTTAAGAACGGGTAGGTGAAGTGGCTGGAGAACCCTTCGATTTACGACCACGTCTTATTTCTTTACTGTCTTTAGTCGGAGGAGGTCTATCAACCTCCATGGATCCTGCTCTGGGTCGGGTGGGCAGGTTTTTGTTATTGGAAGGGGAATCCAGTGACTGAGGACGCGAACGAATAATTGTTTTGTCTCTTGTGGTGGGAGAAAAAGATGTATCAGAAGAAATGCCTGTATTTGAAACTGAAGGACGTGGATCTTGAGGTTTGTTGGAAGGTATGGGAGGAACAGAGATGAGTGTGGAAGTCGATTCATCAACCTTTTTAACCACGGAGGTCAAAAGGCTTTTCATTTGTTTTGAAAACGATTCTCTTGGAGGCACAGAGAGTTCTGTCTGCACTCCCACTGTAGTTGTGAATGAAGTGCAGCAGCATATGTCTGAGATGAAGTGGTAGATAGCAATTTTTGAGCCTCAGGAGAAGTAATGTTATGAGTCATTTTCAAATGCTGCACCTCTTTTTCCTCCAACCATTTAGGGCAAGAACGAAAGTAGGAAGGGTGAGAACCATTGCAATTGACACAATGTGGGTCTGTTTCACACTCATAGGCATTGTGGTCCTTGCCACCACAACGAGCCCATGTCTGGGAACCACAACATAACGTCTTTGAGTGACCAAACCTTTGACACAGGAAACATCGAAGAGGGTTTAAAATGTACGGCTGTACCCTGCAATTAAGATAACCTGCCTGGATGGTGGCAGGTGCATATGATGATGTAAATGTTAAAACAAGGATATTTGTTGGCAGTGTAACTCCATCTTTGCGAGTGGAGATGCACCTCACTGCAGAAACTCCTTGAGTGGAGAAACAAGCAAGAATCTCTGACTCAAGGATGTTCTTCAAATCCCTCTCAACAATAACTCGTTGTGATGAATTCAAAGTAGCATGAGGTGTAACGTCAATAGGTATATCCCCAATTGTCTTTGAATTCAAGAGGAGTTCACTGTGTTGGGATGTGGATGTTTCAACCAATATGTCACCAGATCGAAGTTTCTTTACTGACTTTGGGGAGCCAGCAAGTCCCTCTAGTTCCTTCTGAATGAAAAAGGGAGACATCTGCACAAAAGAATTGTCTGAAAGAGAATGTAGTATAAGAAAATGAGGTACAGGTATTACTGATGTTGAAGATTGCTGCTCAGAATCTTCAAGACATAGTTGTTTACCTACGGACTGTTTTTCACAATTTTATTTAAGTTTTTATTTAAAGTATCCATAATAAAAAAGAATATTTCGGTGCCCACTGATCACACCCACCATGAAGCCCTATGAGGGGATGCACTACAATGTCAAGCAAGGACAATGCAGCAGTACCAGAGTTTCATGAGCACTATACCCAAACACAGCATCAGATACAATATCCACAAAACCCGTTGAGAACTTCCAACACTGATACTTGGTTGACTCAAGTGGACCAGCCAATGTACCCAAGGGGAGCCACCCAAAGGCCGCCCGTCTACAGGAATTCAAGACCAAAGTGGTGTGTTAGGGTTGGACCCCTCGACCACTAGGATCCTCTCCTCCCTTTCACAGGTCACCACACACAGCAAGCATGTGGGTGAATGTTTAGATCCCAGAGGAGGTAACCTGAAAGAACAGAACCTTCCCTGGGAGATTCCCTCCCCACGTATAGGAATCCACACCGAGAGGACATATTTATGAAGCAAAAAGATTGTTAGTTACAGCATCTAATGAAAACAAACTGTTGGAAAGACTATATGACATGGAAAAAAAATTAAACACATCTATAACATTTTTGAGCATTCTTCATCAACTACTAGTGGTACCGTGGAACACCCCAACTTAAAAGTGTGCATAACATGAGATTGTGATGTGTCAACATATAACAGAGAGAAAGTATTTGGACAGAGTCAATCAACTGACATCAGGTGGCATCTGGAATTGTACATCAGGTTCACAGCAGGAAGAGCTTTAAAATTACAATCATGCAATGCAGATTTTAGAAGTATACTTGATCAGGCAAACACTTGCCACAGAATAGAATGCAAACATGCAATAAAGGCACTTGGACAGAAGCTCAAAATGACAGCAGGAGATAAACAGAAAACCACAGAGTACAAAACAGCCATATAATGAAGACAGTGAGATGTAAGAGTATAAGAGGTGGTCCACATACCAGCACTGATGATATTCTCCAAGAAAGATAGAAATGTGCAGCCAGACATATAGTTAGGTGATAGATTTTATGTAAAGAAACATAAAAAAGGTTACAACCATCTGGAGAAAGGGAATAATACACTAGGCAAATTACTTGGCAAATTCAACCAGCTAGAGTAGTAAGGAAAAGGTCCTGGAAAAAGGTGAAAATATTCAAATGGACCCAAGACCCATAAATGGGAGCAGTGTGTGTCATAAACCATTGGATAGCTTCCTTGACTGGGCAAAGGAGAAATCTGGGATTGAAATGTGTATAGAAGTGGGATATGGAGGGAAGGGAAATTGGGGTGAATGCAGAATTAGCATCTCGAGCAGCCATAGTCTTAGGTTTAAAAGAGCTATTGGGTGAAAGAAGAATATAGAAACTATGAAACAAATGTGGCAGACATCAATCACAAACACACTGGAACAACTGTGACTGCACAAAACCATCAGGAACAGTGAATTTAGGGAAAGGTGATGTAACTAACACAAAGTTTCAAAAGGAGGATAGGTAAGAGCATGGAGGTTCCAATCCAGTGGAGAAGCAGAGCAGAGAGACAGAAAATGGAGAAGAAACAAAATATCATGTACAGGACATATAAATAGTACACAGAAGCATAACTGGTTAACCAAAAAGTTGCAGATAATGTAGTTCTATAATCCTCAACAGAAGAAACCAAGATTGTAACAGGAAGTAAAATATTTTATGAAAAAAAAAAAAAAAACTTCCAGATAGAACAATGAAATAGGTGTTAATAGTAATAATTATATACAACTTACAAACTATTTAAACATACCTAATTAAAGTATTTATTAAAGTTAAAACTTCTGACAAGATGTAGATTTTGATTAATCAAAATAAGGTGTCAGAAAAAAACAAAGTCCAAATAGTCATCTTGTTGATTGTACTCTTCTTTATAAAACACACAAAGCTAACTCCCTGCAAATAAAGGTTTATCCTCTGCAGATAAAGTTGAACTCAATTCCTGTGAAGTCATACCAATAGCATTGAAACAGTAAATAAAATTGAAATGGCAAAATAAGTTCATACATAGTAGCAAACGGTAGCCACAAGTTAAAAAAACATGCATCTAAACAATGCCATGCCATCTGCAAAAGTGAGAGTTGGGTAGGAATAGCAAAATAAGCTAGCTGCACCAATACAAGTAGTGCAATACTATTGGTGGAAAATAGTCACAGGATACATACATGTCCAGGAATTGCACAGAATTGATGGAATATATAGATAGTTGCACTGATCATGAAAAGTTTAAAGGCTATGCTTAAAGGGTAAAAGATGCTTTATGTGAGAGGTAGGTAAGACCATATCGGAAGAAAATGTTTGTTTCCTTGTCTTGCCTTTAACCCTTAAAAAACAAGAATGTTGTAGGTAGCAGCATCAACTGATGATGACTGCCATTTGAGGGTTACAGAAAGTCTTGTCACTTTCTTTTTTTCCCACCAATGAAGCCATTGCATCCACTCTTCAACTAAATTTAATAGGTGTTGGAACATATGTGAATTTGGGAAGGTGGGGGGCACCTTACTTACTATATTGACCATAGCCACTGAAATCAAAGTTGAAACAGCACCTTTATTATTACACACATCTCTACTCCCTACTTAGAGAAGCAATTCATTATCAGGAGAAAATTGAGGTGGGGTAACAAATATGCATGATAAAATTTGTGTGTATATGTCTAGTTCAGAGATATAACTGTACATAATTCTTAGTGAAATTTACAACTGAGAAAAACTATACCTTACAGAAAATGTGTTTTAGAAACATCAAACAAGAAATTGTGCTATTCTGTATTAAGAAAGTATCTGCAGTTTATTAATATGTAAAAGAAAACATATTAAGCTATTAAAAAAAAATACACACCTGGGATTCATATGGCAGAAAAGCAATATTTATCTCCTTCAAAGTTTTAATTATTTTAGCACAAGTTGATTTACACAGCTCATTGAACAGTTCATCTGGACATGCTGCATGAGAATTAAAAGAGAAAGATCAGGATTTTAATATAATTCTATCAAGTAACAAAAGTAAGATCTTAAAAGTTTACAGCAGAACACGAATACAGCTTTCATTTGATCTATCTATCTAAGCTACTGTCATGCCTTGTTAGATCTAGCTCTCTGTCAGGTCACTCCAGTCCAGTATTTCCAATTCTTAGCATAACATGTCCATCTGATTCACATTTCCATTACTATATATCATCCCTCCATCTTCTCTTTTGCTTTCCCTTGGATATCTTTTATATTCTATGTTGCCATTCCATTGTTATTAATGTACACTTATTACTGGAATATTATTAAACCCTTAGAATGAACCTTACTACAGCTATTATATTTTTGTTTTTCTTACAATGTCCACAACACCCATTTAGAACTTCTAACGCTGATACTTGGTTGACTCTAGCCCAAGTGGACCAGCCAATTTACCCAAGGGGAGCCACCCAAAGGCCGCCAGTTCACAGGAATTCAAGGCCAAAGTGGTGTGTTAGGGTGGGACCCCTCAACCACTACGATCCTCTCCTCCCTTTCACAGGTCGACACACACACTGTCATTTCTCCATCTGTCATGTAGTGTTATAATGAAGTATTTTTCTCTCCATAACTCTATGTGTGGTTTCTATCTTTTTCCTTATCCCTTTACTTAGTGCCCCTGTTTGGCTGTCATATATTAAGGTTGATGTATGATCTATACATATATGATATATGATATATTTTTCTTCAAAGTAATGAGGATATTTTCATCCTCTAGAACTTCTTTCTACCTCACAAAACATCACAATGTTGCCCTCATTCTTACCATAATTTCTTCCCTCGTTGTGTTTGCTATTTTGAGTGTATATCCTATATATTTCTATTCTGATACTTTCTCTATTTATTCATTCTCAATTTTGATGGTATCTGTGCCATGATTGTTGGTCATATATTTGGTTTTCCTCTTATGTACTTTCGATTCTGTTTTCTCACTTCTGGCATTCAAACTGTTTAACAGGTCTTTCATCTTTTATGGTGAATTTGCAAAAACAGCTAGATCATCTGCAAACTTTAGATCTGTTTTTGTCTCACTGTATATTTTTTACCTTCATCCTCTAACCCAGTTTGTCTGAACACTTCTTGTAAAGTTGCTGTAAACAATTCTGGAGATACTGGATCACCCTGTCTCACTCATCTATCACTGATGATACCTCATATCAGATCATCCTGTCTCACTCCTCTATCACTGATGATACCTCACTATTAGATCACCCTGTCTCACTCATCTATCACTGATGATACCTCACTATTAGATCACCCTGTCTCACTCATCTATCACTGATGATACCTCACTATTAGATCACCCTGTCTCACTCATCTATCACTGATACCTCATATCAGATCACCCTGTCTCACTCATCTATCACTGATACCTCATATCAGATCACCCTGTCTCACCCCTCTATCACTGATGGCACCTCTTCACCAAGTATTCATTTGATTGTTGCACTAAATCATTTAACATTCCTTGTATAGCAATGAGAGTAAATCACAATTACAAAAGAAATGTCAACACATTACCTAAAGTTTATTTATTATCATTATACAGAATAAAAGTAAGTTTACACTAGCAGGTTCGTTATGGTTGTTGATTTCTCATTATCAAAAAAAAAAGTGTTTGTAGCTTAAATATATTAAAATCACTTCATAGAAATATGTGTTAAATATTTTGAATGAACAACATTCAGTCCTTTTCAATTGTAATAACAATTCTAAAATAGGAAATTTATTGGTGTTAAATAATGTTTTACTTATTTTTTTTAATAAATACATCTTCAAAAGTGTAGATTTATGATTAGAACATTCCAAAACATAGTACGCTACTAAAATACTATATACAGGGTGTTTGGAAAGTCACTGTAAACTTGTATATTTTTTAACAGACATGTTTCAATATTAAATACAGGAGGTAAATATGAATGACAATTATAAACAATATTGAAAGTGACCCCCGTTGGCATCAATACCGGCTTGGATCCTTCTTATTTTGTTTCTAAACACTGCTATCAGTTGCTGGCTTGAAATAGACTGAATGAATGCTGTTATCGCTGCTTTCAAAACTGCACAGTGACTTTCCGAACACCCTGTATTTAACCAAGGAATGGTAAGCAAATTAAGAAATATCTTGTTTGATTTAAGTATACACCACTAGTAAAAGAACACCTTTCAACATTTCTTAAAATATCATTCAAGAAAACATACCTTCTGTAAAAAAAATGTGTGCACAACGGTACATGTGTCGACTAGGAGTCTGGAAATCACCCATCAGTGCATGAACAGACTAAAGAGTAAAAACAACTAATTTACTGAGAGCTAGAGAGTTCAAATGTTGGTCTCAAATCACTTTACAAAATATTCAAATGAAATTAATTAAATAACACTAATTAGTAAAATAGTAATACATAATTAGAAGTGAGCTATATAACACTGCACAACAATTTTTTTGAAAAGTTTTGCTTCCTGATAAGTTTTTGCTGATTGTGACAGGTACCTGGTGGGTATGCACAAATATAGTTTTGGTTTTGCTTCATCACATAGGAACTCTAAGAAATAGTTAACTGTTTACCGGCAATAACGTATTTAATTGTGTTTATGTTTCTAATATGCTATTAAGTTCAACACAAGTAAAAGTGTTTTGCTCCTTATTTTCATTTGTATTCAATATCCGGTGCATCACGTTGCAGTATCCAACAGTAGTCAGCCAAGCATTGACGGATTTCATTTGCCCTGATATCGTTTTTCCATCGTAGCAATGTCCTGGTGAAACCAAAATTTCGATGAAACAGTATGTGATTGGCAAATCTGGATCTGATTTTCATGATCAGCAGCCAAAAACTTATAAGGAACACCCAACAGTGTTCAAGAAGCAAAAACTTTGTTGTGCAGTGTAATTAGCGATACCTGTACAAAGATTCTGGAAATAAACTTGGAATAAATGTGAATTCAAGTGTAACAAAGCATCAGTCCTAAACAACTATCCTGAATGAATATCAACAGAACATCAACCAATGGCTATTTTAAACAACTACCTTTTCTACTGGAGTAATCAAATATATTGCTTCCATGTTCGGTAGAGGTTCTCGTTTCTTAAAAAGGTCTTCTACAACTGTAATATTTCAGGAAATCAAACAACTAAAATTTGCATTATTTTACATATCAAAACTTTAATATTATAAAAAAAATTTAAACTTTCAAACATTGTTTTTGAAACAATAAACTATACATTGGGTAGGTGAAGAGGCCAAGTAGTCCCAAAGAACAAACTGTCCAAAACCTTACTTATTTACTTATTTCTAAAGAGCTTAGGATAACAATAATAATACAGTTCCTATTTAAATTGTAAAGTTAATATTTCTAATCAGGAGGAAACTATATATTATTAGTTTCAAAAAATTCAGAAGAAACTAACTGACCATACACATGAAAGTGTAGGAAACTTGTGCATACTGTCTTCGAAGGAAAGTGATTACTTAGAATGCAAAGGGGAAGTGGGAAGAATTTACACAACTTCATTGTTAGAAGCTGTTCAATCAAATGAATAAACCATCATACAGTCTCTGGAAAATAAGATAATTTTACTTCACCAAATACTGACTTAACAAAACAAAATCAATAGCCAAAGATATATTAAATCTTCTATGGTACAGAGTGTAACCATAATTATAAAATTGTGGACACAATCGTTTGATTAAAAAATTGCCTGCTGTACTAAAAATACATTTCAGCTTTATAATGGTATTTATTACAGAGTTAACACAAATTCCAGAGTTTAAAATTCAATAAGGATTATTAAAAATACAAATTTATTTTACATACAATGGGCTATTACCTTTATTTTGCAACTAAACTTAAAAATCAACAAATTATAAAAATGTGGCCTAAATAAACATACAGTAGAAAAGTAAAATACAGGGATGTGGGCATGGTCTACAAGCAGTTATTGTACATTCCAGTTAGGCATCTTGTAGGTTACTGAAGGACTTAGTGGAAAACATTGAAGTAAACAATATATCAACACTAGGTGGGATTCCAGTAAATACTTTCCAACTAAATTTTGAATGACAATTGGAAACATTTGTTTTAATCACAGTATGAAGGGGTGGGAGCTCTGGGAAATATATGTCCCAGCTGCAGAGAAAGGGTTAAAGTCTATGGGATGTTTTGTGGTTTCACATACATATGAACCCATTTCACCAGTTCCAAAATTCAGAGTTTTATTATTCACTTTCTTTGAAAAGAGATAGTTATCTGTTTTCATATTTGATTAACATCATCCATAATGTAAAATAAATAAAAAAAAATAAAAGACTTAAAAGCATAATTCATTCATGTACATCTGTAAAAATAAAACTTTAATATAGTGGCTACAACAAACTTCAGATCATGGGAAGCTTTGTCATAGTAACTAGTCCACTCCAATTATTCCACCAGTAATATTATCTGGCTGATCAGGAAGGCAATAATATTTTCTTACGAACAACATTTTGCCTGTGTTTGTAACTCACCAAGATTCAACTGAACTACCATTTTCTAAGTATCCATTCCAATATAATGCAGTTCATTCCTTGTAAAAAGAGCCAACCCACCCCCTTTAAAAAGGCTATCATTATTAATATAACTTACCTAAAAATTGATTATTATTATAAATATTTTATAAATCTAACCAAGTTTCAGAAGTTCCTACTATATCAAAGTGTTCCATTTCAACTAGGGCCGTAAACCCATTCACATTGTTTGTTACACCCCTAACATTAGAATACCAACAACTTAGCCTTTACATTGAAACTTGAGTTACTAAGAAAGCATAATAAATAAATGACTAAATAATGAGTAAGATGTGAGCCATAACCCTATTATTTTCAACAATAATTAAATTTCAACTTTAAAAAGAAATATAAAGTTAATTCTGAATTTCCATATGATAACATTTCACAATAAGTAAAACAAAATTAAAAAGTGCTTGGCTTCAGTAGTACAGATCGATGATCAATACTTACTAGTTATTCCTTCTGCAGCAACTTCATGCATCTTACAAGAAGCAGAAATCATTCTCATGCCCAACTGATCTACCACTAACACTTTCCATTCTCCTTTCTTTCTAACTGCTTTGATGACATCACTCAATATTTCTGCAATACAAAATTATACAGAAAAAATATAACACAAGCATGTAGCATTAGAAACATCTTAAAAGTGAAATGGTTTAGCAGTGAAAAGTTTTTAAAACTTAACAAAATTTGTCAAATTTTGGATATGATAGATTTTTTTACAAATGAGAGAAGTTCTTATATAATGATAGCACGTGGTCTTGACTGAAACCTCAGACAACACATTCAAACAAATATTTTTTTATGGTAATTGATTTTTCTTAACTTTTCAATTTATATAAAAACATGAATGTATGATCACTGTAATCTAACTTACAATCTTCCATGGTTAAACAACTGAGTAACAAGTGCTTTCCATTGTTATCATTACAAAGAAACAAATGGATGACATAAGGCTAATTGGTCAACAAAGGTCACTGATTCGCCACAGAAAATGAAACACCACAAATTAAAATGGAATTTTTCTTCCACTTACAAACTCATCCAAAATATCCCTGTAAAAATCACATCAATGGTTCACTTCATTTTATATAATAATAAAAGTATTTTCTAAGTTTAATGACATATTTTTAGGTTATTATTCAAACTAAACAAAACTTATAAAATGTGTGTGTGTATATATATTCATATATACATACACATACATACATACAAAACGCATTTTCAATCAGTTTTCACCGATTTTTTTTGCGTTTCTGTATTCAATAATATTTCAAAAATCAAGACTTGAATAAAAATTCTATGTTCTATATCTATAACATCAGAACTCAGAAATATACTAACAGATCAGCTGTGCGGTTGAATTAGTATTACTATTTAAAGTTTAAGCAGTATTGTGTTTGTGTTTTGATAGGTTACTACTACTACAACTTACACGTAAGCCTTTAACTTGAAAATTTAAGTATTATTACTAATGTGTTACTGTTATTCGTACATATTTTTTTAATAACGTAACAAGACTTAACTTCAATCAGGAAATTTGTAATTTGTGTATCGGTGGTAACTAAGTACTAATAATCTTATATTTTGAATATATAAATAATATTAATAATAGCAGTACTGGAAGACAACTGTAAAAAAGTATCTCACGCTGAATTTTTTAAATAAATACGTTTTCTTTTGACAAGCACATCCAAACCCAAAAGATGGTCAATACAAAAATCGATCAAATTCAAATCTATAATCAAATTCGACTGGATGTTAAATTTATTTAACAACTAATCTGTCATTGATTAATAAGTTTGGTATTTCAGTTTTAAACTACTATCCACAAATTTGAAAATTTTAGTTAAAACTGAACATATGACCATTTTATTACGTTAATTACACACAATAATTGTAACAATAACTTACTCATTCCAACAAGCTTTTTTAACGCCATTTCTTCAATTGATTAACTAAACTACCTCTTTATTTCTGTCACGAAGTGTGGGTGGATTTACTATTTACGTTATACTAAAAGACGGAGCCACTGTATAAATCCATTTGAGCACAGGCGTTAATCATAAACAAGTTTTATAAATACAATAACATACAATAGGTGTTCCTTCCATCCGTTCAATAGACCTTTCATAATGAGAATTTAAATTATCTGTATGCTTTTGCTTTAGTTGTTAAAAATCGTATTATTTAGTGAATTTTAACATTTCAATATATTTTAAATTAGCATTATTCAAAAAGATAAATGTTATAATTATGCCATGACATATTTAAAACTATTCCCCAGTAAGGCCCTTCAGTGGCATAGCATCATGTCTGCGTACTCATACCTCTAGAAATCGAGTTTCGATACTAGTTGTGGACTAAGCACAGACAGCTATTGTATAGCTTTGAGCTTAATTACAAATAACAACAACCCCTAGTGGGTCAATGATAAGTTTACGAATTTACCACGTTAAAAATCTTTGTGATGAACATGGAGCAAATTGACTGCTGTGTAGCTTTGCGTTAAAGTAAACAATATATCAGACTAAATTACCACAGGGTTTCATATTTTTATGCGCGAGAGCATATTCTGCAATGGAGTTTCTTTAGCGAAAATCAACAAACCATCCAAAAGGTATATCTTAGGCTGTAGTTAAACTGAAACGATTTTGAATATGCAAATAAGTAAGTCGTATGACAACTAAAGCCGATATAAGGTTGCAATGGAGCATATTATATTTTAGCATTATATGGCAGTATTTGGTGTTAACACAAAGATATGCAATGAGCGTTTCTAAACTCTAGCTAACGTGGATAATCAAACTCAAGATTTTGGCGTTGAAATTCTGTAAGCATAATACTGACCAACTGGGTAATACTTTTATAGCGCTTTGGAACGTTTAGGAATGTAACAACATTTTACATAAGAAAATAAAGATTATAAAGATGTTTAGAAATCAGAGAATGAGATTTTATAAGATGAGATATCTCTTGTGCTTAATGCATTGGGAAACAAAGGAATGTAAGCCAACTTCAGACAGTAGAACCACCCAGAAAAAGAAATACAAAATACAGAGCTGCATTAAGAGAATGGCGTTAAAATTAGTACAATTTCACCGGAGTAAAAATCTAAAAACAAATTAAAAATAGGTGTGTCATTGAAAAACATTTTAATGGCTGCATCATATAAACCTATTATTTTGTAATTTTTCATTAATATGTTCTAATAGCTTGTTTTTTATAAATATTTATTCGGCCCTACAATAAAAAGTTCTTCGTCATCATCTTACATTTAAAAAAGGTGGAATAGAGATCTTCGAAAATATAAAAAACATGATAGTGAAAATACAGTCTCTAAGAAAGTAAACAAACAAGTTTAAGGGTTGAGACATAGTGTTGAAATTATCTCCTCAAGCTTTTCGATTTTGGCTCTCCAAAACATGACAGCTTTTATACATTTAATGAAGTACATTTCTGAAGTATGATGCTCTCTCGGGAAACAATGACATCTTTTGTATTGAATTCTTGCAGATTGGATGGGTGTTGGTTCTTATATTGTTAATGGTACTGCATATATGATCTCTATGGTGCATGATAATGACCACATTACATGTTGTGTATATGTTTGTAAAATATATGTAGCCATAAATAACCATATGAAGAGTCTGTAATCACTGGATTGGAGGAAAACTGGACTATACTGGAATGTTGCATGGACTGGTTTTTATAAACGCATGAGTTTTATATATGTATGCACATGCAATACAGGTTGAATAGTATTTATATCTATATATATATGTGCAGACTTTATATTAGTTTGTTATAACTTACAAAAACAAGCCGAAACAAAAATAAATTAAACAAAAAACGCTGCACTAGGTGGAAAATATCACAGAGTACAAGCTGTATGCAGACTCTATATCTTTTAAAGTTGTAAAGCCTTATACATATGCATACACACTCATACGGCCCCCAGTGGCATAGTGGTATGTTTGCGGACTGACACACTAAAAACCGGGTTTCGATACCCGTGGTGGGCAGAGCACAGATAGTGCATTGTTTAGCTTTGTGCTTAATTCTAAACAAACAAAAAACACACTCATATGAAATTTTCCAGTTGTATAGTTGCATGCACATACACTCTTCAAAACAAGAAACGCAAAAGGGATATTTTTGTTATTTTAAAGAGAAATATATGTAATAACGTTACAAGCTCAGAGTATGTGATGTTACACGTGTTAAGGCACTGATTGTCAGACCAAAATGACAATAAAAGTTGTGCACCTTGAAAACGGAGGAAAACATCGGATTTTTCGCCAAAACGCATGCGTGTCCAATAAAGTTGTTTGGGAGATCTGCATGTTCTGCAAGTGCAACATGTGCAAAATCCCTATAAAAGTGACAAGTTCTCGGTTTCCATAGCTCAGTGTTAAGCCACCGACACGCAATACAATTACGCCAAGAGTGACTGAAACACAACGCAACAACGCCATTGGTCGATTGGAAGCAGGCGAATCTCGATCAGATGTTGCCAGAGCTGTGAATGTCCACCCAAGCACCATCACAAGGCTATGGAATCGTCACCAACAACATGGATAAACCCGTGACCGTCCACGATCTGGCAGACCTTGTGTGCAGGATGTTGACAGATTTGGTGGTGGCAGCGTCATGATGTGGGCTGCCATCGCCTATAATGCCAGAACAGACCTATTGCACATTCGAGGGAATCTTACGGCTCAACGATACGTCGACGAGCTTCTTAGGCCCCATGTGCAACCCATCATGGTGAACATCAACGACGTTTTTCAACATGACAACGCCCGTCCTCACACAGCCCGACTCACCACTGTCTTCTTGAGACACCACAACGTCAACGTTCTTCCCTGGCCCTCCAGATCACCAGATTTAAACCCCATCGAACATCTTTGGGACGAGTTGGACCGACGTCTGCGACGGCGACAACCTCAACCGCAGACTCTACTTCAGCTTGCAGCAGCTTTGCAGGCTGAGTGGACAGACATTCCACAGGATGTGATTCATCATCTCGTCGCTTCCATGGACAGGAGATGCCAAACAGTTATTGATGCTCACGGGGGGCATACTCGTTATTGACGTTGAATGACGTTAAACTTCAACTAGTGAGCGTGGATTTAGCCTTTGCAGACTTTGGATGTTCAGCAGTCAATGTGCAAAGTTTCACACATGTCATACAGAACTATCCGGAATAAACTTGTTAACAATTTGTCTCAAATTTTGCCTTTTGCGTTTTTTTTTTTTGAAGAGTATATATATACTTAGTGCAAATATAAGACAATGTGTAACAATATAATAGTATATGTATAAAAATAACCATTTTTAATATTTCTTATATCTGTTATGTTTTTCCTTTCTTCATCATATACGCCAGCCACATTGAGACTGATTACTGATTTTTTGCAGCTTGCCACCAGATTTCCTCTTAGAGTGATATGTCTTCGACACATTACAAAGTCGAAAACGTGTTAATTAACAATTATGAATTGTTGATTGAGTTTGTATTGTGACTCCTACGACCCTCCTTCACTGTAACGACACTAACCTCTCGTGCATACTTTATGTCAAACTAAACATTTTCTAAATCAGATACACAACTACAAAATTTCTGCCTCACTTTCCTCTAGAATCGCTCTCAGTTTTACCATCTTCTACTTGTTCTATTCCTGCCACTCTTTATAGTGTAAGGAAAGCAACTCCATCTGCAGGATTTATACATTTCGCTTTCACGCAGTGTTGACTATAGTTCGATACTTACACTGTTGTTACTGGTCCGATGCTCGAAACTGAGTTTGGTGCTATTTTTTAGACTATGGCTTAAATATTTCTGATATACAAGATAGCCTTGACGATTGTATAACATTTTAGACGCTCATGTAACATGGCCGAAGTTGATTTTGTAGTAGTAAAAAAAAAAATTTGATTCTGTCAGCAACGTTGTATCCGAAAGGGTAGGAACCCTATAGAAAATCAAATGATTTGCGACACCAATAGAGTTGCAACAAGTTAACAACCGCTATGGAACATGTTTCATGCCTGCCAAATAAACATGGAATTACATCAACATTCTGCAAACAGCTATATACATATGCACGTATACTATATTATGGAGAATCCATATAAACTACTTTAAAACAATTTGGTATCAAAGGTTATAGAGATGTCCTGAAATGCTAGGTAGTTAAATAAACTTAAAACTACCCTCAGTAACACGCAAAAACTGTTCGAGTTTTATTAAAATACTAACAGACGACGTTCATGCTGCAGGCTGATTGATGTTTGCTTGTTTTGAATTTCGCGCAAAGCTACTCGAGGGCTATCTTCGCTAGCCGTCCCTAATTTAGCAGGTAAGACTAGAGGGAAGGCAGCTAGTCATCACCACCCACCGCCAACTCTTGGGCTACTTTTTTACCAACGAATAGTGGGATTGATCGTTACATTATAACGCCCCCATGGCTGAAAGGGCGAGCATGTTTGGTGCGATGGGGATGCAAATCCGCGACCCTCAGATTACGAGTCGCACGCCTTAACACGCTTGGCCATGTCGGGCCCAGGCTGATTGAATAATATTAAGTTATAATAAAGAAAAACAAATGAATGATCCTTATTATGAACCACAAGCATGATTTATGATAAAAACTCTGTCATTACATTAATTATAAAAACATGTTGCCATTATTTTTTATTTGTGACGAATACTATAATTAGCATTATGTGATATACCAAACATAATTTATGTTTGTGCATTGTTCAAACTGTAGTTAGTACATAGCATTGGTTTGTTTTCTCGAAATGAGGCCGAAGACCGTATGGAGGGTGTTTTATTTCTTATCGCAAAGCCACATCAGGCTATCTGCTGGGTCCACCGCATGGAGGTGTCATCTGTTTTAACCGTTCGCACACAGATACAGTTGTGTGTTCTTTGTCAGCCAGTCAGTAAATATTAAATGGGATCCTGCAAAAATGCGTTTGGTACTTCATTTGTTTTGGCCTGGCATGGCCAAGTGGTTAAGGCACTCGACTCGTAATCCGAGGGTAGCGGGTTCGAATACTCGTATTACCAAACATGCTCGCCCTTTCAGCTGTGGGGGCGTTATAATGTTACCGTGACTTCCAATATTCGTTGGTAAAAAAGTAGTCCAAGAGTTGGCGGTGGGTAATGATGACAAGCTGCCTTCCATCTTATCTTACACTGCTAAATTAGGGACGGCTAGCGCAGATGGTTCTCGTGTAGCTTTGCGCTAAATTCAAAACAAACAAAATTATTTGTTTATGAAGTTCAGTGCCGAGGACCCCTCACAAAATTTCTCCTCGAGATCTCACATTTTCAATCCGGACATGAGGGTTATGGGTTCAAATCTCCGTCGCACTGATCATGCTTTCCATTTTAGCTGTGGAGGCGTTATATAGGTTATGGTCAATCCCACTAATTGTCGATAGCAGAGTAGCCCAAAAGTTGACGGTGGGTGCTATTGACAAGTTGTCTTCCCTCTGGTCTATCACTGCTAAGTTATGAGACAGCTAGAACAGATAGCTCTTGTTTAGTTTTGCGCGAAATTCAAACCAAATCTTTAATAGAGTTCTGGGAATGAGTATTCAAACTGTCGTAAGCAAAATTTTGTACCAAGTTAATCCATGAACACAAAGGTCATTTGGTAAAGCCACATACATAATTCGTTTCTAAAAAAGTATAATATGGTATGATTTGTTGAAAAAAGATTGTTTATGAAGAACAATTTTTAAATTTTCAACAACTGACTGTTTATATTTTAAACTGCAAAGACACTGCAAGACTAGCGGCTTCCATTAAGAATGTGTTATTACCAAGATAAATGTGACACGATACATTGATTGTTTCAAGTGCGAATAGCCCCATTTAAGTTTTAGTACGAGTTCTTAATAAATCTAAAGGAAAGACGATATTGAGGGAGAATTATACTTCTGTACAGGCCCGGCGTGGCCAGATGGCTAAGGCATTCGACTCTTAACCCGAGGGTCGCGGGTTCGAATCCTCGTTACACCAAACATGCTCGCTTTGTCAGCCGTGGGGCGTTGTAATGTGACAGTCAATCCTACTATTCGTTGGTAAAAGAGTAGCCCAAGAGCTGGCGGTGGGTGGTGATGACAAGCTACCTTCCTTCTAGTCTTGCACTGCTAAATTACGGACGGCTAGCAAAGATAGTCCCCGAGTAGCTTTGCGTGAAATTGAAAAAAAAACAAAACAACAAATACTTCTCTACTAGCGTGAATTAATGGTTCCAGAATTTTAATGCTCGGAAGTTAGCTTTTAACATTGGAGTAGTTTTGTAGTTTAATAGTATCCTGAAGTATATTTCTAGAATAAAATGAAAAGGAGAAGATAATTGACACCTTTGTTGTTTGACAAATGCTGACACGGCCATCACGCTTAATTTGTATATAAGAACTGGTATTATATAGTATTTTGAGTTTACAATAAAAACGCTCAAACTTTATGGCACAAAGACTAGAAATTGTTGGATTATTACAAAGAAAATCTCCTTTCGCGATCGCGAAGATTCTATTAATTATTTTAGTGCTTTTCAATGAGGTTAACAGACTAGTGTTCCTAGATTCTCTGATTTCTCTCAGAGCACGCACGCAGGAGCCGAAAAATAACAAATATTTCACTATAAAATATATCAGAGAACAGATCCCTGACTTTTCTCGCATGGATTGAGTCTGAAATAAAGACTGGACACAACTTTTCACACATTAACTGATTTTAGTTAACGACAAAATCCATTTTAAACTTAAAAGTTAACAATACTAACTTTCGTAATGCAAATAGTTTAGTAATGCAGTAGTTTTAGTTCAAGTTAAAGTTAATTAGTAAGTACCTCTAAGAAGTTGTATCAAATTGAACTAAAAAAGATTATTTTTTCTTTATTAACTTACCCTCATAGAGGTAGTATAAACAAAAATACATCAATGATTCAGAAATCTCATGAAAATGATTGTACTTATATGGATAGTAACGAGATATTAGTTAAGGATACTTACTTGAAATACGTACACAGAAGTTAGTAGTGACAAAAATAAATAAAATAAAATTATTAATAAACATATTAATAATAATAATACGGTGATTTAAAGTTAACTGGAAATCATTAAAATTCAAACAAAACTATCATTCTAAATTTCTTGCATAGTATGAAACCTTATAAACCCTCACTTATCAAATGCCCAGAGGAATTGATGTCGTAGGATGTATTCTGTCTATCTCTGTCTGACACAGCCTGCCATTATATACATTAGCTGGGGTACTCATACCCTGGACAGAAGTTATGTTAGTTCATAATTCATGAAAGGTTATCTTAGGACAAGAAAAGGCGTTCACTTTATATATATAAGTAAAAACAACAACAAACAAAACACCAATAACAATAGCAAAACACAAAATGTGAAACCGTAAATTTGAATATATTCCCTCGTAGAACTCAACAAACCTTCATGTCAAATTTAGTAAAGTTCCATTAATAGGGGTGAAGTAGTGGTAGAAAAACCCCACAAAACCACTCGTAACATTTGCAAAATTAAAAATTTGTGTGTATTTCTCCATGGACTTAATGAACCTCTATACCAATTTTGGTGAAGGTCCATCCACACCCTGCAAAGTATTTACATGGACATACAACAGACAGTACTATTATATTTATATAGATGGCGCCAGTGATTATGCTGGGTGTGATGTATTCATGACTTCATATCTGCACCCTGAGAATGGAGAAAAGTGATGGTCTTTGTGATACGAAACGGAGACGAAACGGGAAAATCATTACCCCTATTACAAATCTACATGCAAACAGGATAGAAACTGCGTGAAGTTGAGGGTTGCACATCGCATAATAAAAACATTTTTTCAGTATCATTCAAGCAAAAGTTCCATTATGCAAACAACAATGCAAAGCCTCTTTAGGACGCATGCACCTTTTACGTGACTTAGAGCCACTTTCACTATCAACAAAGGCTGTGATATTGCGGTATTATCTAGCTTATTAGCAGAAAAGATGGCTGACACTGTCTATCCTTCCTAATATAGATCATATGTTATGCATGCCCTGATGACTGACATTGATCCATGAATAATTAGACAAAAGGAATTCCACCGACTTTCCATATTATGAACAAATTTTAGTACACAAAATGTTAAATATACATTGCTGGCCAAAATCTTAAGGCCAATAAACATAAAGACAAAATATGCATTTTGCGTTGTTAGACTCAACCACTTATTTGAGTAGAGCTTCGAAAGATCAAAATAAGAAAAGGGAAAAAAAAAAAAAACTTTTTTAGCATTTAATATGGAAAATGTGAACACTATGAAATTAGCCTAAATACTAGCTGGTCAAAAGTTTAAGACCATACTAAAACGAAGCGTTAATCGGTAAACACGTAACAAAATTTAGTCATTTGTGTTCAAGCATTAGCATTGTCAACATCTCCCACTGACACCTCCTGTGTTACATTGGGTAAAAACATGAAAAAGACTAAAATGTTGACAGAGTTTGAACGTGGCAGAATTGTCGAACTGCAAAAGCAAGGTCTCTCTCAATGTGCCATCGCTGGTGAGATTGGGCGAAGTAAAACTGCTGTTGAAAATTTCTTAAAATACCCTGAGGGATACGGAACGAGAATTTCAAGTGGTCGGCCCAGGAAAATTTCGTCGGCGTTGAGCAGGAGGATTCGACGGGTTGTCCGGCAAGACACTGGCCGATAATCGAACCAGATTAAGGCCCTTGCGAACGTAGAATGCAGTTCAAGAACAATAAGACGGTATCTACGAGAGAAAGGCTTTAAAAACCGTAAACGTCTTACAAGGCCACGCCTCCTTCCACACCACGAAACAGCTCGGTTAAACTTTGCTGAGAAGCACCAAACATGGGACGTAGAAAAATGGACGAAGGTTTTGAAAAAAAATTTAATCTGAATGGTCCAGATAGCTTCCAACGTTATTGGCACAATAAAGATTTCCCACCGGAGACATTTTCTACACGACACAGTTGAGGAGGTCCCATCATGATCTGGGATGCTTTATCCTTCCATAGAACAATGGAACTTCAGGTTATACAGGGGTGTCAAACAGCAGCTGGCTACATTAGCATGTTGGAAAGAGCATCATTATTGACTGAAGGCCCTCGCTTGTGTGGAAATGGTTGGATCTTTCAGCAGGACAACGCTGCAATCCACAATGCCCGCAGGACAAAGGAATTTTTCATGTCGAATGAAGTGATTCTTTTGGACCATCCAGGTTCTTCGCTCGAACTGAACCCCATTTAAAATGTTTGGGGGTGGATGGCAAGGGAAGTCTGTAGAAATGGATGTCAATTCCAAACAGTGCACGATCTTCGTGAAGCCATATCACCACTTGGAATAACATTTAAGCTTGTTGGGCATTTTCTACCCTGTTTAGGACTTCTTTTTTGTATGGTCTTAAGCTTTTGATCATCTAATATTTCGGCTAATTTCATAGTGTTCATATTTTCCCTATTATATGCAAAAGAAAGTTTCTTATTTTTATTTTCCCTTTTTTTATTTTCATCTTTCGAAGCTCTACTCAAATAAGTGGTTGAGTCTGACAACGCAAAATGTATATTTTTTCTTTATGTTCACTGGCCTTAAGATTTTGGCTCGCAGTGTATATATATTGTAGTTAAGGAGTAGGGGTGCTTGATACAACAGCACACACTACGTCATCATGTAAACAATTTCACAGTATAACGCCATCATTCTTTACAGTCTAGGTCATAAGATAAGCAAGCAGGGTGTGATCTCATAACTCTCTAGTGTGTACTTGCAGATGAAATTATAAATCAAATTTATCTGAAATTGTTCTGATTTTAAACATTTAAATAAACACCCAACACTTTGTTTAGAACTGGTATATTTTTCAATTAAAACTCTTAATAAATAATTAAACAGAACTATCGGTTATTATTTAAGTACAAAAACTTTTACTAATTGAAGGATCAAACAAGTAAAAAATATAGTTTAGTAATTTACAAATACATTTTTCCAGCAAACCTTGCAATGCATTTCCTATAAAAATCAACTATACAGAGTGTTCCAAAACTCTGAAACCCAAGAGAAAAATACACAATGTATTCTTGATATATTTATTATCCAAACTGCACGCTGTTAACAGCCATACATATATTAACTTTTTGGTATGCTTGGGTAATTGCTTTCCTGAAATATGTAAAACTGACATTAGAAATGTGTTTATTTAAATATAAAAATAATAATATTTTCTGTATGGGTGTAGACTTCTGGGTCACCATGTACTTGAACATACAGTATTAAAATAAATAGAAACACTAACTGCTTTCTGTCAGTAATTATTTGGCACAGAAAGAAAAAGCCTTTCACAAACAAACTCTGCAATTAAACTTTCCTTCAAAATAATGTGTTGTACTTTCGTAACTTTGAAACCAACAAGTCGGAATGAAAACTCTATTATTTTTGATTCGTGGAACAAGTAACTTATATGCAATGGCATTTCATATTATTATTATTTCTTTGTATAATTTTGAAATTTATTGGTTTCTTTTGTAATGTAAATATTTATTCAGTTTTTGTTTGTTTTGTTTTTTGTTATTAAGCGCACAGATACGCAATGGGCTGTCTGTGCGGTTTCCACCTCGGGTATTGAAACCACTGCTATTTCCTGAGCTTTAGTAACCAAGGCCTACAGTTTGGAATGACTGGTTTAATCACATGATAAAACAACAAAATAAGATTTACTTAATAATAATTTTGAAAGAGAAATACACAACGTTGATCTATATGAGTTAACACAGTAGTATCCGGATTGTATGATTTGTAGAACGTTAATTCTGTAAATTAGGTTCCGCGTTTTCAACAAATTATAAGTTAGCTTTCAGTGCTAAAATAATTCAGTTGATTGTATTGTACATAAACAAAAAAAAGTCTTTCGTAGACCATTCTTCTATTCGTTGTTGTTACCCTAAACATTACAACGACGTTCTTGTTACCCTAAACATTACAACGATCAATAATTCCAACGACTTTCGCAGTAATACAATCCGTGAAAATTGCATATTCATACAAATTATAATAGGTGTTTATATTTATTAATGTTAAAATACGAAGTAAAAACAAAATAAAATGAAATAGCAGAGCACAATATTACTAGAAGTGCCGAGAACTTATTTTAAATCTTATAGCACCAAATAGTTTGTTCTTCAGTTAGGAATTTATATTAAAAAGTACTTTACATATCAAAATATATTTTTTTTACGAGCGAAGTAGTGAACTAAGTGGTTAAAATGAGAGATTTAAAGTTTTCATGAGTTAAGTGTTCATTTGAGGAGTGAGCCTACTACTTTTTATTAGACTGCGACGTGAATTCCATCTGAAACGAAGGCCAGGTGTGGGTTGTATGTTTGATAGTTTTTTTAGGAATGTTAGTACAACGGGTAGGAGCGGAACATACAAACATCGTGATGTTTTACGTGTATGTCATCTATATTTATAAAGGATCTTAGCAAAATAAAATATGAACCTATTTCTTTTATGGCATACAATGTATTGAAAACAACATTTTTCTTTCGTTTTGTTCACTTTCAATTATATTATACTCTTAAACATACTCTACTGGTGGCTCTGCGTACGATCCCTGCAGTAGGCACGACATTAAACAGCCCCACTTTTCAGCTTTATGTTTAGCAGTAAACAACCAACCATAAATAGGGTTTTATACTGAATTATTCTGTACAGTTTTGTATTATTGTCCGTTAGTAATGGCCCGGCATGGCCAGTTGGTTATGGCACTCGACTCGTAATCCGAGGGTGGCGGGTTCAAATCCCCCTCACACCAAACATGCTCACCCTATCAACCGTGGGAGCGTTATAATGTCGCAGTCAATCCCACTATTCGTTGGTAAAAGAGTAGTCCAAGAGTTGGCGGTGAGTGGTGATGACTAGCGGCCTTCCCTCTAGTCTTACACTGCTAAATGAGGGACAGCTAGCGCAGGTATCCTTCGCGTAGTTTTGTGCAAAATTCCAAAAAGCAAACAAAACTGTTAGTAGTACAGCACAAAACTACACAATGGGCTATCTCTACTCTGTCTAGAGTAGGTATCGAAACCCCTTTCTAGCAATGTAAGACCGCAGACATGCTGTTGTGCCATTGGAGGGCATTTTATTATTAATCCGATAAGATTAATAATAAGAAATATGTAACCACTAGCCTATAGCAAATACTCTATTCACGGAATAAATTATACAGCTTTCAAACTACGCTACGAAAATTATTCATAATTGCAAAACGATGTTTTCATTTAAAGAAATCACATTTAGTCGAATAAGTAAAATTTTATCTGTCACAACGTTATTATCAGTCAGTTTTAGTTTGTGAGTGGCTCTTTTCGTAACAATACCTATTCATATATAACTTCGTATGTTGTTAATACTGAAAAATACTGTAAGAGTATGTAAAAACATTTACTTTGATACCAATTTTAAAATCGTATGTGACTCAAACTGTATGGTCAACAGCAATAATCATTTGACTCTTCAATAAATATATTATCAGCTAACGAAGTAATTTAACTGTTTTAGTTCTACCATTGATACTTGTATTTAATTATGGATCTAATATTTTAAATGTGCTATTAATACGTATGTGTACGTCATATATATGTGTATATCTATATATGTTTCGAGAAAAAGCACAACATTTTACCTTTAATTACATCAGTTCAAACAATCGTAAAAGTACAAATTTCACGTTTTTCAAGTAAAAAATACATGAAAATAAGTGTTACGTTATCTACAACTAAACTTCCTTCTTTCAGAAAGGCGATGTATTTATTGTAATATATACATTGTATACGGTAATCGACAATTGTACATAATGATAATACAATTCAGATGAATAAAATCATTGATTATGTTTACGTATATGTGTATGTTAACTTCAGCTTTTAATTCGTCTCTTTTGCTTCTTCAGTTATAACTTACTAGTAAGTACAACAAGGTTTCATGCCACAGATTAAAAAAATTATTTGATTTTCAAACAACAACAGAAGATTAACTCTAAGATAACAAGTTATTCGTACCTGTGTAAAATATTTCAGAATTGCCATTAAACTTTAAATGATATATAGATCATTCGATTAATGTAATTTCTTATATTATCCCCTTATCGGACACAATGTATTTACTTTCACTACTCTTATTTTTATTGATGTAATTTTAGGTTTAAATTCTTAAAAAGGTTTAATTCCCTGATAAAAACATTTAATATTAAAATTTTTATCTTGACCAAAATGTTTTTATTTCTTTTCGTTCTAGCTTTATTGTGTTGAAGTTATAAAATGTCTAGCTTTATGTTGCTTTTGGAATTGACTTCAATTACTTGACGGTAATTAGGTGTTATTTTTATATCAGTATACAGGGGCATAGATCTTGGGGGGATTGGGGTATACATCCCTCTTAATTTTAGGTGGGGGGTATGGTGCATACAGTCATCCCCCCCTACAGTTTGGTCTGTTGAATTGTTTTATTGCATCACAGGCCTACAAATTGTGTGTTTGTTCTTGTGATTCTCGTGTTTTTACCAATCGAATTACATAATTAGGCCTAGATGTAGGCTCTTTCAGTCGCCGAAATATAAATCTTTAATATAGGCGTGCTTCTAAGCTTTTCGACCTAAGCGATAGTTCGTAAGTATCAGTCAGTGGGCCTAAGTATACATGCAAGTATTGTGGCAACAAGATTACTCTGTTACTGCATGTTTACAACTTTCAGGTTCACGTAATCAGAGATTACTTATTTGGAAATTGAACAGACCACATAAGTGGTTGCAAAAATCATCGTGTGTAAAAAATCTACGCCCCTGTCAGTATAACATAAGGACTTCGAAGTGTTTCTCAACAGCTATTACTATTAATATTCTGTAACTAAAAGTTATGTCCATAAGGTTTTCTGACTAGTTTTCACAGTCAATTAAACTTTGAACAACCTTTTCTATTTTTAGTGTCCTCCTCTGGGCCAGCCATAAGTCTTATGATTTACAACGCTAACTTCAGGGATTCGATTCCCCTTGGTTGACACAGCAGATAGCCCGATGTGGCTTTGCGAGAAGAAAACACACTATTCAAAGTAATTGCAACGCTAAAAAGCGGGTTTTGATACTCGCGGTGGGCAAAGCACAGATAGACCATTGAGAAGCTTTATGCTTAACTTCAAACAAACGAGCAAATATTCTAACGAAAACACGAAATTTACGTAGTCTATACAAATTTCTTCAATTGTTTTTCTTCCTAAAATTCCTGTCACGTGATTTTCTCTAGACATTCGCATAGCAGTGTATAGAAACGAATTAATTTTAAAGTTAACTCATTTCCACACATTTTCATGTCAAAACTGATTTCTTAATAACTTTATTCAAAACATTTAAAATATCAATACTTTTTTTTCGCTCAGCCAGTAATTTAAAAGTATTTTTATGGTGACAGATCTTGGTTTAAGCCTAAATAATTTAAATTTTAAGGCTCTTTAGGAGTTATGAATTATGTTTAATATGAAAAATAACTGAGAATTTATTGGTATTTAAAACGAAACGTATATACAGTGTTTAGTATAATCAGTTCTGAATTTTCTAAAGAACGGCAAGAATAGTGTCATAGTATGAAAGGAAAATTAGTTTAGTATCATAATATGGCCTGGCATGGCCAGATGGTTAGGTCGCTCGTCTCGCAACCTGAGGGTCGCGGGTTTGAATACCCGTCCCCTTAAACATGATCATCTTTTAAGTCATGGGGACGTTATATTGTTACGATCAATCACAGTATTCGGTGGTAAAGGAGTAACCCAAGAATTGAAGGTGGGTGGTGATGATTGGGTGCCTTCTCTCTAGTCTTACACTGCTAAATTAGGGACGATTAGCGCAGTTAGCCCTCGTGTAGCTTTGCACGAAATAAAAAAACAACACATAGTATCATAGTATTTAAGTAATTCCATATGAAAAAAAGTTATTTGTTTGATTAGAGCAAAACCATGTTAGGCTATCGGCTATGTCCACCTCGGCTAATCGAATTCTGGATCTGGGTGTTATAAGTGAGTAAATTTACTGCTGTCCCACCAGCTGATTCAGTATTTAATAAAAACAAAAGAGAATTAAACACGATACAAGAAAATTAAAAAATATATATATATGTTTAAACTATTGAAAAAACATAATAGTACCTTGTGCACAAAGGCTATCCTTCAAGGTCAAAAACTCTGAAAATTCAGATATATCGTTTACCCCTCTAGTACAGTCTACGGATTTACAACACTAAAATCAGGGGTTCGATTCCCCTCGGTGGGCTCCGTAGATAGTTCGATGTGGCTATGCTATAAGAAAATAACAAAAACACTCACGTATATCCTCCATAATTTTAAAATACTGCTTGACCATAAGAGAAGACTAGTCAGCTAGCCGCCCCTGCCGCAACAATTGCTTTTATTGACTGTTTGAACTGTCACGTGTTCATAACTGAAAGTGTTGAAGATATACAGTGATATCATATCATGAAGCAAGGGCTCCTTTGATACGCAGCCAAACAAGTTTACCACTAGACTGAACCTAGACTAAAAATAAAAGGAAAAAGAAGAAAACGGTGCATTAACTTGTAAGACAGCTTAATAAGACAGCTATAAGACAGCTTAATAAGATAGCTTAATTTGAAAAAATATCTTAAGGTATACTATAATCCGCCCGGCATAGCCAGGTGGTTATGGTACTCCAAGAGCTGTAGGTTCGAATCTACGTCATACCAAACATGCTCGCCCTTTCAGCAGTGAGGACGTTATAAATTAGGCTAGCGCAGATAGCCCTTGTGTAGCTTTGCGCGAAATTCTTAAACAAACAAAACTCGACAATCCAAACATTTTCAAGGATAGACCTGCCTTCTTCAGCCATCCTTGAAGAAGTAAAAACACTCGGGTTATTCAGTTTTTTAACGTATCACTTTATATATATATATATATATATATTATATCTATTCTTTAATAATCCCTAAAATCTAAAGAATTATTCCAAAAACAAGAAAACCACACAACGTTTCAACAAAAACTAAGTCATATTGCTTAAATGATTGATTGATATTAAGTTTTCCACGTTTATGAAATGCGTATTTTCCTTATCTTACAGCTTCCTGCAGTCTTATATTAAATTCCAGAACAATATGGTTCGTCGCGAATGGATTCCAACGGCGAACATACCGTTATTTGTCGACTGATTTTAATATTATTAAAGTGGACCTGCAGGGCTAACTTCATGCCTGCCTTGCGTCACACATTCTCAGTGGTCACCTTGCGATCCTATTGGTCGGCAAAATGTCGTATTTACTTCACAAATCCCTCTTTAGACCTATATCACTAAACAACTACCTACCTTTTCATAAAAATAACCTAGGTAGGCGGAGTCTGGTAAAATTCTTACTTAAGGGCTGGTCATTCACAGTCCTTTCAGTCTGTTTAGTTCAGTAATCACATTGAAGGAGTCGTAACCATGCGAGAGAGATTTCACCTAATCTTTGGTATTGCTTTGGCAATAGCACAATTTTTATTCTCAATGGGATTAAAAGAAGAAATGCAAGTTGACACAACGCCTGGTTCGTATTTTGACGTTCCTTTAGATCACAGAGATCGTTTTCATCTTTACTGGACAATAAACTACGTGGACAAAGAGGTCATTATGGAAGTCAGGGCACACCTAAATACAAATGACTGGATCGGAGTTGGATTTTCGGACCGAGGCAATATTTCCAATGCTGATCTTTGCATTTTTTGGGTGGATAGACAGGGTGATTCGCATTTTCAGGTGAGGCTTCATATAATTTTAAGTTACCAATGCGATAGAAAAAAAAACACTACATATTTGGAAGACACTGTAACCTTGATCTATTTTATTCTATTTAAACAGAGAATTGAGGCAGAATATCCTAACGCTGGTCTATTTGCAGTCTGTTTGAATAATAATTCTGAGGCAGAATATCTTAACGATGATAAATTTGTGTTCTTGCTCGAATAATGATTTAGAGGCAAAATATTCTAACGCTGATCTATTTGTATTCTGTTGAAATAAAGATTTCGAGGGAAAATATCTTAACACGGATCTACTTATATTTACTTTGAATAGAGGTTTTGAGGCAAAGATTTTTAACGTCGGCCTATTTGTATTTTACTTCATTATAGATTTTGTAGTAAAAATTCTTAACGTTGACTACTTTGTATTTTGCTCGTATTTCAATCATTTTCTATCGTATACGTAAATGTATATGCTGCTGAAATAACATGTTAACATGCTCCACTCTTCTGGGGTACTTTTTCGTAGCCCCCCCCCCCGCTAGTACAGCGGTATGTCTCCAGATTTACAATGCTAAAATCAGGGATTCGATTTCCCTCGGTGGGCTGGGCAGATAACCCGATGTGGCTTTGCTATAAAAACAAACAAACAAAGAAGCTTTTCCGTAAATAACTTATAGACAGTCTCAATGTTGATAACAGTATCATAATGACTATTTATTAAGCCTTTCACTGTTTTGAGTGTTAAAATTGATACTCGGGTGGTTGAACTTAACACGTTTGAATATAATATGTGATACTGAAAGCCAATATACTAAAAATGGATTTTATGGAAGAATACCGATTAGACTCTTTGACTGTTACTAAACGCAGAAAAAGAGTGTAATTTTCTCTTCAAACTATTACATAAACAAATATCGCGCAAGTGGCAATGATGGCCTAGTACTCTAGAATGTTGAACAATTATGACAATAATTTAAGATGCTCAAAACATAGCCAGAGTAAAAATACCTTCTTACGCCTGAGTGCCACATGTAATACTCAGGTTTTGTAAATAACACTGTCATGAGCATACTCTAATTACAAAATCTACAAAAATTTTAGTCCACATTATGTAGTTCATATAATAGGTCACACGCTCTATCATGAATTTGCGTCAACTAGCGAAAGGGTTAAAGCTTGAACACTCAGGATTTCTATGGTTTGTGTGCACCTCAGGTAATTATACAACGTTGACTTATTTTATTTTGAATGAAATTCTGAGGTAAAATTTCTTAACTCTAGCCTACCAGTCTGCCTAAGCACAAAATTGTAAGTAAAATCTCATGTCGCTGATCTGTATGTTATGGGTGGATAGTTAAGTTCTCATTACGGTAAAACGTATTCAAAGTTATCTCACTGCAATTCTAATTGGATAATCGATTATTAACGTCACTGGTTTAAAACTTAATTGTTTAAGTGGAAAGAAAACACTTTGAACACTTTAATGACACTTTTAACGTTATTTTCTGTTCCTTGTAAATCAATACGATTCCTTACATTAAACGGTCCGGGATGGCCAGGTGGGTTAAGGCGTTCGACTTGTAATCTGAGAGTCGCGGGTTCGAATCCCCGTCACATCAAATATGCTCGTCCTTTCAGCCGTGGAGGCGTTATAATGTCAATTCAACTATTCGTTGT
The DNA here is from genome assembly GCF_004210375.1 of Tachypleus tridentatus. Taxonomy (NCBI): domain Eukaryota; kingdom Metazoa; phylum Arthropoda; class Merostomata; order Xiphosura; family Limulidae; genus Tachypleus; species Tachypleus tridentatus. The sequence goes on along the minus strand of NC_134830.1, from coordinate 28,088,073 downwards.
TAAAAGAGTTGGCGGGGGTGGTGGTGAGTAGCTGCCTTCCCTCTAGTCTTACACTGCTAAATTATGGACGGCTAGCGCAGATAGCCCTTGTGTAGCTTTGCGCGAAATTCGAAAAACAAACAAACAATATATCTCTGGTGCGGTTTTTAAAAACTCATGGGGCAAAGTGGAACTATCTGAACCTTTTCGAACGACTGCATTTACCTGTCTGATATAACAGGGCTATCTGCGCTAGCTGTTCATAATTGTGAAGTGATAAATTAGGAAGAAGGATGCTAGTCAAGTAACTTTAAATGTTTGTTTCTAAATTTTGCATAAAGCTACACGAGGTCTGTCTTTTCTAGCCGTCCCTAATTTAGCAGCGTAAGACTAGGAGGAAGGAAGCTAGTCATCACCACTCACCATCAACTCTTGAACTACTCTTTTTACCAACGAATATTGGGAGTCATCGTAACATTATAACGCCCACACGGCTGAAAGGCGAGCACGTTAGGTAGAATGGGGATTCAAACCCCCGACCCTCAGTTTACGAGTTGAGCACCCATACGATGTGGCCATGCCGGGCCTAATTTTGAAGAATTATTACATTGGTGTGAGCGGTACTTTCAGTTAATGAATTAATGCATTCTAATCATTATTAGTTTTTGTGTTATGCCATTGCAAACTATTACTTATACAGATATATTAAATTAACTTCATTACTTGCGGAGTTAAGATTTAGCTCTGATCTGTGTAGGTAGCCTTCTTTGATCAGAAATTATTGATAATTGTTTGTTGTTGTTATTTTTTTAGATATTCTCATAAACAGATAGATTACAGGGAAGGCTACTAGCCAACAGCTTCCATTTGAAATCTTCGGCAATTATAATCAAACAATAGGATGTCACCATTTCTTTTACAGCGCACCAATAGCATCAGAGTGCGGTGGGCGACTTTTCACCAACAGATTATGGATCCTCAATGATTCACAATCTGGAATACTAACGATATGTCACATCTATATCAATATTGATAATTAAATGTTCTATTGTGTAAATTTTTCTCCTGCATTGGAGAACGCTAAAGGTTCTCTTTCATTGAAATGTTTCGTTCTTTCATTCTGCATTGTTTAACAATCTTGCTACACAAGCACATTCCCCCTAAAAGAACTATAATATAATTCTTCCTTTCCTGACACTATATTTTCTTAAGTTAACGATAAAAAATAGTACAGAGGCTGAACATCACGTCTATATTGCAACGTCTGGTCTTGATATGACTGACAATCATGTACCTGTAATAGTTTTTACACAAAAAGGTTCCGTCATAAGGCTCTTATGTCCAAATCACATCATTCTTCCCTGCATGCTTTCTATATTCCATCTAGTGTAAGAAGGTTTCCCAGTGCTTTTTTCGATAATCCCATCGTACAGAGATCCATTGTCTGACGACTGGACCAACATATCTTCGTACAGAACAGTATGAATACTCATTTCATTATCCGGCTGCTTAAAGTATGCTACGGCTGAAAAGATATATCATAGAAATAACTTGTGTATCTTTTCCAGATGAATAACTTTCTTGAATATATTGCGTCTTGTTTTCTGAGGCGCATAAAAATCCATTGTAGCTAACATTTGTCTTTATGGGTCTTTCACTTGTTACAGGACATCACTCTCTGCTTATCACATCAAGTAAAGTCATACATGTTACTGTAACCATAAAGATGCACATCAGTGTACACACGATAGATTGCTTAATGTTGAATTTCTCGCAAAGAAACACAAGGACTGTGTACGCTAGCTATCCCTAATTTAGTGGTGAAAGGCTAGAGTGAAAGTAGTTAGTCATCACTTCCAGTCGCCAATTCTTGGGATACTCAACGAATAGTGGGATTGACCGTCATCTTATAACGCCCCCACTGCTGAAAGGGCGAGCAGTATGTTTGGTGAAACGGAGATTCGAACCCGCTACCCTCAGACTGCGTGTGAAGCGCCCTCACCACATGGCCTTGCCAGGGTCACAAGAAAAGCTCAGCCAAGTACTTAATTCTGTGAAGAACTTTCCGCTACCCTAGCACAATCACTGACATTAGTACACACATTCATACAAGGAAGTACACTATACGAAATCAGAGGTTAGGCTAAAGTACTTGTATTATTTCATTTTAATGTATAACAAGGCTTAACGATATGATCTAAATAACAAAAGAAATTCCAGTATGCTTCCGCTTGTAATAAATTCTGCAGTTTTGTTTGTGCTTTTGTTCGTTGATTGCTCGTGAAAAAAACAATATATATTTACGCAGTAAGACATTATTAAGATCATATGTGAATATTTTATTATCCAATTAAAATTCCTTGTTAAATTATATAGATAATTAGTAAGCACAGCTAATAACATTATAATTAAATTTCATTATTTTGGAAGTTAATATGTAATTCTGAGAGAGTTATGAATGAAGCTAAATTATCCCCACCACTGACTGTACTTCATTATTTCTCATTTCAGACCCAACAGTGTATCGTAAACGTCCTACAACTGACAGTATGAATACGTAATATTGACCAAGATCACTCTTCGATCTTCGTCAAGTTGAAATCCAGCTGCGAGCGTTCGCATGGCGAACATTCTTTGAAGATTCTTTTCTCTGTATTGTGTGAGTTAACCACACGGGTCAATACGTTAAGAATGTCGCGGGTAAAAGCCCATTGAATAGTTCTTGTCGCCTCATAATGTGAATTATGGAGAAATCATGTGAGAACAATATTACAAATTTTTTTTTTTTTCTGATATGAGAACGAGCAGCAGTACTGTCTGTGAATTAATTATTCGGTGGATTTATAGCCAAATCGTTTTTTCTTTCAAAACGACAAAGCGCTATAATGGTTTCATTTCTCATAGCTATGATCTAAATCGCATGTTTTTTGCTCAGAATTCTTTATGGATATTAATATGTTTGGAACTATGTTCGTGTCTCTTTAGTATTTTCCTCATAATTTCAATTGCTCTGAATATCCATTTCAATTATTTAAATATATTATATGTTGCTCTTATTTATGATATACAAATTAATCCTTCGTATCAAGGAAAGCGTTTCTTGGCGTGTACTTTGTTGTCTTATCTCAACTTCAAAACGAGTTAGGGTGAGTTTTGGCTTTATGAGGAGGGATGTTATGGTCTATAGATACAAGGATCCTCTTTAAGACTACCGAACGTTCTTTCAGTGATTTTCAATTACATTACACGGCACAAATCTGGACATAGTCATCATGGCTACCTTGTAATCCACCAAACTATTATTAAATTCTTCATATAATCACGACCAGCAAAGGATGAGAGTTGAGAGTTTATGATGTGTTTTTTCAATAGCTTCTGACTATTGAATGTATTTTAGTGTGTTGTGTATGTACGTATATATATATATAATAAGAACATTCATTTCAATTACTGTTTGAAATCATCGAAATGTTTTGCTTTATTTGACCAGGATGTTTGGACAGATGAAGCTGGTTACATATCAGTTGACTACCACGATGACTGTCCCCTGATGGCACTGAGAAGAAGAGATCACATCACACACTTTGTCTTCAACCGTAGATTTGACACTTGTGATGTCCAGGACTACGTGATAGAGGTACCTTAAAGTGCTCTAGCAATGCTTTTGAAAATTAAAATACAAATTAATTTGGTTATTTATCTAAGTTTACAGAATTCGTGAAGAATTTAAGACAATATGTTGGCTAGCTTAATGACATCTGACCAAAACAGAGGCTCTGAAGGAAGAAGTGTTGTTGAAAATCTTACTTAACCATTTTAATCTAAGAGAAAAGTATTAAATAGTCAAAATTCATTTTGTTTATAATCTCCTAGTTATTTCTATCCAGCTTGCTCAGCTAGTATTAACCTTGATCTGTCGATTTACTTTTTTCTCTGATGTCACAAATAGAGAAAAAAAAGAAAGGAAAAATCGTTAAACCAAAAAATCCCAGACTTTCTCTCAAATATTTTGAAACGACCTCCGTACCATTTTTCACACATTGCATTATCACGGTATTATATAAAGCTACCTAACATTTTGTTTGTTAACTTGTGAGGCCCGGCATGGCCAAGCGTGTTAAGACGTGCGACTCGTAATCTGAGGGTCGCGGGTTCGCATCTCCATCGCGCGAAACATGCTCGCTCTATCAGCCGAGGGGGCGTTATAACGTAACGGTCAATCCCACTATTCTTGGGTAAAAGAGTAGCCCAAGAGTCGGCGGTGGGTAGTAATGACTAGCTGCCTTTTCTCTAGTCTTACACTGCTAAATTACGGATGGCTAGCACAGATAGCCCTCGAGTAGCTTTGTGCAAAATTCAAAACAAACAAATTGTTAACTTGTGATTAAATGACAATTAATAGATTTTCAGGTATGACGTTATTTTTAAATACCCAAAAATTCGATTGCAAAAAACAGTGGGAAATGTTTTCTCCATACTGTACTAAACTTGCAGAGTGGCTATCACATAAATAACACAACAATAATGGGAGGTGTATTCATTGCAATATCAAGATAGAGATAAAATAGCACACTTTCTTACAAGTCTCATATAAAATACAATTTAAATAAAAGAACTCTGCAGTAAAATATTCATTAATGAAGTTTTTGGCTAACATTTAATACCGAAACATATATTTTATATTCAAATTAAAACCATTTATCAGTCATTGTCAAGAACAAGGTCAGTATTTAATGATTAGAAAGAGTTAAAGCCTCACTATTAACAGGGAAAGATATGAAAGATGTTAGACTTCGTATGTGGTATATACATTATGTGTTACATTAAATTTTGAATTAATTTAAGTAGAATCTAATTGAGATATTTTAGATGAAATAACATAATACTTTTAATAAATAACTTATGTGAAAGTGAACTAGTGCCAGTTAGTGGGAGTTTTGTAAAAAAATCTATGTATTGAAAACGCTTACAGATAATATCGTTTAAAAGTCTATATAAGTTGAAACAGTTAGTTTTACGAAGTTGGAATGTTTATTTATTTATTTTAAGTTCCCCAGTCAGCAATGCAATTAAAAAGTAATTCAAACAGGAAGTCTGGTGAGTGAAATAGGAAAAAATGTTTTAAATATTTACATGTTTGTTTCCGGGTATTAGCAGAATACTGAAATAAGAACCTAAATGTTTTAGGATGGTACGACTCACGTGGTTTACGCAACAGGAAAAGGACCTTTGCGGAGATTGGAAGGGCTTCGTCTCACAAAAGAAGACCATGATTTCCAAAGAGTCCAGTTGTTAAAAACTTTAGATCCGCCACCAGTGCTACCCGAAAGCACCAAGATATTTTCGGTCACGAACGACAGAGTAAGCAATAGGTTAAGCGATCTCAATTCACTTCTTGTTTAGTATGCTAAACTTTAAAAGAAAGAAAAACCAAACTAAAAAGATCTTAAACTATTAGCATTTTTAATTATCTGTTTTTGCCTATTTGGTGATAGGCAAATTTAGTTTCATTTACTTCAAGTAATAGTTTTGGACGAAGCCTCGTATATAAAGTTTGTTATTCATGATACTGTAAACCATTAAACCATTTACTTTATATTATGTCTAACGCTGTTGATTGATTTGACTTCTTTCGAATTTTGCGCAAAACTACACAGAAGGCTAACTTCGCTGGTTGTCCCTAATGTAGCAGTGATAGACTAAAAGGTTACTCTTTTACCAATGAATAATAGGACTGATCGTTACATTATTAAGCCCAATGGCTGAAAAGGCGAGCATGTTTGGTATTGGGGATTCGAACCCGCGACTCACTCCTTGCGAGTCGGGTGACCTTTGACCAACAGGTCATGTCAAGTGTCAACGCTGGGGATTCGAATCCGCGACTCACTCCCTGCGAGTCGAGTGACCTCTGACCAACAGGTCATGTCAAGTGTCAACGTTGTTAAATTCATGTCTCTCCTACCTACATTGAATTGAATTGTTGTTTTTCAGTCTTTTCTTGCATAGCTAAACAAAAACTATCTGCGCATAGTTTAACTAATTCTGAGCTGATAGACTAGAGAAAGGACAACTAGTCAACAACACCTACTGCCAATATTTTTGCTACTCTTGTACGACCAAATAGCTCGATTTAACCGTCATTGTTATAGCACACTCACAGTTCCAGTCTGCGGAAAGCGTTTTTGTGGCCACCGGCTGAGAACCAAGAATTTTCGGATTCATATTCCTGGCAAGTTAAACGCTTAACTTTGTCCGACTCCCTTTATTTAAAACCCGAATCTTTATTTGCATCCGTATTAATTTATAACATCTATTTTATCCAAATATAACCCAAACCTTTATTACCCCATCTCCTTGTTAGCATCCGTATTTATTTATAACACCCATTTTCTCTAAACATAACCCAAACCTTTATTACCCCATTTTCTTGTTAGTATCCGTGCTTGTAACTTGCGTCCATTTTCTCTAAATATAACCCGAATCTTTATTATCTCATGTCCTTAGTAGCATCCGTTTTTTTCAGTATTACATCTATTAAGTAGATTCTTTAAATAGAATCCAAGTGGTCTTTACCCCTCTATTGTCTATTTGTAGACCTCGAGTTTTTTTCGCCTCCATTTAATTTAATTAACCTGACTGTGACAGGTGTTGTAATGTTACTTTATATTTTTTCTTATAGAGGAAACAAAGGTATAATATATTGATAACGTTTAAAGGAGTCAAATCAAAAGATAATGAAATCTTAGTTGTTACCACAATTTTAAGTTTTAATTGTTCACAGCCTACAATGAGTTTTGTAGATATTGGTGTTGATTGCGTCAAAATTATTTCCTTTTCGACAGGTTCAAGTGCCAGATTTGGAGACAACCTACTGGTGTAGCTTGCACAAGCTACCAGATGAATTTAATGATAAACACCACATGGTTAAGGTAGATATTCACGTATAGAATTATCTCACACACAATCTTTTTTCTATCTATGAATCTTGTGCTTTTATAAATGTGTTATAATGCTATATATTTATAATGACGTGACGTGTAAAACGTTCTGTATATCACGTTGTATTGATAAATTATATATTATTCTCTGCTGGGTTTGTTTGTTTTTGAATTTCGCGCAAAGCTACTCTAGGGCTATCTGCGCTAGCCGTCCCTAATTTAGCAATGTAAGACTAGAGGGAAGGCAGCTAGTCATCACCACTCACCGCCAACTCTTGGGCTACTCTTTTACCAACGAATAGTGGGATTGACTGTCACATTGCCTCCACGGCTAGGAGGACGATCATGTTTGGTGCGATTGGGATTCGAATCCGCGACCTTCAGATTACGAGTCGAACGCCTTAACAAGCTTGGTGATGACGGGCTTATATTATTCTCTTCATTGGAGTTCCATCGTTAATATTTCACTGGGTGTTATTATTAAAATTAAATACCTAGTCAGAGTAGAATTAAAGTGTACACGTTCATATACAAAATGAGCAAATTAAGAAAAAAGATTAAAAGTATATTTTGTAACTGTTTTACTTGTAGTTAAATGACGTGATGAGTGTTGAATATAGTCTGTTTTAAGACAATGAAATAAGATAACAGATCGCTGTTCTGGAATACTCAGAGTAATGAACACAACACAAGTATGAGTTTTAGTGTTAAGTAACGAGATGAACAGCAACTTCATACTAATAACTAGAATACGGTTCTGACTTACTCTTTATATATTCCTGACTCTATTCTTCTGGTTCACTTACTTACTCTTTATATATTCCTGACTCTATTATTCTGGTTCACTGACTTACTCTTTATATATTCCTGACTCTATTATTCTGGTTCACTGACTTATTCTTTATATATTCCTGACTCTATTATTCTGGTTCACTGACTTACTCTTTATATATTCCAGACTTTATTATTCTGGTTCACTGACTTACTCTTTATATATTCCAGACTTTATTATTCTGGTTCACTGACTTACTCTTTATATATTCCTGACTCTATTCTTCTGGTTCACTGACTTACTCTTTATATATTCCTCACTCTATTATTCTGGTTCACTGACTTACTCTTTATATATTCCTGACTCTATTCTTCTGGTTCACTGACTTACTCTTTATATATTTATGACTCTATTATTCTGGTTCACTGACTTACTCTTTATATATTCCTGACTCTATTCTTCTGGTTCACTGACTTACTCTTTATATATTCCTGACTCTATTCTTCTGGTTCACTGACTTACTCTTTATATATTCCTGACTCTATTATTCTGGTTCACTGACTTACTCTTTATATATTCCTGACTCTATTATTCTGGTTCACTGACTTACTCTTTATATATTCCTGACTCTATTATTCTGGTTCACTGACTTACTCTTTATATATTCCTGACTCTCTTCTTCTGGTTCACTGACTTACTCTTTATATATTCCTGACTCTATTATTCTGGTTCACTGACTTACTCTTTATATATTCCTGACTCTATTCTTCTGGTTCACTGACTTACTCTTTATATATTCCTGACTCTATTCTTCTGGTTCACTGACTTACTCTTTATATATTCCTGACTCTATTATTCTGGTTCACTGACTTACTCTTTATATATTTCTGACTCTATTATTCTGGTTCACTGACTTACTCTTTATATATTCCTGACTCTATTATTCTGGTTCACTGACTTACTCTTTATATATTCCTGACTCTATTCTTCTGGTTCACTGACTTACTCTTTATATATTTATGACTCTATTATTCTGGTTCACTGACTTACTTTTATATATTCCTGACTCTATTATTCTGGTTCACTGACTTACTTTTATATATTCCTGACTCTATTATTCTGGTTCACTGACTTACTCTTTATATATTCCTGACTCTATTATTCTGGTTCACTGACTTACTCTTTATATATTCCTGACTCTATTATTCTGGTTCACTGACTTACTCTTTATATATCCCTGACTCTATTATTCTGGTTCACTGACTTACTCTTTATATATTCCTGACTCTCTTCTTCTGGTTCACTGACTTACTCTTTATATATTCCTGACTCTATTATTCTGGTTCACTGACTTACTCTTTATATATTCCTGACTCTATTCTTCTGGTTCACTGACTTACTCTTTATTTATTTATGACTCTATTATTCTGGTTCACTGACTTACTCTTTATATATTCCTGACTCTATTCTTCTGGTTCACTGACTTACTCTTTATATATTTATGACTCTATTATTCTGGTTCACTGACTTACTCTTTATTTATTTATGACTCTATTATTCTGGTTCACTGACTTACTCTTTATACATTCCTGACTCTATTCTTCTGGTTCACTGACTTACTTTTTATTTATTTAATACATTATTATTTTGGTTCACTGACTTACTCTTTATTTATTTATGACTCTATTATTCTGGTTCACTAACTTACTCTTTATTTATTTATGACTCTATTCTTCTGGTTCACTGACTTACTCTTTATATATTCCTGACTCTATTCTTCTGGTTTCTTTGTACCATCTAATCCTTTTTCGTTAAACATATCCAATATCCTGACCATGTTCTGATGGAAAACCCATCCAACCCTTTTTCATTAAATGTGCCCAATAGTGTTACCCTATTTTGTCGGTTTCTTGGTAGTACCACAGTATTCTTCATTACCTATTTCCAATTTTAACACAGAGATTTTGAGAAACTGGATCACTCAATTCCGAAAATATATCAGCAACAAATGTGTGTGATACAAGGACAGTTTTACATTTTATAAATTTAATCAATATCCTCATAAATGAAGAAAGTACAGTCAGCTTTCCATTTATTAAACCAAAAGAAGAATTCTTTATGAAGTTGCCCCCGCTAGTACAGCGGTATGTATACGGATTTATAACGCTCAAATCAAGCGTTCGAGTCCCTTTGGTGGGCTCAGTAGATAGCCCCATGTGGCTTTGCTATAAGAAAACACACACACGCACCTTATGAAATTATTTAAAGACTATTTCTTCGGTCTATTACAATAAACTCATCACAATAAGATTACTGGATTTTATTTCAGCATGTTCCTTTTTGATAAGTTCTTAGCGTCAGGTGATTTTATTACCCCTAAGAGGAAATTTTATTAGATAATTAAAAAGCTTTGTTTCTTTTAAATTTCACGCACAGCCACACGAGGACTATGTGCACTAGCCGTTCTTAATTTAGTAGAGAAAGAAAAAAGGGAAGACAACTTGTCATTACCACGTACCGCCAACTCTTGGATTACTCTTTTACCAAAGAATAGCGGGATTGACTGTTACATTATAACACCCCCGTGGTTGAAAGGGTGAGCACGTTTGGTGGAACAGGAATTTAAACCCGTGATATCCAAATTGCGAGTTAAGCGCCCTAATCACCTGACCATACTGGACATAATAAAATCAAATCTATTTCCTATCTTATATATATATATATATCAGGAAAGTCAGATGTAAAGTTTACATGTAGGAATAGCTACTGCGGTGTTGTAATTGGTACAATAGTGATCACAGCATTGAACAGCATGCTAACGGGATATTATTTTTAACATGTTTAACAGAATACTGTGTGCCTATCTTCCAGTACGAAACGGACATTCAGCACGGCAACGAACCAGTGGTTCACCACATGGAGGTGTTTCACTGCGAAGTTCCCGACGACTTGGAACTACCTCACTGGAACGGCCCGTGTTTTGATAAGACTAAACCCGCCATATTGGAAACCTGTAAGCGAGTTCTTGCTGCGTGGGCTATGGGAGCACCGGTAATAGCTTGATTTGTTAGATATGTGAATACCTGAGGAACAGTACTATCTTCCAGATTCTTTCTCTTCAAAAAATAAGAAATAGAAAAATGGTTAGTTCGTTTAATGTTGCTGTTAACCTATTTATTCATGTATGATCCAACTTGTATCTTTACTATAGCCATTTTACTACCCGGAAGAAGCAGGGCTTCCCATTGGAGGCAATAACTTCTCTCATTTCCTCATGTTGGAAGTCCATTACAACAATCCTGAACTACGAGATGGTAAACACTGATTTATGTTTAATAGTAAAGTGTAGCTACTAACTGCGGTTCATCCATTTTTGTTTCTAAAGTAATTCTTATGCTGCATTTCCTAAGTGGAAATCAGATTTGTTTGTTTTGGAATTTCGCGCAAAGCTACTCGAGAGCTATCTGCGCTAACCGTCCCTTATTTAGCAGTGTAAGACTAGAGGGAAGGCAGCTAATCATCACCACCCACCACCAATTCTGGGGCTACTCTTTTACCAAAGAATAGAAGGATTGACCTTCACATTAAAACGTCCCGACGGCTGAAAGGGCGAGCATGTTTGGTGTGAGGGGGATTCGAACCCGCGACCCTCGGATTACTAGTCGAGTGCCATAGCCACATGGCCATGCCGAGCCACTACTAATAGATAATAATGTCCTTCGCACCAAACATGCTCGCCCTTTCAGCCGCGTGAGCATTAAAATATGACGGTCAGTCCCATTATTGTTGGTAAAAGAGTACCCCAAGGATTGTCACTGTGTGCTGATGACTAGCTGCCTTCCCTCTAGTCTAACACTGCTAAATTAGGGACGGCTAGTGCAGATAGCTTTCGTGTATCTTTTCCCGAAACTCAAAAACAAACAAATTGTACGTCTGACAGAAGAAAGGTGAAACAATACATATCACCTACCATGAAGCATGGGAGAGGCAGTGTGATGGCTTGGGTGTGTTTTCTGTAGAAACAGAAGGAGGTATTTGTAAGATAGGTGGAATAATGGACCAGTATAGGCACCGTCAGATACTAAGCTGTCACTTTTCCAACTTATCAAGAAATTAGTTAGCTAATAAATAAGCTGCTGGAGTCATTCAAATAATGCAATGGCCCCACATAACCGCGATCTCAACCGAGTTGAGGAGGTCTGACATTTGATAGATCAAAAACTAAACAAATCAAAATTTACTTCAAAATGAACTTTATGGTAGTGTATTAAAGGGACACTGATTAATTATCTTGCAACAATGCTTGAAAGACTGTCGTTATTAAAGCAAAAGGATGATACACAAAATATTAACTGCTTACTGAACTGAAATGCATCCGCTGAGACAATTTTGTACTAAATTTAAAGATTAATAAAATGTTGATGTTTAACCTGTGATTTACCTTCCATTCTGCTTTTAAAGTGGTCTAAAATTTAGTTTTACCTTTGTCTTAACACTTTTGAACAGTATTGTACATACAAGATGCGTTATTAGGAATTTCACAAAGCTTTTATAAATCGAACCAAATCTTCAACTTAATTATAACGTCTTATTTTTGTTTTCCTTTGTAGACTGGGTAGACAGCTCAGGTATGCGCCTCTTCTATACAAACGAACTACGCCCTCATGATGCTGGAATATTAGAAGTAGGCCTAGAATACACCGACAAAATGGCGATTCCTCCAAAGCAAAAAGTTTTCGAATTAAACGGCTACTGCGTAGCAGAATGCACGAGAACGGTAATGCTTTGATCACCTTAAATATTTTCAAAAATTTAAATATATTATGTATTTGTAAAGAATCACTAGAACTTTTTTTTTTTTCTGGGAAATTAACAGAATCTCTTTCAAGGCATTGTTTTGTGCATTCCTCAAAAATAACATATGCAAAGTATTCTTTTTTTTCTGATTCTATAAAATATTTGACTTCCTGATAATATTAATAAGTGAAAGTATAATTAAAATGAACAAAGTGTCATTGAATTATAATTTGATATTCTGTTCTTTAAAAAGATAAAGAAGAGTTGGAATGACACCTGGTTTTTTTTAACGAGAACTAGCAGAATTAAGGAATTATTTAAGAATTAAACATTTTTCACAAGAATTGGAATAACAAACTGTTTTATCAAGTTTTATATTTTTTCGGTAATCATTAAAAATGCAGGTTAGGGTTTGAAAGTAATAGATGGGATTCTATCTGGATGTTAACAGATAATAAAGTAGGTTAACAAATAATCTTAATGTAATGTGTTATGTTAATTATTCTGAAACTATAGCACGTAGAATAATTTACCCTTTAGGGTCTTCCTCCAGAGGGAATCACGATCTTTGCTTCTCAGCTTCACACTCACCTAACGGGCACAAGAGTATTCACTAAACACTCACGAGGAGGAGTCGAACTTCCAGAACTGAATCGGGATAACCATTATAGCACTCACTTCCAAGAAATTCGTTTTCTGAAGCAACGAGTGCAACTTTTCCCGGTAATTTTTTTTTCAATGTTGTGAACAGGAGTAACGTTTTCTCCTGTTTTGATTTTTCTAGTCATTCTTGCAGTAACATTTGATTAACGTTTACGAAATATGTATAGTTTATTGCTAAGCCAGTAAAGACACTGACTGATTTAATGAGAAATATAATTATTTCACATATCCAATAGTGCTGCATTTGCCTTCCTTGTTGACAAATCCCCTAAACAACAACGACAAAAACATCTTCAAAGGAAGATGTTGCGTAAATGTTGTTCTAACTGACATAACCTTTGGTAAACGAAGTAACAATAACATAAAAACATAAGTCAGCAGTTTGTGACACACAATTTTCAAAGATATGAATTTAATTTAGACAACTCTGAGTTTATGAAAATCATTTGTGTTTTTTGCTTTCTTTTAATTCATGAAACAAAAACAAAGAATGTCTCAACTAAAACAGTATTTTACCTTCTTCGTCATTTTAGTGGAAGGAAGACAAGCCTACTTTTTGGTTTGTGTTCCATATGAAATATTAAAATAATAGCCCATATGGCATAATAAATCCTACTGGATTATGCAGTTAAGCGATGAATTTGAAAAAGTACCTCAAAGCATGAAATGGAATGAATATATTAATTTTTATTTATTCTGCGCACGCGCGCGCGTGTGCAACATTTTTCATAAATGTGATTCCATTCAAATTTCTGTTTAGGCTCGAATATGAAGAAGCTAATCAATAAGTAAACTTAATCGTTTGTAAGACAAACGGCAAATCTTTGTTGTAGAAACAAACAAAACAACTTCCCCCTTTTCAACTCTGTTACACCCTAAGTGCACTGGGTGTTAATTCTTTACACCCTTGTTTGGTTTGTTTTAAATTTCGCGCAAAGCTACTTGATGGCTATCTGCGCTAGCCGTTCCTAATTTAGCAGTGTAAGACTAGAGGAAAGGCAGCTAGTCATCACCACCCACCGCCAACTCTTGGGCTACTCTTTTATCAGCGAATAGTGGGATTGACCGTCGCATTATGAAGCCCCCACGGCTGAAAGGGCCAGCAGGTTTGGTGTGACGGGAATTCAAACCCACGATCCTCGGATTATGAGTCGAACGCTTTAACCCACTTGGCCATGTGGGGCTCACGTTGGTAGAGACAAATTATTTTTATTTGATAATTTTCATTGTTGTTGATCTGAATTAGTGCGTTCTGGATTTTTTTTTTATCGGAACTTGTACACTCGTTTTTACTGTCCGTGTTGACTAATATCTGATTTCCTTAAAATGGTCATACAAATGTTTGTGGAAAAGTATACATTTGAACCTCGCAAAATATTGAAATTTGAGGTGGCGAATATTGCTTATAGAAAAGACGTATCACATTTGTTTGCAGTTTTGTATTAGTGTCGTTCAGAAATATAAAGGGTTTGTTTTGTTTTGAATTTTGCGCAAAGCTACACGAAGGCTCTTTGCGCTAGCCGTCCCTAATTTAGCAGTGTCAGACTAGAAGAAAGGCAGCTAGTCATCAGAACCTACTGTCAACTCTTGGGCTACTCTTTTACCAACAAATAGTGGGATTGACCATCACATTATATTGTTCTCACGGAAGAAAGGGCGAGCATGTTTTGTGTAACGGGGATTCGAACCCTCGACCCTCAGATTACGAGTCGAACGCCTTAATCCCCTGGTCATTTCAGGCGAGAATATAAAATGAAAGTTTGAACCGCTTACTTCACGTTTACAAACACAAAGAACTAATTAAATTAACAAGCAAAAAGAAATTGCGATGAAGATTAATAGACGACATCGTTTGGTTTTCATTTATCGATGTATTCCTGAAAAGTTGAATAAAGGGGTAATAAATGAAAATTACTTAACCAAAAATTCTTGTTTCAACTTCATACTATATATATTAGAAAGTGCATGTGCCACTGAATCACTATGACTTATTGTTGTCGTTGAGGTCGATTTTACTTGTTTGTTTGTTTTTTTCTGTCGGAATTTTTCATTTGAACAACTTGAGACTTTACTTTCTTTGACTCATTTCTTTAGGGTGACGCTTTGATAACAACTTGCCGTTACACCACTGTTGATCGTGAAAAGATAACATTGGTAAGTGTAAATAATAGGAGACTGTATGTAAACCCTAATCATACATTTATTAAATTTCCGAAATCTGGTTGTTTTAACTTAATCACAAAGCTACACAATGGGGTATCTGTACTCAGCCCATCTCAGGTATCCAAACCCGGTTTGTAGCGTTGTCAGTCCACAGACATAGAGTTGAGTCACTCGGGGGCCCGAAAGCTGGATCGATCTTTCAATATTATTAAATGGTATAAAATTATAAATACCAAATCGTTAAAAAACGCTCTTCAAATGCATTTTGGCATTTCTTAATTATACCAAATTAATATGGGAGTCCACCATTGTTGGTTGATAAAAACAACATGGTTAAATGTTGAGAGCGAAAATAAATTAATCTGCCAAAAAAATTTTTTTTCTAATACCTTCCTCTCCCAACAGATGTCAGGCCTTTTTGTAGGAATTTTTAATACATATTGTAATTATCTTTTATATCGTTTTAACTCTCCCGATCTTCTGACGCGTCGTTCGATGCTCAAAATGCATGTCCATACTCATTAAATATGGTTTATCTTAATTACCATAAGGCTTACTTCCTCATTGCTCGCCATGTTAAACAAACATACTTTAGAAAGTTATTGCTGTTAAAATACCTCATACCACAGGATCGTTTTAAACATAATTCATGGCAATGTTTATATTGCATATTTTAAATTACCTAGAGATATCGCACGAACAGACTCTCTTTTATATCATATCTTGTGTTTTATCGTTTTTTTAGGAAATCAAAGAACCTTTTTGTTTTTTTAAATTTGTATCTATTTACTACTAGTATATTTTTCGCGCTTATTAATTTATTTGTATTGATTGCTTTTTGTTGTTAAGCACAAAGATATACAACGGACTGTCTATATTATGCTTATCACGAGAGTCGAAACCCGGTTGTTAGTGTTATAAGCTTTAAGACTTAATGTTGGATCACTGGTTTTGTTTTTTTATTCTAAAGTTATTATCAGTAGAATAATTTCTCATTTAGATTAACCGGTAGACGTTAAGATGTTTTTTAATAGCTAATAAATGGGTTTATCTTATGAAATAAAGACCCATCAAGTGAAGACAAAAGCTGTTTACAGAGAAAACAATTTTGTTACCAAGCGTGACATTTTATCTAAATTACAATTACATCGGAAACTCCATAATCGTAGTTGATAGTTGATGAAATATTTTATAATATCAGGGTATAATTCTGGTTTAGATTTTACAAATACGTTGTTATATACATTATGGTGTAAGTTATGTCTAATTGCTACAGGTCTGGGATTGACAGTACAAAAGTATGAAAAACCTGAAGAAAACGCGTCTGAACCAGGCATAGCCATGTAGATTTACTTGAAAATGTTCTTTTATTATTATTTTATTTTATAGAGTGCAATAGCTGTAATTGAACCATACTTATTCCACAAGAGTTTTTTGTATAATATAGAAGAAAAAAAAGTCCATGTATGATATTCTGACCCACAGGGAGGGTTTGCCATCAGTGACGAAATGTGTGTCAACTATATGCACTACTTTCCTAAGACTAACTTGGAAGTGTGTAAGAGTTCCATTGACAGTCAAGCTTTAAATGCATTCTTCGGTTATATGAACGAGTAAGTTTCAAAGGAAATTTCTAAAGAGAATACAAAAAAGAAGTTTTAAAATAACTTTTAAATCAGTTTTATTTTGTTTGGTGTTGATACTTTCTGTACAAGAAAGGGTTGAGTAAATTATTTTAAAACGATTTTGGAGCTTCACCACGTAGTTGCAACCCATGTCGCCACGTTTGACGATCTGCATCTTGAGAATAGCTCTGCAGTGTAGCTCTACTGCAAAAAAAAAACTTCGTCATAAGAAGCTTGTCACGTCCAAAGCACACCTCTCCTCACCGAAGTTCTTCAATAATCGGTTTAGCGCATGAGAAAAACGGTTTTCCAATACAACAGTCGAATTTCACAGAAATCCAAAGACGCTGCTTCCGGCAACTTGATCGGTATGCCTTCGCATATAATAGCATGGATAAACATCCCGGTTTCCAGCTGCTTTAAGTGGAAGATATGAATGGAAGCCTTTATTTTGGTAAAAACCGTATCTTGTTGGTTTTAATTTCAGACCTTCATTTTGATTCTGTTTAGCAGAGTTACCTTGGACAGTAGACAGGCTATTGTCACTGACCTACGGCTATTGCCACTGACCTCTGTACGTCTAGGTTCTCATGTATTAGAAAACGTCACAACTCGCTCATCACAGCTGGCATACGACTCATTGTATGTACGTTTTCTTCTAAATGTTACTAGTGCCCCAAAGTGATTTACCTTTCTTTGTTTGCAAATGACATTAAGTAACAGGGATATTCATATACTGGAAATTATAAATCTCCTATCTAAACATATCCTTGTAATTTGATTCTATGGATATTTTGCAATCAGTTTTCGGTGGCACCACATTACTTACAACCATCAAATAGTGCAATGTAGTTATGATACATTCAATTTCATCACAACTTTATACCACCTACGGTTGTCACATGAGTTACTGATCTCCATGTTCAAATCGTTGTGATATAAGGTACTCAACCTTTGATGTAATCACAATTATTAATAAAATATTCCATACATTTCGTAATTAAACTTAGAATAAATATTATAATTAATAAAATAAAAGATTTTGTGCACAAATGGAAAAGTTCACATTTTAATTTTTTGATGTTCATATTTACGTATGACTTACATTAGATGGTCTAAAATAAAATCTAGGTCGTCGATAACATGTTAACCCATAAATCTACATTCATTTTGATTTTGTGTGACCTTTGTATGCAATTTTAATAGAAATATTATAAAATTTTAATGTGTTATTGTTCTGTAAACATATTAACATTCTGGTTAAAATAGATTCATTGTATGTTTCATGTTATTGAGTATTTTAAACATTTTTCCCACATGTTATCATACACAATCGAGACATTTTTTTAGTATTTCTGATTCCAGGTTTATAAACAAAACTACAGTTCCATATTTACTTTGACTTTCTTTGAAATAAGTTAAGTTATGAGTATGATTGGTAAGATTGCTACTGCTATTTCTAAGGGCGTAGTTTAATAAGATTTATTTATGTATTATTAACCTAGAAGTATATTACGTGTTGGGCGATTTATTTATGTATAGTTAATTTAGAAGTATATTACGTGTTGGGCTCATTTTCAATAAAGTATACAATAAATTAACAAAATATAAAAATTTCTTAACTTTATCTTGTTTCCGGTCGTGGAAGGGTTAAAATAGTATTATAACGGGTTAAGTGCCTCACTTAGCCTAAAGAGAAATAATATTTTACATTTAAATTACTGTTTATGAAGGATGTATGAAAACTTCAGTGGTATATGGAGCTACTTTTGGAAAACTGTTAGCTAGAATGATGTAAGGTATTATTGTATGTTATAAAAATATTGATGCTAAGACATATATTGATTTGACACGATATTAGGTACCACGATGAGGCCACAGCCCTCGACAGAAGTGTGCATGAAAACTACCATGCTATACATTGGAGCCAACACAACGCCGACTTTCTCAACAGGCTATATCAAAGTGCTCCTATATCTATGCAGTGTAATCAATCGTCTGGTGATAGATTTCCTGTAGGTGGCTAAAAACCATATATATTTGTAGTTAAGAACGAAGTCTTTAAACTTTGTATCGAGGTTTTCATTTTTATCGTTTTTAGTTATGCATTATTATATTTTGTTTTCCACGAGACCTTTTAACTGCAATTCACGTGTTTTCCAGGCACAGGCTAGTGTTTAAAGTACCCAGTGGGTACTGTTGATTATCTGATCTCCGTCTTGTCTATTGTGCCAGTTCAAAATTTCAGAAAGCCCGGCATGGCCAGGTGGTTAAGATACTCGACTCATAATCTGAGGGTCGCGGGTTCGAATCCCCATCACACCAAACATGCTCGCCCTTTCAGCCGTGGGGGCGTTATAATGTGATCATCAATCCCACTATTTGTTGATGGTGGTAGGTGGTGACGACTAGCTGCCGCCCATCTACTCTTACACTGCAAAATTAGGGACGGCAGGCGCAGATAACCCTCGTGTAGCTTTGCGCAAAATTAAAAAACAAATAAAAATATCAAAATTACAGACTGTAACGCAGAAATAATCGTGTCAAAGAATTAAAGAAAGCGTCCTTTAAAATATTCCATGAGAGATTAATCGTTTATTTGAAATATTGGTGCAAAGCTACATACTGGCCATTTGCATTAATCCCCAGCCCACGATTTTGAAATGTCGTAAAGGGAGACAACTAGATAAAAGTACTTACCACAAAATCTTATCGAATAGTGGAATTTGACCGTCACTCTTATAATACGCTAAATGTCTCAAACTGCGTCAGCCCCCTCCAAGTGGCAAAGTGGTATGTCTAAGGACTTACACACTAAAAACTGGATTTCGATACCCGTGATGGGCAGAGCACATATAGCCCATTGTGTAGCTTTGTGCTCAACTCTAAACAAACAAACTGCATCAACGCTTTTACGTCAAGAAAGCGTGCACCACGGTCTTTTCGATTTACAGACCACATCAGGCCTTGTTTAGTTGTGTGTAAAATTTCTCCTTATAATAACAAACGCTATTTTTTCTTTACGTCTTTTAAGTTCAAATAACTACTTATTCGAAGCTTTAGTATTTATATTTCCATAATTTCTCTCAAGTTTATATCAATATTTTTCTTGCTTTATAAACCTTAAAATTACCTGTTGTTTTATTTTCTTATATTTCACGTGAGTTTTAGCTTGACAAATGATATCAGATCGTTAGAAATATTCATTTTTACTGTCAATTTACTGTAGAATTCTCTTTATAGAGACTTTTGAAGACATCATGGGATAATTCAATTTTTAAATGATTCTTTGATCTACATAAAAGTCTGTTCGTAACTATTTAATGCAATTTACTGGAACTAAAATACTGGCCTTGCATTTTTAATGTGCTTTCATTTCCTTACTTTAAAGTTACTGTTGTATACGTTATCTACTTTACAATATGTTTTCTAGGGTTACTGGAACGGTGTCCCAATAACAGAAATTCTGTATTCTCTTCCTTCAACTCCCAGTTCCTGTGTCGAAAAGGGCGGGAAAGAAGGTATTCTTTCTGAAGTTTAGTATGTTTAATGTTTGATTTCCTTAACAATGACATCGTAAAACACTTGAACATGAAGATTTTCTGTAAACCAATAAAGTTATAATGTAATAAAAAGTGATAATAAATCAAACTTCGTTGTGAATAAGACGAACTTTTTGAAGTTGTGTTTTTTCAAAACAAATAAAAACGGCATTACAAGTTATCTTTATCTCTTTCCTGTACATATATTGTTTTGAATTTCGCACAAAGCTACTCGAGGGCTATCTGTGCTTGCCGTCCCTAATTTAGCAGTGTAAGACTAGAGGGAAGGCAGCTAGATATCACCACCCACCGCCAGCTCTTGGGCTACTCTTTTACCAACGAATAGTGGGATTTACCGCCACTTTATAGTGCCGCCACGGCTGAAAGGGCGAGCATGTTTGGTGTGACAGGGATTCGAACCCTCGACCCTCAGATTACGAGTCGAATACCTTAACCACGTGGCCATATTGGGTCTTTATACATATATGAATAAAAAAAAACGTATAAGAATAATATTCGGTTTCAGTCCAGGAGAACTGTTAACATGTTTTCATTTTAAAACGTTATTCAGAGTAGATTAGGGCCGGCATGGCCATGTGATTAAGGCACTCGACTTGTAATCCGAGGGTCGCGGGTTCAAATTCTCATTACACCAAACGTGCTCGCCCTTTCAGTTTTATAATGGGGCGTTATAATGTGACGGTCAATCCCACTATTCGTTGGTAAAAGAGTAGCCCAAGAGTTGGCGGTGGGTGGTGGTGACTAGCTACCTTCCCTCTAGTCTTACACTGCTAAATTAGGAACGGCTAACACAGATAGCCCTCGAGTAGCTTTGTGCGAAATTCAAAAACAAAACAAACAGAATTGGCCATGTTAGGATCGCGTGACATTTTACATTCTCTCGTGAATGCTAGCCTCTTTAATTACCTCTTTCTTCGTGTGTAGCTGACTTTTTTTTCTTTAATAACTAATTTTTAGTTGAAATTCCATCAAAATGAGAACATCTACCTTCCTGATTAATTTCCCTAATTACAAGGACAAGTTTCGCCTGGGCAAGAATAAAGGATCATTAAAACAAAATCATTTTGATTTAATTCTGATTAGGGACTGAAGAAGGTGATTAATGTTTGTTGATTATTATAGATTATTTTATTAAGTGGGTTAAGTATTTTATTTATGCATGCTAGAACAATCCATTGCTTAATAATCAGGTAAACAAGAGGTGATCCAAGTTGGAACACCTGAAGTAACAAACGTGAACCAACAGACTAATTTAAATGATTGGTTACTTTCTGAGTTCTGCAATAAGTTGAGCGTGTTTAAGATGTATATTTATTGTATCACCTCCAGTCTGGTGGTTTAGTAGAGTTGATGTATGGTCCATATCTTAGAGGAAATGTACCACAGTGTATACAATAATATACGCAGTGTTTCTGGCCTGTATTAGTTGAAGTGCATGAATTTGCATGCTATCAAAAAGGAAATATTGTAATCTAGGAAAATAGATATCAAGCAATGAAGGAAAAAAAAACCATCATGAATCTGGTACGGCCCTGGTACATACCAGAAGCAAATTTGTCCTAATAAGATTAACCTTCATCTTATCCTCTGAGAACTCAGTCCCTCAAGCTATGCACTACATCACTCATGTTATGTTTATGAACACATTGACCATTTCCATCAGTCAAATATATTGTTCTAACCAAAAAATGAGAAATTAAGAGTGATTAGTCACAAAATAGTAATATCACTTTTTCATTTTGTTTGGACTTGGCTAATGAGGAAAAAAATATCCTAAACATATTTATTTGACAGTCTGAGAAGGAGTCAGATGAGGAAATGCTAGTGAAGGAGACAGTTCTGATGATCAGTTCATGCTGATTGATATAGTTGAGATTTAAGCAGTTAGGATGAAAGTAGCAGTCTTTACATCTAAACTTCCAAGCAGTGTTTTGTGCTAGATTGTTTATAGAATATAGAATGATGACTGTTGCATCATTAAACAATTAGAGCAGCTGATCTTTGTAGATATAAATCCTAGAATATTAACACTTCATATGATTGGATATAATTGTTAGTAGTCCAAAAATTAAACTAAGCATTGTGACCTTTATACAATATTTGAAAGATCTATTTTTACTCTTCTATAATTAATTGGAGTGCATCTATATTTGGGCATATTTTTGTAATCTTTTTGAATTTCTATGCAGTTTCCACATGTACTTACAATCGTTTTGGAAGAATGTTACAAGAATACACATGTATAATACGCCATTTACAAAGATGAAAATTAAACGCTCAAAACGTTGTTCTTAAGTCTCAAGAGAGTTGTATGTTTCACTGTATAGACTTCTAGGAAGGATGCTTCTTTATCTCAAGCTAGCACGTATGTTTCTTTCTATAGACTTCTAGGAAGGATGCTTCTTTATCTCAAGCTAGCACGTATGTTTCTCTCTATAGACTTCTAGGAAGGATGCTTCTTTATCTCAAGCTAGCACGTATGTTTCTCTGTATAGACTTCTAGGAAGGATGCTTCTTTATCTCAAGCTAGCACGTATGTTTCTCTGTATAGACTTCTAGGAAGGATGCTTCTTTATCTCAAGCTAGCACGTATGTTTCTCTGTGTAGACTTCTGGGAAGGATGCTTCTTTATCTCAAGCTAGCACGTATGTTTCTCTATAGACTTCTAGGAAGGATGCTTCTTTATCTCAAGCTAGCACGTATGTTTCTCTGTATAGACTTCTAGGAAGGATGCTTTTTCATTTCAAGCTAGCATGTATGTTTCTCTGTATAGACTTCTGAGAAGGATGCCTCTTTATCTCAAGCTAGCATCTAGCATGTATGTTTCTCTAATAGATTTCTAGGAAGGATGCCTCTTTATGTCAAGCTAGCATGTATGCTTCTCTGTATAAACTTCTACGAATCATGCCTCATTATCTCAAGCTAGCATGTATGTCTCTTCAGAGACTTCTATAATGGAAGCCTCTTTAAACAGGTGATAAACCTGAACAAATTAGCTTTGGATCGTTTGAATTTGATGAAGATTAGTGGTTTGGTTGAAGTACACAACCTAAAGATTATGGGATATCGCACTCAAAATTTGGTCTGTCAATAAAAGTGGAACATTTACAATTTCTCATTGTTTTGGGCTTCTAAAGCTTTCAGTTCTTGTTGCAGCTCTGGTATCAAGCTCTTGTTCATGCCTCACTTCTAACAGGTAGATGCTGGTAAGTTATTTCAACAAAAACTCGGTATTGTAAATAAAGACTGCATTCACTCAGATTTACTTGTTTTTCCTTTGCTACTTCAATCTGATTTATTCTTTTCATAGAGCCTGGAATCTGCATTTGTTAGATACTTTAGACTTCTCTGTTAGACACCAGTGCAAATGAATACCATACGTACTTTCTGAGCTATTGAACAGTTTTCAACAGTGCTATATTTTGTTTTGCAATAGTCACTCAAACTTTCTGTGTGTTTAGTAGTGAAGTATCTGTGGAGCAGACAAACCAACCTATATGTACAGCTAGAAACACCTATATAATTTTTTTTAATTGATAGAACTAAAGATGATTGCCAGTTTTTCTAATGCATCTGAATACTGAAAGGCTATGTTATTGATATACATATATGATTTTATAGCATTATATATGTGTGTGTGTGTGTAGTATTCCATATGTATACAAACATTAGAGTCATCAATGAGTGTTTTATTAAATATGTGAATCAATTGTAAGAGAACATAACCATCAGACAGCATATCAATATGATAAAGAATTTGATACAAATGTTAAGGATGAACATATATGAAGTGAATTGTAAAAAACTGGGTCTTCAAACATCATTCAAGGATACATTGTAACCGATAGTTTCATTGATGTTGTGAAAAAATAGTTTAATTTGCAAAATATTTTGCAGGTAGTGCAGTTTCTCACTGAAGAGCTCAAAGTAATGATGGCTCACACTGGAGTAGAGAAGAAACATAACTTAGCTATTGATTTTGGTATTTTGTAGAGAATATTTCTGCTTGAGTTGAGTCGAAATGTTCATGTGTGGGTAAAAATATATAGAAGAGAAATATACTGAAGGTAGCCAATGTATCATACCAAAATCAAACTTGGAGTATCCGTTGTCTTACTTAATTTGATATGTTAAATCATGCAGATTAAGGGATTTCACAAGTATATAAGCATGGGAACCTTTACAGGGTGTAGGGGAGACATTTGATCAAGGTAATAGTATTATAATTGTGTTGGTACCATTACAAAATTCAAATCAATGCTTCAATCTGAACTTCTGACCAATCAAAGTTGAAGTTTACTAAGCATTTTCATTTTGAGCTTTTATTTTGTAAAATCAAATTACTGATTCTTTTAGTTATGTTGTCTTCAAACAGACTTGCTAAAAGTTTTTCACCCGTTCATTACTTTCCTTAACTTACCTGTACAATTATTAT
The DNA here is from genome assembly GCF_004210375.1 of Tachypleus tridentatus. Taxonomy (NCBI): domain Eukaryota; kingdom Metazoa; phylum Arthropoda; class Merostomata; order Xiphosura; family Limulidae; genus Tachypleus; species Tachypleus tridentatus. The sequence continues at coordinate 28,063,138 of NC_134830.1, read as the reverse complement.
AAAAGACTGTAGTTTGTTCATAGGTAAAATTGTAGATAACTACTAGACGTCTCTCAGCTGATTGCATCTGATGTTTTGCTTGCTCTTTTTCTGACTTATCAATAAATAAATATTGGTTTTATTTTGCTTAACATTGTTTTCTTCCTGTTATTTGAAGTTGTTTCACAAAAGGAAATACCACACCAGATTGTGTGGTACTCAATACGACTCCAATTCTCCCTCTCTACCTATATTATTTTTAATGCCACATTTGTATTCACAGCCATATCACAAATGGCACCGAGTATTTAAAAGTTGAGCTTAATCCTAAATGATAAACTCAGGCAAGGATGTGACATACATTTTGATGACAATCAGAAATTAGCATTAATAACAAACATTCTTCTTGATGTTGCTCTACGAGTGCCATAATGATTATTGTTCTTTCAATCAATATATAATCCATACACTTAGTTCAATGAAACCTTTTCAGCAAACGAGTTATCCTTTCCTTGTCACAGTGTTTATTTGGCACAAATTTACTCCAAACGTAGTTTGACATGCTCACGCTCCACGGTGTTTGTTTCCAAGTGTAAATAATCATTCATCATTTGATCCAGTTTTCTATGCCGTCTCTACTTGCGTGATGTGACGTCTATTACCCAGCCCTCATGAATTCTTCTTTTCCGTTATTGCAACTATAAAATAACTGAATAATGAAATATATGTAATACATGTATATACAAATGTTAATAAAGCTTTCCCTAGTAAGTACTTCTAAGTGCCAAATTAATATACATGATGTATTATGTTTGTTTCATATCATGATATTTAGTAGAGTGATATGAAAATTTTAAGGCATTTTATCCTTTCTGCTACAAGTACCAGTAAAGGCATGAACTACATTTTCTTCCAAGTTCTTATGGACCACTAACTTTGGGTTTCAACATTTTCCTGTTTTTTTTACTTGTTCAAGAATTGTCACATTGGGCCTATAGTACTCCAAAAATAATGATAAGGGGGAATGCTGGCACAGGTATAACAACAAAAGGTGTACAACAAAGAACAATGGATCTAAACTTTAAGGTGAATTAATCCCAGTATTTTTATTTGATTTGTTAATGGAAAAGCTATTAAGGTTTTCATCCTTCATTCTGAATTGTCAACTGAAGGGAAGGCAACCATTGCCAACACTTGGATTGATCTTCTGTATTACCAATAAGCAATGGATTTTGTTTGTTCGTTTTGCTCAATTTCACACAAATATACTCAAATGCTATCTGTGTTAGCCATTTCTAATTTAGAAGCGATAGACTCAAAAAAGAACAGCTAGTCAATATCACCCACCTTTAACTTTTAAGCCACTCTAATCCAATGGTAGAGCTGACCATTACAATTATCTTTTTCATTTAGTTTCAAAACTTTATTGCTACATCAGAGAATATCATAAAGAAAATTCTTTTTAGAACATAGATCTAGAAATTTAGTTTATTGCTTGGCAATGATGGTAGAGCAACATGAGACATGACATCAGATAGTTACTTGTAATTTTACTTCTCCATGTTAAACTACAATGCTTGTGCAAGTGTGATTTTAAACTACAATATCTTCTATTATATTACGTTACTCTTAAAAATTTTAAATATATATATGTACAGTCATGTCAGAAAGTGTTCGTACCCCTGCGTTCCGAGTGGTTTTTTGCTCATTACTTGAAAAGTATCACAATTAGGCTAATAGAAGTACAGTGTATTATAAGTATTATGCTAACACACATCTAAATAAATTTTTATGTAAATTAAACGACAAATAAACTGTTTATAAACAAATAACCAAAAATAGGAGAAAGTGTTTGAACAGTTCAGAACGTGAGAAAAAACTGATATTCCTCTAAACATTTTTTTTATTTGGCAAAAACTACATTATACCATTCCAGAACTAAATACTGAGTTCATAATTATTGGAATTTAGCCAGCAAAAAATGTACTTCCGGCAATTTAGCACATTCTCCGTCATTATCTGCTTGGACATCATGGCATACAGGAAACAACTGTCCAGTGATTTAAAAAAACTGAATTATTGTAAAATACAAGTCTCGTGTGTCTCTTTCCAGTATTGCTACATAACTTAATGTGCCAAATCTACTGTTAAAAGCATAATTGCCAAGTTTAAGCTTACAGGATCAACTGCTAACCTCCCTCGATCCGGACGCCCCACTAAAATTCCATAGAGAACCAAGAGAAGGTTCTCAGAGAAGTCAGTTGGAACCCTCGTTTAACACAGAATGATATACAGAAACTGGGATTGAATTAAGCACCTCTACAGTTACAAACATGTTACGCTCTTCTGGGTTAAAAGCATGCCGTCCTCGTAGAACTCCATATTTAAAGCCTGTTCATTTAGAAGCACGATTGAGGTATGCAAGAAAGCAGGTAGATAAACCCTTTACCTATTGGAAGAGTATTCTTTGGTCAGACAAGACTAAAATCGAGCTTTTTGGCCACAATGATGTTTGCTATATTTTCTGTAAGAAGGGGGAATGAAATCTTCCAAAAAACACCGTTCCTACAGTTAAACATGGAGGTGGCTCGATCATGCTATAGGGTTCCTTCAGCTCTTCTGATGTAGGCAGCTTTCACTGCTTTAACGGAATCATGAAAAAAGAAGAATACGTTGATATATTAGGCACTTATATCAAAAATGATGCTCGGAACTTGCGGCTTGGGCGTCATTGGATCTTTCAGCACGATAATGACCCTAAGCACACATTGAAATATGTGCAATCCTGGTTGCATTCTGGAGTGCTCATCATAGTCACCCAATCTCAACCCAATTGAAAATGTTTGGCATGAGTTGAAGATCAGGGTTCATCAGCATCATCTGAAAAAATTGCAAGAGTTGGAGGCCTTCTGTAAAGAAGAATGGAAGAAAATACCAGTCGAGTACTGTCAGACCATCATGGAAGGCTATGAGGAGATATTGCACCAAGTAATTTACCTGAAAGGCTACACAACTGACCATTAAAGTAGATGCACGAACACTTTGTCCCTCCTATGTGTGGTTATTTGTTTATAAACAGTTTATTTGTTATTCAGTTTACATAAAAATTTATGTAGATGTGTGTTAGTACAATATTTAAAAAACAATATACTTTCATTATCCTAATCATGATACTTAATTTATGAGGGAAAAATTACAACGCAGGTGTACGGACACTTTCTGTCGTAACTGTAACCTTCATTAAGCATCTTCACCATCTAAGTAACTAATCTTTTTAAGATTTAACGACAAATGAAAATTTCCAACAAATGTCACTGTCAAGTAGGTAAGATGCCCAACATGACTAGGTAGTTAGAGAGTTTGATTCAAAATCTGGGAGTCATAGGTTCGAGTCCCCATCACTCAAATGCGCTTGCCCTTTCAGTGATGGAGGCACTGTAATGTAATGGTCAATCTCACTATTTGTTGGTAAAAAAGTAGCCTAAAAGTTGGCAAGAGGTGGTGATGATTAGTTGGCCTTCCCTCTAGTCTTACACTGCTAATTTAGGGATGACTGAGTGCTTACTTCATACACAACCATAACTAGGTATGTTTCTCAATCTTTATTAAAATGTTTAAACAATGGTTTACATACAAATATATTTGGATACACTATCAAGTGTACAGCTTCAATAGTAAACAAATTTAAAAACCCTTAAATCATCACTTCTTTGCCAGTAACAAAGTGAGTAAGTGGTATGAACAGGTGTTGAACAAAGTCACACTCACAAATGTCCCACACAACATTAGATTCACAATCACAGAAGACTAGAATTTCACATTCCAATGTACTGTCCATAGTATCAAACTTACTTTAGTTTCTAGGTAAATAAAACCTACTTTGATTTAATAATCCACTCACAGGCTAACTCTTCTTTATGTATAAATGAAATATTGCAATTCAAAAGAAAACCCCAAAGAACAAGTACTCGGCTAATCAGTCAGACTAAAAATAATCATGCTGTTATGTGCAAGATATTAGTTATTGAATGATACACAAGCCAGTAATGAGCAATATATCATTAGGTACATCTTCAAATATAAACACAAACTATAAAATTTGTAACAAGTTTACAAATTGATTCAAGGAAACTTTTGTTGTTGTTAAACAAAAAGCTACACAACTGGCCATCGGTGCTCTGTCCACCATAGGTGTCCAAGCTCCATTGTAGTGTTATGATCCCTCAGGCTTACCTCTGAGTCATAAGGGGCTCAGAAAAATGTACTTAACATTTTATAAAAGAAACTTGTATTCCTGATGAGCCAAAAAAAAAAATCAAGTCTAGATCACTTTTGATAACATAAACAGAGCACTGACTAAAATGGCCAAAAAGATTTGGAAATACTGGATGTTCTTTACGGTATCTATTATTTTCATTCTATTATATGTTGCTGACTGATTAATATGGTAATGTTTGTCCACTTTCAATTTTTCACCACTAAAACATCAAAAACACAAAAAGAAATTATATATAACACCTATATAACAAAGGCCTGCTGCAAGTTAGTTTTTAATACAAAAGAAAATGGATACAGCCAACACATGCACAAATAAAACAAATTAAACTTTCTTTACTGATAATAGAAAAAAAATTTCACAAAAATTACTATTCATATATGTATATATATATATATATATATATATATATATATATTACTTTCAAAGAACAGATATTAATAACAAAATTAAAATTTTGATATGGTTTAAAGATCATGACAGCAAACTCACTAACACAAACAGGGTTTTTCCATTACCTACGCTGTTGTTATGAATAACTAACACAATATTGGTGCTGCACAAGAAACACGTCACGTGTAAATCTTTAATACAAAATGAAAATCATATACACTACAGTTACAATAGAATTTTCATCTTTAACTAATGATACAAATAATTTTGTTTATTTACATGAATATTACCTTATATTCAATATCACTAAGAAAAAAATATTAGATATTTGGTGGGAATAAATTTTGTTTTCTTAGAAAAATGTGCAACCTACTTCATGAATCACATAGAAATTTGCAGATGTTCTATTCAACTGATTATCAAACATTTTGTGTACAATGATAATGATTCTTTGTGATATTCATCTCACCAACTGAAGACAAATGTACCCTTTCTGAGCATGTAATTTTACATTCATCCATCGCTGGTATAATATTTAAATTACCCCCTTCATTATTACCTTTAATTTTGTAATATAACTTTACAATACACAGTTTTTATATTACTATAACAACTAATTAAACATGTCTGAGCCATAAATAACAATTAACCACATCTATTTTGGTATATCAGTTAAATACTTGATAAAATCCCAGCGAAAAAACACACAAGTTAGCTGAAGCTGTGACACATCTGATAAATGCTGTGAAATAAAATACTAAAGTTCTAGTATTATACTGCTAAGCATAACTTGAAAATTTAAAATAGAATAAAAAATGCAAAGAAAAGAAATGCCCATTGTGTTATGAGGAAAATACATTGTTGCATATTTATGTTTTTGCTTTTAAAGCTTAAAAGAAATGAAACATTTTATCAAATAACTATTTTCAACAAACATATAATGACTATGCAGTTCCAACAATACTATTATAAATTTGTAAACTTTTCATAAGTAAACCTGCTTTTCTATGTTCTTCCTAAAAACTAGTGAAACAATGAAAAAACTTACAATTACTGATGCAGGTTTAAAGTTTTCATTTCACAACGGGTACAATACGAAAAACTCAAACATTATGAAACAAGTACTTTAGAAGTGAAGTTTTAATTACAAATCCAACAAACTATTAAAAACAAAGAATTAAAAAAATAGCCAATATCAAGTTTAAAGCAATGTTATGCAACATGTCCTCTAAATATGTCACATTAAGAAAAAAATGTATACACATGACAATCAAGTGTATTTCTATTTAATGAAATTTGAAAATATTTGAAGAGAGCTATGTTTAAAATACAAAATTTATAAATCCCTTAATTAATTTCTAAGAAAACAAAACCAAAAATAAGATTAGAAAAAATGTTTTGAAATTTGACATGAAAAATAAATCTGATGAAGGTAGATCCACACATTTTCTACAATAATGTGCCATAAAACCTCTAGTTACATTTTTTTTTGGCACACAACAGGCAGAAATAGAACCTGTATGTTACACTGATTCAGTTTCAATAATACTGTAGCCAGCTACAAATTAACAAATATTCCACACTTTCATCTCCAGTAAACTGAGATTGTTTTGAATAATACAGAGAAAGTATTGCAATAAGACAAGAACTGAAACTTACACAGTAATATTTTGAGATTATAAATAATTCTGGATACTGAACTTTGTTTTATATAGTTCATTTACCTATTTATAGAGGATTTTTTTCTTATCAATGTGTAAGTTATGAAATATTTTTATTTTTAATATGAAAAGTAAGTAAATGCACAGTTGTTATATTAAACAAATTACTATATGTACCTTACTGATAAATTGTAACTCTCTGCACAAAAAATACATAAATGAAAGTTTTTCAAAAGGATATTACAAAAAAAACAAATTGAATTGACAAACAATTACATCACAAGTACAACACAGTTACTGCTTATTTCTTTACCTATCTATAAACAATATTTGGTGATAACAGTTAAAACATCTGCACTCTTATGTAACTATCTTTTCTAATGAAATAACTTCTAATATCAAGTGTCAATTTAAAAGGATGATTCTTAACAAGCACTATAATGTGTTTTCAAAACATGGACCTTTCAAAAAGCACTCAAATTATATTAATTTTATTTTAATCTATCAATCAAGACTTCATGAACTTGTGTGTTTTTCTAAGATCTTAATAAGTAGTGCAATATAATGTTTATTTTATTTTTGTGCGTGTGTGTGTGGTAAAATTAACAATTAGAGAAAACCTGACAATGAATATTTGTCATTATAATGAAATTTATAAAGAATTTTTCAGGTATTGAGAATCACCTACGTTTATATAATTTGTGTTTAATAGGTCTCTTTATCGAGCCAATAAATAACTCAAAAACTCGATCTATGCTTAATTTCATAATGGGAATAAAAACATGTCTGACCAAAATAATTTAACCATCAAGTCTGCGAACCAGTGAGACCAAATTTGGGGAATTGGGGGTCACAGTTCCCAATATTCACATTACAACCAAAAATGATTTACTATGATGATAAGTTCAATTCTGTGAACCTCAGATAAAAAAAAAAAAGGCACATTTTAATACCAAAACAACAACACTCAACAGTGTTTGAACATGAATATATGGAGTTTAAAGAGTTGGCCAATCTCTTCTCCTCTTGTTTGAAACAGTAGAAGTGTTCATGCTCTTAGCTACCTTACATCAACAAGTAAGCTCCAATGAGCTCTCCTGAGTCAAGTCTCAGATTGTGCAACATAGGGTAGTCACTGTTGTGTTTTTTTATGGGATTTCAGATGGGGATATGGGTTTACTCCCTCATAGCCTGAAAACTATTGTGAATTCAGATGCCAGATTTTCTAATGGTTTCAAACCTCTATTCAGAATTCTAAAAACAAATTAAGATACTGGAAAGCTTTGTTTAAAAACCAGTCCACCAAGCATCTCTCTCCAAACTACAGAACAGATACTTAAAAAAACAGTAAATGTCTACCACGTAAATAGAACTTCATGAAATAATGTCTATTATCATACTACACAATGGTGTCAGAAAGCTGTAGTTCATAGAATGCATAAAATGTAAGATCATTGTTATTTAGATTAGAAGAAAGCATCAGAAAACTGAAGGACCTTGTTATTGTACATTGAATATTGTTGCTTTTTAAATGTCAGAATTGTATAGTAAATGATGGCTTTCTCAAAACACAGCTTTTTTTCTACAGTAAAAAGAAAGATTGATGAAACAAATTAGTTTATGAACAAAAATCCCCAAGTACACAGATTTTACTTCAAACTGATGATTCATCAAAACAAAAATGTTGAATCCTTAAGAAAATAAGAATGAACTACCATATCTTCCAACTGTAGTACTGGTGATATTTGGTAGTTTTGTTTTTTTCACTGGTCAATCAGCAGTTTACTTGAAAAACTTTTATGCTTGAAAGATTCCACGTTACGGTCTCCTGTTTCTTGATTTAAAATTATCAGTTTGTTTTATTCTGATGCCTTTTTGAGCTCTGTATCTTTGTTCAATATTACTATCTCTACTAGAAGGTTGAGAAAGGGACGATTCAAAACTGGTATAATTCTCTTTCTGCCACATGTGTGCTGGGATGGCTGATTCTTTTATATACACTAACTTAGTGTTCATTACCTGACAATCAATTTGCATCATGGTCACATGGTCTTTAGGATGTTCCATGGTTTCTAAAGGTTGTAAAAACATGTAAAAATTAGTTGAAATGAAAGTATAAACTATCAATAATTAGGTACAAATACTACCAAGTAAGTCAATGCGATTAATAATATCAAATAAATATTGTTTGTGAAATAAATTTTTGTAGTCTTAACACCTTGTTACATTAAGACCTTCAAGATTCTTACCATTAAAGGTCATGGCTGGCATCACAAGGGACATTTTTGGACGTAAGGTACGGTTGTGGGCAGTAGCAGGTAATAACAGGTGATCCTAGTTTCAGTTGGAACAAAGAATAAATAATATACAAGAAAATCACTCATGTTCATCAAAATCATAGAAAGAGTTAAACAAGCGAGTTTAATAGTTCAGTAATGTGACATTAAACTCATAAACAAAGCATTAAAAATTGGTTGATAGTTATGGAAGCATAATATTTCTAAAACAGACACTTGAAACTGTGGGTATTGAGTGAAACCTCAGGAGTTGAATAAATGAAGCATTTAGGAAATATGAAAAATTCAATTTCTTTAATTCTCTACGTAAAGAAAACAGAGTATTTGAAAAATCAGCTATTACTCATACATTGAGGTAATGTACTACACAATAAATGTACTTCATATCTGGAATGTTCTTGTAATAATCAAGGAAAGGTAAGGATGTACATATTTTTAATTCATCCCAGAACTGAAATTCCTTACATCTTAGCCTTGACAGAAAATAGTTACCATATTTTATGGCACATCAGACACGTTTTCCTTACAAAAAAAACCACTAAAAATGACCATGTGAAGTTATATATATCCCTCAGTTTGTTCCCCATGAGCTAACAACATTTGATATATATACAAAAATATATGATTAGGCTTATAATTAATGATAAAAAAGTTAAATACATGAGTGGATTTATAACAGATCATAATAATCCCAAATAAATAACATCAGTAATTTTAGCAGTTCATCAGGATTTAAAACAGATCATAATAATCCCACACAAGTAGCATCAGTAATTTTAGCAGTTCATCAGGTTTTCAGTGCCCACTATTTCATAGATGTTTGAGTGGTGAAAATTCATAATGGATTATTCGTAAATAGCATAAATTCACTATTCGTAAGCAGTAGCAATAAAGAATTTGCTTGATATTTATATAATTAAAGGTGTATTTATTTAATAAAATGACAAAAAATGGTGTCTTTTGATTTTTACTTCACTTATTTTACTGAAAAGTTATTTGTCAAGTTGACTGTATGGTATTTTCATTGAAACAAGTGTTTTTATGATGCGTAGATTTCATGTTGTACGATATTTGGAATAAACATTAAATGCTTTGATACACTTGAATGTTTTTTTTCTTAAACATTCTTCCATGTTATGAAATGTAGTACTTATAACAGTGTAATCTATTTAATACATATTTACCAATATTATTTGTTTTCACAAAAGGTTTTAAGGCTGTCCAATAAATTCTAACTTTCATATATTCTTCTCCTTTCAGATACCAATCATAATTTAAAACACTTTAAGTCCACATAAATGAAATACTCTATCCCATAAATAGTTAAGAATGACAACTTTAAACTACATCACCCCTCAACAGCTCAGACAGGTTGGCAGTATAAATGAGACTGACTGAGCTTTGTGTACTTTAATGTGGGATATTTACATGCTATAGTTTCTGTGTGTTTTATTAGTTCTCACCAATACAGTATTCTGTTGTCAGTTTGTACACTGTCCATAATTATTTTGATAACAGACTGGAACCACAGATGATTTACAAATTTTATGACTGATTATGGTACTGTCAAAGTATAAGAAGGTGGAGTTAATTCTCCTGTTAATACAAACTTATTTTGGTATTTATAAAGGACAGGATGTGGTTTTGAACTTTTCAGATAAAAATTTCACAGTTAGCTCATGCTAAAAATCACCAAATAAGTTCTAAATAAATAAAGCTATCACATTCATTATTAATAACACTGTTTTATACTCTATGTAAAATATTGTAAATAAATATATAGTTTCTGAAAAACGATCTACTAGAAACAGTAATTGATTTCATTATGAGTAAGCACCACTACTTGTGTCAAACTGATGGAACTAAAATGCGTGCTTCTGATAAACTCGATACAAAATAATAGAGTAGCACTGAAGTGTAATACATTACATAATTTTATGCATATTATTAATTGCTACAACTGGATTGTCACTGCTCCACTAAAATTTAAAAAAAATATTTTATTTTATTGTGAATTGAAATTTTAGTTTGTAACTTAGTTTCAGAAGTAATAATACTATGACAGTAATCCAAAAAATGATGAGCAGTTTGTAGGCTGTCAGTTGACAGCCTTTTTACCTAGTAAAAAGGTAAAACAAGACATTCAGTTTTGATGAAATACAACTACATTTAAAAAGAATGCATCACCCAGATCCACTGTAAAGGTGCACATCAATAACAAGTATTTCTGATATACAGTTCTGTGGGTGTTCAATGCATGCACCTTCAACATCTCTATTTTATAAATTACACAAATAACAACCTCACTCTCATAATATTATAAAGATGAGTTTCAGTTTGAAGTCAAGATCATGGTCAAGCCGACATTTCTGTGGATAATTTAAAATGTTTTTATCTTCTGTGAATAATTATAATAATACACTGTCAGAAATGAGCAACAAAAGCAACAAAAATGCACATTTGTAAGATATATTATTAATTTCCATGTGATTAAAAGTGATTATGTCAGATGACTTAGTGTGTTCCATAACTGCATATCATTATTAGTCTACAAGACGGTGTTGTAAAAACAGAGATACCTCTAGGCTTTCAAAAAGGTAAATTTGTAGATGCAAATTTAGCAGCGGCTATCCATTAAAGACAGTTTATTTGATTGATTATTCAAAGACATCTATTACTATAGTCTATTATTTAGGAACATGCAACAAAAAGAGAAACTGTTGCTAACAAACTCTATAGCCATAACTGCTGATGTTTAACTGAAGGGAAAAAAACAACTGAACAAGCTTGTAAAGTACAACAAACACCAAACAGCCTTAACTGATCAATTCCTTCAACAGCATTCACAATTCAACTACCTGAAATAGTCCAGAAACTGTTTAGTGTAAATGTGAATGAAAGAGCACAGCTTTAACAGTGCATAGTGTAAACTGTAAAAAATGAATAACTGAAAGCAGGGGATTTGATCTGGTGATGTACGTTTTACTTATTTCTGAATACTACATAGAAGAAGAATATAAATAAGACTGCATGAAACACTTGACATGTGTTTGTTCCAACTATGCAAGTTTTTGAAGATGATGTAATGGTGTGAATAACATTCTTTAGCTGAAATTAGCCATTTGCATTCTTCAAAGAGCTGTTTAACATTCAGAGCTGCATAAACCTTTTTGCCAATTATGTTTTCCAATACAACAATACAACAATCTACATTATTCACATAGTCTAAAAATGGTTCAAATGATGTGTCAGTGAATTTAGTTCTCTTCCTTAACTAACATAATCAAATTCAAATTTCCTATAGCATGTTAAGAATGGGTTTAACATAACATTTGAAAGCCATAATTCTCTAGTCTATATCTATGAACCAAACACAAGAATACTCTAGGATTAATAAGCTTGAACTAAAATATACCTTCTGAAATCATAAAAAGTCTACATAAAAGTGAGTTCACAGTGTTAATACAAGAAAATTAATACAGGTCACACTAAGAGAATGTTGGATATTTCTGTAATTGCCAACATCTGCATGTTACAATTGTTATGATAGTAACTCATACACAGGGGTAAAAAGCCACACTGTGAAGCGGCCAATATTTTAGGTACATGCTCTATTAAACTAATTAGCATATCAGACCTTAAAAGTTTTGACATGACCAGCAAAAAATGTATGATAAATAGTTAAACAGCTAAAACTTTTCCTGGGCCAGATAAAATATTGTTATATATAGAAGTGCAAATTATATGAGAACTGTTATAACGAGAGTGATAGTGTAATTAAAGCATGGTGATGAAAGAAAAAAAAGGATGACTAATAGCTCCTACTAATTACAATAAATATTCTGTTGTTAAAAATTGAAAACACTAAAATGCTAAGAAAACTCCTAGAGTACGATGTTCAAATATTTCAAATAAAAGTAATGAAAATATTTTTTAAATAAAAAGAGAAATCTGACACACAGTAAAATAACAGCAACATATATTATTAATAAATAAAGTAACAGAACTCTTTAAATAAAGCAGCAAAAAATACATATATCTGCAGTATGTTTATTAATGGGCAAAAGAAAAATCTACTAAAATGAAAATATGATTAAAACATGTAGTGAATTAAATAAAACAATTGATTGATTGATTGATTTAGTGTTTTATGGCACAAAGCAGTGAGGCTATCTGCGCCAGACATTCGGTAAAAATGTAAAAAAAAAATTAAAATAAATAAATAAATGTAGTAATAGACAAATAGAAATGAAGGTAAAACAAAAAAGTATAAAACCAATGTTGACACCTAGTCTACAATGTTAAGATAGAAGGCAGAGTATAAGAAGTTGTAAGGTATTTACTCTAGCAAAGAGGTAATGATCATAACCCGCCAGGAAGACTAACAGGTAAATTCAAGAACCACCGTCAGTCACCTGAAGTTGGTCTTTCCAGTCCTGGTTCTGGGTTATGTGTCATAGCAACCAGTATCAAAATGTAAAAGAATAGAAGTTTTAAAAGATACATAGCAAAATTGTAACAATGAGTAGCCAAATGTCCAGTAAAAAGATAAAGTCAAGTAAATGGAGTAAAATTTGTAAAAGTAAATGAAGATAAAAACAAAACAGCAATTAAGACAGAAAATGGTGTAAAAACCAATGTTGACATCCAGTCAACAAAGTTATAAAATATTTACTCTAGCAAAATGGTAATGATCATAACCTGCCAGGAAGACTAACAGGTAAGTTCAAGAACCACCGTCAGTCACCTGAAGTTGGCCTTTCCAGTCCTGGTTCCGGGTTGTGTGTCATAGCAGCTATTATCAAAATGTAAAAGAATAAAAGTTTTAAAAGACACTCCGCAAAATCGTAATAATGAGTAGCCAAATGTCCAGTAAAAAGATAAAAGTCAAGTAAATGGAGTAAAATTTGTAAAAGTAATTGAAGATAAAAGCAAAACGGCAATTAAGACAGAAAATGGTGTAAAAACCAATGTTGACATCCAGTCAACAAAGTTGTAAAGAACTACCTGAGCAGAATGGTAATGATCATAACCCGCCAGGAAGACTAACAGGTAAGTATAAAAACCACCGTCAGTCACCTGAAGTTGGTCTTTCCAGTCCTGGTTCCGGGGTATGAGTCAATATGGCCAGTACTAAAAAGTTAAGTAGTAAAAGTGTGAAATGATATGCAGCAAAGTATAATAACAACTCGCCAGGACGACTAACGAGTAGTTCAAACGGATAGTTCAAACAGTAGCGTTAGTCACCTGAAGTTGGCCTTTCCAGTCCTGGTGTCGAGTTATTTAATGTTCTGGCCATTGTCCAATGTCAAATTGAAGGAGAGAGATTAAAACTGTAAAAAAGGAACCACAATTAAAAAGGTGTAATGAATAAATATGCAACACTTAAATGAGATTAATAAGATTAATAGCCATTAAAAAATTAAAAACATTATCAAGGTGGACAGAGTCACCATCACCAACAACTCTGTCCAATGTCACAGACTGACACTGGGAAAAAATATGTTTAAAATATTGCCGTCGTTGAGAATTGTAACGATGGCAAGAAAGTAAAACGTGGCTGATAGTGATTTGAGTGTTACACAAACTACACATTGGTGCATCAGTTCCAGATAAAAGAAAATGATGAGTTAAAAAACTGTGACCAATGCGTAGCCTAGTGAGAACAACTTCCTCCTTCCGAACTTTACGGAAGCTAGATGGCCAAAGTCCAATTTTGGATTTGATTTGAAAAAGTTTGTTGTCATGTTGCTCACTCCAAGTGGACTGCCAGCTGGCACGGAGCCGAGCCTTGAAGAAAACACCATAGTCCATGTACTAGGCATAGGAGTGATGGTGCTGAAGCAGACATATTTAGCTGCCATGTCTGCAAGCTCATTCCCGCAAATACCAACATGACCTAGTATCCAGAAAAACTGGATTGAAGTAGCTGCTAATAAGAAATGAGCCAGTCGGTTTCGAATATCAGCGACAATAGGATGTGAGCTAATGTGTAGCGATTCCAAGGCAAGTATAGAACAAAGCGAATCAGTATAAATAGTGCAGTTGGAGTACTGCTCAGCTGCAATATGATCCAGGGCAAGAGATATGGCATACAGTTCAGCAGTGAACACAGAAGCTGTAGAAGGGATTCTGCACGAACTACTGACCCATAGCAAACCATAGCAGAGCCCACTGAATTACCTGATTTGGAACCATCTGTATAAATGGGAACTGAATGATTGTTTGAAAGATATTCATTGAATAAAAGATGGTACTTCCAATCTGGAGTATCTGCCTTTTTTAGGTGACTTAAAGATTGGTCATATTTGGGGACTATAATAAGCCATGGTGGGATAGGCTAACCTGTGGAGTCTGCAATGTTGTCCAAGGACAGACCCAATTCATCCAATTGCGCCCGGATGCGAAGGCCAAACGGAGCAATGACAGATCGCCTGTTCTGAAAAGTACTACCCACCGAGGAAGGAAAACACATTTCCAGGTGGGATGCTTTGGTAAGGAATGAAGTTTCGAAGTATATTGTAAAGATAGTTGCCAACGGTGAAGGTGTAGAGAAGGTTCATGAGATTCAATGTATATACTTTGAACTGGAGAGGTACGGAAAGCCCCAGTGCAGTTTCGAAGTCCTCGGTGATGAATGTGGTCCAGCATCATTAAGGCCGAGGGTCTGGCAGAGCCATAGACCATTGATCCATAATCGAGTTTCGATCTAATAAGAGCACGATATACCTTTAACATTGAACAGCGATCTGCCCCCAAACTGGTAGAAAAGAGAACACGGAGGATGTTCAGTGCTCTTGTGCATTTGACTCAGAGCTGCTTTAAGTGTGGTATAAAGGTCAGTTTAGGATCAAAGATAAGCCCCAAGAACTTGGTCTCCGGGACCACTGGCAGCAAAACTTCACCGATATGAAGTTCAGGATCAGGGTGAATACCCGTCGACGGCAAAAGTGCATGCATACAGTTTTGGAGAGAGAGAAATTAAAGCCATCCGCCAGAGTCCACTTCCATTACACAATTGAGGGCGGTTTGTAGTTGCCGCTCAATATATCTCATGTTTGACAACTGACATGAGATGTGAAAGTCGTCGACATACAGCCCATTCGCAACAGTGAGAGGGAGTTGTTCAGTGATGGCATTTATCTTTATACTGAAGAGTGTAACACTCAATACACAGCCTTGAGGGACTCCAAGTTCCTGTACAAAAGAACGGAAAGTGTCGAACCCACACGAACTTGGAATCTCCTGTCCATTAAAATTTTTTAATAAACATGGGTAGATGGCCACGTAACCCATATGTATGGAGGTCTCATAAAACGCCATACCTCCATGTTGTGTCGTAAGCCTTCTCTATGTCAAAGAATATTGATACAAGATGTTGGCGGTTGAGAAAAGCTTCTCTGATAGATGTTTCAAGACAATTAGGTGGTCTGTGGTGGAGTGCTGTCGACGGATCCCACACTGAGTGGGCGAGAGGAGGTTGTTTGATTCAAGGAACCAAACAAGACGAGCATTAACCATCCTTTCTAATGTCTTACAGAGACAGCTCGTCAAAGCAATTGGACGGTAGTTTGAAGGAATCTTGGGATCTTTCCCTGGCTTAGAGAAAGGTAAAATAATAGCCTGGCGCCAGGCATCAGGAAAAACATTCTCCTGCCAGATCCGGTTGAAAACAATCAGAAGGACATCAAGAGAAGCAGGAGATAGATGGTGCAGCATGTCATAATGAATATCATCAGGTCCAACAGACCGATGAAGGGCCATTTTTAGTTCCACCAGGGTAAAGGGACAATTATAGTCAAAGAAACAGTCAGTTTGAAAGGAAAGAGGTGATCGCTCTGCCTGAGTCTTGATGGCCAGGAAGGTGGAGGAACAAGCAGAAGTGCTAGATACCCGGCAAAAGCTTTCACCTAGAGTGTTAGCGATGTTCCGAACATCAGTCACCTCCTGACCATCAGAGAGTAAGATCGAGAGGGGGATAGAATTGAAGTGTCCATTAACCTTTCGAATCCTGTCCCATATGATCTTGGAACTGGTGGTAGAAGATATACTGGTTGTGAACTTAATCCAAGATTCCTTCTGGCTTTGACGTCTTACCCACCTAGCATGTGCACCCATTGGAAAGCAACCCGGTTTGAAAGTGTGGGATATTTACGAAAAGTATCCCAGGCCCGCTTTTGAGCCTTCCGTGCTAAGTGGCAAGCAGGATTCCACCACGGACGAGGATATCGTGGAAAACGTGTCGGGATTTTAGGAATACACTGAGCTGCTTGTATAATACAGTCAGTTACCGCTGCTACACAGTCGTCTATTGATGGCTGATTTACGATGGCAGGATCAAGTTCTGCGAGAGCAGTGAAAGTGGACCAGTCTGAGAAATGGGAGAATAATGAAGGGGAGCAAACTGAGAGATCAATAGCAGTAAAGGACTGACTAGGAGCATGAAAGTAAGTGGAAGAACCAGTATTGAAAAGAGAAAGATTGTGATCAGAGAGCATCCGCTCTACAGATCGGCCCCTCCCATCAATAATAGCACTTCCCCAGAGGGGATGATGTCCATTAAAATCCCCTAGGATTAGAAATGGAGATGGCAATTGTTCAACGAGAGCATCAAGATCTGATTGATCATATGTCTCTCCAGGGTACAGGTACAGAGAACAAACAGTGATGGTATGACCCAAGGAAACACGGATGGCTACAGCCTCCAAGGGTGTGTTGAGTGACAAAGACAGGGTGGGTGCGTGTTGATCAACCAACAGTGCCACCCCTCCATGTACTCGACCATCACACAACCTGTCATTTCTGTACAGAGAAAACTGCCGAATGGAGACAGTATCAGCAGTTTTGAGAAATGTTTCTTGTAAAGAAAGACAAACAGGATGGTAGGAAGCAATCAGCGTTTTGATATTATCCATATTAGAACGTAAACCTCGACAGTTCCATTATATCAAGGTGGCCATTTTTAAGAACAGGTAGATGAAGTGGCTCGAGAACCCTTCAGTTTACGACCACGTCTTTTTTCTTTACTGTCTTTAGTCGAAGGAGGTCTAGCAACCTCCATGGATCCTGCTCTGGGTCGGGTGGGCAGGTTTTTGTTATTGGAAGGGGAATCCAGTGACTGAGGACGCGAACAAATAATTGTTTTGTCTCTTGTGGTGGGAGAAAAAGATGTATCAGGAGAAATGCCCGTATTTGAAACTGAAGGACGTGGATCTTGAGGTTTGTTGGAAGGTATGGGAGGAACAGAGATTGGTGTGGAAATCGATTCAACCTTTTTAACCACGGAGGTCAAAAGGCTTTTCATTTGTTTTGAAAACAATTCTCTTGGAGGCACAGAGAGATCTGTTTGCACTCCCACTGTAGTTGTGAATGAAGTGCAGCAGCATATGTCCGAGATGGAGTTGCAAACAGCAATTTCCGAGCTTCAGGATAACTAATGTTATGTGTCGTTTTCAAATGCTGCACCTCTTTTTCCTCCAACCATTTTGGGCAAGAATGAAAGTAAGAGGGGTGAGAACCATTGCAGTTTACGCAATGTGGGTTCATGTCACAGTCATAGGCATCGTGGTACTTACCTCCACAACGAGCACATGTCAGGGAACCACGACAAGATGTCTTTGAGTGGCCGAATCTCTGACATTGGAAACATCGAAGAGGGTTTGGTATGTATGGCCGAACCCTGCAAATGAGATAACCTGCCTTGATGGTGGCAGGTGCATGTGGTGAAGTAAATGTTAAAACGAGGGTATTTGTTGGCAGTGTAACTCCATCTTTGCGAGAGGAGATGCGCCTTACTGCAGAAACTCCTTGAGTGGAGAGACCAGCGAGAATCTCTGACTTGGGAACGTTCTTCAAATCCCTTTCAACAATAACTCCTCGTGAAGAATTCAAGGTAGCATGGGGTGTAACCTCAATAGGTATATCCCCAATTGCCTTTGAATTCAAGAGGAGTTCACTGTGTTGGGATGTGGATGTTTCAACCAATATGTCACCAGATCGAAGTTTCTTTACTGACTTTGGAGAGCCAGCAAGTCCCTCTAGTCCCTTTTGAATAAAAAAAGGGGACATTTGCCCTAAAGGTTTTTCCGAAAGAGAATGTAATATAAGAAAATGAGGTACGTGTGTTACTGATGTTGACGATTGCTGTTCTGAGTATTCAAGACGTGGTCGCTTACCCATTGACTGTTTTTTTTACAATTTTATTTAAATTTTTTAGAGGATCCATAGGAAAAAGAAAAAATTTCGATACCCACTGACCCCACCCACCATGGAGCCCTACAAGGGGACGCACTACAAAGTCACGCAAGGACAATGCAGCAACGCCAGGGTTTCATGAGAACTATACCCAAACACCAGCATCAGGCACAATGTCCACAACACCTGTTGAGAACTTCCAACACTGGTACTTGGTTGACTCTGGCTCAAGTGGAACAGCCGATTGACCCAAGGGGGGCCACCCAAAGGCCGCCCGTCTACAGGAATTCGAGGCCAAAGTGGTGTGTTTGGGTTGGACCCCTCAACCACGAGGATCCTCTCCTCCTCTTCACGGGTCACCATGCACGACAAACACGTGGGTGGATGTTTAGATCCCAGAGAAGATAACCAGATAGAACAGAAACTTCCCTGGGAGGTCCCCTCACCACGTACAAGAATCCACACCGAGGGGAAATAAAACAAAACTGAATGTTTCTAGCTCTAGAAATTCAGAAATCACATGTGAAAAACAGCAAAATAAAATAGATGACAATGTGACACATATATAAAAAACAGCAGAAAGGTATAATTTTTCTTAATGAAAGTGTATTTCTGATAGGTATTTTTCTCCTCTCACAACATAAGCTTTTCTCATTCTGTGCTGCCCTCTTAATTGCAAACTTATTTGAATGCCACAAGCCTTCACTCCCTTAGTTGGAATCCAAATTTCCAACACATCTCTTATGCAAATCATTGTGTCACCTCTCCACAAACAGGAAAGCACTATTATGTAACACACGTGACTCCCTCCACGAGTCACTACCAAACTTTCACTTTAAAATTTGGCAGAAGACACAAGCACCAGATGATAATGGGAAGGAAGAGTGAGAGGAAGGAAGTACTCATTGAAAATACATTTTCATTTGGAAAAATTATAAATTATGATACAGTACCTGCCCTCTGCTCAGAAGATTACCTTGAATTCCACACTGAAATGGATGAGGGACAGAAGACTTCAGAAAAGCACAGGGTAATCAAATTTCAAGGATCTGGGAATATGTCATCTGGAATCCAAGGGAGGTCCATTGCTTGCACTTGACCCTTGTGATTGTGAAACAAACCCAAAATGACCCGGACTACCAAAAACCTTGTAACAACAAGGGAAACCCAGGACAGAAGTGTAAACATGCCATGAATACCTTCTGTGACCCACAACACAGAACACTCATCAAGAGGGGAAGAAAGACAATTTCAAATTTGCTTAAGGACTTATGTGGTTTATTTACTCAGTCTCCAAAACCTCACCTGTTTGGTTCTGACATCTACACAAGAGTAGGAAGAGGGCAACCAATCAGTAAGATGAACTGCATTTGGGTGTCTCAACTCAGGGAAAACCATCCATCCAGAGGATCTTGTAACTCCCTCTACATCAGCAGAACACCAATATTCTACTCTGAACTGATTGGTTATAACCATTATATGGAACCCATCCAGCAGGCTACCTCCATATTCAACCACCTCAGTGGCTTGGAACAGGTAAGTGGTACAAAGGGGAAAAAATGTGCATTGAGAGTCTGGAGGGACAGAAACACAAGAGACAATGCAATGGATGATCACAAAAGCCATAGTTTTAAAAGCAGATCATACAGATTTATTCAAACGAGGCATGTTAGGGATCAGTAAAACTGTTTCATGTCCCAAAAGCAAAAAAACCGTGCCTGAAGAATGTGAGCCAAAGACAACAGACACACCAACGTAGAAGTAAGGAGGAAGAAGACATCCACGGAAACACTCTCAAAATTCCTATGAAGAGCCTCTCACAAAAGGTGAACAGAGAAAAGGTACCAATAACAAGATTATGAGAATGAGACAAAGGAGGGAAAATTGGGTCTAGGTAAAGTGAAGAGGGTAATCATGGATTGTCCCCAAACTGGTAGGATCGACCCCAACAATTGTTGTTGGTCTAGAAACTGAGTCCATCTGATAATTGATAATAAGCCAGGGCAGACTGATTCAAATTCCATCAGAGATGAAATATACTAACTCCTTTCCTCCCAGCTGTGAGAAAATGTTCCATACAAACCTTGATATTGGGTGATGAGGAAAAACCAAGTAGGGTTGGAAAGGAGACTTATGCAAAAGGGAAAGACACAGGTCATAAGAAATAGGAGTAAAAAACAAAACTTAACAAACACGGAATATAAAGATGGAAAAACTGATTAATGATGAGTTGAATCCTCAGGTAATGAAGAGAAGACATGGCAAACTTTGGGGAGGGGAACAGACAATCAAAATCATTATCAACATAACTCAAAACCTCAGTAGGAAGTGGGGTGGGAAGAGATGAAGGAGGTTGGTGCATATACTGTTCAATATGTCACCAAATGAGCAACAAAATATCCCCCAAAAGCATTGCCCATGCCTGTGATGGACAAGATTGCCTTAAACATTGGAGAAGTACCCAAAGTAGTGACAGTAACCTCAGAATTCATGAGGAACAATCTGGAAAAATGTGGACGTATACAACAACTGTGGACAATTATTTGGGCATTACAAAAAAAATTGCAAAAAATAAAATCACTTTAACTTGTAAGAAAGCAAAAAGAGAACATCTAAATTCAACACATAAGAAATGAGAAGTGATAGTTTGGTGGTGGCACATATAGGGTGTCATATGTAACAGGTGTTGCACATTCTGGAACTTTGGATTCCAGCAGTAGGATAATGAAGGCTAATGGCATTTTTAAAAAGTTTGCAAATAGAGGACAGCACAAAACAAGAAAAGCTAATGTTGTGAGCAGAGGGAAAGTACCATTTTTAATTGATTAAAGAATTTGATATGCACTAATTTTAACTGGAGAGATACGAAAATAAATCACCAAGTGAGTTGTAATTAACTATCTGAAATAAAACAGTTAAAGTTTTAAAAATAATTTAAATATACATTTAAAAAACAGAGAAACTAGATATTTAAATAATTAAATTTAAGTAAACTTATTTTCCATAAACAACTATTGGACAAAAACAACATGAGAAACCTACACCTGAGAAAGATACAAAGTAGAAAGTATCATCACGACGATGAATTGCTTCAAATAAATCTTTGTAAGACTTGCTTGGCTTTTGATAGACCTGCAACTCATTATGTCTTTGGAAGTTGCTAAAGAAAAAAAATATAAAAATTATTACACAATCCATAATATTTACTTTGTATTTAGAACAACACATTGAAAATATTTTAAAATAAAAACTATCCATATTTTATAATTTGTAACATTCTCAATCTTAGTTTTCTCAAAGGTTTTTTCCTTTAAAGTTTTTCAGTTACCCTAACATTCAGCAAAAAAAAAAACCAAGAAGAATATAGTATAGCACTTATCTACTTTACATTTTAACAAAGCAACACCAAAACAACAATGTTCAAAAGTACCTCTCGCACATACAAATATATGACAAAAAATTTCAATAAATTAAAATAAATTTTCTTTAGCATATCATGCATTTAATAAGAGAATAATTTGCTTAGTTTACTTCTATGTTATTTTACAAGTATATCAGGAACAAAATTAAAACTGATATATGACTGTCAAGTTAGCTCAGATTGTAAAATTTAGATGCAAAAAATGAATGCCTTAAGCTGATGAGACAATCAGTATATCTTGTCAATATTTTTTTGTATATTTTTTTTATTTTACAAAAGGGAAAGAATTTCTAAAAATTTAGTTTATAAATATTAAAAAAAATGATACTAGTAACTACAGGCTAGTAAAAACAATGCCACCATCATGAACATATAACTGAATTTACTCCAATTTAATTTGCAATTTATATAAAGCATCAGTGTTAAGTAATTTATATTAAAAAAGAATAAAAATAATTTACTCTTGATAAATATTTAATTTCAATATCCAAAATGCTGGTTTGAAAGTAATGTACTGACTGCAATGTGTTGACGTTGAGAAGACTTAACTTTTCTATATTATATTCATTCTGTCCAGATACTTTAAAAGGTTAGTTTACCTTTGTCCATCTTCTCCAGTTTGTCGATGTTCCATTAGCCATTTTGAAAATTTTAGATTTTTTTGTCTTGGTTTATTTAACCACAATTCTTCAGGACTTTCAGATTTTTTAACTTTCTTTCTATTCTTTTTCTTTTCTTCTAATCTTTGAACCCAACCAAGCAGCTCATTTTCCAATCTCAAAGATTCTGTTTTATTGATATACATGGGACACATAAGAGGTGCTGAAATGTTGTGGGTTTCTGGAACAGAATCTGAGGAGGAAGTTTCAATTTTATTGTACAAGTTCTTCTTATCCAGAAAACCAGAAACAACATCTTCTAAGCTGTCTTCATTAATGCTAGGTTTCCATAACAATGATCTACCTGTGGTTTTAGGGAAATAGCAGGGGCTGAGTTGGATTCATATTCTGAGCTCATAAATAAGCCACTGAAAAAAAAAAAGGTACTTAAGCTGAAAACAAACTGAAATTACCCCTTCATAATATCTCAAATTAATTAATTCATTTCTTTTTTCACAATATTAGTAAAATTTT
This sequence comes from Tachypleus tridentatus, assembly GCF_004210375.1. NCBI lineage: Eukaryota > Metazoa > Arthropoda > Merostomata > Xiphosura > Limulidae > Tachypleus > Tachypleus tridentatus. Next base: position 28,039,784 of record NC_134830.1, on the reverse strand, counting down.
CTATAACGAATCAAAACAAGCAAAAATAATTAGTAGTATTAAATGCACGAATATCTTTTAATGATAAGACATTTACCTTCGACAGTTATTAGAGCTATAATTAATAGTTTATTTACTGTTAAGCCTAAAACTATACAATACATCATGTCCTTTATGCACCATGCATATCAAAATGCAATTTTTCAGATTCCAAACTGTCAGATTTACTGACGAGCCAATCGGTAGCATTTAATCAATAGCTTTATTAAAAAGAAACACCACTTGCTATGAAATTCAGTAATTGAACATTCTGTTAAAACACACAATATTGTAAACATTACAAAACGTTGACTATATGTCTTCCTTACCCAAATGGAGCAAGATTAAGTGTAATCATAAATATCACTGCCATCACACAAGTTGTTTTCTTTATGTCTTTTGGCAAAAGTCTTTTCTTTAGATCTGCATTCTGCAAAAATGAAAACAAGAAAAGAGATAATTTACTCTCACTTTTCTCAATTTAGATTTATTTTTGTTCATGACATTTTTTATTAACAATTTTCATTCTTAAGAACAATAAAACATTTATATTTTCCTTAACACTGATGCTAAACATAAAAAAAAATACTGATTGAAAGTTCAAACAACATTTGAAAAATACAAGAAAGTGAAGAAATTAAAATATTTTAACTCTTGTGTTTCTTGGATGATCCATCAAAAATAAACTTTTACATCTACAGTAATATATACCTATACAACATTAATGTTTTTCAAAATGCTTCTAGAAATAATTACAAAATCACTCCAAAGCCTTTATAAGTTGACCAAGTAAAACTTTAAGTACATCAGTGGAGAAATAGTCCAAATTCTCCCAGGATCAATAATAATAAAAAAAAAAAAAGAGGCAAAATCAGAATACCTACAAGAAACCACCCTGGGCCTAATGAATGTTTCTATCTCCCAATAGATAATCTCAACTGAAAGGGACCCACCCATCCCAACTGTAGAGAGACACTAGGTAACAAAGGAGGAATAGGGATATCAGATTGGCTGCCATGTAAACAACTACAATACAGGAATTCATACCTTCAAATATCAAGTCTAATTTAGTTTGTTTCTTTCTTGAAGAAATTATAATTATACAAAAATCTATGAGGAGAGGCATCACATAAAGTACAACTCGTTACAGAACAATGCACAACACTTCTTGGAGAAAACCATGACCAATGCTTTGTCAAGAAAAAGTGATTACATTTTCTGAGTAAAATGATTATATACAGTAACAGGATATAGGCTGCAATGATGTGTGTGGAGAGATTTGCAAATTAGGTATTTCTAAGGGCATTTTATACATGGAGTATAAAAGACAGAAACATGCAAAACTAATGCTTAGATAAGCAAAGCTAATGTTGGAGAATAATGTCAGCAGGTGGCATATGTTTTGGAATGCAAATTACAGATCCTAAGATTCATAGTTCAACATGCTAACCATTAGACTATGTCTAGCCTTGGGAAAATGGGACATTTTATGATTGATTAATTGAAATGTGATTAAAAACATGGTGTAAACAGAAGAAACACACCTACACACAACCGAAATACATTTTTTTCAATATACTGCTAGACGTATTTAAAATAGAAATGGAAGCACTTGACAAAGTGATATCTTCTAAAACTGTTTTTATCCCATTGAGAGGTTATTTCTTTACTTCATTTTCATTCAAAGTTATAGAGGGTTTATCTGTTATAGTTGTCTCTAATTTTGAAATCATAACATAATGACACATGATCAAAATTATGTACCATGAACACTTGGGCAACTTACTGCTAGCAAAAAACATTGTGTGATGGCCACTACCATCTCCACAATTAAAAGAGAGAGCATGTTCAGAAACAGGTATTACTCTAATGGCTCACAGGTCATAAGTCAAACACCCTAATCCCCTGGCTATACCAGGTCATTTTTCTAAAAGACTGGTTCAAATACATCACTGGTGAGTCTTGAGAGAGAGTTTTCAAACTATTAAAACAATAGCCAGAAAGTAATTAGTATAGAATATTCTATAGAAATGAAGCTTATATATCAAGATAATGGATTCTATAAATACTAATGAATTTAAGAGATATTTATAAACTATTAAAGATTTTTTTTATAAATTTCCCCAAAAACGTTTTAATACAGAAGTTCTACTTTTATAATACACAGAAACAACAACCAAGAAACCTTTCCTACAATCTGTAAAACATTATTTTTAATAAATGTATATGTAATTAAAAGTGATGTTTGAGATAAATGCCTAGATGTTATGAAAATTTTCTTAACCCAGATGTACCTTTCATTTATTTTTCTATGTATACATTTCAACTATGCTAGGCAACTGACAGTAACCAGAATACCAAAAGACTGTAAAATGAACAATTAAGCTTAACTCCACAATATAAATGTTATAATAAGGAAAAGTTTTTTGAAGCCCCACATATCTCTGAAATTATAGCATAGCTATAGTCCTAGCATAGCTTCTAATTAAAACAATGAATTACTGTTTACACAAAAATTGTATTTGGAAGTTAATTATTTCTAACTATTGAAAGAAAGACGAATATAAAATATAAATTATTCCTTTTACTTACTAGCTAATTCACATGCCAAAAGAATTTCAATACATTTCAAACTAATTTCAGTATATGAAATAAAACCATTTACCTCTTGAAATAAGGTTACTATTTGCTGCTTTAGCTGAGAATTCTCTTCTTTTAACAACCTGTTTTCTTGGGTTAATGCTTTCACTTCTCCTTCTAATGTTTGAAGATACTGCAGATGTCATAGGTAAGGAAAAATGTGTTTTTTATTTAATATATGACTGATTAACGTAATTAAAATAAACATCTCCTAACATACTGATTTTTGTATTAAATTTTCCTTCATTAATGAAAGTGTCTTGATAAACACTTTACTGTGGGACACAACAGTAAGTTCTACTTTCCATCATCTGTCATAAAATGCACCTTAAAACAAATGTTATTTTAATAAAACAATGAAATAACTTTATATAGATCATATTACAGTTAGTAATATAATTCTTAATGATAACTGAAACAAAATCAGGCCATACAAACACACCATCCATTTTAGACCCCCTTAAGTATTGTAATCTTTTTAAAATTTTATAGGTGCTTAAGTTTGCAAGTTATTATTCCCTCAATTATAAGACTTCATTTTTCCATTGTCTGTTTTCAAAATCCAATGTTTTTTTAATATTAACACTGAATTTCAATTAAAACTAAATATACTTTAAGTTTTTGTTTTATTACCCATTGACTAAGAAATAAAAGAAAGGTAAAAAATGGAAAATTGTCATATATTTCTGTAAAGAAAATCGTTTAAAAAAATATTCATAACGATGCACACAAGAACCTAAAGAGAATATATTCACATATAAATACAAGTATTCAGACATCTATTAAATTCCTCAATACTTCACCTCACGTTTCTTTTTCCTTGACAAACATGCTGATTCTCTATTTTTGATCATTCTTTGCTGCCTACGTAGGGTTTTTTCCTAAAGTACCAATGAAAATATTCAAACACAAGAGCAATATTGATAAAGGAAAATACATATTCTTCAACAGAATGAGCATATTACCTATTACACTATAACACAAATTTTGTTCCTGGATAATATATGTTATTTCTTAATTGCTTATGTTGTAAAAGTACAGAAAATGGTCATTATTCCCTTCAAACTTTGCTTTTGTAACCTGGATAATGAAATTTAGAAATTAACCTATTTTTCTTCGTAAAATGAGGCAAATTTGCACATTTTCATTTACCTAAGGTCTGAATAAAACAACATATAAATCAAGATTTACATGTATTTATACTAAAGTTGTACAAAAATGTTTAGAAGTGAGTTGTTTCTCAAGATTTGCGACTGTAATGTAAATCACTTTCACGTATCAACCCCCAAATATAGTCTCCCATCATGTTTTCGTTATATGCTCCTAGCAAAGTTTGAAAAGAAAAAAGGTCTTTTCCATTTACTTTAGGCATAAGCAATTGGGAACTAGCACTTTCTGCCCAGGAACAAGAAAAAGTAAAGATTTTGTTACATAGTGTTATTTTAAAGTGAAACAAATCTTATTCACCCAGTAGAAATTTTAATATGACCATTTAGAAACTTTTTCTTTTTATATGAACCATAAGTAAGGGCCACTTTGTTAAAATTCCCATGGACTGTATGCCAATTAATGTTACAATGTCCAATAAGATATAAAACATATGGAACTACCAACTATATACTAATGAAATCAAATTACAATATATTTTCAATTTCATCATGGGGGTAACATATTGAAGACTAACCACTGTATATTATTCAAATCCTATCTTTTTTGTTTTATTTTTGATTGCTGAAAGTGTTTAAAAGCATTAAACAAAACAGTTTACTTTTATAACTCTGTCATTAATCTTACGGTTGAGACCAGCCTGACATTTGCCCATAAATATCTTTAAAAAAAAGCACTTTTTAAGGTTAAACATATTTGCAAGTCATAAAATTGTTTTTGTTAAAAATGACACATATAAAAACAAAGGGAATCAGTTTAAACAGTTGGAAAACATTAACAAGGAAAATGTACATTTACTAACATCCAAATTTTGATTCTTGAGTAACGGGTTCTTTAGGAGATCCACATTATTACTTGAGGTAAGACCCAATGTAGCTGTCACAACTGGGGCCTTTGATAAGGACACAACACCACTGCCACCTGGTGAACTTCCTCTTTGTATTAGTTGAGGTGTTGTAACTGAACTGATAGGTTGTGTCATAGCAACTGCTGGTTTAACATTTACAATTCTTTGGGATGTTAATTTTGCAAATTCTTCTGGAGTTAAAACAACAGGTTGAGCTAAATGGTAAAAAAGGGTTAAAATTATTTTTAAGTCTCTTATCAAAAGTATATAACCCTCTTAATGCAGCTGCTTTAAATACTGTAGTGTTTTTGCAAGTCATATGCTGTATACAAAACACTTGCAATCAATTGTTGAAAATGGACTGCATCTTGTACACTGAGTCAGCAGTCAGTGTGTTAAACTTAATGTAATTACAGAAATTATAAAATATGACAGTTGATAATAAATAAAAACACCAAACCACTGACCCATAAAAAATACAAAGTTCTTTATCAAATCAATTTCAGTATGAAATAGCTGTGTTATTAATTTAACTGTCAATAATACATTTTTAGCATATTAAAAAAACTGTACAAGAAAAATTTAATAAAAATTGGTAAAAAAATATTAACATCCACATCAGATGAACAGTAATTCAGTTATTTTAATATTACACTTGATGACAAAATAAAGAAAAGCAGAAAGATTGATAAGAGTTTGAGAATTCCATACATAATAAAGCAAAATGTTAAAGATATAGAATGTGATACATGAAAGTAAGTTCATGCATAATTACTACTAAAGACAAGGATACCTATTTCCCACTGTGCTTAAATCTTATCTGTCACTTACTGTTGTTTAATGAAGGGACAATAACCCCTACAAAAATCTAAATTGCATAATAAAGAGAAATAAAAGGTAATATAAAGATAAATTCACAGCTTAATACACCCAAAATTAATTAACTACTCTTACTTACTCCTAAACCTATAGAACACACACAAACTATGAAAATTTGATGATCTGAACATAACAATTGGTAATTTGTATAGGTTAAAGAAAGTTGTCTAGCTTTTTATATGCTTCTGGTGTTGGGCCTATCTAATTTTGAACATGTATTTAGCCATGGTTTAAAGTACATATACAGGGTGGCCTGTAAGTCCCTACCCATCCATACATCTTATGTATCCAGTGTATCTGTGTGCTGTCCCTCATTCTCACTGCATAATATTATGCAACGCCGTGTTCTGCGAGACATTGTCAAGTGTAAATGGGCTCAAGTTGGCCATATTTCTCTGGAAAAAATAAAATTTATAACACATGCATAACTGAATATAACATGATAACATATGAATGGGTAGGGACTTACAGGTCACCCTATAGAATAATTATAAAACACACTTGAGTATCTTTATCTATGTCTGTAATTAATATAATATTACCATTCTGGGTCTTAGAGGGAAGTGAAATTCCACTAGAATCAATTTTTCTGATGAGTACAGGCTGAGTGTGTATTTGTGCTGTGGGTCCAGTAGATGTGGTTATAAGAGATGCTACACTAAAAGCAGGGATGGATGAATTTGACAATGTGCAGTTTGGTTTGTCCACGTTCAGCCCTGGATATACGATGCGTATTGAAGAATTTGATGATGAGTCTGGATTGCCACTAGGGGGCGAGTCTGGAGGGGTGTATATTTCAACTTTCGGTTCTAGTAGGTTTCCTGGTATACTAATTTGTGGTGGAAAACCCTGTAGGTTAAAAAACTGAGAATTTTAGGCACAGCAAGATAAATAAGGTTGTACACTTTACATATCAGGTTACTCTACAAGAGTTTTTCTTTGATACACAGTAAGTGATGTTAATAAATAAATAAACATAGAGTGTGAAGGAAAGAACTCTGAACTTACTGATGTAGAGGTACTTGGGTGATGCACTTTCATGAATGTTTCCTTATACTTAACTATGTGAAATTTCATCATTCCACTCTAAGCTATTAAACTACTAGAAAACTATGCATATCAAATACTACACAGATAATAAACAGGAACAAATAGCACTATAACATGTTTATGTACACGTAAAGATTATTGTCTATATTTCCCAATTTTATCTATCTTATATTTAGAAGTTCCATATGTATCTCTAAATGGTGGATATGGTTATATGAAAAATTTGTAAGCCAGTGACTATTTCCTTTCTACATACAATGTTCAACTTATTCATAATGAATGAGTATACAAAAGAATGATTCAGTAAACTTTTAATAATTAATATAACTGTGCTGAGAAGCCTCAGACCTGCAGCCCAGAACTTATATTACAGGTTGCATTACTCTAAAATGTGTGTGTTTTTCTTATAGCAAAGCCACATTGGGCAATCTACTGAGCCCACCGAGGGGAATAAAACCCCTGATTTTAGCGTTGTAAATCCGAAGACTTACAGCTGTACCAGCGGGGGACTACTCTAAAGTAGTGATTCATAAATTTTTTTTAACCTTACACTTTCCAAACATGCATTTTATTGTAGCCCCTCACATAACCCATTCTTGTTTATAGTGTACATGTCATTTTCCCTGCAATATTTGTACTGTATTTTACAAAACTTTGTGTTTTTAAATTTGTACTTTCAGGCATAATTTATATGTTCCTACAGTCATAACTGCATGTTCCTCTAATTAGTTCCTGCATCCTTTTTAAAAGGTTGCATCCCACAGCTGTAAACTGGAGTCCACACTTTGTTATTATTTGTTTCTCAAAATTTTATCAAGTGATATAAAAACATACCAAATAACATAAAAACCTGTGAATATTTTTCACTAACTGAAGTCTCTCAATGGAGCAGTGGTAAATTTACAAACTTACAACACTAAAATCCATGGTTTGATTCTCCCATGGTGAACACAGCAGATGTGGCTTTTCTTTACAACAACAAAACAAATACTAACAAAAAATACTTCAAAAATAGAAATTACACATGTGAGAAAACTGAAATATACTCATATTGTTGCTATGACTCAAGAGTCTAGCAATAAAGAAATTATTCAAATGAAAATAAGAAACGTGTGCAGAATGTTGTGGTTCTACCTAACAAAAAGTTGAAATCTTGTGAGTTAATAAAAACCTTAACCCAGTAATGGTTTGTTTTTTTGTTTTTTTTACATCAACATATAACCACGCTTAAATGACATTAAACCAACAAATTTGCTCATTAGTTCAAACCATGTGGTCTTTGATTTGAAGTAAGTTTAGGCTAAAGAAACTGATATTAAGCTAACATACATCGTCAGCCCACACTTCTTCTATTTCACTTTTCAAGAGTGGTGGTGTAGAACTAGGTGAAAGAGTTTCTTCTTTTACAGGTAAGTCAGTCAGGTATTCAGATGTTAATTCTTCATTGTTAAGAAGGTCAAATGATCCTTGTTTTAATGTCAACATATTTTTTATATAGTCATCAACTGGAAACTAAAAATAAATAAACAATAAATTAGTGTCATTTACGAAGTACAAATAACCTTGTACAATACAGAGTCAAACAGCACTGATAAAAGAACTAACACACAAAAAGGCACAACAAATATAACAAAAAGACCTAAAATTCTTTTAAATAGATCATTATTCTTTCTGGGGAAAGTAATGAGCCTTTGTTTTCTGAAGAAGAAGAGTTATACAGTAAATGTCTTGAATTATACATACTGAGCCAAATTAGATAAAGTTACATATTTTCTTAACCTTAAATAATTTTATGTTGTACAAGATTACTTTTATTCAGCCACTTGGACAAATTTCATACACCCAATTTATAAAATAATTTAAAAAAGTTAATATTTCACAAAATTAGTTGACATATGTTGTACTGAAAGAATGAAGCAATGGATAATTTTTATACACATTAATATGTCTAAGCTGACCATTTCAGGTATTTCGTGATGATGAGAAAACCCACTTTTAGAGAGAATTATATATTTAAAAATAGCTGGTATGGGTAGAGAAAGCATTAGTAGAGAAGCAAACAATGTTTCGACCTTCTTTGGTCATCATCAGGTTCACAAAGAAAAAAAGAAGTAACTGACCGATAGCTGACCACATGTTTGAAGGGGGTTGTATAACTGAGTGTACGAATGTAGATGGCGTGCTTAGATGTTTGGTTATATTTATTAATATAGGTATAAAGGTGTTCCTTTGTATTGATTTATTTTGGGCTTGAGCTGTATAAGTAAAGCTTCTTTAATTTTGCATTTGTTTATGTTTATTTCTTTATTTTGTAATGTATGACCAAAGAAGGTTGAAACATATTTCGCTCCTCTATTAGTGCTTTCTCTAACCATACCAGCCATTTTTAAATATATATAAATTTCAGGTATTTATATTTCTATTGTTACATGTGATGATCAAAGACTATTACAAATATTGCACACATAAACAGCAGTTCCTCAATATCATAAACCCACTTAGTTCATTTTACCATGAAGGGGTAAAATTCCTTAAACTATTCGTCTTGGGATGTATAGTCTTTTTAAAAGGCACTATGTCAGTGATTTTATATACAATCTGGACATGTACTAATGATTAGATAAATGTTAACAAACACGGGTGTTGTGCTCTGGATGGTACTAGTTAACATACACAGACCTGACAAACATTAACAAAAAAATAAAAAGTTTAAAAGAGCTGTTGTTTAGATATGATCACATCACGACGTCTGTTAAAAATATTTACCTCAAATTCCTGACTTATTTCTTCCAGAATGTTCTCATCTTCCATAACAAAGTTGAAATCATCATCAAGTTCTGAAATATAAGGCATGTTCTATTAATTTACACATTTTGCTACTTTTGACATTTTCATTACCTCGTATGTTTATAATAAATCACAGAAGCTTTTAACTATTAAACAAATTCAAACTTTTAAAACATACAGAGATATTCAATAGTCATGATATATTTTAATTACCATCCCAGATACAATTTTTATAAATCACTAGCATAAAATAACTCGCTCTGCTTGGAGGTTCAAAAACCCCTTTATGATTTATAGAGACACCAATATACCAAATGGACTCCAACATTAGATCAAATTACTTCTATATACTTCACCCACACTTAGGATATTTACCCTAGGTACTTAAGCATATGAGCCATATTTGGTCCTTAGAGTTTTTCAGTAGAGCTATGAACAAATTTACTAATTTGGTACCTCAAGTTTTCAGGGAGGGGTCAAGAATATAAAATCTAATGTCAGGTTCAAATTCAACAATGCTGAAAAACCTAATTTGGGCCCCCATTTTAACTCCTCTTGGTAACAGTATCCCAAATAAAGACAGGAGAAATCACAGAACTCGACATAAATAAATACAGAAAAGAAGATTGTGAAATGCTATTAAGTGTTAATACAAAGACATTTGTTGCTTAGTTTTAGATTTTTAAAGTGTTTATAAGACCAACTGAATGGGAAAAGTAAGGTCTGTTTGCTTCTCATGACTTTCTACCCTATGTGCAACAGAAACAATTCAGTCCCCACAAAAAAGTCTTGCCTCAAAATGTTTAAAAAGTACCTTTTTTTATTGATAGGCCCTTGCCTTTTTAATATCCTTTGCACATTACTGATTCTCTAGCTTCAAAACCATGGGAAGAGTTAAACCAATTCCCACAGAGTGTTAATTAATATAAAATGTTTAAGTTTGCCCAAGATGTCTTTTTTTTTCTTCTTTTGTCACAAAATTGATAGGGTTATGATCATCCTAGAAATAGTATGTGAAAGTGGTAATGTTGTGACATCTAGTCATTGTATTAATGGTGCATATTTCAAACAACTAAGATAAAGAAAGCACTTGGAGAAACCATGGCACTGCATAGGAAAGGAAGTTGTGTTATAAATGTCTACCGAAGTCAAATGTTAAACTTTACAGATCAAAAATCAGTTAATTTCACAATTAATTTTTAAATATTTGGGTTGTTACATATAGATATATAAAAATATTATAGAAAGCATAAGACAGTAAACATTTTCAAAGAGTTCCTACACCTTATATGAATAGTAAGCTTCAACCAACTCAGTATGCAGGGCTTTGTCAAGGCATCTTAAAAATGTTGCATTTTAAAAATTCAAATATATCAAACAATTGGTACATTCTGACAAAAAAAAGGAAACATTACTGTAATTTTAATATATATGTCCCATTGTGTAGTACACTCTACAAAGAGCTTTCAAATGTTTCCATCTAGACAAGAAATAACCTATAAAAATAAGGTTTTGTAATGGTAAGATTTATTGTGGTATTGTAACCATTGGAAATATAAATACCATTATCAGGATTTAGCATTTAACTGTGTAAGAAAATGCCTTAACTGCAGATCGGTTTGTTCTTTTTTCTTTATGCTTGCTTTTCATGGCATTACAGATAAAGGAAAATATAAAAAAAAATAACTGGAATGAATTACTCATACGCGAGACTATGAAATAAATTTCGTGCTGAAGTTAACAAGTGACCTTGACCTAATTCATAAGTAACACGTTTATTTCAAAAATGTGCGAGTTTGAGGTACAGGATGAGGCAGTATGGTTTGGTCTGAATTTCGCGCAAAGCTACTTGAGGGCTATCTGCGCTAGCCGTCCCTAATCTAGCAGTGTAAGACCAGAGAGATTCATCTCCACCCACTGCCAACTCTTTTACCAATGAACAGTGAGATTGACCGTCACATTATATAATGCCCCCACGGCTGAAAGGGCGAGCGTATTTTAGTGTGACAGGGATTCGAACCCGTGGCCCTCAGATTACGAGTCAAGTGCCTTAACCACCTGGCCAAACCAGGATAAACGTATGTCAAAGACTCAATCCATTTATACGAATAAAAAGCTAGGACAAAATTCAGTTAAACGTATGGCCGTTTATACCAAATTACATTCTTGAGTTTTATAAAATTAAGAAATAAAAAATATTCTTAATAAATATTTTGCTGAATACAGGTTGATACATAATAATATATGTGTAAATTTCATAAGTGGTACACGTTTTTATGATGCAAGAGGTTAATTTGGTTTCGACGACCTTTTGCGTTATATTTAGCCAAAAAATGAAAAGTCCAAACATATTATGATATTAAGCTACTACTTGGTATTGAAACCAGATTTTTAGCGTTTTAAGACCTCAGACATACTGCTGTGCCTTTAGAGTCCCCAGTCTCTTAAGTAGGTGCACTATTCCACTAGGTGACAACTAAAACCCGCAATTTGATAAACGCGATATCGTGTTGCTTTTCATTTTCAAATTAGCGTGTTAAGGCGTGCAACTCGTAATCTGAGGGTCGCGAGTTCGCATCCCGGTCGCGCCAAACATGTTCGCCCTTTCAGCCGTGGGGGCGTTATATTGTTACAGTCAATTCCACTATTCGTTGGTAAAAGAGTAGCCCAAGAGTTAGCGGTGGGTGGTGATGACTAGCTGCCTTCCCTGTAGTGTTACACTGCTAAATTAGGGACGGCTAGCACATATAGCCCTCGAGTAGCTTTGTGCGAAATTTAAAAAAACAAAACAAATATTTTCAAAAACATTCCGGCCACATTGTTACTTTACATGTAAAATGGAACTGTGCGCGCCGTACAACCTTGACTTACATACTTGTTGCAAGCCTCGACCAATATTAATATGCTCACTCGATCGAAATACACCTCGTTCACTGTACATGTTTCAGTAACAAAAAAGAACAACACAAAAAAAAGTTTTCGCCAATATAATAATCATCTCGATTTACATATTGGGGATTAACGGAAATGGTGTATTCGAGAAGTTGGTATTTTGATGCATATGGTTCAATTTCCATAAGGTTTGAACCGACGAATGTTCAGACAATCTAGCAAAATGCATTGTCAATTTTTATAAATTTAACATATTTGCGACCCTCAGATTACGAGTCGAACGCCTTAACCACCCAACTATGTCGGGCCTGCAGTGAAGAATATAAGATTATTAATGTTCAGCCGAAACACGTGTTGTGGTATCTGCAGGTAAAATGGAACCAAACAGAGAGAATAAATTACTACAGATTCAGTATGGATATCCATTACAGACTATAACTAAAACTTTTACTAAACCGAGTCGTTAAACAGCATAATGAAATCGGACGCACGTGTTAAACAATAAAAAAAACGGTGCTTGCAGCGTATAATGAACCATAGTTAGTCTGGTTTTATTTTTTATGTAGACAGATCTTCAAAACGAACAATTTAATCAATAATGCATATATCTGCCTTTAGAATCCGCATTGCTACTTGTGACAAATACGCATTTCGTAATCTGTAGGTGGCTTCAAACGGTCGAGTACGATTACATCAAAACAGGAATCAAGGTAACTACAAAACATGCAGTGGATACCTACAGGTTTGTAATAATGTTTCTAAGGATGAAATTCACTGTTTTATAAATTTGTTGAAAACAATCATTACAGTAAAGATGATCATGTGAGATAAAACAGATATCGTGGGGTTGTCTGTTTGTATACAGGAAAACCATACAGTATTTTGTATTCTGTAAACAGTTCAATTGTTTGGACTAAATGATAACTTGTGTGAAGGCAATAACATGCAATTCTGACAACACAACTTGCATAATTAATGATGATATATAAAGTAAAAAACCGATACGTTTATTTTACAAATAATTGTATTTTGTTCCTCAGTTCTATGTTCAACTTTCCATTCATTGTTCAATACAGCTGAGCGTCTGCTTACGGTGTACGGTGAAACCTATTATCCACTTACTACCAGCACTGTTTGTTGTTCATCAGACAGCTACATATTGGGCTGTGCCCACAAACTTCGAGAATAACGTAAAATAAAATCAGTTAAATGGTATTTTAGACCACATGTTATATGAAGTCATGACATATTTTGAACAACGAACGAATTCATAATAAATATTACGAGTACAAAATGCGAGCTACATGTATACACCACAGGAGCTGCATTTTTCTTTTATAGCCTCGTAAGAAGTTTGCTTGTTAGTTCTGTAATGCAAATCACCTATCTCATTCGCAAACTTTTTCGTTGGGGGATCACTTCGGAGGGGCAAAAGACCCAGCGGATCACCTGCAGGTCTTACCCACCCACTTCTATTTACCAACAGAAAAAACAAACAACCAAAGTCATCCAAATTAATTACAATAATAGCGCGAATTTTGATGTGACTTACATTCTGGGCCATCCTTCGGATCATCTTCGAAGTCTACCAGTGATTCACAAACTGTCAGTCAATAACAAGCTGTTGTTTCTTGGTATATACTTCCATTTGTTTACTATAGTTTTAAGTGATTTTTTTTTTTAATTCATGTAAATAGTCAACAATTTAATTCTCTCAGACCCGGCTTCAGGGGGTATAGATGAGGTAAGCAATTGCCTTGGGTAGTAATATCGTTTGCCTCTTCCCTCCAACTTTTAGTATTTTCCATATACTTTGCGAACAATACGTGTGTAAAATATCTCGTTTGCACTATTTTAATGTGTGTTAAAATATGGGAAATAAAACTGGAATAAACGGTTCCATTGTAGACTGATTTTTTTTTTTTTTCATTTTAACTCTTAGAAACCCAAGAATGAAAAAGGAAAAACTCCCATTAACCTCCCAATAAATTTACCCTCCGCCTGGATTCTTATACGGCACTCCCGTTTTATTGACCTGGGAAATACGTTTACTAGCCAGAGACGTTTTAATAGTATTTATATATAAAACAAGCTCCTACAAAACCTAATAAACCAGACCTTAGGAAGGTATTTAATTTTAACATAAATGCGTCATTTGAACTCGAAAAATGTGTTTGTTTCGTCTTCAAACAAACGCTTTACGCTTGCCATCCTAAATGCTGAACCGATACGTTAGAAGGAAAGCAACTACGCAACAGCGTCCACCCCAAATCTTGTCTAACCTAGTAATGAATTTAACTGTCATCCTTATAACGTAACCACTATCCAAAACGTACACTCAGAAATTTCTTTTTGTATGGATTCATAGATTTATAGTCACGCTCGAACCTGAATAATTACAGACTCAAAGAGACAATACTAGGAAACTGTCATACCTGGAGGTTTGAATAAGTTAAACTATTGAAGCTCTCTTTTCATTGTGGGTGATAAAAAAGAGAGAAAGTTTATTGGGGTGATACAAGAGAAGAAAAAACAATTAAAGGAAAGGTGAAAGTGTGAAGAATGGAAACAATCGCACTTATAATAGCACTTTACACTATTGTGTGTATAACTCAGCCGTATGTTCCTGTAAGGTGTTAAGTGCTAAATTCGCATAACGTGCATGCACAGAGAAATGCGTGATGCGATTCACTGAATACGTGGACAAGTAGCCACCTCTGGAAGAGACCCAGATACCAAAAAATATCTGAACATGGATATATCTTGAATGAGTGTTTAATACTGTAATGTAGGTCAGCTCGTGACCATGATGTAGGATGAAGCACAGGATTGTTAGCCATTGTCATAACACTACGGAATATACAACTCATTGTACCAACTAGGAGGTGTCAACGTAATTGGTAAAAAATGAGGACACCTGGTCATTATCATGCGAATAATATTCAAGACTTTGTTCAGAATTCTGTCTGCTAGATACATATTTAATTTCTTGGTTATAACATTTTAACAGTATTACACACTTTTTTTAAAACAAGAGATACCTGAAGTTTAAATATAATTTCGGAACATGTTAATGTGTGTTACGTTAGGCACAACTGTAAAGCAAATTGTTTAATTAACTTTTTAAAAAGCTAAATCACGGTAAAAACGCAACATTTTCACAGACAAATTTATTTCAACTACCAACGTTTCGAGCAACCAACCACTCATCCTCAGACTTAGTATGAAAATGAAATGATGCTTGATTATTGTTCGAAATCGCTGAAATAAATTTGTTGCTGTTTCAATGTTGATTTTTTCTTTTTTTGTTAGAGTGATTGAATTTTGTTACATTTATGTTCCAATGTGTGCGCATTACAATTCTGAAAACACTTTCTTTTGTCTAACATCCATTTTGAAAATATCAACTGTTCCAGAGTTGAGGCACGGTTGACAAAATCGTGACGTCTAGTAATTACAAAGTGAATTTAGCATCGTTAAATTCTGGAATATGCCCATATCGACTAATCTCAGTGCGTTTTTTTTTTAATTCTAGCAAAATGCCGAGACGTGCGATATACGATTAAAAACAAAAAACACACGTATAAACGATTTTCGTAGACAAAAATATTCACTTAAGAAAACAGTTCACAAGAAAGTTTTATGTAATACATATAAATAATATGCGACAATTAATACATATAAATATTAAACATGTTTATTCGTGTAATTTCTCGCACAGTTACTCGGGGACCATCTGTGCTAGAAGTGGCGAGGCACCACTAACTACCAACTCTTGATCTAATTTTTTCTCACAAAAAGTGGGATTGACTAATTCATTATAATTTACCCAAGGCTGAAAGGGCGAGTATGTTCGGTGACGGCTTTAAAACCGCTACATGTATTTTGTGAGTCGTGTGCCTTAACCACCAACTCGTACCAGGCCTCATACTTAAATCATTGAAACTGTTATTGCATAAAGATAATGGACGTCTTCCAAAATGTTTTAATAACTGATACATAAGAAAGAAAAAAAAACAGCTTTTAACGTAAGATTGTATACTTCAAAATCTTGATGGATAGAGACGGGTATTAAACGCGTACCACACAGTATTTTAAAATCATAAACTTGACACATCACGATTAAAGTGAGCTTATTTGGAGGTTTTCTTTCATAGTTTTGTAAATATCACACAATGGCAAGAATACTTTGTAATTATTTTAGTGTTTTCTGTTATTTTCTACCCCTAATTTCACACAATAGCAACAAATGTCTTTTGAAACAATCACCGAGTTTTAACACGTTATACATCATTCTGGTAATTTCTGAAGAGATGACTTCTGAAAAAGAATATTTTTCATTCATGTTAGAACCTATAGGAGATTAAACTGTAATGGTAGTTCATTACGTCAAACATCTCAGACTGGTTCATAAACTGAATACTTCCAAACGATCAGAGGAAAATTAGTATCATACTTCTTACGCCTAAAACTTAATTGTTATTTATATATTAACTGTTTAAAATGATAAATTTATGACTGAGTGACCAGATCACCACTTTTAATCCCACTTGTAATAATATTCATAAAATTTAAGTATTTTCACAAATGAAATATTTAAATAAATGCACTAAAATACGTTAATATTAAAAAATAAACTTTGTAAATAATTTACGCATTATATTTGAATTTTTCTTTTTACAATCTTCACTTCTTTGTGGGTATTTGGGTATGTTGAATTTTTTAAATACCCAGGAGAGTCAGGTGCACAAGACCTCTTCCTCCATCCCTAGCTTTCATGTCGGCTACTATGTTGTAGTTGTAGTGCTTTTGGGCCAGAGTGTCCCACAAAAGTCTGGCCCTTTTCAGGTTTCCCTTCAATTAGTATTAATCTTTCGCCTTTTACAATCTTCCAAATAAGTGTTGTTTGTTTTGAATTTCGCGCAAAACTACACGAGGGTTATCTGCGCTTAGTCGTCTCTAATTTAGTAGCGAAAGATCACAGGGAAGACAGCTCGTTATCACCACCAACCGCCAACTCTCGGATTACTCTTCTACCAACGAATAGTGGGATTGAACAGACATTATAATACCTCCACGGCTGAAAGGGCAAGTATGTTTGATTGGATGGGGATTCGAACCCGCTGATTGCGAGTCGAGCGTTCTAACCACCTGCTCTTGTCCAAACAAGTGTTTGAAATTTGGTCTATCCACTTTATCACATGATTCTAAACTCAGTACTCATATATGCATATGAAAATACAAGTGTTATTTTAGCATTGCAAGTCGGTAAACTTACCGATGATCCACTGAGGGGGGGGCAACATTTTAAATAAGCGCTATGTTTTATTTACGACTGGTATACATAAATTGAGCTTAGTGATATATGCAATTACCATGGTAACAGTTTAACAATGGTCAATAAATGACGATTTCACCTCTTGGTACGTACGTGTCTAGAAGAAAATATATAGAAACATATGCAATTTGTAGACGTAACAGTAGTTACCGTTTACATTTCATGCCAACTTGTGCATGCATTGAGACTACGCTAAAAGTAATAAAAGCCCAAATTAGTGGCGTTACTTTATAAACATTATTCTTGAGGATATATAGGGAAAATTGGAGTGTAACAGATGTAACAAAACTGCAAAGAAATCTACAAGTGGGTTTAAGAACTTTTTTCAAAAGTTTACCAGGCTTGTTAACTATGACTATTTTCATTTCCTGACGTGCAGTTAACTTTTACAAGCAGACCTTTACGTCATCTCTGAATAAATATAACTTTACTACATGACGGACTTCATGTAACAGATTAAATGTGAAAATTGCATTTTTATAGCAATAGTTTATATCCATAATATGAAGCACGAACTATAAGAACCACTAATATTTACGTGATTCAAAGACCAATGACCATCAAAACAATCAAACATTTTAAATTCAGTTACGTAGATATACTTATTCTAAAATCAACCAAGAGACTTTATTACGTTTAACCATATTTTTTGTAACTAAAACAACCAAGAATTTTAGCTCTAATTACAAAATTTTATACTTTAACCGAAATATCGATAATTAATACGCAAAAGAAGTTACAGCAATGTTATGTAACACAAGTACACTGTAGGCCTAACTTGGATAACCTAACAGTATAACAAAGTTCGAGAAACTGAAATAGGAACTTTTTTTTTTCAACTACTTTAATTAAGGATATCTTATTTTTCGTATTCTAGAATGGTGAGAACATTTGTATTTAAGTGAAAGTCTGAAAATTTTACTGTTTTAATAAGCACGCATCATTTCAAGTTCACAGTATATGGAAAACTGAACTGACGTTCATGGCCATGGACCAACAAACCAATCAAGCAACAAGATGTTAGCACTGGAAACTGTTTTGATAACAAATAAAATCATTCTGTCTTACTATTAAATTAAGTTTTGGAAACAGCAGAGTTATTTAAACACAATTTTTCTTACCATTTTACTATTATTATTAAAATATTGTAAAATGAATCAAATTTGACCTGAAACATGACCTAATGGTTATTCCCCTTACGACCATTCCCACAAAACCATTATTTTAAATACTATATTGCATGAATATGAAAAAAAAAATGAAATTTTAGCGAAGTAGAGACAACTTTTATGTCAATAAACCTAATAAATCTAGCTTATTTGTTATGTTATTGGTTGCTGTGTACATGGGTTTGTCCTTTAGTGGTTATATTACTGAACTTTTAACTGATCAGTAAATCAGAGGAAATACATGTAAACATTACACACGTACCACAGGTTTGTATTATGTACCGTAACAGGTTGTTACGAAACAGTTTACAAACGGAACAAGTTTATTGTGCACAGGTGTAATACATGTTCTCCCTACTTGCTATGCCTGGATCTGTAACAAAAAACTATACTAGTCTTTCGAGACATTCTCTTTCAATTAACATTTCTAGTCAATTTTTTTAAAGATTTCTCGAAAGAGTTTGTAGCTTCTAAAAGTGCTGAGCTAAACATCAGTGGCGATTTTTTTTTCTTGCTTGGGTCGTTCACCTTTTTTAAACATTACACAGAGGGAATGCGTGGGTGAACAAGTTTCTGTACGGTGTCACCCTAAAGGTGTATACGTATTTCTTATAGAAAAACATATCTGCCGTGCCTGTCGATGGAAAACGAACCCATGATTTTAGCGTTATAAATCCGTATATCTCTATAAACATAAAAATTAATTTACCTTTTCCTAGCTCTATACAAGAATTTGTAAAAACTGCCTTTCGAATAAGACTCAATCAATCTTACTAGGACTTTAAGCCATTTATAAGTTGCGTGAATGCAATACAATTTATTTTTTATCATAAAAACAACGAGAAAACATTTATATGATTTAAAGCCAAAAGTTCATACTACCAATCACGTTTTACATGCAAATACTTTAAAATTATTTTAAGGCAAATTACTTTTATTCACTATATATTTAACGACGTTTGATTTAGAATATTATGTATTCTATTTCGTTCTTTTTATAAATAAATTCTTAAACAAAAGTACAAAATATCGCTTTAATTACTAAATAAACGCTGAATGGCAAGACTGGTGTCTTCGATAAAAACGAGTTTTTTAACCTAGACTCGGCGAAAGTTGTTCCGTCAAGGTCAGCAGTAGCCCCGAGGTGTATTAAATCAGACGAGTATGCCAGTAGGCTGTTCCAAATACAGTTATCTTAGCGAAACTCACTTTTGAACTCTGTTTTTGGTTTTTGAAAATGCCATAATTACTTATAATGAAGTTCAAATCTAATCAAAGATAAAACCTTTACAAAATTTGAGTTCCTTCTGTCTTAAGAAGTTTGGGGGGGGGGTGATAAGAAAATGGTTTAGGTAAAGCGAGCGAGCCGTTTATGGTGGTTGCCTTCGAGATGTTTTAGCATAGCAATTTGAAATATTTATTTGCAGATAAGTGAATAAAAACTTGTCAATAAGACGATTATATATTAGTCATTTCTAAAGAATTACCACCGTACTAAGCACTGCTAGTGACGTTACTACTACTAAACAAACTGGTTTAAAGAAATGTATTTGACGAAGGAATCAAAGTGTTTCAAAGTACTTTTGCATTTATATTTCTTTTACAGACCCAGGGTTTGGCAAGAACCTTCTATTCTTTTTCATTTCTACCAACTGAGGAAGTTTCGCTGAAGGAACGAAACGGCTTGGGACACGATTTCAGAAACTCAGAAGAAAAGTTTTTTCACGACTTTAGCATTGAGAAACTAGACAAAAGAAGTTCATTGGGCTTTATAGTTTGTTTGTTTTTTTTTGTTTAAAGAAAATGGAAATACATTTCTTTATTGATAAAAATATAAGTTTAAACATGTTCCTGATTTACTTTTCAAGTAACACTGGAATTTCAAACACGCAGGTATACTTATGTAAACCTACAGGGGAAAGCATAACGCTAAAGAAATTAGGCCTTAAATAGTAACGGATTGGGCTATTTTAATGATATCATAATAGTATTGAATTTATTAACAGTTAACAAAAAGTGTATTCCTAGCTTTAACCACATATAACACTGAAAAGTGAAAATATTTAAAGGACCATTTTTCATTTGATGGTTAATACGAAAGTATTATCTATGAATGTTTTAATTATTATAATTAAACATCTTCAGTGTTCTAATTATTACATTTTTCAAAAATATTCCTCATATTTCACACAGATTATGGAATCAATCTAGTATACTCAGTTCTAAGATAGTACACTGCTTTACAACATATTTTACCAAACAATTATATTTTATTAAAAAAGTTTCATTTTGAGTTTACTTACTATGTATTATTTTATTACAAATTATTACAGCTTTCACAGTAAGAAAAATTTGTTTTAGAACAGATAAAACATTTTGACCATTACTTCTTTACCATTAAAATTTGTGAATTTGAGAATGAAACATCATACCTGTACTAAAAACAAATTTTTCCTTACTTTAAAAGTTGGAACTTATAATCAAATAATTATCGTTTATGGCCAGTTTGTCTAACAAAGCCTTGTTCATGTTTTTGGCAACTTTACTCTTACAGTTTAATGTTTTAAATTATCTAACCTAATATTACTTCTTTGCCACAAAGTACATTTTATCGTCAGATTTCAAACTTCTTAATAAAATAACGAAATTGGTGATCACCAGCATGAATAAGCTCCTTGAAAGCTTTACAAATGTATTGCATAAAATAGTAAGCTTTTTTAAAGCTGAATAAAAGCAATGTTGCATTTATCTGGTCACGTGATACTGCATATATCTGAATTTATGTTGTACAATCCTGAAGCTTTGTTACTGTTGAGCAGGTTCACAGAAATTCTCCTAATTACATTTGACTGCAGTCATATTTTTATTCTCTGTTAAGATACAAAACATAAAAACAGTCTTTTCAGTATTCCTGAAATTATGCAGCACAACAGGTACCACTGATTTGATCACAATGAAGATATGAAATTTCTATGCTCACAAACTGATATTCATACTTGTTGAGACGAAAATATTTCACCAACCTGCACCAACTTTGCTCTGAAAGACTAAATTAATGTTCTGTACCACTTTGTAAAAGGTTTCACTGCTGGTTTTCAGAGACAAACTGTTTTCTTTATCAGTAATAAAGTTATTACATTGTTCTAGTTTGTGAATTGTTATTGTTCATATCTTGTCATAATATAGCAAAAAAAAAAATTACACAAACTGGAATTGTCTTGAAAAGTTTTACTATGGCATCACATGGATTCATGTAACTTGTTTCGTATATGTTTTCAATATTATTTTAAGATTATTCATTATAAATATATAAATTTACAAGTAAAAGTGAAATTAAATAAAACCACTACTCAAATAGTCTACATTAACAATTTGTTATTACTCAAGATATCTAAACCCAACCACCAATATCTTATTAGTGAATTAAACTGTTTTAAGGGTTAAATGTAATGTATATATTACTATTTCCTGCAATTATTTTGTTATAACTGGAGAAGTTCATGTTTACATTTCTTGACATATGAATGGTTTAAACATATTTCATGTTATGTGCATGCTTTGAATCTTTACACTGTTCCACATGTTCCATTTCCAAGCAATTCCTCTGAAAACTTTTAAATTCAGGTTACCTTTCTGCTTAAAATCTCTAACATAATAGGTACCATGGATTTCATCATAATGAAGACATGAGTTTTCTATGCCTTCATGTTTGCCATCAGGAAGAACTTCAACTGTACCAACTCTGTCAACAAAGGCTAGTGTTCTGTAACACTATGTTGAAAGTATACTTTCCTTTCTCAAACAAATATTGGTGGTTAATAACTTAAAACCAATAAGTGTAGAAAGTTCACATCAAGAACAATGTTTTAAAACAACATAAAACTACTGCTTGTAATTACACAGTGAATATAACATATTTCTTACTAACAACATTTTTTAAGAATGCACAAAAAATACTAGTTTAACAGGTTACTGTAATGCAAAAGAAATTCAAAACTCACATTTGGAATGCATCACAAATTTAGCCTCATACATTCCTTACATAGATAAAAGAAATAAAAAAATCTGATTTCAAAATATACATTATTTTTATATGTCATTAGCCATGATATACTAAAATGTTTTTTGTGTGTGTCTATACACATGTATATATTGGTTGCGAGGTTGGACTTTTGCTCCAACTACACAGCTTACTCTTAATAGAAATATTACTATCAATTAATCTAACTTAAATTGCAAAATTATACTTAGCATCTCACAGATTGTTACCTGATTTTATACATAGAGCACAATGATATATTCAATTATCCCCATAACACCATTAGTAAATATGAAACCTACATTTAACATAACAGCATATATTATCTTTATCATATATACTTAATAAATAAAGTTTATTTCTCAGCCAACCTGTTAAATGTCAAAGATTAGTGGTATTAAAAAGTAATAAGCCCATTTATAATATTCCTAAGAAACACAGATGAAAGAATCAAAGTATTCAATATCTAAATTACACACACACACACACACACATTTTCTTTTGGCTTGTTTGGTTTTGAATTTTGTGCAAAGCTACATGAGAGCTGTTTGCTCTAGCTGTCCATAATTTAGCAGCGTTAGACTAGAGAGAAGGCAGCTATTCATCACCACTCACCACCAATACTTAGGCTACTCTTGTACCAATGAATAATGGGATTGACCATCACACCATATTGTCTCCATGGCTGAAAGGGTGACCATGTTTGGTGTGATGGCACTCAAACTCGCAACCCTCAGATTATGAGTCGAGTGCTCTAACCTGACCTTTTTTTTTCATACTTCAGTCATTGTTCTACTTAAGATACATGATTCTCTGTTGTAACAGAGAATCAGAAAGCATTAGCATTAATATAACGTTACAATACATACTTGTATATATATCTTAAGGAAATTATACATAAGCTGGTCTGGGAAAACTATTTAGTTCAAAGTTACATGCATTGAAACATGGGATATTAATGGATACAAGACATGTTTAATTTTACTTTTATTGAGAACACAGAGACTATCTATTGTTGTTTGTGCAATACTTTTCCAATGTCTTAAGCAAACTATGCTCAAGTTTGATCAAAGCAAAATATCTAGTTCAAACATAATATGTATTTAATTACTGTTCATTGTTTTACATGAACCTTGTATCTATTCGATATAGGATCTAGAAATTATATCAGTTATTACGATTATTTAATGTGAATCCTGCTGAAGAAACTGCATGTGATTTACTCTGGAACAAAATTCTTAGTTAAAAACATAAATCAACAATATACGTGAGATACGTTTTAAATAGATGTTTATCATGTGAAATACAACTTTTTTTTGCTTTTTGATAAAATTGTATGTGAATGTGTTATGGGACTGACTTAATTGAAAAATGATAAACATTGAGAATTACAATTCATTGTAAACATCAACATACATGGATAAAAAAGAAAACTTTATCACTTATCAACTTCTGCAATGCCAAATACAATATTAGTATTACCTTGAAGTTTACATCATTATAAATTGATATAATACAACTTCTGCATGAAAGTCGCAACAAAATATTGCAGTTATAAATTAAGCATTATAACCTACGTATACAACTTAAGTGTCTTACGTTATCTAACATGTAACACAATAAGTATCATAATAAAAATATTATTAACAAACTTCTCAGTACTGTATCTTATGTTTCATAAGCACAATAATGAACACTGAAAAACTTATAAGTTTATACATTTTCTTGGCCTACGAGAACAAGTAAACTATAATTAGGGTACTTAAACCACAGTAAAATTAAGCGAGAGTATCTAATTGCAAATTACAATGGTACTAGTTTAACATTAAAAGTATCTCACCGGTACTGCTATTACTACTAGCAGTAGCAAGATTGAAATCGTCTGCTGTTAACATGTTGTTGGCTAGAAAACTGGGATCACTTGCACACAAAACATTCATGGTGGTTATTTCGTTTTTAATAAAATACTGCAAGCCTACAACAGCACTTATAACTGTATCGGTAAAATTACATCACACTCTACGACAGCAACACCATCACGTCTATACACCCTCATCTAATAACTTAACCCTAACTTTAGTGTTGTTTGGGTTTATTGAATCGGGTGTGCCGATTCTGATGACAACGTCAGCATGCCGCTAGAGGGGACCACGTAGAATAAATACATGGTTGTAAAATCCACATTTCATTGAAATAATTATTTTAGAAGAATATTTGTTTCAAAAACAAGAAGAACTCAATAAATGTTATTAAAGCAGCAGTGAAGTAAAACTTTCCTTACCGACAAAGTTTACATTGTTTGTATGCCTTCAATTTTTTTTATAATATTTCGTTTCATTATTAGTATTATATGCTGTTTATTTCCAATGTCTAAAGTATCACGTAAAATATGCAATCACTCAATTTCATGTGGAATTTACGTTTAATTATTTAAATACTTGCCTTGTTTTCTGATCAGTTTTATCAGAAAATTAAATTTTCCTTAATTTTAATATTGGTTGTTGTTTATTATTAAGCACAAAGCTACAACAAAGGACTATGCGTGATCTGCCCATCACTGGTATCGAAACTAGGTTTTTTTTAGTTTGCAAGTCCGCAGACTTACCATGGCACCATTGGCGGGCATTGATTGTTGGATAATTCTCTTCTTGAAAACATATTAGCGAACCACAAGAGTGGTTCATAATAGGACTTGACCACATATTTCACAGAAAATCTACTACACATTACAGTTAAACCATCTTTAAAAGCAGGGTTGTTTGTTTGTTTTCGAATTTTACACAAAGCTACACGAGGGCTATCTGCGCTAGCCTTTCTTAATTTTGCAGTGTAAAACTAGAAGAAAGGCAGCTAGTCATCACCATCCACCGTCAGCTCTTGGACTACTCTTTTACCAATGAATAGTGGGAGTGACCGTCACATTAACCCCCCTTACAACTGAAAGGGCAACCTTTTTTTTATTGTGACAGGGATTCGAATCCGTGACCTTCGGATTACGAGTTAAATGCCTTTACCCAACTGACCATGCCGGGCCCAGCAAGGTTGGTCTTGAAACAACAAGACTTTCTGTCTCAATGGTTAAGATTGCTAAAATACTGATGATAGCAAAATAGTTGATTTCCTGATTTTTAGACAAAATTCATTCATTTGTTCCTCATATTATTATTAGTCATATTATTCTTTATTCGAACATCGACAAACCTGCACAGGTCATAGGACAATTTTTATGTTGGTTTTTAAAAGGTAGTGGGAGATTTTTTCAATTTTTTCATCGTTACTTTCAGTGTTTCTTCTAAGCCATTTAAGAACCGGAGTTGTAGTGAGAAAAAATTTATACACAGCTACTAAAGAAATTTTTCGAAGGTTGTAGCGTTAGTTTTAAGCTCATTTTTAAAAGCCGAGATTTCCACTTTCTAAAATGTTCTAAGTTTTTCTTCGCTACCAAAATAAACTCTTCGAAGCCATTCAAGCATCGCAGAAATGTAGACGCCGTTTAAATACCGTCATATTAGTCGGGAAATGCCACTTTTCATACTAGTTAGAAACGTTTCGTTTTATTAGAGTAAACAATTTGTATATTTATATATGTCTCAGCCTTATTATTGATTATAGATTTACAAGACGGTAGAGGAAAACGGCTACAAATATTTTACCGAAATTTGGACAGCAGTCATGAATTCAGTATTGAGTATGTTATAGGATAATTTTAAAGTTGATTCAAGTTACACCGTTCTCGCCTTTGAAAAAAAAATCGGATGTTTTAGTAATGCGAATTACTTGGAAAATAATTTGTTTAAATTATGACACATTAATATAGAAACTTCCACGCTAAATATCCATCATTTCTCGAGTTCCCTGTCGTAAGTTGTCTCTATGCTGCTCTCTGCAGTTATTTCAGAGAGTTTTCTTTACTTTTATGAGCAGTTAATTATTCTACTCATTTTCATACTTCATCGAAATTGTAAGTACGTATTTTAGTAGTAGTATTTATAGGTTTGTTTCACAAGCCTACATCAAAATCGGCTGCGTATTTTACCCCAAAGCCTAAAAATATATATAGTAAACAAAACACTGCGATTTCCATTACTAATTAAAAAAATTATTGATAAGTAATTAACATGAGAATAAATACATAATTTATTTGATACTACTGTGTGCAGCTTTCTTTGTACTCAACGCTTGTTAAACGCGTATTTATACGGAATATCAAGTAAATAATCATGTGGATCAATAAATAATGTTTGGATGGAAAAAGAAACAAACAATGCAACAGTAAACTGTTGAACAATATGTAATATTAAATTGAGTGCACATGGATGTACGTAGCTTAAAATGTATTCTCCATAAATGGACATAAAAACTTAAGAAACGAGGTGATTCAAAATTGTTAATTTCAAAAGAGGAATATGGATCATCAGAAAATAACAGAAACAAGTTTAATCAAAGGGCAAAGATTATATTTTCAAGTCTACAAATAAGAACTTTAAAAATATAAACAAACAAAGCTTGAAATAGTGTATGCCTCAAGCCGCAACTTCCTATTCTGCCTCACTAAAAGTGAAAAGGAATTTTTAGTTGAGAACGTAAGCAAACTAGTCTAATTATTTCCAGACTTGTTCTAAGGTTTCAGAATCATTAGTTATGGGCTTGAAACTATATTATTTGCATTTTGATTCAAACTGTTTCTTTACTTTCTTCACGGTTCATATTCCCTTCTGTTCAAACAAACAATTATTATTTTGTCTTTATAGGATAGACTAATGAATATTTTATGTGAAATTGTTTTTCATCTTTCAAACATAAATGTGTGACGTCTTAAACATATAGATGCATTATGAATATGTAGTTCTTCGAATGGTTAAAATTAAATACTGTCGTTATATTTTCATAATTTCTCCAGTCGGTGTCGAATCAAGATTTTTCGTACCCCAGATGATAGATCTAATAATCTATGATATCAATGAAAACTAAAATCAAGTTACGAGATAGTAATTTTTACAATAGATATCTTTAAAACTTTAAAACAAAACAAAAACTAACTTGTAGTTTAAATATTTCCGTGGCAAACTTCCACGTTTCTCTGTTTCGGAAAATTGCTCAAAGCTTTCCTAATTTTGAATTGATAGAAATATAGCAAAAGCGCCCACTTTAAACTCTCATGGTACTCTAACTAAAAAATTATATTTGAATGTTATTATTATAACAAACTTATTCGGTGATTATGGATAAGTATATTTCATTAAATCAATTTTAGAATAACTTCTGATCAAAGCAAGTTATTCATAAATATTAAACATCAGAATGAAAAATCATCCCAGTAAATATTATAGCTGATTAAATGTTCCAGTCTAACGAAGAGTATCAAGCGACATAAAGCAAAACATATAATGATTATAACGCATTGATTCATCTGTTAATTACCATAGCTTTAAGCAATATTTCCGGTCGTGATCAGAATAGTATCTTATGAGGTTTAGTCAATTCTAGATATTTAGAATAGTTCTAAATCCATATAATAATAATTTATAAATACACAATAATCCGAAAAATAACGTTTATAGTAAATAAATTGAAAATATTAAAATGAATATTTTATATATATTAAACTTTTCAAATAATGCTATTAATGAAAATAACACTACAGAAAGAATATAATGTAACTTCACTTACGAGACACATAAAAATGGATTTTTGTTTTATGTACTGTAACTAATTCTTTACTCTTAGAAAAAGTATGACACCTTTAACATATGATTTCTTGGGTAGAACATAACAAGATAGGTCCATAGAATAACAAAATATTCAACTAGAAAATATATTCCAAAGTATTTCCGAATTCTCTGAATATAAATAAGTTTGTGGAAAAACAAAAGAATTGACAATCACAACATAACAATGTGTGTGTGTGTGTTTATACCTTATAGCAAAGTTACATCGAGCTACATGCTGAGTCCAATCCCCTGAACCCCCTGATATTAGCGTTGTAAATTCGTAGAATTACCTCTGTACCAGCTGGGGTATACAATGTGTGTATAAATGGACAGTCGCTTTTTTATAGTTGACACTTATCTTTTCTATATAAGCTTCTGCTATATTTTTTACAACAAAATGTAATTTCTCTTTTTGAAAAATACAAGTTATAATTGCCAAATTACCTACCTAATTAGATTCTCATTTTGAAATGAACAAACCTAAAATTGCAAACAAACTTTCTAGCTGTCTTCAAAAAATTAAAAATAAATGAAAAGTATATATCATTAAGGTAAGAGACATTGCACATATACCACTCGAAACTGATAGAAGTGTTTGTGTGTTTTTCAAAGCCATCCTAGGAGAATCGAACCCCTCATTTTAGTGTTGTAAATCTTGAGACTTACCGCTGTACTAGCGGGAGGCGAAACTGATAACATACCAAATAAATAGTATTTATGTGCATTAATTTTTATTCGCTTATTTCAGACTGGTGAGCCCATCTGGTTCGCTTAAAATAAAATAAACAATTCATACATCACCAGCATAAACATATGTTTAACAACAGAGATTGGGTTTGGTTTTGAAACCGAGTAACTTGTCATTGCTTTGTTAGAAGGTTAGAAAAAGTAACATTAAAACAGTAATGCATTGAAATCAGAAGGGAAAAGAAAAAGGTCAAAAATTATGTGAATGATAAAGTCAAAGGTGTTATAGATAATTATTTGACAAGACATGTGTATAGGATAGTCTGTGGAATAAATAAGATTATACTACTCAGATGTACTGATGAAGGATACAAGTGATAGAACAATAAACACAATAAAGGGACTAGAAATAATTCAGATTTTGTTGTGCACGTAGGTACTAATAATGTAGGGAAAGGTAGGTCAGTGGAGTTGATTTATACGTACAAAGGGTTATTAAAGGCATTTAACAAAAAGAGCAATAACTTAGTTGTGTCAGAGATCCTGCGGAAGTTAATTATGAAAATGAAGTTGTAAGTAGGTCACTAGGATTGAATGCTAGACTTAGATTAATATGCAAGCAGGAGTAAATTGGCTTGTTAGACTTGTGGGATAAGTAATGAGAGATGGGAGCTTTTTTGGAATGGATGGCTTACATTTAAGTATAAGGGCTAGCCTCTTTGCAAGGGCTATTAACTCAGCCATAAGGGAAGTTTTAAACTTGGACTAGACAGCGGTGAGGGCCAGAACAAACTAAATTAAAAAAAAAAAAGATTTAGAGATACGTTTAACGTAGGAAATGAGTTTGGAATAGTCTTAAGGGTAGGCTTAATTGTTACTATTGTAATGGTGCATGTAAAAGAAGTAAAATAGATTAGCATTTGTAAGAATGGAGGATTTTCATTTTATAAAAATAACTAAAAGATGTTTAAATATAGACGATTTTGTTGACAGAAATTTCTTTGAAATACAGGGTTACATGGTATTTAATAGGGATATAATACTAAAGATAGGAGTAGGGTTAGTTCTTTATTTTCAATATGTGTCGAGGATATCAAAGATGACATCAAGGAGATTGAATCTATTTGAGTTTCTGTTAGCGGAAATAAAGGAAAAAGCTTTTAGTGGGAATTTGTTATAAACTACCAGATAATGCTGATGAACTTAATGAGAAACGTTACAGTTAGATTAAGATTTCAGCTTTAATGAGGTCATAATTATGGGTGATTTAAATTTCAGGCATGGAGATTAGAAATGTTAGAGTCAAATCATGAAGGCAAAAGAGTTTTTTGCACCAATTGGCCAAGGAACCAAATAGAAACAATGTTATTTTAGATTTATTGTTGATTTTTAATAAATAAATAGTTGAAATGTTGGAACTGGATAACATCTGTGTGTAAGTGATCTTTTTTCTGTTAAGTTCGGTGTTTTTCTGCATGTGGGGATAAGAAATAATGATATTTTGGTTCAAATAAATGAAAAATGCATGCAACTTTTGATGGAATGCGACAGGAATCATTTGTCGTTACTTGGGCAGCTGAGTTATTTGTAGGTACTGATCAGATGCAGAAAATTTTTAAAAGATGATGTTTTAAATATTCAAGGTAAACATATGCCTCATAGAAAGAAAAGGGTAGCTATATCTATATGTGTAAAACCAGATTGACTTTCATAGGGTTTAAGGGATAAAACCTAAGTAAAGCACCACAAGTTTGAGAAATTTAAATTTACTTGTTTGATGAAGATTTAGAAGGTTATACAAAGTCAAAAATGTTGGTCAAGCAGGAAATTAAAATATTAAAATTGATGTATGAGACAAGGTTGGCTGAAAACGTGAAAATGTATAGTAAGTATTTCTTTTTAAATACATTAAGGATAAACAAAATTTTCGGACGTTTTAGGATTTTTGAGGGATCATAAATGAAGGTTCTTCTCTGATGATTATGAGATGGATGAATTATTCAATTATATTTTTCTTCAATTTTTACTAATGAAGTTTTAAGCAATATTCTTTATCTTGAACAGTTGAGAGATGGAAACAAGATTGTATAAGGTGATCACAGTAATTTTGAACTTGTTGAGAAAAGCACTGAGAAGCTGAAAGAACGATAATATTTCCCCAAGGGTTTTGAAGGGGGTCAGTGATTAGATAAGTGATCTACTTGCCAGTATGTTTTGTGAGTCTTTGAATAGTGGGCAGGTGTCAGAGAACCGAAGGTGGCTAATGTTACTCCACTTGTTTCAAGAGAAGTAATAAAAATCGTTCCAGTAATTGCAAACATATTAGTCTATCAGTTGTGGGAAAGGTTTTAGAAAGTCCAGTAAACGATGCTTTGTAAGGTCATTTAACAAGGTTTAATATTTTATTCGGTAGTCAACATGGTTTCACCACAGTAAAAATCTTGTCTTACAAACCATTTAACATTTTTTTTAAAGATGACTGCTTATATAGATGAGATTAAGGAAGATTTGGCTTTCAGAAATCCTTTCAAAAGGTGCCACATTAAAGACTAGTAAAGATTTATCTATATTGATGTAGGAGATAAGCTAACTGACTGAAAAGAAGAGTGACTAGATGGCAGAAAGAGGAGGGTAGTTATAAATGGAGTTCAGTCAAAGTGGATTAATATCAGAAGTGCCGTACCCCAGGGTTCAATCTTAGGACTTTTTTCTGATTTATATCAGTGACATAGATGAAGTAATGGACAATAAATTAATTCAGTTTGAAGATGATATTAAGATCTTGGGTGTTGTTAGTTGTGAGGAGAATGCTGCTGCTTTACAAATGATTTAAATTATTTTGTGAATTTAGCAAATAATTAACACAAGTTTTAGTTACAATAAACGCAAGATATTGCATTTGGGTTATCATAATTTGAATTATAAGTATAATTTGAATGGAAATAACTTTAAGAGTATCATGAAAGAAAATGATCTTGGTGTAATGGTTGATCAGTCTCTTAAGCCATCCAAGCAGTGTGCCCGTGCTTGTGATTGGGCAAATAGGATTTTAGGTTCTATCTACAGAAATATTAAATAGGAGTGTAAGAAAGTTGTTATTTCGTTGTATATGTCATTGATTTGGAGTACTGTATTCAGTCTTGAACTCCTTACTTTAGAAAGAACATTGATTTGTTGGAAAGGGTTCAGAGAAGGGTTATTAAATTGGTACCGGGGATGGAGGGGTTGCCATGTGAGAAGAGATTAAGATCCTTAAAATTGTTTCCTCTTGAAAGACAGATATAGTTAGAGGAGATCTGATTGAAGTATTTAAGATTATAAAAGGAATTGTTGATGCACCACATTTTTCATACTTAATGGTAAGAATAGTAGGACTAGGGGATACAAATATAAATTTTGGCAAGGTAAAAATTATCTTCAGTTAAGGTAGTTTCGGAACAAGTTGCCTAGAATGTGTTGTGGACGCAATAAAACTATATGAACGATAAAGGCTGGTTTTGAGAATTTTATTTATTTAGTTAATAGTTTTAATTTAGTAGGATGGGACAGACTAGATGAACCAATAGGTCCTTTGTTGTACCACAAATATTTTTATGTTATTGTTATGGGCCATTCTTCTTATGTGTAACTGATGCTTTTTATGTAAGAAGTTACTTTAGAATTATTTAGGTTTGCAGACTATGCAGTTTCTGCAGCACTTCAATAAGCAGCTAGTTTGTGAGGCAGGAAGACATGTTTTCTCACTTTTGCTGGTGCAATGCCATTCAACGCCACAGCAATAAATCTGCAAACTTATAACACCATAAACCGGATTTCGACACCAGAAAGTTCATAGAGTTGTTATGTGCTTAAATAAAAACAAACAAACAAACTGGTTCAATGACCAAGAACGCACTTTATATGAAACTTCTAACGAAGCACTAATTGCACATATACGTAACAAGGCTATGTATTATTTAAATCTTCTCAACACACAACATAATACTACGCATGGAAACACGTAGACGTAAAGCAGCTATTTCGGACACAACTTTAAAATATTACATGTAAGTATTAAATGCGCTTTAACTCCAAGAAACTTGAATGCTACGCTCTGGGCCTAGCATGGTCAGGTTGTTAGGATCATCGACTTGTAAGCTAAGGGTCGTAGGTTCGAATCTCCGTCGCACCAAACATGCTCACCCTTCCAGGCGTGGGGGCCCTATAATGTGACGTTCAATCATACTATTCGTTGGTAAAAGAATAGCCGAAGAGTTGGTGGTGGGTGGTGATGACTAGCTGCCTTTCCTCTAGTCTTATAGTGCAAAATTGGGGCCGGATAGTGCGGATTGTCCTTGTGTAGTAGTTTTGCGTGAAATTTAAAAACAAACAAGCTACCGTCTCAACAGCAACATCAGTGCAGATGTAATCATAATATCAAAAGAATTAGCCAAAAAAAAGAAAGAAGAGCCTTACAAAATATTTTCAAAGCCTAGAGAACATAGTCCATTGACTGGACTCCTCTTCGTGAAGAGCATTTTGCACCGTTGGGTTTACCTCTTTTCGTAAAATTAACCTTAGGGGGCAGAAAGTCACATATGGATCCTATAATAAAACTATGTTCTATAAGTCTTTCCATCTTGAAAGCATCATAATATCAAGAGAACTATGGTCATCCCAGTATTATTTTCCACTAGAATTTACTTGAACGGAAGTGCCAACATTAGTGACCTGCAGTAAAAAGCAGCATTCGATAGTGATGGTTGTGTACCAACGTACTTTCAAATATAATATTTTACTTTCATTACCTATATTGTGTTAAATTAATATCGTATAAAAGCAGCACGCCATAAAGATTCAAAATAATCCTGACATGGAGACAGCAGATCTTAAATTTTCGGAGGTGTGACTTGTCCCCTTTGAATCGTTTCCTTTGTGTCTGTGAACTGTCTTTCATAAATCAAGACGGCATTGTCAACAGATTTCTCACATACCTTTGATATTTTTATATTCATTTTAAACATAAGCTCCTGAATAGGGTATCAAGGATAACAGCGAGGAGATTAAATCCATTTACGTTTCTATTATCGGATATAAAGGGAAAAACAACATCTGATAGACTTGTTCGTCTTGAGTAATCAAAACTTTTGTATCATCCATTAATACCTTAAGTAATGGCTTATGCAGTCCATACTGTAGGTATCTTTCATATGCATGGGTTCAAACTGACTTTACCATCATGTTCAGTACAAACAGAATTAGTGAAACAGTGCATCATATCAAAATACGAGTCTGCAGAGAATTCCACTGTTTTTTGTTTTGTTTATGTTCATAAGTGCCTGACAAATATTTAGAAAGAGCTTTTTTTAGCAATGCTACAATAAGATTGGCCACATGATAAGTTCGTGTTGTAAGCTAAGTTTATGAATGAGGCACAGAGTTTGTAGTCTTTATGTTAATGTTCTATACAGTTGTAACCCTTACAATATCATCTATGTAATTTTATGCCAATATCGTGCAAAGTGTCTGTCATTATGTCATCTCGATGTCACGATTGCAAAATCACGATCCCTTTACTATCACGTATATAATTTTATAGTAACATTGTGTGAAGTTATGATCAATAACCATATCAGTCTTAATATGCAATCACAATCCTTAATATCACTGTTTTAATATTTACACCAATATTACTTAAAGTGCGATCTTTGTTGAAAATCGTTGGTTATTTCTTCCATATATGGGTATAAATTCCTTAGCACTCCCATTGTTTTTGTAATCATTGTTCTATCGAAATGTTTGAATGTGGCTCAATCTGATGTAAAGACCAACTAACTTCTATACGTTCATCACTTACATTTATGGCCGAATTCAATATTTACAATTTTTGTTCTTGTTTTTTTTCTAAGCCAAGGGGCTCAGTATGGCCAGGTGGTTAGGATGCTTAACTCTCAATCCCACCAAACATGCTCGCCCTTTCAGCTATGGAGACGTTATATGGTGACGTTGACAAAAAGAGTAGCCCAAGAGTTGGCGGTTGGCGGTGATGGCCCATTCTCTAGTCTTTCACTGCTAAATTAGGGACGGCTAGCGCAGATAGCCCTCTTGTAGCTTTGCGAGTAATTCAAACCAATTCTAAACCAAGTTTTACTCTAAGAGGTATTTTGTTTTCCATATCTTGAGAATAAAAATAAGAAGAAAGAGCTGCATTATTTAAAATATCATTAGAGTGAGTAATAAACTTTTCAAAGAAACACACAACAGTCAGAATGGAATATCATGTTGATTAATTTATTTTCAATCATAAGCCACTTACTTACAATGTAAAACACAATAGCTATAATTGTGTTATTATTATTATTCGATTAATCGAATTCTTGAAAAGATCTACTCAACAGTGCAGTATGTCGTTACTAAGTGATAAGGGTGAAGTTGCTGTTAGATACTAGTTAGCACTTAGTATCTGGTAACAACAACAAAAAAGCAACTTATTAATAATTAGAATTGGGCTATCAAATGAACTGCTAACTGTGACGACGATCCCTTTAATCGTCTCAATTCAAAACTTTTAATTTCGAAACAATTATTTGACTTTATTTTATAGCAATTGCCCATAAGTCCTAGAGCGTCAACGAAAAAGAATGAAACAGTGAGAGACTACCAATCAACATTCGTGAGCCATAATTATTAAATCTCACACTAGTTTATTAACATAAATAACATTCGTAAATCAGAAAACAGAAGATATTAGAACCTTTACTAAATACAATGATTTTTCAATGACAAAAAAAAAAGATAGATGACGCTATAAGTAAATTTATTTTTAAACGTAACACCTTAAAATTGACTAAAAAAATGTTTCTATAACAAGTTTTTCTTGAAGTTGATACTTAACTCTACTTGAAAAACAAGTTTACCCTTAAAGTGCCTGTTTTTATTATGGACCTACAATAAGTTTTAGTTAAAATTAATACTTAGATTTTGGCCATAAAACACGATTTCTTTAAATCTCATACTTAGAATGTTTTTGGCCCCAAAACATATGTTTCATATTAAATTTTTAAATTAAACTAAAATTATGCACTTATTATAATTATTTTACAGGTTATCTCGCAGTTGTAAGTATTGACTTTCTGTTTTTTCTTTCAACATGGCTTTCGACGTTATATCTATTACCCACTTACAACGTTCTCATTATTTGTTTCGGGTTTGTCATCAGGGTAAGATTACCCCATCACACGTTTCCAAATCTTCAAGTTTAAGAACCCAATCAACTACGTGGATAACACCATTTCTGGCGGGTATATCAGCTCGGTAGAGAGGTGAGTTGTTTGCTTCGTAAAGACGACCTGAAAAACAAAATTTATATATATATACCATTATTGACTTGTACATTATGGTACACATATTAATCATTTATTGCTCGTCGACATGTTTTTCAGGAGTTCCTAAAACCATAAAACTATATTACCAACATCGCGTGCAATGACACGGTGCGTGGTTGGTACATTTAAATGGTTTAGTTAAGGTTTTGATTTTATATTTAATATACCTATTTTGTTACGTTGCTAAGACAAGCGAACGATGTTAATCTACGGTACAAATGTAATCTATTATTCTTTTTAGACACTCACAGAACTGCAATATTTTTCTTTCTCTTCTTCTTTTTGTTTTTTACTTTTACATATAGGAGGATTGAAAAAATTAACAAAGATTTTTAGCAAAACATCGTGTCCACTTTTACACCAGTGAATCATTTTCAGTGAAATCTGATGACATTTTATTGTGCTTAACATGTTGACGACCACTGGCTTGTAATATGAGGGTCGCGGGTTCGATTTCCAGTCGCACCAAACATGCTCGCCATTTCAACCATGGGAGAGTTATAATGTGATGGTCAATCCCACTATTCGTTGGTAAAAGAGTAGCCCAAGAGTTGGCGGTGGGTGGTGATGACTAGCTGCCTTCCCTCTAGTCTTACCCCACTAAAATAGAGATGGCTAGCGCATATAGCCCTCGTGTAGCTTTGTGTAAATTCAATTCAAAAACAAACTAATAGGCAGCGTTCATTTCCTTGCCTAATTTCATACGTAACTTTCATGTAAGTTAAAGTATTGTGTATATAGGCCTAACATAAATTTGTGAATCGCTCCGGGCTGAGTAGCGGAAGGTCCACGTATTGAACATGTTCTGCATTTTCGGTTGTGGGGACGTTATAACATCAGTAATCATTCTCACTATTTTAAGAGGGATCATGTGGATGGTGGTGCTGCTGACTGGCCGTCTTTCCTCTAATCCGCACTTCTAAACTACTCAAGTTATGAGATCTTTGAACTGGCAGTTTCGAAAACTCGTGTATCGCATAGTGTCTTTTGTTTTGAAAACATCAGACACTCACGCGTATAGTCCATTTCTCTGAAACTTTGACAGTTTATTACAGATAAGTAATCAATAATTTCGAATCAACAAAGATTATAAGAGAAAAAATGTTTTAGTAGCCTATTGACGATTAACAGAAAGTTTTCAATATACGTACGTCGACATCCATCGACGTTTACGCTCACTCTAACTGGTTGAGACTGATACAGTGACGTCAGATACTGAGCATCTCTTAGGTCTGCTCCATAATGAACTCCTTCGACCATGTGATACAGAAGAAAGGCTAGAAACATCAGACAAGATTTTTACTGAGTTAAAAATGAAACAAACGTTTTGCAAAACAGAGAAGAAAGATATCACAAAATTTTCGGAACTGTTTCTCAGTTAAAATAAACAACAACACAAAAATAATCAAAGCGAGATAATTTTAAAAAGTCTTCCAAAGAATGTGTTAAATTACAGTCCATATTAAATGCTAGAACAAAGATACTTATGAAAATAAATGTCTTAAACGTTTCACATATCAATAAAGTACACAGATACTGATCAAATACATATACTTGCGTTAGAAATTATTTTTATTTTATCGAACATTTACCTCTACCCTCATGAAAATTTTCTAAAATTAACTTCGAGTGATTGCAAGTTTTCATTACATAAGATTGGTTTGGGCTGTTTTATGTCCATATTTACGCTTAGTATATTTATTTTGTGACGTATAAACGAAAAAACAAAACAAAGGAGGCAAAATAGTTGAGGTTTAAGAAAAAAACTTATTTTTTACCTCTTAGAGCTGTGATATTTCTCTTTAGAACATCAAGTTCGTTTTCGGGGATCTTGGATAAAGCATCGTCACTTGGTAAGAAAAGCGTAAAGGGACCATCTATAAAATACACAGTTACATAATTTATTTACAGCAGACGATATTTACGAACAATAAATGGTAAATAATAAAAGAATCGCTTATTTTAATGCATAAAGTATTTTCTAGATATTTGTATCAACATTGATTCTTTTTTTTAATTTTGTTTAGCGCCTTAAAGCATTATAGAGTTACATGTGGCCTCTCTGTTAACCGGACAATTTTATTTCACTGTGTAATTTTGGCACGACTAAGTCACATCAAAATGCAGAGTATGGAATATTTTACAACGTACGGTGTTGCTAGGTCATAGTTATTAAACTTGTTCTAAGTTGTTATCTTCTGCAATTAAACTGCACACAAAAGGCTTATACCTATAGCTACTTATTTACAACTCAGTAGCTTCCGTGAAAGGTCCGGGGCTTTTAACATTTGACATGATTTTTGATTTAATTGTACCGTATATGTGGGTGCGTGCGCGAAAATATATATGTAATAGTAAATATCGAACAAAAGCTGCAGTTAAGTGACATTTTATTAATATTGTAATTTGTAGAAATTGTTATTTTTAAGTTTTTCTGTTTGCACAGTTGATTGTCTCATATAATTTATTTTCTATTAATTTTTTCTCTTATTTTTAAACATATTGTGTTATAAAAGACGTTATTTCACAAATTAGCTTCTTTATTTGATTGGTAGCTCGCATGGTAATTGTAAATTGAAAAGTAAATTTCAGTTGTAATAAACTGAATAGTATGAATAAAAAAACAAGTATCAAAGGGCATTTTAGATTTTT
This sequence comes from Tachypleus tridentatus, assembly GCF_004210375.1. Taxonomy (NCBI): domain Eukaryota; kingdom Metazoa; phylum Arthropoda; class Merostomata; order Xiphosura; family Limulidae; genus Tachypleus; species Tachypleus tridentatus. The sequence goes on along the minus strand of NC_134830.1, from coordinate 28,000,544 downwards.
GGTTAGAGTAAGAAAATTTTGGCCCTTTTATAATTGTTGGTTTTTCTCACACAGTTCCTTTTTTTTTTTTTTTCAAAGATTTACTGAAAAATAAAACTTGAAACATACCTCTACGTAAAGTGTCTATCAACTGTGTTCCTTCGAGAAGCGTCAAAAATCCGCTGAATTTGTTGCATTGGATCACAGTATCCACAATGTCTTTATCCGCCAGTGGATAGAGTACTCCGTCAATCACATGTATCATTCCACCCTTTGGACCGGGAGCATTTGTAGTCACAATTCGCTGGCCATTTATGGTCACAGTCTGAAATGTATGCCATATCTTATTTAATCACCTTGTATTTGAATACACTTCTGCTATATTCACAGAGGCCTCTCATTATGAATAACGTGGTATGTTTAACGTGTCATGTAAGTAGGGGCGTCGAAACGGAGGGTGCTGCAGTACTCTCACTTCTGGATATTTGACTTACATAAAGCAACTGTAAGTTACATTATTACAATACTTTTCTCATGGGCATGTCTCCAGAATCCCTTAAATTTAACAGTTTTTAGCAGCTCCCTATACTTTCGATCTCTCAGTGTAAAATCTGCATGTCTAGTCAAGCACTTCCAGTTTGCAAATCCTTCCTACAACACTGGCAATATCCAGTAGTAGACGTCATGCATTCTGCTTCGATGAAAGCTTGCAAGATAAATAAAGCTATGTTTTATTCTCGAAAGTTCCTAAGTAGTTTTTCTCTTTCTTTAATTTTGTGGGGAAAATAAACAGATGTTTTAAAGCTGTATTTGAAGTAATGGCAAAGCCAGTTGCTTGTCTTTCTGTTTCATAATGGCCTTATCTTACACGTAAGTTTAGTGACAGTTATGTGTAATGTACTTACATATGTACCTATCCTGTCTTAATCTTATTTTATTCTCTTTGGCATTCACAGCTGTGCAAAACCTGGAATCTGGCTTATTGCTTAAGATCTTAGGCTTGCATTACTATGGAAAGATACGGAAAATATCAAAACATGGTATTTATTTTCAAATTTTAGACTACGTTTCCATATTATTCTACTAATTGACAGAGATAACGGATTTACAAAGAAATGTATATATATACAGATCGATAGTGTTATTCGCAGTCATAACACAGAAGATGACGTTTTAAATTCATTAGTTATTGTTAGGTTTAGTGTTCTGGGTCAATAGAACAGAAAAGGACGTGCCTAATTTTTGTTGTTGGAAGTCTTATTCGCAATATCCGTAAGCCTTTTCTTATTATAAAAAGAAAAATACCCATTGTTTTTGTTTAAAACTAAAAAAAAAATCCATGAAAATAGAGTTGGAATTTAAATAACCTTAATTCATAAAGGATATAATATTAGGAATTATTATGTTCAATATTTTAAAAAACTGAGCTTTGAAAAGCTTTTCGTAAGACAAGTGAAATATGGTAATTTGATCAATTGGTGTTCGAAACCACAATGTTATGATTAATGAGCGATTTTAAATACAGATGTAATGTATATATCTTGTGTGGTTATGATGTTTAAAGTTTATTTTTATATTTCTTAATGGCCCGGCATGGCCAAGCGTGTTAAGGCATGCGACTCGTAATCCGAGGGTCGCGGGTTCGCATTCCCGTCGCTCCAAACATGCTCGCCCTTTCAGCCGTGGGGGCGTTATAATGTTACAGTCAATCCCACTATTCGTTGGTAAAAGAGTAGCCCAAGAGTTGGCGGTGGGTGGTGATGACTAGCTGCCTTCCCTCTAGTCTTACACTGCTAAATTAGGGACGGCTAGCACAGACAGCCCTCTAGTAGCTTTGTGCGAAATTTAAAACAAACAAACAAACAAAATATTTCTTGATACGCATAATATTTTATGCGTGGATCTCCTAACATTGTCGTGTATTGCCACTGTATTAAGCATATTAACCTCAACAGATAATGCTTTCAACAATGAAACTATAACTTCAGCAAACATCAAGTTAAAGTTTAATTAATTTCAGTATGTATGAAAACGCACTTTTCTATCTTCAGTTTAGTAACAGTACTGGTAACTTCATTCTTTAGTAATGACACCATTCAGAAATAAACTATGTATCTGGAAACAGATTTATATTTTAAATACTTGGAAGATTCATTTATATATATATATATACTGTTATTTTATTTTGAAGATTTGATTTTGATGTTAAATTATTGTGATACTCTCAGAACTCTTATTTCTTCTGTTCACTTTTGTCGAGTTCATCAGTTATTTATATCTTAGTACTTCTGTTAAAATTATATTTCCTGTTCTTTGTACCCTCTGATGGATCAAAGCCAAGTCTTCAGATTTACCACACTAAAATCTGGGGTTCGATATCCCACGGTGAACATAACACAAATATCCCATTGCGTAACTTTGCGTTAAAAACACAACAACAGATATTTGTATCTTATAAACGTTTATATCGCTTTTATAAAATACCATTCAAACACTAGACAAGTCAATGTTAAGATCACAGTATTGTCTAATTAGTACTTAATTAATATTCCAGAGTAACTTGGGGAATTTTTGTTTAAAAGCAAATCTTACGAAAGTAAAATGAGGAAAGACATGCGGTTGGTAGTAAATAAAATTTTAGAAAGAACTTAAGCATCAAACGCATTTCACTGATACAACAAAGGAAAAAAACAAGTCCAGTCACTTCTTGAATGTATGACCTGCATACCAATAGACTTTTTCATTGAACGTAAACATGAAGACGAAAGCCGATATTTAGTACAAGGTGCTTCTTGATTATACAATAATACGCTCACGGTATCTTACTTTACATTTTTCTACTGAGAATAACGTGACACGGTAGATCATCATGGTGATCCGAGGAGGGAAGAGAAATCTAGAACGCACGACCGGGTGATACGAAAGTAATGAGGGTAAGTCACTCTGGTTTTAAGTGTAACCTATTTTAATGTACACTGTTATTTTGAAACTTAACACCCAGCTCGAGAATTGGGTGTTTGCTCTTCGAGTCTCTTCACTGTTTCAAGGCCATGCTTGGACCATTACAACATAGCTATGGGTCAGTGTTTCACCTGCTGACACCATTGTCAAGTAAGAACGTTCATAAAGAGTTTTATTTCCTGAACCTATGAAAGTAGGTGAGTCGTTTACCTTTAATACGTGTCGTAACCGCCTCATATGTCCCAGTGACTTACATGTGCAGTCGGGCAAAGGTCAACATTTACACCTTAGGGAGTAAAATGATGTTTTTCTTCTGACCAGTATCGTGCTCAAGTGTAGTTCCAAAAATAAACATTCGTAGTACATCCCTCCCCGTTCTTTAGTTTCTCAAAATCAAAAGTTGGATTTGCTATTATTATTACTTATTTCTTTTCTTTAGAAATTGACATAAAAATGATTCCAGTGGAAATGGACAGCTGTACATGCAGACAGCTGGTTAGCACATAAACATTTATAAATTAGATATCTATTTGATCCGTCTAATGTATTTGAAATAATTCATAGTTAAAATGTAACAACAAAACCAAATCAAGAATGAGCATTTAAAAAATCAAATACTGCTTTTAATATCATAGTAATGTTTAAATATAAATTATAAGATACATGTACACATACACACACACAGTATGTACCACAGTATATACCAGAATACTTGTTTCTCTTTGCAGTACTGTTTGACAACAGATAGAAATACGATGTTGGAATCACTGTGGCTGTATTATCGAAACGCATGAACAAAATGGTTTCCGTAGTAAGAAGGCTATTTTATAGGTATTTTAAGCTAAGAGTTGAACCGTATGCGTAAATATCCCATTCTATGTGTTATAATTTCCTATATTTATTCTAGAATTTCAACTTTACCACCTCATGATACGAACAGGGCGCACTAGGAGTCGCATCAACTATATACTTTGATATAAAAACATGCTAGCCAGTTTGAAATGGCATTACAGTGTCAGTCTAGCTTTAACGGCAATCTTGAAATAACGTCCTAAACTAAAGTTAATTTTTGTTGTTTACATTCCTTTTTTTACAAGAACAAGCTTATAGTTTTTTCTAGTTGTCAATTGTTTTATAGGCCCGGGATAGCCAAGCGTGTTAAGGCGTTCGACTCGTAATCCGAGGGTCGCGGGTTCGAATCCCGGTCGCACCAAACATGCTCGCCCTTTCAGCCGTGGGGGCGTTATAACGTTACGGTTAATTCTACTATTCGTTAGTAAAAGAGTAACCCAAGAATTGATGGTGGGTGGTGATGACGAGCTGCTTTCCATCTAGTCTTACACTGCTAAATTAGGGACGGCTAGCGCAGATAGCCCTCCTTTAGCTTTGCGCGAAATTCAAAAACAACAAAAATTGTTTTATAACACAACTATAAATAGAGGAGATATTTTTGTTAATGGAAACCAAAACAATAATGAAGATTACCCATTTAGTTCCACAACAGCGTTAGTGGAAATATCCTTTTCATACTTTATAAAGTAAAATTTTTCACTGATCTGTTGGGTCAGTAAGAACCTCATGTAGAGTTCATCATTCAACACATACTTGTGTACCATAAAGGTCAAATTACCCCAGTTGTTACTGTTTGTTGATTTTCGCACAAATCTACTCGAGAGATATCTGTGCCAGCTGTTCCTAATATTGAAATGACAGACAAGGCGGAAAGCAATCAGTTAACAGCACTCACCGCTAGCTCGTGGGCTACCCTAATTGCACCCCCCTCCAGTGGCTCAGCGGCATGTCTACGGACTTACAATGCTAAAAACCAGATTTCGATACCCGTGCAGCTTTGTGCTTAATTCGAAACAACAACAACTACCCTAATCATATAGATGTATTCGGAAGCCATTCTTATACGCATTCAGAGCCCTAAAGTGAAGAGTGCGATTTTTTTTTTCACGGTGTTGACAGGGCGCGAGGGATAAACCCTCGAACCCACACTCTGGAATACTAGCCATAAACCGTCGTTCAAACTGTACAAGATGAGTTTAACTGTGTATAGCTAGTTAGATAAAAAATAGTTACTGATTGTTCCAGCATGGATAGTAATAATAAGTGTGAACTTGTGAAAGGACACTAAACTTACCTCATCTTCATTACTATTGACATATAAAGTGTCAACATTAGCAGCACGAGGGTCAATTGTAGGAGTCTGTCGTAAATCTTCCAAGGACAACTTTGTAGGAATTATATGGTTAAGAAAGATCTTGGTAAAAGTGTCTGAATCTTCTTTCCATATCTTCAATAACTGAGGTGGAAGACGAGACAGAGCATTGTTCGAGGGAAGGAACAGCGTGTATGGACCTTAGAAATGAAAATTATCACCAACAAAACACTTTACTACGTTTAACACATACATTACTTTCAAGAACATTTTTGTAAACGTTGAACAACCACCAATGATACTTTAGTTTTTCCATATATATATCTATGACATACAACAATAAATATTAATTTATAATATGTGTGTGTGTAATTAATATGAAACCGAAATGAAACGGTTAGGCCTCGTGCAGAAACAGTCGTGATACGCAACGTTTTAATGTTTCATTACCAGACACTTTCAATCTTCTAGTTTTCTCTTTATTTAATGCTTACATTTAAAAGTTGAAAATAATTAACATCCATTTATTACGTGTTTTGTACCTATTGTGTTCTGGTGAATACAGCCAACGTTTCTTAAGGCTTTTCCAAAAGCCTTAAAAAGTTTGCTGACTGACTTCACGCAGTCAAATACGCGAAGTCACCTTGTATTATAATATAGCTTCACTACCTTAAATGTTGTGTCAAATAACGTATCGTAATACAAATAGGGTTATATCAACCTATCCTGAAGCTGGACTGCATGTGTTGTTTTATTGTACAATGATTGCTTTTATGTTAATGCTTACCTGCAGCTCATTTTAATTCTTTAAAGATTTTATTACAATCATCTAATAATATATTTATCGTTGTTAAATACGTTTCGAAGATTTTAATACAATCATTTAATAATCTGCTTATTGTTGTTAAGCTGGTTTCTAAGAGTATTACTGTACGTCAAGTTATCATTAAGTTAACGACGCAAAATAATCTTTCAAAACTGTAATGTATATGTTGAACATTATAAACAATACGATTAATGAAATTTAATTTAAGGAAGGAACATTCTCTCCAATGGCATTACGATATGTCTGCAGATTTATACTGCCAGTAAATGAGTTTCAATACTGGTAATGGGCAGAGCAAAGGGAGCCCTATGTGGGGCTTTGTTCTTAATAACAAACAATAAAAAAATACAACTATTTGTTTTATACTTTTCAATGAACCGAGAAACTTTTGATATTTTTAAATCTTTTATTAATTTTGTTTGTTTAATCAGATCTTAATTTTAGGGGAAAGACCTTCGTATCTCTCCTGATATTGAACTTACCTTCAGCTGACAAAAGTGCAATGATGCTTTCTTCATCTAAACGAATCAAACTCAAAACTGCATCTGCTTCCAAAGAGGCTGCAGCTTGCTGAAAAGAGAGGGTACCAATGTTTGATGGAATATTACTCTGTGGCGAGCAGCTGGATTTACAGGTACAAAATCCTTGGCTTATATCTTTGGGTCTCGGAGGAATAACAACTTGGCGCCCTGGAAATTGAGGAGGAAATTCCACCAGTGGTCGTTTTGTGGTTAGTTGGACTGGTACTGGAGGGATAACCGATCGATCTGGTATGGGAGGAATCACTGGGGGGCGGAATGTTGCTGATGTAACTGATGGTAATCTTTTATCAACTGATTGGAAAGATATTAATGGTTGTTGATTTACTAGTTGCCCTGGTACTGGAGGAATAACTGATGGTCGCTCTGCTTGAAATAATGGTATGTTTGGTCGGTCAACTTTTGGAAGCTCAGGTGGCTTCAAAGGAGCAATTTCAACTTTATTTGGCTGTTCTGGTGTTCTGAAGAATGTTAGTTGGTCAACCGGCTGAGGAGCACGTGACTGAGGATGGACATTTGCTGTGTATTTCCCAACTTTAATATGATAGCCTCCATTGTTGTGTCTGTTATCTAATACATCTGTTGTCTTCTTTGCTTGGTATCCAAACTGCCTTTGACCTTGATTGCCCAATTGTTCTTGCCTTTGCTGCTTTTGGAATCTAATTTCTTGCTGTTGTTGTTTTTCTTGACCTTCATATCCATGTGTTTGCTGTTGCTGATTTTGAAATCCATTTTCTTGCTGTTGTTGTTGACCTTCATATCCATTATTTTGCTGTTGTTGATTTTGTAATGTAAATTCTTTCTGTTGTTGTTCGCCTTCATTTCCATAATTTAGTTGTTGCTCGTTGTGAAACCTAATTTCTTGCGGCTGTTGATGTTGGCCTTCATAACCACGATGTTGCTGTTCTTGTACTTGAGTATCAAAACCTTTTTGATGTTGAGAGACACTTGAGTCAATCTGGTCATTGTACCTTTGCTGTGGGTTGAATTGGAGAGCTTGTTTTTGTTGATGTTGGTTATAACTCAAGTCTTGGTGTTGTTGTTGAATTTCATGATTGTTTTCTTGTTGATCAACTGTTTGTAGCTGTCCTTTGAACTTTCGATCAGATTGAGTATTTAATATATCGAAACTCTGACCATATAAAAGCGACTTTGGTAATACAACATAATAAAATCTACTGCTCATAGGACGTTGGTCATTAGTGGACGTTATGGGCTTCCATCTGTTAGATTCCTCTGAAAGTCCTTTTCCAGCTAGATGTACCAAAATGATGGCTACTATAAACATCATTTCTCTTCTCAATAACCTTCCTTCATTGAAAAACTGCTCCGCCATCTCGGTGATGGCTTTTATAGTTGCTCATCACGTGACCATTGTGTCATCCCGACTCTCCTTACCAGTAAATATCGTGGAGGAATATTTCTGTTTCTAGCAACTTGACTGACCCAAATCTCGTGCCCTACTTTGCACGTTTTTCTCCCAGTCTCTGGAGAAGTAAATAAAAAAAATCTTTACTTGACACACGAGGTCTTTTAAGACTCGTTTGAAATATTTTCCTGTTATCTTTCCTTATTGCCTATTCTTCAACTATCAGATATACTAATACCCATATCTTCAGATTAATTACTTCACTGTCTTGCTAAGTTGGAGTTTTTGTAAAGAAGTGTTCATCGAACCAAGGAGATTAGCGTCGTAAGTCAATAGACTTACCGTTGTCTTACGAGGGAGTTTTTTTAACTTCATATGGTTTAGAGAATTTATTAAGTGATATGTCCACGTGCACAATTCGAATTATAGAAAGTGTTAATTAAAATAGTTGTTTGTAATTAAGCACAAAGCTACATAACGGGCCCGGCATGGCCAGGTAGGTTAAGGCGTTCGACTCGTAATCCAAGGGTTGCAGGTTCGAATCCCCGTCGCACCGAAAATGCTCACCATTTCAGCCGTGTGGGCATTATAATGTGACCCTCAATCCCACTATTCGTTGGTAAAAGTGTAGCCCGAGAGTTGGCGGTGGGTGGTGATGACTAGCTGCCTTCCCTCTAGTATTACACTGCTAAATTAGGGACGGCTAGCACAGATAGCCCTCGAGTAGCTTTGCGCGAAATTCAAAAAACAAACAAACAGCTACACAATGAGCTATCTTTGATTTACCCACCACGGGTATTGAAACTTGTTTTCTAGCGTTGTAGGTCCGCTGACAAACCGCTGTGCTAATGGGGAAGCAGTTTAAATAGTGCTGTATAAATTGGAATTTTTTTATTTTCTCGGTTTACATAGAAACGTAAGATTTAATGACAAATACAGTTTTTAATTATCACTGTTTCTGAAGCATGCTACACGATGTGTCTGACAGCACAAAGCTGTCTGTGCTTAATGCATTATATCGCGATGTGAAACCCATCTTACGCTGCTTAACTTTTAAGCTATGTTATTATAATTTCTGTTGTAGACTGTAATAACCTAATTATTGTAATGACGTCAACATATTACTACTTCTGTCATTATGAAGAGTTCAGTTTTATATCTAGAGATTATTCAGTGAGACTAGTTATTTCATAATGGTTTTTCCATTGTATTATACTCTCTCTCTTCTAGTTTATAAAAAGTTTAAAACAAAATAAGCAATTGAAAAATCTACAAATTTACGAGATAATGCGCTTCGTTCTCCAGTGATCTGGTAGGAAGTCTGAAAGCTTGTACCGCTAAAAATCGGGTTTCGATACTCACTGTAGAAACAGTACAAATAGCCCATTATGTAGCCTCGTGTTTAATAGCAATCCAGGATTATTCAAATAAATAACTGTTTGATTATGTAGTATATAGTGCGAATGTAACTTTAACTAGACTTTTCTAGTGTACATTTCATGAAATAGCGTTTTAAGTATTTGTAATTTAATGTAATTATTTCCGCGGTGAACAGTATCGTTGAAGAGAGTTCGAGTTCCCCTACGTTAATTGTATTCTGAATGAAGTAGATATTGTAATTATCCCCAATATAATTAAGTGTACATGGGTAGTATTATGAACCATACAGATGTCGTGACAAAGAACACAATGATAAATCATATCAAGCTATTAGCAGGACGTAACATACGATCTCGTATAATAGATATAACAACTTAAGCGCAGCTACCTAAAGTGACTTATTTTAAACTGTAATAACACAAATATCTGTTTTATTGACTTGACAAGTAAAAGTACAAAACCGCGTCTTTGAGTTTCTGTGCCTGTTGGTGTTGTGGGTTCAGTATTTATACACAGTAGTGTTACGAGTACAGTGTTTATACATTGTGGTGTTGTGGGTTTAGTGTTTATAGACTGTGGTGTTGTGGGCAGTGTTTATATACTATGGTGTTATGGGTAGAATGTATGTACATTGTGGTGTTATGGGTAGAATGTATGTACATTGTGGTGTTGTGGGCACAGTGTCTATACCCTTTGGTTTTATAAGTAGAGTGTATGTACATTGTGGTGTTATGGGTAGAATGTATGTACATTGTGGTGTTGTGGGCACAGTGTCTATACCCTTTGGTTTTATAAGTAGAGTGTATGTACATTGTGGTGTCGTGGGTACAGTGTTTACACGCTGTGGTATTGTGGGTAAAGTGCATGTATATTGTGGTGTTGTGGGTAGAATGTCTATACACTGTGGTATTATGGGTACAATGTATGTACACTGTGGTGTTGTGCGTACAGTGTTTATATAATGTGGTGTTCTGAGCACAGTGTTTATACCCTTTGGTGTTATGGGTAGAGTATATGTACATTATGCTATTGTGGCCACAGTGTTTATACAATGTGGTGTTGTGGGTATAGTGTAAGTATACGATGGTGTTATAGGTATAGTGTTTACATACTGCAGTGTTTTGAGCACTGTGTCTATACATTGTGATGTTATGGGTACAGTGTTTACACACTGTGATGTTATTATTACAGTGTTTAAACATTGCAGTGTTGTGAGGTCAGTGTTTATAAGCTACATTGTTATGGGTACAGTGTCCATCAGAGCTACGAATGAAATGTTCATATGCTCTGATATTATGGATGATGGTAACACTAACACAGACGTTTTTTGAGTTTTCGAATTAGTTATTATAAGACTTATAAAACAACCTCGGGACTTGAGATTTTTGTTATTCATGAAAGTGTGAAATCAAAGATATTTTTCTTAAGATTTTACATTATTTAGTTTGTAGTTTGTACACAACGCATTATAATCAGTAAAACCTATAAATGTAAAGTTTAAGGATACTTAGAGGGGTTCACTGTTTATTGTAAAGTTGCATGTTAAAGTAATTCTAAAATGCGTAGTTAGAGCTGGGATCATAGTCATTCTGGCCCGGCATGACCAGATGGTTAAGGAGCTCGACTCATAATGTGAGAGTCGCTGGTTCGCATCCCCGTTGTACCACACATGCTCGCCCTTTCAGGCCTGAGAGCGTTATAATGTGACGGTAAATCCCACTATTCGTTGGTAAAAGAAAAGCCCAAGAGTTGGCGGTAGGTTCTGATGACAACTCACATTCCCAAATAAGGGACGGCTAGCGCAGATAGCCTTCGAGTAGCTTTGCGCGAAATTCAAAAAAGAAACAAATACGGTCGTCCTATACGTCAGAAATCTGCAGAAGGAAATACTTGTTCATACTGCAACTATAAAGTTTAAAAAATTAAATAATTGTTTTAATTAAATTATGGATTCAAAACTGCATATTTCTCTTGTCGTTCAATATAAAAAGTCCATTTTTTTCCAACTTGATATAATTTATTTTTACTTTTAATACTCTGCACTCGTATACCTGAAGTAACCATTGATATACATCAACATTATCAAACGCACAAATGAATATATTTTAAAGGAACAAAACTTTAATAAATGTTGTCATTCTAAACTTATTTTACTTATATTTCTAAACAATGCTTGAAAATCGCTAATATAAATTATTGTCTACCTACTGAATATGACGCGAAGTAAATCCTCGGATTTTAAATCCATTTATTTATTTATTAGTATGATTGAAACAAAATCATTTTACAGTTAAAATCATCAGTGATATCCAGGAGTGTACATACTTAACAATATGTTATACTGAATTTTGGTAATTAATAAATTACTACATTTATTCATATTTTTTCCTTGCAAAACATTCTTTTGAGTTAAATGTTTTTCGTAGAAACCACACATGGAAATGTCTGAATTTTATGCACCTGGAGGAATCGAACGCTAGATTTTGGAGTGAAAGTTCCATGCACTTAACGCTTCTCCGCTAAGAACTTTACATATGTTAAGGAAAATGGTGTATTCTATTGATTTGTAAAGTTATTTTTCCACTATGTTTCTAATGGATATATTTTTTAAAATCAAAACAAACACTACTTCCGGAAAGAAATAGAATGACTTAATCGTTAGAACTTTTCATACTATACAACCGTAGCCTAAAAATATCGTGAAATCTCGTTTAATTTGATAGTTTCCGTGTGACACAAGTAAAAAATGCAATGAAAATGGCCAAACATTGCTTTAATTTTTTAGGGTATTACATTATTTCATACTATTTTATCTGAAAGTGCTTAAAAGCACTAAATTAATGTACAAACGCAAGCTACAAATTACAAAAACACCAAGTTCGTTCTAAAAAACATACCCATCATTCCCTACTCTCCTCACCAGAGAACAAATTATATGTGTATTTTTCTTATAGCAAAGCCACATCGGACTATCTGCTGAGCCTACCGAAGGGAATCGAACCACTAATTTTAACGTTGTAAATCCGTAAACTTACCGATGTGCTAGCGGGAAGCGAACAAATTATATAAAACATATATTAATTATTAATTAAATCATGATATAATTATAATCGTACCTCTTGTTTGTTGTTAAGCACAGAACTACACAATGTGCTGTCTGTGCTTTGCCCACCGTGGCTATCTGAGCTCTCTTTTTAACGGTGTAAGTCACCAGTCTCACCGATGAGCCACCGAGGGAAAAGCCTGGCTGTATCCATTTAATACTATTATAATTTTTCCGTGCTAATTAACATAAAGCTACACTTTTATTTGAGACTTAGAAGCGATTTGACGAGTAAGTACTTCAAAAGGTGTAGCACCATTTCTTCAACCACTTCACTCGTGCAAACAAAAAACTGTGATAAAAGTGTGCAGGAACAAATTATTTTCCATGATTGAGAACCAGTTTACCATTTTCGTATAAATTATCTGCATTCATTACACTATGTAACACAAACTTTGTTCCTGGGTGGTATGTGTTGTTTCTTAATTGCTTATGTTGTAAAAGTACAGAAAACTTGTGACTTTTGTGACTTGGATAATGAAATTTAGAAATTAACCTATTTTCTATGTAAAAAGGGCAAATTTGCACATTTTCATTTACATAAGGTCTGAATAAAACAACATATGAATCAAGATTTACATGTATTTATACTAAAGTTATACAAAAATGTTTAGAAGTGAGTAGTTTTTTTAGATTTGCAACTGTTATGTAAATCACTTTCACGTATCAGCCTCCAAATATAGTCTCCCATCGTGTTTTTGTTATACGCTACCAGGTCACAAAAGCAAAGTTTGAAGAGAAAAATAGGTTCATTTACTTTAAGCATAAGCAACTGGGAAATAACACTTTCTTCCCGGGAACAAGAAAAAGTAACAATTTTGTTACATACTGTTATTGATATTGTTAAATGGACTAACTAAACCTATAGTCACCTGTGGGTGTCTAATAGCAATCATGTATTCATATGAATACGTATGTATACTAGCCGTGTTAACACAGCCTCACTATTCACACCCTTAAATAAAATATTTGAATCTACAACTCTAACATATATTTGTGTCCAAAACCATCTAAGTGAAATCAAATGAAAACAATGATACATTTAGTAGAAATATTTATCAAAAGTTATCCTCCTGGTGGCCGTTTTTATTATGAGAGTTAGATTAACGTTATTTTAAACCTTCGTTCCCTGTGGGTTAGCAGTAAGTCTAAAATTTACAACGCTAAAATCCGTGGTTTGATTCCCGCGGTAGGACATAGCAGATAGGCCAAGGTGGCTTTGTTCCAAAAAACAAACATTAAATTGAATCATCAGAAAGTGGTCAAGTTTTGATGCTTGGTTTAAATATAAAATTCGAAATGCTTACAAAAATTCGTGAATTGGTTTTTAATTGGTTTTAGTAGAAATATTTATTAAAAGTCATCCTCCTGGTGGCCACACGAGAGCTATCTGCGCTAGCCGCCTCTAATTTAGTAGTGTAAGACTAGAGGGAAGGCAGCTAGTCATCGCCACCCACTACCAACTCTTGGGCTACTCTTTTACCAACAAATAATGGGATTAGCCTACGGCTGAAAGGGCGAGCATGTTTGGTGCAACTGGGCTTCGAACCCGCGACCCTCGGATTATGAGTCGAACGTCTTAACACACTTGGCCATGCTGGGCCAAATTTGTTGAGGAAGTAGCGATATATTCTATTTTATAGATTCTTCGTTAAATGTCATTTCTTATAACGTTTTATAACAACTTTTAAGTGCGCTTCGTAATCTGAGGGATGGCCTGGCATGGCCAAGCGCGTGAGGCGTGCGACTCGTAATCCGAGGGTCGCGGATTCGCGGCCGCGTCGCGCTAAAACATGGTCGCCCTCCCAACCGTGGGGGCGTATAATGTGACGGTCAATCTCAATATTCGTTGGTAAAAGAGTAGCCCAAGAGTTGGCGGTGGGTGGTGATGACTAGCTGCCTTCCCTCTAGTCTTACACTGCTAAATTAGGGACGGATAGCCCTCGAGTAGCTTTGTGCGAAATTGCAAAACAAACAAAACAACTTTTAAATCATAATTTTACTTATGAACAACATTTTTATTGTAAGCTTATTGAGCCTTAAGCTGGCGAGAGTTATTAATAACTCAAATTTATGTAAGAATCATTTCAAACAATAAATAAGACTGATTAAGAACAAATTTCGGTATACATAGAAAACAAAAAATATGTATTAATTATTGTTGTTCTTTAAAGTTAAGAATAAAATAATATAACTGCCTATCTATGCTCTTCCCACAACAAGTATCGAAACGCGGTTTTTATCGTTGTTAGTTCATAGACATGCCGTTGTGCTACTGGGGGCGCGTGTATTATATGGACGTTTGATCAAAATTTTCTCTATTACTTTTATATAATTTCTTTAAAAATGACGTTTGAAATGAAAACTTAGTACATTCTAAGTACGTAAATAAAAAAGTGTCATGGACGTTTTGTTTGATAAAGTATATTTATTACAAACTAAAGTCTATCTTTAGCAAAACTAAGAAAGGAATACATTAACTTATTTAATTCATTTTTCCTTTAACAGTCTTTTAACGCACCTGCGAAACTAAAGTGTTGAACTGATTCTTGTGGCAAGGTACGCGAACAATGCACCCTAGGGTTCAGAAGCCGACAAGCTAAAACATTAATTCACGTTTACTTCATGATCTTCTACTGTTTCTGCTTTTTACTCTACCAATCTTTCTCTTACGTTTTGCTTTTGACATCTTTCCACAGCGCTTTGATTTTGTATACACAAAAATCGAAATTTTCAGTTTCTGTATCGTTAGGAAATATATGGCCTATAGCTTCACTATTTTTGAAGATATTGGTTACTTAGTTACCGTCAGTGTGCGCGTGTTAAGGTTTTGCAGCTCGTGATCTTCTGTAACGTACCTGTGTATCCTGTGAGGGAAGATTTGTTTGCTTTTTTGTTTTTTTGAAATTCGCACAAAGCTACTCAAGGGCTATCTGTGTTAGCCGTCCCTAATTTAGCAGTGTAAGACTAGAGAGAAGGCAGCTAGTCATCACCATCCACCGTCAACGCTTGGGCTATTCTTTTACCAACGAACAGTGGGATTGACCATAGCATTTATAACGCCCCAACGGCTGAAAGGGCGAGCATGTTTAGTGGGACGTGGATTTGAACCCGCGATCCTCAGATTAGGAGTCGAGTGCCTAAAGCACCTGGCCATACCGAGCTTTAAGCTTTCTGTACCTACTGGTTTACTGGTGCAACGAGTATAAACAATAAATTAATCTCTTATTAAAATGACTGTTAAATACACTATATATACATTGCTGGCCAAAATCTTAAGGCCAATGAACATAAAGAAAAAATATGCATTTTACGTTGTTAAACTTAACCACTTATTAGAGTAGAGCTTCGAAAGATGAAACTAAAAACAGGGAAAATAAAAATAAAAAATGTTTTAAGCATTTAATAGGAAAATTGTGAACACTATGAAATTAGCCTGATTACTAGCTGGTCAAAAGTTTAAGACCATACTGAAACGAAGGGTTAATTGGTAAACACGTAATGAAATTTAGTCATTTGTGTTCAAGCATTAGCGTTGCCAACATCTCCCACTGATATTTCCTGTATTGCATTGGGTAAAAACATGGAAAAGGCTAAAAAGTTGACAGATTTAAATGTGACAAAATTGTCGAGCTGCAAAGCAAGGTCTCTCTCAATGTGCCATCGCTGGTGAGATTGGGCGAAGTAAAACTGCTGTGGCAAATTTCTTAAAGGACCCTAAGGGATACGGAACAAGAATTTCAAGTGGTCGGCCCAAGAAAATTTCGCCGGTGTTGAGTAGAAGGATTAGACGAGTTGTCCGGTAAGACACCAGCCGATCATAGAACCAGATTAAGGCCCATACGGACGCAGAATGCAGCTCAAGAACAATAAGACGGCATCTACGAGAAAAAGGCTTTAAAAATCGTAAACGTCTTCAAAGGCCACGCATCATTCCACACCAAGAAAGAGCTCGGTTAAACTTTGCTGAGAAGCACCAAACATGGGACGTAGAAAAGTGGACGAAGGTTTTGTTCTCTGATGAGAAAAAATTTAACCTGAATGGTCCAGATAGCTTCCAACGTTACTGGCACAATAAGGATATCCCACCGGAAATATTTTCTACACGACACAGTAGAGGAGGTTCCATCATGATCTGGGATGCTTTCTCCTTCCATGGAACAGTGGAGCTTCAGGTTATACAGGGGCGTCAAACAGTAGCTGGCCATGTTGGAGAGAGCATTCTTATTGACTGAAGGCCCTCGCTTGTGTGGAAATGACTGGATCTCTTAGCAGGACAACGCTGCAACCCACAATGCCCGCAGAACAAAGGACTTTTTCATGGCGAATAACGTTATTCTTTTGGGCCATCCAGTGTGTTCGTCCGAGCTGAACCCCATTGAATGTGTTTGGGGGTGGATGGCAAGGAAAGTCTATAGAAATGGATGTCAATTCAAAACAGTGCATGAAGCATCTTCACTACTTGAAATAACAATCCAGCCAGCTTTCTGCAAACACTTATATCGACAATGCCAAAGCGAATGTTTGAAGTTATTAGCAATGACGGCCGTGCAACTCACTACTGAGACCTGTTGTTGGGCATTTCCTAACCTGTTTATGACTACGTTTCAGTATAGTCTTAAACTTTTGACCAGCTATTATTGAGGCTAATTTCTTAGTGTTCACATTTTCCCTATTAAATGCTGAAAAGGTTTTTTTTTTCCCTCTTTTCTTATTTTCATCTTTCTTAGCTCTACTCAAATAAATGGTTGAGTCTAACAATGCAAAATGCATATTTTTTCTTAATGTTCATTGTCCTTAAGATTTTGGCCAGCAGTGTATATACAAGATGTCCAGAAAGTCTTCTTTAATAAATTTCTACACGAAAGCAGCAGAAAATGGTGAAAACAATAATTAAAAATAATGCTCTAGCCTTAAAATTATTTGAAATGGAAAACTACTGTTATTCATCGCGAATTGATTCGTTATTTTGTTGTTCATCTCGAACTAGCTCAAGAAATAGACTGTAATAATTACACGCGCTTTATTCGAACGGTCCCTAATAGTAGGAACACATTTTAATTTACTTTCCAGTTTTAAAAGAGAGCACTAGCAGTACCCAACACCTGGAAAGTAATTTGAAGTGTGTTCCTACTATTAGGGACCGTTTGAATAAAGCACGTATAATTATTACAGTCTATTTCTTGAGTGAGCGCGAGCTGAACAACACACAATAAAGAATCAATTAGTGATGAATAGCAGTAGTTTTACATTATAGTAGTACATTATACATCTCGTAGTTTCCCATTTCAAATATCTTTAAGGTTATAACATTATTTTTAATTTTTATTTCCGCCGTTTACTGTGAAGTTAAGGGTAGCTTTCGCACATAAGTTTGATTAAAGAGGATAATAATTAATTATTGTGATAAAAACATAAGTTAGTGAAATAAAATAATTATGTAAAGTTGTATACGATTGGTAATAACAGTAAACACCAGGTTCAAATATTTATACACCATTTTTTATTGGTGTTAAAATTAAGATTGATAAGTTTCAGAAACTAGCGGTAACCACTTATGTTAACTCTTACTTGGTGCATGTTAAGTTTTGTTTTGGAATTAAGCACAAAGCTACTCAATGGGCTACCTGTGCTTTGCCCACCACGGGTATCGAAAGCTGGTTTTTATCGTTGTAAGTCTGCAGACATATCGCTGAGCCACTGGGGGATGGTATATGTTATTGTATGGAATTGTTATTTATTTCTTTATATTATTACTTGTTAATTTTTATGAAATATTTTGTTGTTGTTTTGAATTAAGCAAACGTTACACAATGAGATGTATGTGCTCTGCCCACCACGGGTATCAAAACCCAGTTTATAACGTTGTAAGTCCGCAGACATACAGCAGTGCTACTAATTTCTTGTTATCGAACTTCTGTCCAATTATCTATCCATGCTGATATCAGGTATAACATTTTTATTACGAATTTTATTTTTTCATTTTACGTTTATAATGTCAGTGAAAATATTTTCAGAATTTGAGTCGTAGTTTTTATCAATGAGAGAAAATAAAATTAATTTCCAGGGGGTCCTACATAAACACATATTTACAACCACTATCGCTCAACAACTGCTTGACCCTAACAACTATTATAAAACTTTAAAAAACCCTACGGTTTTATATTTTTATTTGCATATGTGTTTTGAATTTATGGCAAAGTCTATAGGATTATCTTTCACTGTCCTTTAGTTTAGAGATACGAACCAAAGGAAGGCATCCTATCAACAACACCCCATCACCTGCTGTCCACACGAAGGAAGTGACTGTCAATCTTATAACGCACTTACATCTCTCATTGATTCGAGCTTGTCAGCTTCAAAATCCAGAGTTGTACTACAGATCCAACCCACAAGGATGTCATTTAAACCTGAAGACATAGTTCTAACTGATTGATCGTCTTTTTGCTCCAAAAAGCTACTATGATTTTTTTTCATTGATTTCAAAATATTGGTTTTATGAAATATTGAATTTTACTCAACCATAACTTTATACTGCTTTTAGTTTCCAGACCTTCCGCTCAAAGTGACGCAATAGAGTAATCAATGTATCAGATAACCGTCTATTAAAAATCCGAAGACCGTACAAAGATCTCGACAAACACCTAAAAACTCAGTAACTCTCTCCGATTATATATGTACTGAAGTTGCATATGTAGTCCGAGATTCCATGGGTGCATTATAAGTGTGACAGTCAAATTCCATCTTTTAATTAGAATTGCTCACGAGTTGTGGTAAGTAGTGTTGACTAGCTGCCGTTTCTTCAAGTCATCTCTTCTAAAATTGGAACGGCGGGGGCATATTGTCCTCCAACAGCTTTAAGCGAAATTCGACAAACGAACAAAGAAAAGTGTGTGTTTTGGTAAAGCAAGGCCACATCGGGTCATCTGATGTGCCTAACGAAGGAAACCGGACCCCTGATATTAGCTTTATAAATCTTCTGTATGTTTTCACTGCAATATAAAATTTTTAGAGTCCCAGTGAGAAGCATGAGTATGGTAATATTTCAATTTAAAAGAATTTTTAATCTTTTGGCAAATTTATTTTCAGATTAATAATTAATATATAATTAATAATTAATTAATATTTCAGATACATCAGAAACACACAGTGTATGAGTGTGGGAGAAGGCAAAATCAAAATGAATAGAGTTTGTAAGATGTTTGTTTGTTTGAAGATATGCACAAAGCTACACAATGGGCTATCTGTGCTCTGCCCATCACGGGTATTGAAACCAGGTTTATAGCACTGTAGGTCCGCAGACATACTGCGGTGCCACTGGAGGGTGAGTTTGTAAGACTTCAGGCGAGTGTTGTGTGTGTATGTGTGTTTTCTCATTGCAAAGCCACATCGGGCTATCTGCTGAGCCCACCGAGGGGAATCGAACCCCTCATTTTAGCGTTGTAAAACCTTAGAATTACCGCTGTACTAGCGAAAGATGACTTCAGCCGAAAGTAGGTGAAACTTAGGAGTGCTTGTGGATGTTATTACCCGGAAACGTTTATAATTACAGCAGTAACCTGAGCCTATTTTAATTCAGTGAAAGCAAATATATGATAGGTATCAGGAAACATTAGACAAGCGGAATTAACGTGAATATAAAATGTGAGTTACTTCGAATATGCTACCTACATAGATTAGAAACAATGAATATAACCAATTTAATGGTCTTCTTCATTATAACGATTAGAGCTCCTCAATACATAAGTTGATAATAGTAATATTCTTAGCAGAAATATTTCGGTCAGTTTAGAAAATGTATGCTAGTCCTAAAACCATATACAAATTAATACCCGTAATAAAAATTACGTGTTGAAAACTTAAGAGACTTTGTTTGTTGTTAAGCTCAATGCTACACAAGTTGCTATGTGTGTGATAAACTTAATATTCCGAAAATTGTTAAATCTCGAAGTATACGTTCAAGGAAGGTCGAGTTCAATCTGCACTTTGATCAACGTGTGTAGATTGAACTGAAACTTTCTTGAATTAGACTTTGAAATAAAACAATTTCTGGGATATTAAGTTTATTTATTATACCTGCTATTGTTCAGCTATATAACGTTAAGAATTGCAAATTACACTATTTCGCCTATCCAATGTATAGGTTTTTCTCAGTGAATATAAAGCGCGTTCACGCCAAAACTATGTTTGATGCAATGTGTATGCTGTGCTAAACCACATTCCTTTTGTGTTATTTACATGTCTTCAGGCTTAACTTTGAGTTACTAGAGGGTAACGAATAAGAACCAATATTATATACATACTAAATATTTAATCATTGTCGCAAATACAAGTATAGAATACAAAACACAACATACAAGTATAGAATACACAACACAACATACAAGTATAGAATACATAACACAATATACAAGTATAGAATACACAACACAACATACAAGTATAGAATACATAACACAACATACAAGTATAGAATACACAAAACAACATACAAGTATAAAATACACAACACAACATACAAGTATAGAATACATAACACAACATACAAGTATAGAATACACAACACAACATACAAGTATAGAATACACAACACAACATACAAGTATAGAATACATAACACAATATACAAGTATAGAATACACAACACAACATACAAGTATAGAATACATAACACAACATACAAGTATAGAATACACAAAACAACATACAAGTATAGAATACACAACACAACATACAAGTATAGAATACACAACACAACATACAAGTATAGAATACACAACACAACATACAAGTATAGAATACATAACACAACATACAAGTATAAAATACACAACACAACATACAAGTATAGAATACACAACACAACATACAAGTATAGAATACACAACACAACACACAAGTATAGAATACATAACACAATATACAAGTATAAAATACACAACACAACACACAAGTATAGAATACACATCACAACATACAAGTATAGAATACATAACACAACACATTAGTTGTTGACTTCATGATAAATAAACATGACGTTCTAATTGTACTTTAATCCCTTTATCTTCTCATTTAGATTCTTTTATTTCTAACTAAAATTCTTTTCTGACTCTTTGTTTGTTAAGAGCGATTCATTATTTAACACACAAACTCAAAAGATTTTGGAAAAACAGTAGAACTACTGAGATATATGAGGGTGTCGAGTGAACGTTGGTCACACCCATTTCAACGCCTATATATTTAGTATGAATGAGAACACGAAAGATTACTACAGTTTATCAAACGCTGGCTGAAAAGTCGAGTTCTGTAAATAATTGATGTCTCAGTACTTCAAAAAACAACGTACATAACCCGAAAACGTATTTGAGACTAAATAGTGTAGTACAGACTGTTGTTTTGTTTGGTGCTTATTTGGAAATGAAATTCAATACTAAAATCACTGTGTTTCACTTAATATAGATGCCCGCACTGCGCACGCATGATTATTAAGAAACATGCCACGAAGTTCAAACACGAAGTATAATTATTATTTTAAATATATAGTACCTGTTTCAGTAATGAGTTACGAATAATAATTTAATTGTAAAATAAACCACACAAACGTGATCTGTGTGTAAGTAGGGTGAGAATTGTTTCAAAAACATAACGTAAAAATATAGAAAAACAAGGTCGTAGTTACTCGCCCTCGGTCGTCTGCATTGTAGAAACAAACACTGGCATCGTGCTCTTGTGCTACATGCCCCAAACTCTCACAGAATACCATTTTTTCTACCCAAATCTTCCCCTCGGGTGGTGTTCCACTTCACTGACACATTGCCAGTTTTACTGTAGTCTGAGCGCTGTTTTTTGAAGACTAACTGACCTTGCAAGATGACCTTAAGGTCATTGTGTTTGAAATGGGTTCATTATCAACTTAAAAGTTTGAATGCCACATGGAAATACCTGTTAAACACAAATACATGCTTTGTACGTAAAAAAAAGTAAAGATTAAAGCATGTATCAATCCGTTTGAAAAACACACATCTGTACATGTGTACCTCCGCGTTTCTACTTTTCTTTGTATTTTTTGAAAATAAACTTAACAGAAAAGTACAATGAACCCCAGGAATATACATACTTAATGTTGAATTCAGTACTGATGAATGACAGTTACTTACTGCTATGATGAAAAGTAAAACACATAGATTTTATAATGCTCCGATGAATGAAATCGGGTAGAAATCGAAAGTAAGGCTTCAGGTACCTCTATTCTTGGCCAGGCATTGCCAGGTGGGTTAAGGTGTTCGACTCGTAATCTGAGGGTCGCGGGTTCAAATCCCCGTCGCACCAAACATGCTCACCCTTTCAGCCGAGGGGGCATTATAAATTGACGGTCAATCCCACTATTCGTTGGTAAAAGAGTAGCCCAAGAGTTAGCGGTGGGTGGTGATGACTAGCCGTCTTCCCTCTAGTCTTACACTACTAAATTAGGGACGGCTAGCGCAGATAGCCCTCGAGTAGCTTTTCGCGAAATTCAAAAACAAACAAACTATCCTCTATCCTCAATAGAACGAGGAAACAACGACATTTGGATTTCAAGTTCACTTTATGTTGTTGTCTGATATGTAAAGTACATATAGCGACTTCTTTAAGATCAACAGTCGTATAAAACCAAGTATTTAAAACTGTCTTTTTTTCATTATGTAGTTTGTTCCACTGCAATCATACGTTCAATAGCTAATGATAGTATGGAAAATTTAAATCTATTTAAAACACTATTGAACTCACTGTAAAGACAAAATAACCTATACATTTAAGTTACACAATGATAAACACAGTTGTAATAGAACATTTCAATAAATCAGTCACATCGTTGATGTTGCAACTCTGTGCTGCCATCTCTGCATTTTTAAAACTTTTAAAAACAGTGAAAGAAAAGCATGCAGTTATACTGTAGCACCATTGTGCCTGACACTCTGACTCGCATGCTGTTATTTATTACATTAGATCACAAGTATCTTTGAGCTTTGCGTGTTGATAATTTGTTTACATGGTAAGTATCCTAAATGTCTACCCTAATGCCTACTCTACCTTTGCTTTGTTTCTCCTTTCTCACCAATAATACGTGATTTTAATAACTTTCAGCAATTAGTGCGGCGGCGACGTGAACTAGCTTTTAGCATATCAAGTTTGGTTGTTTTTTGTTAAGGCAAAGCTATATAATGAGGTGTCTGTACTTATCATTAGTGTTCTGAGCCCTTAGATTTAACGAAGAGTCACTGGAGGGCAGCACGTGAATCTGAGGATTAACGATTGATATCTTAAAAACGCTCTCTGTATCGTGGGGCCTTGAAGAATGACAGACAAACCCAACCTTTTGGTCAGATAAAAGCAGCTCGAGAGTTGGAAGTGGGTTCTGTTGACTAAATGCCTTTCCTCTTTCAACTGAAAATTATGGAAGTCTGTGCATATATAATAAATACAGCTATTGAAAGTAAGGTTTCAGGTACCTCTAATTCAATACAAAGAGGAAACAACTACAGTTGTCAGATTTTTAAAGGATAGCGTGAAACAAGTACATCTTTTTGTTGGTTAATTTATTAAATCAAAAAAGCTCCTTTAGACCCAATACACTTCTGCAAACTAGTTGTAAGTTTATAAATACCACCTGCAAAGAATTGGATATCCTTTTACGCAATGTAGTATTCATAGACGCTGACAATTGATTTTTGGTTTGCAACCTTTATTCTTTTAAGAAATGTCCACATGTCGAAGGCTTAACCCAATGGACAGTTGAAATTATCTGATATTTTAGCACTATTAAAGAAAATCTTCAAATACTATGAATAATATTTGTATGATGAAGATATTTAATGGACAGCCATTTTCTGTATCAATATAATAACTATCTTTATTATCCAACATAAATCACAGAGTATGGGCTTAAAGAAATAAATGAAAAATTTGAAATTATAATGTCTGAGCAAATTTTTTTCTTTAAAAAAAGAAACTCAATTTATTAAAAATCTTTAGTGCCCACCCGCTAGTTTAACGGTAAGTTTGAGGGTTTACAAAGCTAAACTTCGGATTTCGATACAAACATGAAAATATCCTATATCTTGAAATACTGAACATAATGTGATTTTAAAATTATTCTCTAAAATAAAATATTAGATACAATAAAATTGATTGGTAATAAAATACATAGTAGATTTATTTATGATCATTTATTGTATTTTCCTCTCTTAAAACTACTATATTATGATGTTCAAGCGACGATGATGCAAATATGAAATGTTCTTTTCTGACATAAGAGGATTTTTTACTTGGCATTTAAGGCATTCGACTCGTAATCCGAGGGTTCGAATCCCCGTCGCACCAAACATGCTCGCCGTTTCAGCTGTGGGAGTATTATAATGTGACGGTCAATCCCACTATTCATTGGTAAAAGAGTAGCAGTGTAAGACTAGAGGGAAGGCAGCTAGTCATCACCACCCACCGCCAACTTTTGGGCTACTCCTTTATCAACGAATAGTTGGATTGACCGACACATTATAACGCCCCCACGGCTGGGAGGGCATGTTTAGGTGCGACCGGGATTGGAACCCGCGACCCTCACATTACGAGTCGAACGCCTTAACACGCTTGGCTATGTCGGGCCCCAGCTTTTAATTACCTTTCATAAAACCAAGTTTTCAAAATAAAACAGCAAGATATTTTAAGATAATGAATTTAAAACACAAATTTTCTGCTCTTATTTAATTAATAATTTGAGTTTGAAAGTAATCACGACAAACAATATTAATTAAATAAATTATCTTGATTACCTTATCCAAATAAACATTGTAATTCTTTCTGAACTTTGTAATGTTTGAAAATATAATAAATTAAGACAAACATGAATATCGGTCATCCAATTATTATTTTCCACGTTTGAAATAACAAACTGTTATGAATCATAATATTCTATAATAAATACCACAAAACAGTATGTTAAATAAAATCTAAGCTGTAAAAAATTAAATTACCAATTTAGTAACAGCAAAATAATGAAATGGTTAACTTCTGTTAGTTGAAATCCCATGTATTGGAAGATATTTAGTTACACCACACAGTTGTCAAAATTTGTTGTTCACGTAAGTTTCAAGTTAAGAGTTGTTGTTGGCTTGCTACTTCATATTTGTTGTGTTCGTGTATCTTAAAATCAAAACTAGACTAAATTAATTATGCATTTCGCATGAAAACGTCAGTAAAAGTAACCGTATAAGTTTCTGAAAACAAAAAAAAAAACAACTTTTCTTTGATAATAACAGCTCTATTTTGACCTTCTGAGCTCTTGCTAACTTTGGGCAGTTAGGCCTTAAAATCATAAGTCTTTCTCACCAGTCAAAAGTCTCCAGTTTCATTATTTTACGTTACAAAATACGCAAGAAAGCATAATAAACGTATATCAGATTCATAGTTAGAATGTAGAACCTAGACGTGTTTCAAGTAAGCTACCTAACAGTTACAGATTGGATAGTAATAATCAACTTCCTTAAAGTCACCAAGTTGAGCTCCGTTGTCAGTGTGCATGATTCCATTAAAGAAACATTGACTTTCTTCGCTGGTGTAATCCACAGAGCGACATGGCGGCGTTTTCAGACATTCCTCTTGGCAAGCCTCTGGCGTCGCCGAAGTCGTACCTCCTATGTTGTTTTTGACAATTCCTTTTCCTTCTTGTCGACCAAAGTTCACTTCGTTTTTATGAAAGAAAATATAATAATTATTGGTATTTTACGTAGTAGCCTGAACTTCCTTAAGTAGAAAAACAACAGTCACTCTCGAAAACTCAAACAAAGTAACGTTGTGATATAATACTCGCTCTCTGGAGAAAAAAAAAAGGCTTTTTTTAACAAAACATTTTATCTGCGTTTAATAAAACATGAATAAATATGTTCTATGTTTATAATATTCTTATTTTCTTATTTTACTATCACTAATTTTGTTGTTTTAAATCGTGATTTATATGAATAATTTAATGTGCTTGCTTGTTTAACCTCCTCAGTTAGATATAGGAGGTTTATTATAATAATGTTCACTGTAAGGGGAGCTGTTTAGAAGTTCGATGTCGTGTTTCAAAATAGAAAATAAACATCAAAAACATTTATTTTCGTATTGTATATTTTTTGTTATTTACACAACTGTTAATTAGCTTAATTCTACTTATTTTCAGCAAAAAGTAAATAAAACCCGTTTTCTTTTCTCCTGAACATTTTTCGTGAAAATACACGATTTTATTGGGATAAATACTGAAAAATCAAATACAGATATTTTGTTTGTTTGTTTGGGAATTTCGCACAAAGTTACTCGAGGGCTATCTGTGCTAGCCGTCCCTAATTTAGCAATGTAAGACTAGAGGGAAGGCAGCTAGTCATCACCACCGACCGCCAACTCTTGGGCTACTCTTTACCAACGAATAGTGGGATTGACCGTCACATTATACACCCCCACGGCTGGGAGGGCGAGCATGTTTAGCGCGACGCGGGAAATACAGATATAAAAATCGAAAAGACTATGTTTTGACAGCTACTAATTGGTTTTGACAGTCAAACAGGTCTCAGAATAAATCTATTAATTAATATCAGACATTCATATATAATTCACAAATTATTCGTTACAAAAAATTGTTCAAACAATTTGAAATGAAAATAAATTAAATCACTTATAGACATTTTTTTTGACAGAAATAGTGAAGAATTTCAAGCCATAATTTGGAAGTTCTATTGAGATTATCTACTGATTATTTGGTCAACCAATACATAATTGCGGCTTTCAAATGTCCCCTATTTTCTCAGCTTACAAAGATAAATTTATCCATTAACCTACTCTAAAAGGTATCACCAATGCTGGGCTTGTAAAAGAAAAACAGTGCCATAAACGGGGCCGTAGACCGCTACCTCCTATTTTGACCACAAAACGCCACTTGTGTTTGATGTTGGCTTCATACATTTTGCTATTTACCTTTTTGACCAGTTGACTTCCTCTTCCCTCATACCCGGCATCAAGACGGTAAAATGAAAACGATTGTTATACTTAAATCGTTGATTTGATTGCTTAGCCGTTTAAGCAATCTCTTATTGAGGGAGAGGCTGTGAATTCCTTTACGAAACTTCATCGAAATTAGTTTGTTCAGTTCACAACTTGTGATACGAAACAGACAGACGTGCAATTCTTCTATATATATATATATTAGTTTGTTATAACCAAAACCAAACCGAAAAAAACCAAAAAACGCTGCATTAATTGGAAGGATCCCAGGGGACAGGCTATAATTTGGGATATAAACTGTACCTTAGGGTTTGGACGGGACTGAAAAGGTAGGACATACACTGTTGTGGGCATACACCGTCTACCAGTTTTAATCTCCATTCGCCAGCCTCACTTTGTTTTAATTTACTTAACTCTTCAGTATTAATATTTTCTTTATATATATATATATAACAAACTATATATATGTGTGTGTGTGTGTGTGTGTGTATGATATTATACAGTGCAGATGTCTTCGTCACCTAAGTTTATAAATTGTACATAAAAACATTAACAACTAAAATCGTTCCAGTACCCATGAGTAGCAATTATTAATATATTTACAGGGTTAATTAATCATTCTTGTCAATAAGTAATTCACGTATACACAATGACAATCAGCTTGAGTCACGGCTATGTTACCTTTCTATTAATCTCAAACTGTAACTCACTTTCATTTGTAAAAAAACATCTTTATATATTTTGTTCTTTTAAAAAGAGACATTATAAAGTTTAATTTTATATCATGATCAACTCCGGATTAAGGCATGGGCTTATCTGACTGAAGCCCAGAGTCTCACACTAATTAAGAGGCCTCAAGCTATGACTATAAATGTATTGCACTTAGAGGTTCTGTCTCGAGAGGACATGGGCCTGGCATGGCCAAGTGCGTAAGGCGTGCGACTCGTCCGAGGGTCGCGGGTTCGCGCCCGCGTCGCGCTAAACATGCTCGCCCTCCCAGCCGTGGGAGCGTATAATGTTACGGTCAATTCCACTATTCGTTGGTAAAAGAGTAGCCCAAGAGTTGGCGGTGGGTGATGATGACTAACTGCCTTCCCTCTAGTCTTACACTGCTAAATTAGGGACGGCTAGCACAGATAGCTCTCGAGTAGCTTTGTGCGAAATTCCAAAAAAACAAACAAACTCAAGAGGACATCTATAAGTTAAAAAGCTTAGGGCCAATAAAACCCTTAATACGGCTTTGGTTGTGATCTTTTTTTAATGAAGAATCAAAAGTACAATAATATTACTGAAATTGTT
Source organism: Tachypleus tridentatus (assembly GCF_004210375.1). Lineage (NCBI taxonomy): Eukaryota > Metazoa > Arthropoda > Merostomata > Xiphosura > Limulidae > Tachypleus > Tachypleus tridentatus. The sequence goes on along the minus strand of NC_134830.1, from coordinate 27,971,915 downwards.
AAAATATTAAATTCACATTTAACAGCCACAAGAAAGTGAAATAAGTATATAGAAAGTCTAAAACACATACGTCGCTCACAGTGAGGACCACAGGACCCACAGCGACATCTACACACATAAGCCATTGCAGACGAGAAGCGTGGAATGGGCATGTTATGACATTCACCTCCATGCAAACAGCTATCATTTCTGCATTTGATCTAAAAATGAATTATAATTTATAAACAATCGTAAAGTAATTCTTTAAAAAAAATAAACTTTTCACATATTAACTTATCACTTAAAACTTAAAAATGTTTAACGATGTCGTTCCAAAATTAAAATATGTTATCTACAATTTTGGAATCGAAAATGTAACTTAACAAAATTAGGTCAGAGATTTACTTTAATGAATAGCTTGCATTTTAAGAATTTCCAGTAACTTTTAATGAGAGTTTCTTTTATACTTGTAATTTATTATTTTTACAATATGCACATTTTCAAAATGTATTAAACTCTTTACAAGTAGTGAAAGCTAGTGTCAACGCGTCACTAACAACAGTTATCTTTACTTTAAAATCACCTCCCGCTAGTACAGCGGTAAGTCTATGGACTTACAACGTTAAAATCATGGGTTCGATTTCCATCAGTGGCTCAGTAAATAACCCAATGTAGCTTTGTTATAAGAAAAACATAAACATGGTTTCAAAATTATTTGGAAACGAAAGTTGATTTACCCAGAGTCAAATCGTGTGGTGTCATAACACATTGTTCGTTTGGAATTAAGCACAAAACTACACAATCGGTTACATGAGCTCTGTCTGCCACAGGTATCGAAACCGAGTTTCTCGTGGTGTGAATCAGCAAACATACCGCTTTACCAATGGGGGTGAGGTGGGTGCTTTCTTAATGTAAATCATGAGTATGCTAATCTAGCATATTATACCTGCCTGATAAACAAGCTTCGTATATTGTTAAATAAAAAATACCTAATCTGTCCCTTCAGGTATCAGGTGTACCAAGAAGAAGGTAGGTAAATTCCGTAGGTGATTCTCATACTGATAAAACGTGCATCTAGCAAAACTTAGTGCATAACTGAAAGGTTACGAACTTTCCTTCCGTGAATAATAATAATTTAAAAAAACATTTTCATAATGTTGTTCTTTTGTTGGAGTGTTTTTTAATTATGTAGTGAAAGTAGTTCAGTGTGCAATTGACGTGACGAAAGCTACTTTATTTCGTCCGTTAATATTGTTTAAACATTAATACACAATCGTAACTTGTTGTAGGCCTAAGTTACAAATAATATTTAAACGTTTTTCACACAGCGTAACTTATTGTAGGCCTAAGTTACAAATAATGTTTAAACGTTTTTTACACAGTCGTAACTTATTGTAGGCTTAAGTTACAAGTAACGTTTAATCTTCTCTAATAATACTGAGGTTAGTGTAAAATTGAGCTTCGCGAAAACACGTTGACTATTTCATTTTGCAAGTGTATTCACGGCACCAAAGGGGAAAATGTGGTTTTACGGGTAATGGTACGAGAGTTATAAACCCCCAGAAATACCACCTGGACAAGCTAACTACACAGTTATGCCCAGTCCAAGCAAACAAAATTCACTGTAAGTTTTACAGTTTGTTGTAATGTAGATGTAACGATTGAAAATATGGTATATATATTCTTTATTTTTAAAGAACACGAAGTTAAAGGCTTCCTGCATTTTGTTCAGAAGGGTTATTTGCTTATTCGCCTACTTTTAACAGGATTATATTTTTGATATATTTTTTGCTCGTGTAGATCATGTAATCTGTGTGTTTTTCTTATAGTAAAGCCACATCGGGCTATCTGCTGAGTCCACTGAGGGGAATCGAACCCCTGATTTTAACGTTGTAAATCCGTAGACTTATCGCTGTACTAGCGGGGAGCAGATCGCGTAATAAAATTAAACGCAATCTATGGATCTTAATCTTGACAGTTAATTTTTACACAATTAATTTTGCACTTATAATGAGGTTGACGTTAAAATATTTTATTATGAGTGTTTGTATTTTCTTATAACAAAGCCACATCAGTCTATGTGCTGAATCCACCGAGGGGAATCGAGTTCCTGAATTTAACGTTGTAAATCCGTAGACTGACCGCTGTACTAGCAGGGGACATTTTACTATGAAAGATTATATATTCGACAAATATCTAAGATAACTATTATATAACATGTACTATAAATACAGGTTAATCTAATGTTTGTATTTTATAAACAAATTTAGGACGAATATTCTGTGTGTCTTCCATCTCGTCAGCAGTTCTAAACATAGGGATGGCAGCAGATAGTCTTAAAAGCTTTGCTTTACACACAAACACACAGTGCTGTTTAAATATTTTCTGAAACTTTCTTTTACACTACATGTTAAATAATGGTTGACATGTTAAAATAGCTGAACGACATATACACTATATGGCCAAAAGTATGTGGACACCCCTTCTAATTATCGGTTCGGCTACTTCAGTCACACCCATTGCTAACAGGTACATAAAATCAAGCACACAGCCATGCAATCTCCATAGACAAACATTGGCAGTAGAATGGGTCGTACTGAAGAGCTCAGTGACTTTCAACATGGCACTCTCATGGGATGACACCTTTCCTACAAGTCAGTTGGTCAAAGTTCTGTCCTGCTAGAGCCTCTCTGGTCAATAAGTGCTGTTATTGTAAAGTAAAAACGTCTAGGAGCAGCAACAGCTCAGTCACGAAGCGGTAGGCCCCACAAGTTCACAGAACGGGACCGCCAAGTGACGAAGTGCGTAAAAATCGTCTGCTCACAGTTGCAACACTCACTACCGAGTTCCAAACTACCTCTGGAAACAACGTAATCATAAGAACTATTCATCGGAAGTTTTAGGAATGGGTTTCCATGGTCAAGCAGGCGCACACATGCCTACGATCACCGTACGCAATACGAAACGTCGGTTGGAGTGTTGTGAAGCACACATTGGACTCTGGAGCATTGGAAACGTGTTCTCTGGAGTGATGAATCAAGCTTCACTATCTGGCAGTCTGACGGACGAATATGGGTTTGGCGGATGCCAGGTGAATGCTACCTGTCTGAATGTATAGTGCCAATTGTAAAGGTTTGTAGAGGAGGAATAATGGTCTGGGGCTGTTTCTCATGGTTTGGGCTAGGCTCTTTAGTTCCAGTAAAGGAAAATCTTATTGGTACAGGATACAGTGACACTCTATGGAATTATGTGCTTCCAACTTTATGGCAATAGTTTGGAGAAGGCCCTGTGGAAGGATGCTCCCTTCCACAAAGCGAGGTCCATAAAGACATGGTTTGCCGAGGCTGGTGTGGAAAACTTGACTGGCCTGCACAGATCCCTGACCTCAACCCCATTGAACACCTCTGGGATGAATTGAAACGCCAACTGCAAGCGAGGCTTTCTCGCTCGACATCACTATCCGACTTCACTAATGCTCTTGTGACTGAATAGGAGAGAATCCCCGCAGCCATGTTCCAAAATCTAGTGAAAAACCTTCCCAGAAGAGTGGAGGATTTTATAACACCATTTTATAATGCCCATGGTTTTGATATGAGATGTTTAACAAGCACATATGGGTGTGATGGTCAGGTGCCCACATACTTTTGGCCATGTGATGTATTAAATCAATATTTTAATTTCTTTTCAGTGTACTTTCACAGTAGATATCCAACAATATAGCTTACAGGCTTGAGAAACATGTACTCGATGTTCTCCATATCTTTTACACCAGGAAGATCTGTAAGAATGTCACAACCAGGTGGCGTTTCTTTGCATCTCCACCCGAAGCAGCTATCTCCCATTCTGAGACACTGGCGCATACAACCCATGGCAGGTGAAGTTAGAGACAATAAGAATGTTCTAGACAACGTTTCGTTAATTGTATTTAAATGATAAAAATAACTTCTCATAAAATTTAGGGGAGGTGAACTGAATACGACAAAATCAGAAAACAAATTAATAGAAAAACTCCATACGTATATAACCGCATACTTCATGTTTTGATACGAAACTAATCCCAACAAAACTTGATTAATATTCAGTATAACTCAAGAACAGATAAACATTTATTCTTGGCTACCTTAATAATGTAAATAAAGGTCGGGAACTGTGTGCTTGACGCAGTAACTGCGAACCTATATATATATGACAACAACCTCGACGTTTCGTAACGTTTAGTCATAGGATTACGTTTTCATAATTAATTTCATATGAATTTCCAGGTAGAATCAAAAGCGGATGTCATTTTAGTAACTAGGTCTATTTAAGTACTTCTTTTATACAGAACGAAAATAACCCTGGCTCACTAGGAATGTTTTACTTCGTATTGTTACTCTGCGCCATAAAACGTGAAACCTACCCACGCGCCCTCTTCGTGCTGTTTTTACTCACTCTTTCAAAGCTCTACCCATAAAGCCAAACTAATCGTAACTGTGTAGGATGGTGACTTTTTTTTTTTTATTACTACTTTTCGCAGAAGAATCACGGACCTGAAGTCGGTGTAACAGTTATTCAAGTTATTAATTGTCGGAAATTGCTTTGGAGAGCACCCAGACGTGACGAGTTTGTATTATAAGTTCGTTATATCAACATTGCTCAGGATACCTCGCAACACGGACCAATAACGTAAATCTTCGAAAAGATATATTCGTTCATCACGTAATACCAGCTCAAGTCACGCAAAAACTAATGGTAAAATTGAAGAACAAGTAAAATGAACGTTGTAAAAGAAATGTAGCGTTTTTAGAGACTACAAAATGTAGATCTATGAATCCACGACTTTTACGTGAAATCTTTATTAGATTGTAAGGTTTCTTTGAATTTCGTGCAAAGCTACACGAGGGCTATCTGCGCTAGCCGTCCCTAATTTAGCAGTGTAAGACGAGAGGGAAGGAAGCTAGTCATCACCACCCACCACCAACTATTGAACTACTCTTTTACCAACGAATAGTGGGATTGACTTCTCACTATTATGCCCCCATGGCTTAAAGGGCAAGCATGTTCGGTGTGACGAGGATTCGAACTCGCGACCCTCAGATTACGAGTCGAACGCCGTGACCTACCTGGCCATGCTGGGCCTCATTAGATTGTTTGTTTGTTTGTTTTGGAATTTCGCACAAAGCTACTCGAGGGCTATCTGTGCTAGCCGTCCCTAATTTAGCAGTGTAAGACTAGAGGGAAGGCAGCTAGTCATCACCACCCACCGCCAACTCTTGGGCTACTCTTTTACCAACGAATAGTGGGATTGACCGTCACATTATACACCCCCCACGGCTGGGAGGGCGAGCATGTTTAGCGCGACGCGGGCGCGAACCCGCGACCCTCGGATTACGAGTCGCACGCCTTACGCGCTAGGCCCCTCATTAGATTATAAAGAGTGACAACTTAAGATATCATTCTTTTCAAATATCACGATATTTGGTTTTCTTTTTCTGAAATAAGCTTCGTATATATTGTTCTAACCTTCGCTCATGTGCACCGTACAGACTTATTCATATTTCACTTTCCATAATAAATGTTTTTTAACATATCAAACTGTACTGTTGTAAACTATATTTTTTAAGTTGCAATTTATTTGTTTGTTAAAGAGAACAGTAGGTTGTGTATGATAACGCAAAGATGAATAAAATTAACGAAATAGGCCTAGAATTCCTAGAAAGTTCATCATGAACCCAACCAGTTCTCTGTATTTGTGTGTGGGGTGAGGATGCAAATATATAGGAAAGCAAGAAAAGCCAAAACAAAATCAGGCAGTTTAACTTACGAGTCGAAACAGTAGGTTTAATTTTTTGACGAAATAAACGGATATATATTGCTTTATGTAACAAAAATCCTGAAAAGCTTAGATAGTGATTGGTAATCTTAGATAAATCAGTGGACATGCTTGCACCTCTACCTATTTTGTTTCTCACAATCTAAATGGAAAACAAGTGACCTACAAAATATATATCTAGATCAAGAGCTTCAGTTTGATAAATTATATACATTATTAACAAATGCTTTATCTAGTGTATTCGAAAGTTATTATTTTTCATATGCCTGTTCACAAAAAAATAATACTATTAATACCATTCAATGATATAAACTGTAAAGTATTTTTACACACACATTGTTATGTTCCCCGCTGGTACAGTATTGAGCCTACGGATTTACAACGCCAATATCAGGGGTTAAATTCCCCTCCGTGGAATCAGCAGATAGCCCGATGTGGCTTTGCTATATGAAAGCACACACACAATAATCTAAAATTTAAAATGTTTTAAGGTTTGGTTTATTTTGAATTTCTCGCCAAGCTACACAAGGGCTATCTGCGCATGTCATCCCTAATTTAGCAGTGTAACACTAGAGGGAAGGCAGCTAGTCATCACCACCAACTATTGGGCTACTCTTTTACCCATGAATTGTGGGATTGACCGTCACATTATAACGCACCCACGGCTGAAAGGGGGAGCATGTTTGACGCGACGGAAATTCGAACCCGCGACCCTCAGATTACGAGTCGAACGCCTTAACCACGTGGCCATGCCGGGCCGCTATAGTAAAGCAATTATTACTTTCTTTAGGATGAAGAAATATACTCTTCAAAAAAAGAAACGCAAAAGGCAAAATATGAGACAAATTGTTAACAAGTTTATTCCGGGTAGTTTTGTATGACATGTGTGAAACTTTGCACATTCACTGCTGAACATCCAAAGTCTGCAAAGGCGAAGTCCACTCAACGTCAATAACGAGTATGCCCACCGTGAGCATCAATAACTGCTTGGCATCTCCTGCCCATGGAAGCAACGAGATGACGAATCACATCCTGTGGAATGGCTGTCCACTCAGCCTGCAAAGCTGCTGCAAGCTGAGGTAGAGTCTGCGGTTGAGGTTGTCGCCGTCACAGACGTCGGTCCAACTCGTCCCAAAGATGTTCAATGGGGTTTAAATCTGGTGATCTGGAGGGCCAGGGAAGAACGTTGACGTTGTGGTGTCTCAAGAAGACAGTGGTGAGTCGGGCTGTGTGAGGACGGGCGTTGTCATGTTGAAAAACGCCGTTGATGTTCACCATGATGGGTTGCACATGGAGCCTAAGAATCTCGTCAACGTAAGATTCCCTCGAATGTGCAAAAGGTCTGTTCTGGCATTGTAGGTGATGGCAGCTCACATCATGACGCTGCCACCACCAAATCTGTCAACATCCTGCACACAGTTTGCTGCAAAATGTTCACCTCGGCGACGGTAAACACGGGTCTTTCCATCCTGCCTACGAAGCATAAAACGTGATACATCGCTGAACCAAACATGCCTCCATCGTCGATGAGGCCATACCCGATGTGCCCGAGTCCACTGCAGCCGTGCTTGACGATGTTGCTGGGTGAGGATGACGCCTCTGACTGGACGTCGAGGTCGGATTCCTGCATCTCGTAGACTGTTGCGTACGGTCTGATCGGAAATCCTATGCAGCCCTGGTATGGTTGAGGCAGTAGACGTCGCAGTGGTGGTCCTATTCCGAAGGTGACGTAACCGGATGTACCGATCTTGTGCGGGCGTGGTCACACGAGGTCTGCCAGATCGTGGACGGTCACGAGTTGATCCATGTTGTTGGTGACGATTCCATAGCCTTGTGATGGTGCTTGGGTGGACATTCACAGCTCTGGCAACATCTGATCAAGATTCGCCTACTTCCAAGTGACCAATGGCGTTGTTGCGTTGTGCTTCAGTCAGTCTTGGCGCAACTGTATTGCGTGTCGGTGGCTTAACACTGAGCTATGGAAACCGAGAACCCGTCACCTTTATAGGGATTTTGGACATGTTACACTTGCAAATCATGCAGATTTCTCAAACAAATTTATTGGACACGAATGCGTTTTGGCGAAAAATCCGATGTTTTCCTCCGTTTTCAAAGTGCACAACTTTTATCGTCATTTTGGTCTGGCAATCAGTGCCTTAACACGTGTAACATCACATACTCTGAGATTGTAACGTTATTACATATATTTCTCTTTAAAATAACAAAAATATCTCTTTTGCGTTTCTTGTTTTGAAGAGTATAGTTTAAAAAATAAATGCATAAGTTAACATATTTAAAATGATAGTAAACCTTATTTAATTGATAAAAAATAATCCAGTAAATTAATTACAAATTGAGTTAAGTTGAGTACTAGTGAAAAGACCAGAAACAGTGCTACTAGGCCCTAACCTCTAATGTGAAGACTGTCTATTACTTACAGCATTCCAGCTGTTTAAGGGTTAAACACCAGGCTAAGTAATTACACTATACCGGTTTTGCACGACTTAACACAGAGTAAACAGATATGCATCTTTGAATATAATGACGTTGCATAATTTGCCGAAACACGAAGGTGTGAAAAAAATTAGAATACACATTATGCAGTTTACTCCTATGACAAATAACATTATTCGATAATTGTTGAAACACACCATCCTGTATAACACTATTGAGAAAAAACAAATCCTTACCGGACCACCTCACATGTCACCAAAAATGAATTAATTAAAAAGAAACAACTCTCAGTTCTGTCGACAGATTAAACACGTAGTGTTTCACAACTCAATGTACACATACGGCTTAACCTTTCTTTACAGAAACTGCTGTGGATAATTAAATTAGTTGTTATAATCAACTAATGTATTACTGTAATTAGTTATCCATAAATGAATAGGTTTATCTTTTCCATTCGCATTGGTAATGGCTTGACGATTGCTAGGATTAAGTATCCAATGGCTCACATCTACCTGCAACTTTGTGGTGGAAAATATTTTGGTTTGTTAGCAAAAGAATTATCATAGAGATCGGATCGACACCCACTTCAAGGCTCAAAAGATGCAGTCCACTAAAGATCTTTCAACAACGAGACTAAAACATAGTCCACTAAAATACTCAAGGCATTTTGTCCAATGAAGATATTTGAGTACAAAAACCAACGTGTCCACCATAAGACTCCAGAAATAAGCAGTTCATTGAAACTACTTCAGAGTAAAGGTTGAAACGTTGTTCATTACGAGACTTCAGGAAGAAATCTGTTAAAGTATTTTATTACAAAAAGCGACAAGTGAAACAATCCAGGAAGATGCAACCAACTCATGATTATTGAGCACAATTACTGAAACTTCATTCACCAGTAAATACCAGGAAGATGCAGCCAGCATAAAAAATCGAAACACTGTCCAACACAAGATTCCAGAAAGATGCACTCCGCTGAAGATACTTCAACGTAAACAGCGGCACGTCACTCGTCACAGTACTATAGAAGGACGCTATCAGTTGAAGTTCCTTCAGCATATATAAGCGAGACTTCGGCTCTCCATAAGATTCTTGGCTGTCACAGTTCATTGAAGATTCAAAGTTAGTATTGCCTATTCTGCCAAAAGTACTCTTCAACTCTGGCAATAACTATTTTTGAAGATAAAACCTAATTCTAAGCGCATATATATCTTCGATAACTGATTAGTAAAACTCTATATATATCATCAAGCTAGGAGTTCATCACGTTTATTTTGAGTACACATATGTGTGTTATGAAATTGATACGAGCCTCATTAGCAGTGATGTACATATTTCATTACTGTAGCAAAAGATTATGTAAATTTATGGTCACCTGAGATGCAATCTCATGACTAACGCTGAGAATAAATACCTTAAGCTTCATAAGCTAAGTCACGAGATAGTTAGTGAATTATTGTTGTTTGTCACATGATAGTGTTGTTAATATAGAAAGGTAATTTTGTAATAACATGTGTATTGTTTTTTGTTGTTTTCTTTTGGAATTAGTTATTCTATTCTTCTGCTCTTTTTTTTGATTCGTTTGTTTGTTTTGAATTTCGCGCAAAGCTAATCGAGGCAGCTAATCATCACCACTCACTACCAACTCTTGGGCTACTCCTTTACCAACAAATAGTGGGATTAACTGTCACATTATAACGTCCTCACGGCTGAAGGGAGGCATGTTTGGTGCGACCAGGATTCGAACCCGCGACCCTCAGATTACGAGTCTAACGCCTTTCTTGATTTCATTATTCGAATCAACACTGATATTTATGTTTTATTGTTATTAGCATCAAATCTTGTTCAGGCAGACTTGTTTCATAACTGTGTTTTTGGAAAGCACTAAATTGTATTGTTACAGCTTAATAAATTGTTTAATTGTTGCTGAACCCTGGCTGTAGCAGTGTGTTATTTTAGATCGTTACAGCTAAGGATCGTTAAAAATATTACTGACTTTTAAAACAGTTATGAAAACTTTTTTAAATATTTACACAGACCCTCCAGTGGCACAGCCGTGTGTCCGCGGCTTTTGATACCCGTGGTGGGCAGAACACAGACAGCCCATTGTGTAACTTTGTGCTACATTAAAATTCAACAATATGAATAAATAGGAACAGTATAATCTTATATTGAGAAGCACGTACCTTTATTGTGTTTGTCTCAATATATCAATGTATATTTCTTTATATAATTTATAGGATGAATATTGCTAGTATTACTAATTAGTACACGCATCACGTTAAGTCTAAACATGGAAATGCTCTCTCTTTTTCATTAAACGTACATGACTCTGATGTCAAATAAGTCGGAAGTAAATGTCCAACACACTGCTGTGATTTTTACATTTTGTAGTAATAAGAATAGTATTTATCACTAAACATATGTAATATATGCTTCGAAAAGAAATAACAGTAGGTACTCTTCTATATGAGGTGATGCTACTTTTTTACTTTAAAAAATTCATGCAAATAGTAACTGTTTTAAAAGCGTACATAGTAAATAACGATTGTTTAATAGTCGGAGCGATAAATTGATTGTGTAATTTATTTCTCTGAATTGAAACTTCAACATATTAAATAAATGTCTCGCTTTGAGATCGCAGCTGAATGAAATTAGTTCAAAGGCAAATTTATTTTGGTAAAATGTTTTATAAATAAAACACTAGATGGCAGCGCATGCGGAAATATAATAATTTACATGTTGTTTTTTTGTTGTTTTTGGAATTTCGCACAAAGCTACTCGAGGGCTATCTGTGCTAGCCGTCCCTAATTTAGCAGTGTAAGACTAGAGGGAAGGCAGCTAGTCATCACCACCCAACGCCAACTCTTGGGCTACTCTTTTACCAACGAATAGTGGGATTGACCGTCACATTATACACCCCCACGGCTGGGAGGGCGAGCATGTTTAGCGCGACGCGGGCGCGAACCCGCGAGCCTCGGATTACGAGTCGCACGCCTTAAATAATTTACATTACTGGGCGACAGTTTTTTATCATATAATATATGTTTCTTTAAAGACAGATCATTATGATATCTATAAGTCTCACTAATCTTCTAATTCTAAGGCGCAAGGATTAATGAGCTACTTTCAAAGAAAGAATCTCACAACAAATCTAAATATTCAGTAGTTAATTAGAAGAACGGTAGTTTCCAATGTTCCGTCCAGCAATAGTTAATGTATTTCTCGTTTATGAATGTTATAATTAATAATTAATTAAAGTTTACAAAACGTCATTTTAATTATTCTGTAAGTGGTTTGTTCTTCTAACGAAAAAACTTCCAAGTTAGAAATACTTTCGGCTTGAAAAATTTACCCAGTTCAGCCATCTTGTTTCCTTCACTGCTAACCACAGATGTCATATGAGAAGGATAATGTAACTTTCAACAGACCCCTCAGAAGCCAAAAACTAATTCTATTTACACTACTGTTAGTTATTAAAAGTAAATTAAATCCGAAAATTCCCAAAAAATGGTGGTTTTGGAGGTACTTTTTAAAACAACTTCCAGACGAGTTTTTATTTGTTAGTTGATAAATTTTAAGAGAAATACGGCATCCTGAAATCTGCATACTAGCTAGTACTAAGTCTGTCCGCTTGGAGTAAATTCAGTATATATCAATAAAGGAACGTTCTCAGTGTCATTAATTAAGCAACTATCAACATTGTATTCTTCTGCTATCTTCGTTTTATATTTAATTGTCAACTGAGATACGAACGATTTCACCTATGATTCGATAGGGAAAGTTGAAACATCACATAGTCAGCAGTTGGATGAGCAGCGACAGGCATAATATTGTAGTCGACTTGCTGCACAATATTTACCAACGTGATTCTAAATGGTTCCTGAATATACCCCTGTGTCATTTGGTGACTTCCATGCTTTTTTGCTTAGCTGTTAAGCTCATAATACGCTGACGGATTTTAGTCTCTTTTACCACTCAAAATCACTTCTTGCCCGGCATGGCCAGGTGGTTAAGGTGCTCGGTTCATCTGAGGATTGCGAGTTTGAATCCCCGTCACACTAAACATCCTCGCCTTTTCAGCTGTGTGTGCTTTATAATGTGATTGCCAATCCCTCTATTCATTGAAAAAAGAATTAATAATGTTGATGTATCAAATGTTTCATATTTAAAAGCTAGAATTATAGAATTAAGGAACACAAATATAGAAGCTGTCTTCAGCTAAGACAATTTCACTTTTCAAATAGGGAGGTCGACCTATGGAATGGGTGCCATCGGATGTTGTAGAGGGAATAATTTTGAGTGAGTTCAGAATAACTTTTGTTAGATATATAAATCAAAAGTACTTGCTTTAGTTTTTTTATTTACTAGTTTACGTTTGGCTTAGAGAATGGGAAAGCAGAGATAGACCAATAGGTCTCTTGTTTTCCCTAAACATAATATGTTATGTCCAGAAAGCAGAGACATCATCACTAACTCTTCTAGTGTAAGACTAGAGGGAAGGCAGCTAGTCATCACCACCCACCGCCAACTCTTGGACTACTCTTTATAACGCCCCCATGTCTGAAAGGGTGAACACGTTTGGTGCGACGTGGATTCGAACCAGCGACCTTCAGATTAGGAGTCGAGTGCCTTAATTAACCACCTGGCTATGCTGAGCCAGGAAAAAAAAGATGTTATGTGTATTTTCTAACATTTCCTTATTTTGCTTCATTACTGTAATTATTTTGCTTCATTACTGTAGTTATTTTGCTTCATTACTGTAATTATTTTGCTTCATTACTGTAGTTATTTTGCTTCATTACTGTAGTTGTTTTGCTTCATTACTGTAGTTGTTTTGCTTCATTACTGCAGTTATTTTGCTTCATTACTGTAATTATTTTGCTTCATTACTATAGTTATTTTGCTTCATTACTGTAGTTATTTTGCTTCATTACTGTAATTATTTTGCTTCATTACTGTAGTTATTTTGCTTCATTACTGTAATTATTTTGCTTCATTACTGTAGTTATTTTGCTTCATTACTGTAATTATTTTGCTTCATTACTGTAGTTATTTTGCTTCATTACTGTAGTTATTTTGCTTCATTACTGTAATTATTTTGCTTCATTACTGTAATTATTTTGCTTCATTACTGTAGTTATTTTGCTTCATTACTGTAGTTATTTTGCTTCATTACTGTAATTATTTTGCTTCATTACTGTAATTATTTTGCTTCATTACTGTAGTTATTTTGCTTCATTACTGTAATTATTTTGCTTCATTACTGTAGTTATTTTGCTTCATTACTGTAATTATTTTGCTTCATTACTGTAGTTATTTTGCTTCATTACTGTAGTTATTTTGCTTCATTACTGTAGTTATTTTGCTTCATTACTGTAGTTATTTTGTTTCATTACTGTAATTATTTTGTTTCATTACTGTAGTTATTTTGCTTCATTACTGTAATTATTTTGCTTCATTACTGTAATTATTTTGCTTCATTACTGTAATTATTTTGCTTCATTACTGTAGTTATTTTGCTTCATTACTGTAATTATTTTGCTTCATTACTGTAGTTATTTTGCTTCATTACTATAGTTATTTTGCTTCATTACTGTAGTTATTTTGCTTCATTACTGTAATTATTTTGCTTCATTACTGTAGTTATTTTGCTTCATTACTGTAGTTATTTTGCTTCATTACTGTAGTTATTTTGCTTCATTACTGTAATTATTTTGCTTCATTACTGTAATTATTTTGCTTCATTACTGTAGTTATTTTGCTTCATTACTGTAGTTATTTTGCTTCATTACTGTAATTATTTTGCTTCATTACTGTAGTTATTTTGCTTCATTACTGTAATTATTTTGCTTCATTACTGTAGTTATTTTGCTTCATTACTGTAATTATTTTGCTTCATTACTGTAGTTGTTTTGCTTCATTACTGCAGTTATTTTGCTTCATTACTGTAATTATTTTGCTTCATTACTATAGTTATTTTGCTTCATTACTGTAGTTATTTTGCTTCATTACTGTAATTATTTTGCTTCATTACTGTAGTTATTTTGCTTCATTACTGTAATTATTTTGCTTCATTACTGTAGTTACTTTGCTTCATTACTGTAGTTGTTTTGCTTCATTACTGTAGTTGTTTTGCTTCATTACTGCAGTTATTTTGCTTCATTACTGTAATTATTTTGTTTCATTACTATAGTTATTTTGCTTTCATTACTGTAGTTATTTTGCTTCATTACTGTAATTATTTTGTTTCATTACTGTAGTTATTTTGTTTCATTACTGTAATTATTTTGTTTCATTACTGTAGTTATTTTGCTTCATTACTGTAATTATTTTGCTTCATTACTGTAGTTATTTTGCTTTCATTACTGTAGTTATTTTGTTTCATTACTGTAATTATTTTGCTTCATTACTGTAATTATTTTGTTTCATTACTGTAGTTATTTTGTTTCATTACTGTAGTTATTTTTTGCTTCATTACTGTAATTATTTTGCTTCATTACTGTAATTATTTTGTTTCATTACTGTAGTTATTTTGTTTCATTACTGTAATTATTTTGCTTCATTACTGTAGTTATTTTTGCTTCATTACTGTAATTATTTTGTTTCATTACTGTAGTTATTTTGTTTCATTACTGTAGTTATTTTGCTTCATTACTGTAGTTATTTTGTTTCATTACTGTAGTTATTTTTTGCTTCATTACTGTAATTATTTTGCTTCATTACTGTAGTTATTTTGCTTCATTACTGTAATTATTTTGTTTCATTACTGTAATTATTTTGTTTCATTACTGTAATTATTTTGCTTCATTACTGTAGTTATTTTGCTTCATTACTGTAATTATTTTGCTTCATTACTGTAATTATTTTGCTTCATTACTGTAGTTACTTTGCTTCATTACTGTAATTATTTTGCTTCATTACTGTAGTTATTTTGCTTCATTACTGTAATTATTTTGCTTCATTACTGTAATTATTTTGCTTCATTACTGTAGTTATTTTGCTTCATTACTGTAATTATTTTGCTTTCATTACTGTAGTTATTTTTGTTTCATTACTGTAGTTATTTTGCTTCATTACTGTAATTATTTTGCTTCATTACTGTAGTTATTTTGCTTCATTACTGTAATTATTTTGTTTCATTACTGTAATTACTTCTGCTTCATTACTGTAGTTATTTTGTTTCATTACTGTAGTTATTTTTGCTTCTTCATTAGTGTAGTTATTTTGCTTCATTACTGTAATTATTTTGCTTCATTACTGTAGTTATTTTGCTTCATTACTGTAATTATTTTGCTTCATTACTGTAGTTATTTTGCTTCATTACTGTAATTATTTTGCTTCATTACTGTAGTTATTTTGCTTCATTACTGTAGTTATTTTGCTTCATTACTGTAATTATTTTGCTTCATTACTGTAGTTACTTTGCTTCATTACTGTAATTATTTTGCTTCATTACTGTAGTTATTTTGCTTCATTACTGTAATTATTTTGCTTCATTACTGTAGTTACTTTGCTTCATTACTGTAGTTATTTTGCTTCATTACTGTAATTATTTTGCTTCATTACTGTAGTTACTTTGCTTCATTACTGTAGTTATTTTGCTTCATTACTGTAATTATTTTGCTTCATTACTGTAGTTACTTTGCTTCATTACTGTAGTTATTTTGCTTCATTACTGTAATTATTTTGCATCATTACTGTAGTTATTTTGCTTCATTACTGTAATTATTTTGCTTCATTACTGTAGTTACTTTGCTTCATTACTGTAGTTATTTTGTTTCATTACTGTAATTATTTTGTTTCATTACTGTAGTTATTTTGTTTCATTACTGTAATTATTTTGTTTCATTACTGTAGTTATTTTGCTTCATTACTGTAGTTATTTTGCTTCATTACTGTAATTATTTTGCTTCTTTAATGTAATTATTTTGCTTCATTACTGTAGTTGTTTTGCTTCATTACTGTAATTATTTTGCTTCATTACTGTAATTATTTTGCTTCATTACTGTAATTATTTTGCTTCATTACTATAGTTATTTTGCTTCATTACTGTAGTTACTTTGCTTCATTACTGTAGTTATTTTGCTTCATTACTGTAATTATTTTGCTTCTTTAATGTAATTATTTTGCTTCATTACTGTAGTTGTTTTGCTTCATTACTGTAATTATTTTGCTTCATTACTGTAATTACTTTGCTTCATTACTGTAATTATTTTGCTTCATTACTATAGTTATTTTGCTTCATTACTGTAGTTACTTTGCTTCATTACTGTAGTTATTTTGCTTCATTACTGTAATTATTTTGCTTCTTTAATGTAATTATTTTGCTTCATTACTGTAGTTGTTTTGCTTCATTACTGTAATTATTTTGCTTCATTACTGTAATTATTTTGCTTCATTACTATAGTTATTTTGCTTCATTACTGTAGTTATTTTGCTTCATTACTGCAGTTATTTTGCTTCATTACTGTAGTTATTTTGCTTCATTACTGTAATTATTTTGCTTCATTACTGTAGTTATTTTGCTTCATTACTGTAGTTATTTTGCTTCATTACTGTAATTATTTTGCTTCATTACTGTAGTTATTTTGCTTCATTACTGTAATTATTTTGCTTCATTACTGTAGTTATTTTGCTTCATTACTGCAGTTATTTTGCTTCATTACTGTAATTACTTTGCTTCATTACTGTAATTATTTTGCTTCATTACTGTAATTATTTTGCTTCATTACTGTAGTTATTTTGCTTCATTACTGTAATTATTTTGCTTCATTACTGTAGTTATTTTGTTTCATTACTGTGGTTATTTTGTTTCATTACTGTAGTTATTTTGCTTCATTACTGTAATTATTTTGCTTCACTACTGTAATTATTTTGCTTCATTACTGTAGTTATTTTGCTTCATTACTGTAATTATTTTGCTTCATTACTGTAGTTATTTTGCTTCATTACTGTAATTATTTTGCTTCATTACTGTAGTTACTTTGCTTCATTACTGTAGTTGTTTTGCTTCATTACTGCAGTTATTTTGCTTCATTACTGTAATTATTTTGCTTCATTACTATAGTTATTTTGCTTCATTACTGTAGTTATTTTGCTTCATTACTGTAATTATTTTGCTTCATTACTGTAGTTATTTTGCTTCATTACTGTAATTATTTTGCTTCATTACTGTAATTATTTTGCTTCATTACTGTAGTTATTTTGCTTCATTACTGTAGTTATTTTGCTTCATTACTGTAGTTATTTTGCTTCATTACTGTAATTATTTTGCTTCATTACTGTAGTTATTTTGCTTCATTACTGTAATTATTTTGCTTCATTACTGTAATTACTTCGCTTCATTACTGTAGTTATTTTGCTTCATTACTGTAGTTATTTTGCTTCATTACTGTAATTATTTTGCTTCATTACTGTAGTTATTTTGCTTCATTACTGTAATTATTTTGCTTCATTACTGTAGTTATTTTGCTTCATTACTGTAATTATTTTGCTTCATTACTGTAATTATTTTGCTTCATTATTGTAGTTATTTTGCTTCATTACTGTAATTATTTTGCTTCATTACTGTAATTATTTTGCTTCATTACTGTAGTTATTTTGCTTCATTACTGTAGTTATTTTGCTTCATTACTGTAGTTATTTTGCTTCATTACTGTAGTTATTTTGCTTCATTACTGTAATTATTTTGCTTCATTACTGTAGTTATTTTGCTTCATTACTGTAATTATTTTGTTTCATTACTGTAGTTATTTTGTTTCATTACTGTAATTATTTTGCTTCATTACTGTAATTATTTTGCTTCATTACTGTAGTTACTTTTGCTTCATTACTGTAATTATTTTGCTTCATTACTGTAGTTATTTTGCTTCATTACTGTAATTATTTTGCTTCATTACTGTAGTTACTTTGCTTCATTACTGTAGTTATTTTGCTTCATTACTGTAATTATTTTGCTTCTTTAATGTAATTATTTTGCTTCATTACTGTAGTTGTTTTGCTTCATTACTGTAATTATTTTGCTTCATTACTGTAATTACTTTGCTTCATTACTGTAATTATTTTGCTTCATTACTATAGTTATTTTTTGCTTCATTACTGTAGTTATTTTGTTTCATTACTGTAGTTATTTTGCTTCATTACTGTAATTATTTTGCTTCATTACTGTAGTTATTTTGCTTCATTACTGTAATTATTTTGCTTCATTACTGTAGTTATTTTGCTTCATTACTGTAATTATTTTGCTTCATTACTGTAGTTATTTTGCTTCATTACTGCAGTTATTTTGCTTCATTACTGTAATTACTTTGCTTCATTACTGTAATTATTTTGCTTCATTACTGTAATTATTTTGCTTCATTACTGTAGTTATTTTGCTTCATTACTGTAGTTATTTTGCTTCATTACTGTAGTTATTTTGCTTCATTACTGTAATTATTTTGCTTCACTACTGTAATTATTTTGCTTCATTACTGTAGTTATTTTGCTTCATTACTGTAATTATTTTGCTTCATTACTGTAGTTATTTTGCTTCATTACTGTAATTATTTTGCTTCTTTACTGTAATTATTTTGCTTCATTACTGTAGTTGTTTTGCTTCATTACTGTAGTTATTTTGCTTCATTACTGTAATTATTTTGCTTCATTACTGTAGTTATTTTTATCAATGACACTTTTTTTCTGGATGCGATGATTATCTTCTTCTCAAGAAAGTACGTTAAATCATTCTATCTGCTTTTTCATTTTAACTAATTCTAAAGCTTATTCTATCTTATCATCATCAAATATTATATCGAGAAGACGGGTGTATCATGGCACTTCCTGCCAATGACCAAGCCCAACTCGGATAGCAGGAACGTCTAACCGCAAGAGCGAGAGCACGAATACGGATCACACACATTACAGACATTCGCCAAAACGATTAGAATAAATACAATCAATATACTTTGTTATTGTGGACAAAAATTACACAATAAAATGTTATTTTCTACATCAGAAAAACGAGAAAGTTAATGCCTAAAAAGAGTTTTCATTCCCAGATTTTTCCCTGAAGAAGAAAGGTCCACCTCTCGAAAGCGCTCGGGTTATAAGGGTTTCTATTTCAGTTTTATCAAGACTTGTTGGACCTACGTGGTTTAGCACATCATAAAAAGAGTTGTCAGTTATTTTAATGAACTAAACACTTTTGTTGAATTGAATGTTTTATGTCCAATAATAGTTTCTGCCAGACCAAACTCCACCTTCTTGTTAACCAGTGGTTATAAAATGTCATACTCTATTCAAGACTGATGAATAATTATATTAGGGGTAACTGATCCGATAAAAATCATGTGTTCATGTACCTTCTGGAAGCGAAGAAATAAATTATGGTTTAAACAAACAGTGGCTCAAGCCAAACACATGCCGCAAGAATTTGTTTTGATAATTTTATTTATATTCCATAACGTTATTTATTTAATAATCCAGCTTGTAAAGGATAAAACTAAACCAAAAATAAATATCGGTGTATTTGCTGTCAATACATTTTCATTCAGTGTTTATCAGCCATTTTCAAAGCACTAATGTATTTTCACTTTTATATTTATATTTTAATCTTACTAAAAACATTTCTTTTTCAACTAAACCAGAAGGTCTATTTGTACTTATATTTTTTATAAAGAACTTTAGACTTTCTTTACTTTAAGTTTTTAAAATGATTTTGTTTCTTGAAAGTGTGATACGTTTTAATATCGTAAGTTTAAGCCTAAAATGACTAATGAAAACATTGTTTTTGACTTAAATTCATCTTTAATATAAGAAACTTTATATCCAACATGTTATTGCTTATTCTACTTAAGACGTTTTCGCATAGATGAAAAAGCGCATGTTTCATTTTCAGTTTTTAAATTGTTTTCTTTTTCAAGTTTTCAATTACAGATAAGCCTAATTTTGTTAATGCTTACCTTTTATGGGATAAACAATTAATTTTCTAAATACTTCAAGAATCAGACATGGCCTTAGTGATTAATGAGCTGGTCTGTGGATCCGTAGGATCATGGATGCCTGTCCTGCTGCTGTTAGAAAAAATAAAACAAAAACACATGACACTGTTGGGCCTTGATTGTGTTATAAGAATAATGAACAATTCCACCATTCTATCAGAGCAGCCCAAGAGCTGGCGGTGAATGTTGCTCATAAGCTATCTTCCCTCTAGTCTATGAGTCTAAAATCAGCGATCACTAGCTGGGTAAAAATTGTGTTAACAGGAAATATGTTCTGAAAACATACCATTTTTTTTTAACCTGAAGAAGTCCGAATGCTCAACTGAGGCCTTAAATTACAGTTAAAGCTACAAAGATATAATGAGCATCATATTAACTAAAATGACAGGGTCTGTGTACATTGAGTTATTGAGGATGTGGTGGTGTCCCTCTCTTGGGCCCGACATGGCCAGGTGGGTTAAGGCATTCAACTCGTAATCTGAGGGTCGAGGGTTCGAATCCCCGTTGCACCAAACATGCTTGCCTTTCAGCCGCGGGGGCGTTAAAATGTGACGGTCAATCCCACTATTTTTTGGTAAAAGAGTAGCCTAAGAGATGGCGGTGGGTGGTGATGACTAGCTGCCTTATCTCTAGTCTTATACTGTTAACTTAGGGACGGCTTGCGCAAATAGCCCTCGTGAAACTTTGCGCGAAATTCGAAAAACAAACTTCACCTCTTGCGCATGCCCTTGCCATAAATGTAATATTCACATATTAATATACTACACTTCTGAAAACGTTTGTAGCAAGGAAGTATAGAACACTCTCACTGTTAACTAGAAAAATTCTAACTTTTTTGTCTAGGTGCGTGTGCCGGTTTGTGTATACCTATATAAACACACACACACACATATGTATATATACATTACGTATAGGGAACACTGTGTATAAATATCTCAAAATCTACTATAGTAAAATATTGGTAACAGCACGTAAATGTTTAGCGAACCAGTTGTTTTTAACGATTTTCTCGTTTTACCAGTTCCACACATAAGAGCAAAAAATGAGAATAAATTCATTCAGATGTCATCGAATGTATTTTCTAAAGCGCACCAATAACTACTTTTGAACTAGGACGGTGAAAGCTGCTAATATGTTCAACTTATTTTTTCTGTTTATCAATTTCAAAATTTCGAGCCAAGCTACCCAAGAACTCTTTAATGCATTTTGAACTTATTTTGAACTGGTAGACTAAAAAGAAAGACTTGGTGAACAGCATTCATTGACAAATCTTGTGTGATTGGATAACAGGATTTGAGTGCCATTTTTACATTCTACCCTCTCCCTTATAGTGCGAAACGCATTTCTGTGATGATGGGTGAGAAGTCACCCTCTTCCTGTGGCACAGCTGCAATGTCTGTGGACTTACAACACTATAATCTGGTTTTCCATACCCGTGAATAGAGCACAGATAGCCCACAGTGTAGCTTTGTACCTAATTACAAATAAAACTAAACAAAGACTGGTGTCAAACCACTGACCCTCAAGTTCACAATATAGCATGCTAACCTTAAGCTACGCAAATCGCAGTGCCTCATAAATTGAAACCATCAACATATTCTTCACGTTGTTTAGTATTACTATTTGAGCGATATTCCTCGTCCACTTGCATTTATCTTGGAATGTTTAATATATATTTAAAGTTCAAAACATTTCTTCTCCAGATATGCTTCATGTTTAAACATATCCATTCAGTCACGAGTTCGAATTTCTGTCTCACCAAACGTGTTCTCCCTTTCAGTCGTGGGAGCGTTATAATATGATGGTCAATCTCAATAATCGTTGGTAAAAGAATAGCTCAAGAATTGACGTTGTTTGGTGATGACTAACTGCCTTTCCTATGGACTTTCACGAATGTCCCCCTATTGGCAAAGCGGCGTGTCTGCGGACTCACACCTCTAGTAAACGGGTTTCCATACCCGTGGTGAGCAGAGCACAGGTAGCCCATTGTATGGCTTTGTGCTTAATTCCAAACGAGCAAAATATATGTCACTGCTAAATTAAGGACGGCTAGCGAAGATAGCTCTCGTGCAGTTTTGCGTGAAATTCAAACCAAATCTGCGTATTAAAATAATCTAATTCAATGAGATAAATCGTATTTCGAAGTTCGAAGTTTGACTGTGTGGGTATTTGGGTATTGATGTTGTTAAATACCCAGGAGGGTCAGGTACATTTGACCTCTTCCTCCCTCCCGAATGAAATCGTATTTCATGACAAGTTTGTTTGTTTTTTAATTTTGCGCAAAGCTACTCGAGGGCTATCTGCGCTAGCCGTCCCTAATTTCGCAGTGTAAGACTAGAGGGAAGGCAGCTAGTCATCACCACCCACCGCCAACTCTTGGGCTACTCTTTTACCAACGAATAGTGGGATTGACCGTCACATTATAACCCCCCCGCGGCTAAAAGGACAAACATGTTTGGCGCGACGGGGAAGCGAACCCGTGACCCTCGGATTACGATTTTATGACAAAGGGAGCTGAAGAGTTTTCGAAAACCAAAATAAAATAAACCAGTTGATTTCGATAACACTTGAAACTCATCTGCTTTCATTTTCGGACGTAGAAAACTAACGAAATGCAAAGCTGTGGAAGCACACAGACAAATTATGGTAAAAAATGGTGAATTACAAACTTCTAAGTTTAAAAATAAAAAATGGTCTTAAACAATAGCAACAATTTTTTTCAAGAACTGAGGAATTACAGATCAGGCTAAGGCAAGGTTGAATTCTAATGCTACTAATAAAACCGACCAAAATATTATAACATGTGGAGTCTTTTAGTTTACAGAATTTTGCCTTCGGGAAACCGGGGGAGGGAGGTCAGACTTGCTTAGTGTGTGTGAGACCATTTGAATTTTTGCCATGAATGGCATCACATCCTAATCACAACCAGGTTGTGCAGGTCAAAACATTCAAGTTGTTTTTTCTCTGAAATGACCACGTGTCTGAATATTTCTGCCTACTTCTCGTGTACGTCTTGCTCGTGAAGGCATTACATGATAATATGAGGGGTCTTCCAAAAATTATTGTGTTGGAATTATATTTCATTTCTTGCTGTTAAAATGAAGGTTTTATATGTTTTTATGCTTTTTTTAAGGCATAGTAAATTGGAAATAACTTGAAACAACTACAGATTAAATATATTTAATTTGCTTGACCCATAAATAGAAGTTGTTTTTCTTGTGTTTTTTTTAGTGCATTTCAACACGTTTCTCTGTTATTCCATCAAGTACTTCGATAGAGGTTCTTAGAATTTTGGATTCTCAAAAGAGAGAGAGAAAAATATCTATATTACATGGAATTCTTCGAAAGAAATTTATTACCTCTGGTGCGAATAAAAATAAAATAGAAGAATTAAAACTGGTTTATCTCGTCCGAGTGTTTTATTCGAAAAAGAAAAATATATGGCATACCTCTTCGTCAGTGACGTGGCCATCGCCTATTGGTTATCACTGTGATTGAGTGGAAATATGCAATATTAACAAAAGTGTTTAACCTTGAAATTTACTAGTTTTTATATTGTTACCAGTGAGGGCTTTGATATACTTTTTTAATATGTAATGAAACAGATATTGACAAAAGACCTTAAAATATGTACGCGTAGTTTGTAAGATATCTTTAAAACATTAGAGATAACGTGTCTGATAAAACGTTAGCCTTGATGTTAGAATTGATAAGTGGGTGTAATTTTTATCATACATGGGTGTCTCCTTTTAAGAACAAGTGGTGAATGAATGAATGTTTGTTTAAAATTAATTTTGGCACGTACACTGCCAAAAGATACAACCTTTTGTTTACGCGCGAATGTCTCAATTTCGCGATAGTCAACATTCCCAGTTTACGACTCCAGAGTACGACGTACGTACGTTCGGTGTCAAATGTACTTTTCCTTCACACGTATACAAATCTTTAAATTCTAAACAGAGTGAACTTCCGGTCTCGTTATATTTGAGTTAGGCCCGGCCTGGCCAGGTGGTTAAGGCACTCGACTCGCAATACGAAGGTCGTAGGTTCGAATACCCATCACACGAAACATGCTTGCCCTATCAGCCGTGGGGGCATTATAATGTGATTGTCAATCCTATTATGCGTTGGCAAAAGAGTAGTCCAAGAGTTGGCGATGGGTGGTGATGACTAGCTGCCTTCCTTCTAGTCTTACACTACTAAATTAGGGACGGCTAGCGCAGATTTATCAACGAGTAGCTTTGCGCGAAATAAAAAGCAAACAAACTTAACGTACAGACAAACATTTATCGTGATAACTTGCAGAAAGTAATAAAATGAAAGCGAGCAGGTGACTTATCAAATCAATTACATATAATTCATAAAAACTGCAAATAGGAAAATATAAGGGTCATTCTGTTAGATATGCACATACATTAATACTTGTATGCTATTTAATACTGACAATTTGTTTCAAGCCGAGGTGTGCGTGTGTTTTCTTATAGCAAACCCACATTGGGCTACCTGCTGTGTCCGCCGAGGGAAATCAAACCCCTGATTTTGGCGTTGCAAATCCGTAGATTTACCGCTGGCTCAGTGGGAGATTTAGATCAATTTTTTTCCTTTTCCCCAGTTTGTTGAAGGGCTCATAACGTTCATATCTATGGTTCGATCCATCGCGATGGAGATAGAGCAGATAGCCCATTGTGTAGCTTTCCACAAGGAAAGCAGTAACAACGTATATATATATTTGTTTTAACCATCTATGATAATGTTGAACACCTGTTATGGGTGTGCTTAAAATATTAACGTAAATGTAATATTATTTGTTTAATAAAAGAGGTAAAATATTTATATTTGTGTGTTAGTGTACGTAGTAGGTGGTGTCAGCTTTCTTGTAATTGCAGTCTGGTTTTATCATCAAGCAGTCATGGTGACATACTACGTTCGTTACTGTTTTACTCTTTCTATTAATGGGCATACATATTTCTTTAAGCTAATTTCTATACCTATGCATGTTTTACACCACTTCAATTATTGTAGTATCTCAAACTTCTAATCAAATATGTCAGTTTATAAAATATGTATTGTTCACATTGTTAAGCCCCACAGAAGTTCAAACACAATCTGCATATCAACAACTACATCAGTAACAGAGACACTGGTAAGTTATATGTATTCAATATTGGATTTCTTGTAATGATGATGGTAGTGTTTGATGGGCAAGGTTCATTAGCTCTTGATGACTACGTTAAGTTGATTGTTATCAATTAACTTTATTTGTTATGTTTTATAGAGTGGCTGTCTGTTGTGTTGAGTCCGCGCCATTCAACGAGTATGACAAGAAACTGTCTTGTACTTTCATTGCACATTAAAATAGCGGTTCCATGCAAACCGGGGACAGCATGAAAATGTCATAGGGGTCGTAGCAAGTACCAAGCGACATAAAACTCTTAAGACAGTCTTTATCTATAGAGGCCCCAGCATGGCCAGGTGGTTAAGGTACTCGACTCGTACTATAAGGGTCGCGGGTTCGAATCCCCGTCGCACCAAACATAGTCGTCCTTTCAGCCATGTGGGCGTTATAATGTGACGTTCAATTCCACTATTCGTTGGTAAAAGAGTAGCCTAAGAGTTGGTGATGGGTGGTGATTACTAGTTGCGTTCCCTCTAGTCTTACACTGCAAAATTAGGGACGGCTAGCACAGATAGCCCTCGAGTAGCTTTGTGCGAAATTCAAAAACAAACAATATGTTATTTTGCATTTCCTTCTTTTAGTAAAAAATTATATTAATTTTTATTTCGTGCAAAAGCCTACAATAACACGTCATGAAACTAGTTATTGTGACTAAGATACAACAGAGGAAATGCCATGGTTTCCAGATGATCTTATCGTATTCGCATTTGTAGGTTTTACCATTTTCATGCTTTTCTTTCTCTATATGTCAGGCCCGGCATGGCCAGATGGGTTAAGGCGTTCGACTCGTAATCCGAGGGTCTACGGTTCGAATCTCCGTCGCACCAAACATGATCGCCCTTCCAACCGTGGGGGTGTTATAATGTTACAGTTAATCACACTATTTGTTGGTGTAGTTTTGCATGAATTTAAAAGACAAACAAACTTTATACGTTCCCCAGTGGCACAGCGGCATGTCTGGGAATTCATACAGCTAAAATCAGATTTCGGTATCCGTGGTGGATTTTGTGTAGCTTTGTGTTTTGAAAATACAGCCCGACGTAGCCGAGCGGTTAGGGCGTTCGAGTCGTAATATGAGGGTCGCGGGTTCAAATTCCCCTCACACTAAACATATTATCCCTTTCATCTATTGGGAACGTTATAATGTGAAGGTCAATCCCACTATTTGTTGATAAAAGAATAGCCCAAGAGTTGGTAGAGGGTGGCAATGACTAATTTCCTTTCCTCTAGTCTATCACTGTTAAATTAGAGAAGCTAGTGCAAATAGCCCAGGTGTAGCTATGCGCATTATTCCAAAAACAAACTATTTATACGACCCCGCCAATAGCACAGCTGCAGGCCTGCAGACTTACAATGTTTGAAACCGAGTTTTGATACCCTTGGAGGACATATTACAGATAGCTTATAAACAAACAAACTATCTTTATACGTGGCCCGACGTAGCCAGGTGGTTAAGGTGCTCGACTCATAATCCGAGGGTCGCACCAAACATGCTCGCCCTTTCAGCTATAGAAGAGTCATAATGTTACGGTTAATCCTACTATTCATTAGTAAAAGAGTAGCCCAAGAGTTGGTGGTGGGTGGTGATAACTAGCTGCCTTCCCTCTAGTCTTACACTTCTAAATTAGGGACGTCTAACGCAGATATCTCTCGAGTAACTTCGTGCGAAATTCAAAACAAACCACAACCTCTTTATACATTTTGTCGTTTCATACCAATGGGTGTATTGAGTATAATAATTTGGAAGTACGTATGATAACTTATTTTTTAAATAGGGCTACTTCTTTTATTGTGATTACTGGAAGAATAAAGCCAACAAATTTTCCAAATGATCTGTCAACCAGAGCTTATGTTAGATGTATTTGGAGGACAAATATCAATTGTATACTCAGGAATCTGTCGTATTTAATTCCTCTTACACAGTATTTATATTGCAAAGCTGAGCTGTCAGTGCAGGTACTATAATTCTGTGGTACTTGACAGAGAAACATGTACAACCAGAAGGTTACAGCACAACTTATTAACATAATTATGAAAGCTAAATGTCGGTCGGTCACGCTCTTTCCTCAGAATTTCGTGAGTTACACTAGTCCAATTTTACTTTTTCTCCTATAATACCTCCTATTTTGAATTCCCGATTCCATTTTTAGGAAATAATAATAACTCCTAAATTTCGGCACTTTTTCTGCTTTATAAAAGCCTGTCAAGAAGAGAATTCCCAGGACCAGGTAGGGCGCGGCGTTATGTGAGTGACACCACATCATCAACATCATTATGACGTCAAACAAGATAGAATCAGAATAGAAAAATTGGGAAGACTCCTGTTATCGAAAACTCAAAAGTGTATTCGCATTTCATCAACGTCTGTGAAAAATAAGCTGAAAGTTAGGCAAATCAATGCTTGGGAATCATTATGAAAAAACCTTTGTTAAAACAGACTAAAGAAACCAATGATCTGAAGAGAAGAAGACGAGTTTTCCTCAGTAGAAGAACAAGTGTGTGTGCAATCACATGGTCATCGTATGTTTTAATTTTTATCCAAAGGCACCAATATGTAGCATGTTTGCTCAGTTACATGTAGTTGATTAAGGAGCAGTATGTAGCATGTTTGCTCAGTTACATGTAGTTGATTAAGGAGCAGTATGTTGCATGTTTGCTCAGTTACATGTAGTTGATTAAGGAGCAGTATGTTGCATGTTTGCTCAGTTACATGTAGTTGATTAAGGAGCAGTATGTAGCATGTTTGTTCAGTTATATGTAGTTGATTAAAAAGCAGTATGTAGCATGTTTGCTCAGTTATATGTAGTTGATTAAGGAGCAGTATGTAGCATGTTTGTTCAGTTATATGTAGTTGATTAAGGAGCAGTATGTAGCATGTTTGTTCAGTTATATGTAGTTGATTAAGGAGCAGTATGTAGCATGTTTGCTCAGTTACATGTAGTTGATTAAGGAGCAGTATGTTGCATGTTTGCTCAGTTACATGTAGTTGATTAAGAGCAGTATGTTGCATGTTTGCTCAGTTACATGTAGTTGATTAAGAGCAGTATGTAGCATGTTTGTTCAGTTATATGTAGTTGATTAAAAAGCAGTATGTAGCATGTTTGTTCAGTTATATGTAGTTGATTAAGGAGCAGTATGTAGCATGTTTGTTCAGTTATATGTAGTTGATTAAGAAGCAGTATGTAGCATGTTTGCTCAGTTATATGTAGTTGATTAAGGAGCAGTATGTAGCATGTTTGTTCAGTTATATGTAGTTGATTAAGGAGCAGTATGTAGCATGTTTGCTCAGTTACACGTAGTTGATTAAGGAGCAGTATGTAGCATGTTTGCTCAGTTATATGTAGTTGATTAAGGAGCAGTATGTAGCATGTTTGTTCAGTTATATGTAGTTGATTAAGGAGCAGTATGTAGCATGTTTGCTCAGTTACACGTAGTTGATTAAGGAGCAGTATGTAGCATGTTTGTTCAGTTATATGTAGTTGATTAAGGAGCAGTATGTAGCATGTTTGTTCAGTTATAAGTAGTTGATTAAGGAGCAGTATGTAGCATGTTTGCTCAGTTACACGTAGTTGATTAAGGAGCAGTATGTAGCATGTTTGCTCAGTTATATGTAGTTGATTAAGCAGCAGTATGTAGCATGTTTGCTCAGTTACACGTAGTTGATTAAGGAGCAGTATGTAGCATGTTTGTTCAGTTACACGTAGTTGATTAAGGAGCAGTATGTAGCATGTTTGCTCAGTTATATGTAGTTGATTAAGGAGCAGTATGTAGCATGTTTGCTCAGTTATATGTAGTTGATTAAGGAGCAGTATGTAGCATGTTTGTTCAGTTATATGTAGTTGATTAAGGAGCAGTATGTAGCATGTTTGCTCAGTTACACGTAGTTGATTAAGGAGCAGTATGTAGCATGTTTGCTCAGTTATATGTAGTTGATTAAGGAGCAGTATGTAGCATGTTTGCTCAGTTATATGTAGTTGATTAAGGAGCAGTATGTAGCATGTTTGTTCAGTTACATGTAGTTGATTAAGGAGCAGTATGTAGCATGTTTGCTCAGTTACATGTAGTTGATTAAGGAGCAGTATGTAGCATGTTTGCTCAGTTACACGTAGTTGATTAAGGAGCAGTATGTAGCATGTTTGCTCAGTTATATGTAGTTGATTAAGTGTAGTAAATAAAAGATCCTAGACTAAACGCCAGTTCAACATCAAGAGAAACAGAGTTTCAATATTTTGTGTTATAATTGACCAAAACTACCACAAAATCATAATTCATACATTGATTCCGTTGCGGACCAAGGAGGAAATACAGACAGCAAAGAGAATTCATTTCACTTAGGAAGCCTACTGAAGATCACAATCATAAAAGAAGAAATAAATGTGGCACATCATTGATAATTACAGTGACTAATTTGGTGTGAAGATGTAATACTAGTTTTTATTAATGTATGATTTTTTTTTGTTTTTAGAATTTCGCCAGAGCTGCAGTAGGGATATTTGCGCTAGCCGTCTCTAATTTAGAAGTGTAAAACTAGAGGGAAAACAGCTAGTCATCACCGCTCACCGCCAACTCTTGGGCTAATATTTTAACAACGAATAGTGGGATTGACCGTCACTTATAACGCCTCCACGGCTGAAAGGGCGAGCATGTTTGATGCGTCGGGGATTCAAACCCACGACCCTCAGATAACGAGTCGAACTTCTAAATTAGGGATAGCTAGCGCAGATAGCCCTCGTGTAGCTTTGTGCAAAATTAAAAAAACACTACGAATTTAAACTGTTTGTCTTCAAGCGTCTCCTGCTGACACCACGTGAAAGGAAATAAAAAATAAAAAAGCAAAATTTTGTATAATATTATTCAATTAAAATATGTTAATATTCGTGCAACTTTATTTATCTCTGTTTCACAATAAACAATTAAAAGTCATTTAAGTGAAAACTGAGATTTGGGGCATTCGAGACCTGTTTATTTATTTTAAAATACCTCAGGCTACGAGTGGAAGTGAAAACTGAGATTTGGGGCATTCGAGACCTGTTTATTTATTTAAAATACCTCAGGCTACGAGTGGAAATTTATATCTATTTAAATTGCGGATCAGTGTTAGATATGAATAATCGATTAAGAAAAATTTTGATGGGGCTTTTGGTTGTGGTGACATCTGTTTTTGAAACATAGGACCTCTGCCCCGATAGTCATTAGTTTTTCAGAACAATATTCATGACGTGACAACGCTTGTATCTGTTTGTTTAGAAGTTCTCACAAAGCTACTCAAGACGTGTTTGATTTGTTTTGTTTTATATTTAAGCTCAAAGCTAAACAATAGGCTATCTGCGATCTGACCACCATGATGATTGAAACCCGGTTTTCTGCAGGATAAGTCCACAGACATACCTCTGTGCGACTGGGGGGCGCAGCTTATTTGTTATTGTTATTTGTTATTCGTCTTTCATTTAACAGAGAAAGACTAGAGGGAAGGCAGTTGGTCATCACCTCACACCGCCAACTTCTGGGCTACTCTTTTATAAACTGATCGTCACATTATAACTCTCCATGGCTGAAAGTGAGATCATGTTGGGAGGAACGATGATTTGGACCCGCGACCATGGATTACGAGTTCTATCAACTTAGCCATGCGAGCTAGATGTATATTATAGGGTATATTTAAATACCAAAACTATATTATATGTTGTTTTGAGTTCGAAATATACGCTTTAATGCTAATGTAAACATTAAAAATTAAAATAATGTGTTAATTAACAAAATGTAGTTCGGCTTTATTAGTTAATGAGGTTCCATAATAGAGAAATTGTACCGATAAAATAGATATATGCCTTATACCTCCACAAGAAGTTTACCAGTCGTCTCATGTCTGCTACAATGAGACATTTAATCGTGTTTGCTGATCTCGTGGAAACAGATCATAAGTGTTAGATAGGTGTGATTTCAACCAATAACATCATTGCCTATGAAATACCAAAGTACCCAAACAGTCAAGTAGAGCATACTTGTATACCATGGTCATACAACGATGCGTAACCCATAATATTAACAAGTCGATACTGGTATATCTGAAACACACTTCCTTCTTGAAGACTATAACGTTTCAGCAAAAACTCCAAATTTACCGTTCTCAGTTTAATTATGTGTTACCACACTGGAAACACATTTTTCCACCACGTTATACATTGTTTCACAACAATTTTGCAATCTCGTGCAGTGTTATACACACTGAAAGTTTCTAGGACATCCAGCCAACCACGATTACAAAGGCTTCTATTTGCTCTTAATAAAGACCGCCATTTTTCCTGTTATACTGAGCATCAGATTTTAGACGTCTAGCCCACCCAAATGCAACATGCCTGATGTCAATTATGGTCGTCAAATTAACTTTTCGCATTCACCAGTCAGTGGCCACCTTGCTCTTACCTTCTATCCATTTCTTAGGTTCATAATACACATTTCATTAAAATACTTTCAAACACAGACGGAATAAGTCAGTTGCTAAAATCGTGTTTTTATATTGTTTGTACTTGTACAAGTATTATTAACAGTAACAAATTTTGCAAAGCTGTGCAGCTGGTTCTCAATTATAAAGTTGTTTCACACTCAAGATACATACCTATATAAATGTAATAGTGTTGTCTGTTCTGTGTCCAGGTAAATACTTAGCAGGGAGTTTGTTTATTTTTTTTAATTTCGCGCAAAGCTACTCGAGGGCTATCTGCTCTATCCGTCCTTAATTTAGCAGTGTAAGACTAGAGGAAAGGCAGCTAGCCATCACCACCCACCGTCAACTCTTGGGCTACTGTTTTACCAACGAATAGTGGGATTGACCGTGACTTTATAACGCTGAAAGAGCGAGCATGTTTTGTGCACCTGGGATTCGAACCCGTGACTCTCACATTACGAGTCGAACGCCTTAACCTACCTGGCTATGCCGGGCCTCTTAGCAGGGGGTTCATTAAGATTTATTAGTTCCATGCAGGGGTACTTGCAAATGTTCAGCTTTGCGGTTTTTATGAGCGTTTTTGCTATTTTAACCATTGTCTCACCTCCTGTAGATGGGTCTTCACCAAATTTGGTATGGACTTTTGTTGGGTCCATTTTCAGTTTTGCGGTTTTTATGGGAGTTTTTGCGTTTTTTACCAATACCTCGTCTCCTGACGATGGATCATCACCAAATTTGGTATGAAGTTTCGTTGGGTCCATGCAGAGATACATGAAAATTTCATATTTTGCAGTTTTTTTATAATTACATATAAAGGCAGCAACTTTTCTTGTCCTAAAATAACCTTTCATTATTCATGACTTTACATAACTTTCATTCAGGGGACGGGTGCTCCAGCTACTAGATAAATATATACATACATATATATATATATTTTTTGAAAAATAAAGTATATCAAATTCAATTTATGAGATTTCTAAAGTTAGATAAACAAGGATGCTTTTTGTTTTTTCACGAACTGGCTGTTAGTAACGTGCACACTTTTGTTATGTGAAATAAAAAGACAGTGCGAAAACAATGTTGCACTTACTGTTGTCTTAGCTCCAATCTATATAATTGGCCATTAGCGCTATATCTATCACAGGAGGCCCGGCACAGCCTGGTGGTGAGGGTGCTCAACTAGTGATCTGTGTGTAACGGGTTCGAATCCCCGTCCCACCAAACATGCTCGCTCTTTCAGCCGTGGAGACTTTACAAAATGACGGATATTCACACAATCCATTGGTAAAAGAGTAGCCCAACAGTTGGCGTTGGCTGATAATGACTAGTCGCATTCCCTCTAGTCTTACACTACTTTGTGCGAAATTAAAAAAAACAAACCATCACAAGAAATCGTTGTAAGACTTTAAGCTTAGTGCTTACTAACCGAATACAGCTTTTAATCCAATAAAACCTCACCTTAAAGGATTTATAGTTGTTTCTTACCGCTGAATAAATTTCAACTGGGTATTTAGCTAGCTGTGCAGTGGGGTATGGTTACAAAATGCGTAATTAGGAAATGGAAATATTGTGAGGTTATGCTCGTATAGCCACACTGGAGTAGTAAGAAATTCATAAAAAATACCTTATATGTTTCATAAATTTTGTATGATTCAATTGTACATGATCTCGAGGCTAGAATTTAAACATGACGTATAAGCACAACAATATTTGATTAATTTCAAGAGCTAAAAGGTAATAGTCATTAAACTATATATAGATTATATATTTTAAATTTAACAATTAATATTTACTGTCAGTTATATCATCAGAAAATAAGAAGTGCATGCTGTATAAATATTTACTCGAAACTAATGTGTTATAATTCTAGGATGGAATTTACCTTTAACTGTAGTGTGTAGGAAGTTATTTACATGTGATAGTGGCACCAGGTCGAAGTACAAGGTACTTAAATCTTAGGGCTTACTGTAACTAATAGCGTACAAAAATATCCAACAGTACACTGTAGAGATAAGAAACCAAAGTCCAAGTGATCACTGTATTCCAAAAGATAAAACTATACTGAATTCTACCACGGTCGAAAATCAAAAGTTGTGAACTTGTGTTTCTAGTTAATCGCTTGTCTAGATACAAATATAGCAATACGTATTGAATTAATTATCACTTAACCTGTACCGTTTGTAAGTCTGCCGTCCTTAAACCAAATCAGAACTGCTCTCTTAGTGTCACAAAATTATTAGAAAAAGTCGAGTTAGATTCGCTGTTTACGTTGACCAACCTAAATAATTTACACCAGCTTAGCTAAATATAATGGACTGTCACACACAAGTACAATTGTACGTGTTTTGGCACAATCCGGCGTTAAATAGAACTACGACAGAAGGAATCTACAATCACGTACGCCAAAACGCTTTTTTTTTAACAGTTTCTCATGATTATTAAAAGTTAATTAGTTGCCTATGTTTTAAAATGTAAAAAAAAAAACAACAATTTCTCAAGATACCACAGGAAACTCGCCGAGATTCGAAATTCACCGGACGCATTAAAGGCAAACAATTTCTGAAAAATGAGTAATTTTTAACAACTTCTTAATCAATTAATTTCTTTTAAAATGTTTGAGCAATGGTCTACTCTATTTTTCTTTAAAGGTGGTATTATCATTAATAAAGTTTAAAATAATTTGAATTTTTCAAGTCAATATTTACACCTATGTAGCTTATTTTGCATTATAAGCTCAGTGTATGAATTCAAGACAAATCTAGATGAGAGAACTTTTATTGGGATTACGTTAAAGATGTTAACAGCGAGGGTACCCAACTGATCATTTAATGTTGTAGTTATCGTGTATATTGATTTATGACATTAGCTACTTGTAAACAGTATGAATTACTTTTTAGTTTTGAACTATGTGTTAAGCCTATTTTTGATTACGTACTCAAATGCATTCAGTTATTAAAATCCATATCGGTAAGATAAAATATTTTGCTTATCCTTCATAGAAAGCGATTAAATTTATCGTTTCGCTTACTTACAAATAAGCATTTTACTGTGTTTACGGACTTGATGTGTTTTATTTGTTAGTGAGTTGTACTGTGTATCTGTGAGTTCACGGTTCGTGCTCTATTATTGCATAATCGCTCTATTGTATAAGAGTAACCCAAAAGCTAGCAGTAGGTACTACGAATATCCGAGACAAACAACTATAATGTTTCTTAACTTGTTAGAGCTACATTCATTATTATTGCTGAAAGTTGTTCTGAAGACGTTCTTGAACCCCTCACTTATATCTGTAGTTCACACACCACAGAATTTTATCTGATCTATTTTGTTTGTTTGGTATAAAGCTCAAGGTTACAAAATGGACTATTTGTGCTGTTGAAGGATAAACTCCCAAATCCCTGTCACACCAAACATACTCGCCCTTTCAGCAGTGGGGGCGTCATAATGTGACGGTCAATCTCATTATACGTTGCTAAAAGAGTAGCCCAAGAGTTGGCGGTGGATGGTCATGACTTGCTCTAGTCTTACACTGCTAAATTAGGGATGGCTTGCGCAGATAGGCCTCGTGTAGCTTTGCGCGAAAGTCCAAACAAACCAAACCCAAATTCCAGCGCTGTGGTCCTCAAGCTATCGCCCAGCCACTGATACACAACTTTCTGACTGAGATGTCTGGTTCATTTGTACAAATTTTGCCCATGAATGTCGTTAATATACCCTGTATAATTAGTATTCTTACAAACATCTATCTACAGAAAGTAACAAACAACTAATTGGGTCTTTGTCGTATTTTGCTAAAACACACGTACGCGTAAATATACGCATATTTCCATTATAGGATTTATTCATACTGTTGTACAAACATTCTGAAATATACACTGTTAGTGAATATTCAAATTATTTCATAAATTTCAGCTTTTAGTACCAACGCCTTCTTTTGTGTTTAAAGTAAATATGTTTATATTACAGGCCAATGAATAACGTGTAATTTACTAGAAGATCCCTTAACATAAGGAAAATCGTATACACTGGCAAAGAAAGCATCATGGCTGTTCAGTGCCCCCGCCGTATGATGTACAGGTATAGAGGGAATAAAGAAAACCGGTCTCGATGTGGCCTTGTGAGTTCTCTGGACCGCTGAGGCCGCCCAGCTTGTCTAGAAGGCTTCGGGAACTGAACTTCCCGCGTCCCGTCAGTCCTGGGTTGATTAGTACCGGGCAAGCTGTCGTTTTACACCAGTTTGGCTTCATAACTTCCCTGCAGGTAAGTTGACTGTCCATGCATAATATATAGATGCTTGTATTTAGCCAAGACTTAACGTATTGTCTATAGTATATACAACATATGTGTGGTATGTTGTATTTTATCTCGATTTGTTTCATTGTTGTTAAAAGTTAAAAGCACGATTTTTTGCAGTAAGTCATGAAGTGTTTTGTCCTGTTTTCACATCGTATAGTACAATATGTCCTAATATACAAGCTTCTTTGTATATTGTGTTTCCAGTGTTATATTCAGCCTGAAACTGATCGGTCAGTGTAGCCTGACTTTTTAATGTGTTTTGTGCATCTCACTGCGGAAAGAAAATTTGGGTCACATCTATCAAGTCTGTTAAAGAAGGGAGATTTGAATCAGATTTTGCTCAACTTGTTAACGTACGAAGTATATGATGAAAATTAACATGATTTACACGGCAACCAAGCACGTGACTAGAGTAACAATATATAGTACAATTATAATAAACAGTCAGATCAGGCCCTATGAGTATTATACGTCTACAATTTGTGTTTGTGTACACTATTTTAAAGTGTAGAATTCCTAGGAAGGTTTGAGTCCGTCTCACGTACAGTTGTATTTCAATACATCCAAATAAAATAATCCAAAAGTCCTTTGGAAGGTTTAAGGCACCTTACATTTATTTTTTTTTGGAATACAAGATAAAAAACTCTAAAGAATTATATTAGTTTCCACTGTGATAATATGTTGTTAATATTGCACATTCAAAACCTTTATATTTACTCTATTCATCACACTTGAGTTGTTCTCTTTCAACGATATAGCTTATTTGTTGTTGTTTTTTATCTTTATAAAATATCAGTTTTCAAGTACTACAGCTATACAGGTGAATCCTTTTTCAGTCAGTTAATAAGACGTTGGTTAAATATACGATACCATAAAGTATCACATTAACCACTCTAATGAGGTTATACCATTCTAGCCAAAGAACAGCATAGCATTATAAACTTTGCCAGTCTAGTGAAGGGGCAGTTTGGCGTCATGTTTAGTATTCTAGTGAAGTACCATCTTAGCATCATGTTTATCAGTCTAGTGAAGAAGCATCTTAGCATCATGTTTATCAGTCTAGTGAAGAACCATCTTAGCATCATGTTTATCAGTCTAGTGAAGTACCATCTTAGCATCATGTTTATCAGTCTAGTGAAGAAGCATCTTAGCATCATGTTTATCAGTCTAGTGAAGTACCATCTTAGCATCATGTTTATCAGTCTAGTGAAGTACCATCTTAGCATCATGTTTATCAGTCTAGTGAAGAAGCATCTTAGCATCATGTTTATCAGTCTAGTGAAGTACCATCTTAGCATCATGTTTATCAGTCTAGTGAAGAACCATCTTAGCATCATGTTTATCAGTCTAGTGAAGTACCATCTTAGCATCATGTTTATCAGTCTAGTTATGCACGAAATTAGCATTGTGTTCATCAGTCTGGTAAATGGTTAATTTAACTTCGTTTCAGTTAGTCTAGAAATGATATAAAATTTCATTTGATTACATTCTTCCCAACATAGTGACATTTTTAACACTTTACACTTGGCTTATTAATCTAGTTCAGTCACGACGTTAAACTATGCTGTGAATAAATAACCGGAAATGCTCTCAAAAAAAAAAAAAAAGGAAACATTCGTAGGATTTTCCACGAGTGATACTAATCATGTTCACTTAAAATCACGACAAACGTGAATCATTAAAACTTTGGGTTCTCGATTATAATTTCTGATGTGTTGAGTAAACTGGAATGAATGGTGTAATTTCTTTCAATTTATAAAATCATTTCGTTAAAGAATTCCTAACTTGCTCATTGGCTGGTAAATATTCTGTTCTTTGAGGATAGCAATTAATTATTGAAATGTTATCATAATTCAACTTTTACAACTACCAGTGCTCCCTCGCCATGTTTATCTTGATTAAAAACCTTCAGTTATTGGTAATAAAGAGCACATGAAATGACGCATTTTCTTAACGGTTCTTATACAACAATTTAAACAACCTGGGTGGATTGTTTCATCAGTGAACTTTTTTTCCTAAGTTTACAATAGGATTTGAAATGGTTCTTATCTGTGCATTTCAGTTGTTTGATTCCATTATAAATTTGCGGTAACTGTAATCAAATAGAAATATCCACTAACGTTCGGTTTCGCGCGTTATAATGATTACATGTTGAATAATATAGCTCTTTTCAAACCGTATCGAGAAGGTAGGGCAAGTGAACGTGTTTATGTGCTCAAACCTATAGTGCCACTATTGACGGCCGTCATCACAGATTGAATATTTGAGTGACGGACGTGTAGGAGTCTGATTAGAGCAGGAAAAGATTACGATTTTCTTTTATTTTGATAAAACACATCTTTATCTTAAACAAGATCTCTTGGAATACATGAATCATTTCGAGACATAGTGCTACAGAATAGTTTTGTCGACTGATTATTAACAGAGGGCTACGTCAATCATGTCACAAGCTTTCTTATTATGGTGTACCCAACAACAAAATAACAACAAGGCCTGCTCAGTGCTTCAACGATAAGTCCGAGGACTTATAACGCTAATAATCTGATTTCAGTATTCACTGATAGCAGAACAAAGATAGCCCGTTGTGTAACTTTGAGTTTAAAGACAAATAAGCAATAACAGTGCTTATTCTTGCAAGGATTTGCTTTGGAGAACCTTTCAATGGCGTATACTCCTATCTGTAAAGGAAATTTACCCAATGTTTTGGATTAACCCTGGTTGGGCCCGGCATGGCCAGGCGGGTTAAGGCGTTCGACTCGTAATCTGAGGGTCACGATTTCGAATCCCCGTCGCGCCAAACATGCTCGCCCTTTCAGCCGCGGGAGCGTTATAATGTAACGGTCAATCCCACTATTGTTGGTAAAAGAATAGCCCAAGAGTTGGCGGTGGATGGTGATGACTAGCTGCCTTCCCTCTAGTCTTAAACTGCTAAATTAGGAACGGCTAGCGCAGATATTCCTTGTGTAGCTTTGCGCAAAATTCAAAAAACAAACATAACCGTGGTTAAATTATTCATGGATAATACATGGATCATTCACCCAAAATAAAGAACGACCCCTACCCTTCTCCTTTGGCTGTTATTTATTCATGTTTCTAATATGATGCCCCATAATTAAATATAAGATGTTTTTTGCTTTATTAGATAAGTTTTATCGAGAAGAAACTTCCACGTTCAACTTTTCAAATATCTTGAGAAGGTTGAAGCTAATCGTTTATTTATTTTAAAATCTCACAGCCTCAATGATTTCTTATTGAAATCATGAAATAAAAAGTAAACCGTATAAAAAAATTCCAAGGTCAACCATAACAGTAGTTGGTTAACAAGGTCATCGAGTAGGGTAGAGACATGAACCTCCATAAATAGCAGTTTTTTTTGTTGCAGTGATTGTTAGTAGTGTTATTTTACTTGAAAAGAAACGTGTGTGAGAAATTTAAAACGTAACCCCCATACATCAGAAACCTAAAACGATCATTCATTCAGTTCCTGCGACCAAATGCCTGCAGGTTGCTACAGTGTGGTCTGTGAGGTTCATCAGCGAGGGATTTTTACCTCAGTAAATTTCGGAATTACAACAAAAAACATATGAAATAAAAGAACGACTTCATTTTACTTAATATGCTTAGATTTCACTTTGTGGAATTACCTATTGTATGTAAACGTTATTTTTAAGGAATTTCAGTTGTCTCAGGTCACGAGCGAAACTAACAAATTGCTCCACACATTCACGTGTATAACAACCTTCAGCCTGTGTTAGCGTTCTTGTTGAAGCAATTTTGATAATTTGGGGTTGAAGTGGTGAAATACTTATATGTAGACACCCTGTACCAAATTTATACATGGGTACATGGACGCGAACGTAACTTATTTATTCTCAATTCATGCCTTAATGGGGCCCGGCATAGCCAGATGGGTTATGGCGTTCGACTCGTAATCCCCGTCGCACCAAACATGCTCTCCCTTTCAGCCGTGGGTACGTTATAGTGTGACGGTCAATCCCACTATTATTTGGTAAAAGAGTAGCCCAAGAGTTGGCGGTGGGTAGTGATGACTAGCTGCCTTCCCTCTACTCTTACACTGCTAAATTAGGGACGGAAAGCGCAGATAGCCCTCGTGTAGCTTTGCGCGAAATTCAAACCAAACCATCATTAATCTCGAAAACTAAGCTCACATAAAAATCACGTAGAAGGAGAGATTACTAAAAGTAATCCACACTAAATTGTCTGTGGCCAACAGGATAAGCTGAGTTTGCGAACTAAAAGCTAGCTGCGAAGGGAGGTTACAAAATTCTTCCGAATTCTTAGTTGCGTTACCTCCTAAGCTCTAATCACTTTAGTAAAATTGTCGGCTTTAATAGCAATACAACATTTAGCCGTAAGATGGCAAAATATGATAAACACCATTCCAGGTGTTACGGAATGCACTAAATTACGTAAAAAACGACTATGTATATACACTACATGGCCAAAAGTATGTGGACACCCCTTTTAATTTGTCTTTCCTCTAGTTTTACACTGTTAAATTAGGGACGGCTAGCGCAGATAGCCCTCGTGTAGCTTTGCGCGAAATTCAAAACAAACATGCTTTTATACACAACACAATATCGTCCTCGTCCATACTGTTTGTTTCTTGCAAGGGAAAATATTACCTTATATTTCTCTTCATATTTTGTGAATTTCC
The DNA here is from genome assembly GCF_004210375.1 of Tachypleus tridentatus. Lineage (NCBI taxonomy): Eukaryota > Metazoa > Arthropoda > Merostomata > Xiphosura > Limulidae > Tachypleus > Tachypleus tridentatus. The sequence continues at coordinate 27,931,091 of NC_134830.1, read as the reverse complement.
CTATTGGGTTAGCTTATCATTTGAAGATAGTTTCAAGCTTGCGAACCTAAGTTTCATTAGCAGATGATTATCATTGAAGCAAGCCTAACTTCTATGGCCAAAATTATTGAAAAGAGATATATCCTTTATAAGTACATATTTATATCTGTGTATACATATGTACGTGCATGTGCGTATTTCATGTTTAAAAGAAATTCGAATTCAGTTAGAATTTATTTAACCTAAAACCTAAATATGTTCTCCAGGAAGGATTTCTGTCTTTTTCTCTAGAGGAGGAAAGTCTAAATATGTATGGATGTGTGATTTTTTCGGAGGGAATAACTCTAATTACTGTTCTTTAATATATCCGTGTTCATTAGACAGTAAACAGCGCAGATAGCCCTCGAGTGGCTTTGCGCAAAATTAAAACAAAACAAAACAGACAGTTAAGTTGTAACTGCCAGTATTCATATTTACAGTTTTGACGCAAGAAATACTGAACGAACTTATAAAGTCCTTAGATATGTTTGTTTGTTTGCCATTGAGCACAAAGCTGAAGAAAGGACTATCTGTGCTCTGCCCACCACGGGTATGGAAACACGGTTTCTAGCAGTATTATTCCACAGACTTACCACTCTGTTACTCAGGGGTGGGGGCAAAGTCCATAACAGAAGAAGAAAAAGTAAAACTTATAAGTTGTAATAGCGAATAGAAAAGAATGTTAAACTTACCCATCCAGTGCGGATATAGTGAAGTGGATATACGCATGTATTGTTTGTTTGTTTGTTTTGGAATTTCGCACAAAGCTACACGAGGGCTATCTGTGCTAGCCGTCCCTAATTTAGCAGTGTAAGACTAGAGGGAAGGCAGCTAGTCATCACCACCCACCGCCAACTCTTGGGCTACTCTTTTACCAACGAATAGTGGGATTTACCGTCACATTATACACCCCCACGGCTGGGAGGGCGAGCATGTTTAGCGCGACGCGGGCTCGAACCCGCGACCCTCGGATTACGAGTCGCACGCCTTACGCGCTTGGCCATGCCAGGCCTATACGCATGTAGGCAGATGGGTTTGAGGTGGTTCGATTGAATCATGTATTTTTGTAATGTAAAAAATAAAGTGCTCATATAACTAAAGCGCAACTACTTATGATATTTGATGTTTTCTACGTAGTCTGTATTCTTCTGACGAAGCACTAGTTTTTCTTTTTTTTTTTTTTACTTGACATAGTCGCATGCTCCCAGACCCCAATAGTATTTACATGTTTTACATGGTGATTATGTTTCGCACAATATGTGATGCCTTTTGATCTCATAAATTAGAATACCCTCTTTTAAACATTCTGTGTACAGGTCTGATAGATACAGAAATTTTCTACTTATTCCAAGTGACTGACGTAGTTGAAAAGAGCCCACCATTACTCAATTTTAATCGAATGAATATTAACTGTTCTATTAAGCGAATGGTAATAATCGTGCATTTTTTCTATGTTTTTCTGCCATGTTTAGGGACAAACGATATTACTTTTTACATCTTTATCTTATTACCGACGCCATCTTTACCAGTAATGGCATTATCACAGGAGTGATTTTTCCCGGATTGCTTTTTCAAGGTGATCTGTTAATGCTTGTGGAAAATGTTTTCCTTGTGTTTCGTCTCCCTCAAGAGATTATATGACATTTATATTGTCTTGTATTAGCTGCGAAAGACTTGTTTCTTTTATGAAATTATCTTTTTGCAGAAAAGCTGTTTCTGTTAAATATTAAAAATTGTAGGAAATTTAGTTTTTACTTTACTATTGTATTATTGTACTTTTGTATTAGCTAAGAAAGATATTGAACGAAACAGTTACTTTTTTATCTATGATTTTCAACATTTTGTCTTTCTTGTCTTTGTCGTTCCCTCTCAGGCCTAGGGTGACCTAGTCTGATTTAAAACTATTACAATATTACTTGTCACAGGAATGTAAGATGTGCTTACTTCAATTATGTTTGGACTGACATAGCTACAAATAAAAAAGTCCAAGATTCGAAATGCGATATTTATTTGAATGCATTACACACTTTCAGTTCTGGGGATGTTATGCTTTTGATAGCTAATCCAATAGGCCCCCGCTAGTACAGCGGTATGTCTCCGGATTTACAACGCTAAAATCAGGGGTTCGATTCCCATCAGTGGGCTGAGCAGATAGCCCGATGTGGCTTTGCTATAAGAAAAACACACACATTTTAGAGTAATGCAACCTGTAATACAAGTTTTTAAAAACACGCCCTTATGTTCTAGCAGCCAATAGAAAACTTTATTCTCATTATAATACAGATGTAAGTTAGCACAAACATATAAAACCATGTTGAAGAAACTATGAGAATGAGCTTGATAAATGTAAGATAAAACAGTGCAATGTCTTCGCGAGGTTTAAATGTACTAAATCCTTGAAACCTGATTATAAAAGTCGAAGATTATTCCAAAAACAATTATTACTCACTTTGTAGTTACAAAAATGAATATCAGAATATTTTTCATTCACTTAACAGGCTAGGCATGGCCAAGTGGTTAAGGCACTCGAATTGTAATAGGTTGGTCGCGGGTTCACTCGCCGTCACGCCCAACATGCTGGCCCTTTCAGCCGTGAGAGAGTTATAAATTGGCGGTCAATCCTACTAGTGGTTGGTAAAAGAGTAGCCCATGAGTTGGCAGTGGTTGTAATGACTAGGTGCCTTCCCTCTAGTCTAAAACTGCCAAATTAAGGACGGCTAGCGCATACAGTCGTTGTGTAGCTTTGCGCGAAATTCAAAACAAACAAACATTTGCTTAATTTTATTTTAAGACAATATTTTCCAGCACTTGAAAATTAAATATTTGGAATGTTGTCCCATCTATAATAATACACAAATATAAGACTTGAACTCTTAACCTTTACGACAAAGGTTAAACTGACCAAACGTCAACGGTTGGCGTGCTGAACTGTGGAAGTAAAAATTTGTGGTTCGAGTCTCTTTGCCCCGCGGCCCGGCATAGCGAAGTGTGTTAAGGCGTTCGAATCGTAATCTGAGGGTCGTAGGTTCGAATCCCCGTCGCACCAAACATGCTCGCCCTTTCAGCCGTGGGGGCGTTATAAAGTAACCGTCAATCCCACTATTCCTTGGTAAAAGAGTAGCCCAAGAGTTGGCGGTGGGTGGTGATGACTAACTGCCTTACACTGCTAAATTAGGGACGGCTAGCGCAGATAGCCCTCGTGTAGCTTTGCGCGAAATTCAAAAACAAACAAACTCTTAGCCTCGGGAGAAAAAAAAACGAGCCTACACCTCGGGATTGTGAGTACAACATACGAGTGAGAGTTTAACCCCCTTTTTAGATCTTAAAAGAGTAGCTCGAGAACTGTAGATGATTGTTTTAATTGGCTGCCTTCCTTCTAGCCCATCACGTAGCCCTCGCGTAACTGCTTAAAATGAAGCAGATAGGATCTGATATAAACGTATTGCTATTTTATGCGAGTTTTAAAAGAGTTTATTAGAATAAACTGTGATAAGATTTTTCTGTGTAAAACATAATAACACAAAATTAATTTTTGTCAAATTTATTTGAGAAGACACATAATCGTAATTTTTTTTTCTTCTTTAGCTATTGGACAAAAACAAGGTAATATTATTGTTACATGGTTAACCAGAACGTGTATGTTACAACCGGTGTCTGGTTATATATTTACTAAAAAGTAATCGTTTTACAAGAATTTCTTTTTTTAGTTTTTCGAATATTTTAAAACGCAATTTTAGTACTAACATTCCTGGTTCTCTTTTAAAGCCGGCCCAGCATGGCCAAGCGTGTTAAGGCGTGCGACTCGTAATCTGAGGGTCGCGGGTTTGCATCCCCGTCGCGCCAAACATGCTCGCCCTTTCAGCCGTGGGGGCTTTATAATGTGACGGTAATCCCGCTATTCGTTAATAAAAGATTTGCCCAAGAGTTGGCGGTGGGTGGTGATGACTAGCTGCCTTCCCTCTAGTCTTACACTGCTAAATTAGGGACGGCTAGCACAGATAGCCCTCGAGTAGCTTTGTGCGAAATTCCAAAACAAACAAACAAAACTATTTTAAAGCCCCCCGCTGGTACAGCGGTATGTCTTTGGATTTACAACGCTAAAATTAGAGGTTCGATTCCCCTCGGTGGGCTGAGCAGATAGCTCTATGTGGCTTTGCTGTAAGAAAAACACACAAACTCTCTTTTAAAATGTAGATATATCAATAAACGTTTTCGTTTGCCTCGTAATTTCGCACAACACTCTACACAGTCTATCTTCCTTAGCCGTCACTAAGTTCGGCAATGATAGGCTGGAGGGAAGATAAGTGGGCAACGGCATTCTCAGTCAAGTTTTGGGTTACGCTTGTCTGAGCGAATAAAGGAATTTGACTGATGCTTGTTTATAGCACTCCGGCGCCAAAGTGCGGAAAGAGTCGTGGCAATGGATCGTGAATTATGAGCTCTGGCCTGGCATGGATAGGTGGTGCGAGTGCTCGGTTTGTAATCTGAGAGTTTCGGGTTCGAATCCCCTTCCCACAAAACATGCTCACCCTTTCGTGGGAGCATTATAATATGGCGGTCAATCTAACAATTCGTTGGTAAAAGAGTAACCCAAGAGTTGGCTGTGTGGTGGTAATGATTAGCTGCCTTCCCTCTAGTCTGCCACTGCTAAATTAGGGACAGCTACTGAATGTAGCCCTCGTATAGCTTTGCGCGAAATTCAAAACGAACCAAACCGAAACCAAGAGTCCTTGTTTTCTTCTGCTGTAGACACTGTAATCACGCTTGGCCCATCTAGACTCGCCAGATTGCACTGTAATAATTAACGTTACATTTATTCTACACTTTTAACATTCGTGTAACTTATTTAACTGATTTTCAGTATATTTTACGCTGCTTTGTTTTACTTATCCGTATCACTACATAATATTTTCGCGCACCCTCCAATTTATTGGTTGGTTTTTTTCGTAAAATAAGTAAGAACTTCAATGTTTAAAAATGCACAGTAATTTACTGCATAAAATTAAAAGTAAAATATGAAATTAAACACTCTGTACAATAAAACTATGCAAGTTTCGGAGGAAACACATAGAATTTTAATAGTTATAGAGTTTTTAATTTTATATTTCGCTTTTAGCGTTAAACAATAAGTTATTGTTCATTTCTAAACATTGAAGCTCTTACCTATTTTATGGAGCCTATACATAAGAACCGTCGCAGAATATATTGATTTTTTCTTATCTTTCTTTGTGGTCCAGCATGGCTAGGTGGTTACAGCGCTCGACTCGTATTCCGAAGGTCGCGGGTTTGAATCTCCGTCACACCAAACAGGCTTGCCTTTTCAGCCATGGGGACATTATAATGTGACGGTCAATCCCACTATTCGCTGGTGAAAGAGTAGCCCAATAGTTGGCGGTGGGTGTTGACGACTAGCTGACTTTTCTCTAGTGGAATTGACTGTCACATTATAATACCCCCATGGCTGAAAGGACGAGCATGTTTGGTGGGATAGGGATTCGATCCCGGAATCCTCAGATTACGACTCGAATGCCTTAACCATCTGACCATGCCGGGCCTTTTCTTATCTATCTTAATAAACTAATCTAAAATTCAGCATGGCCAGGTGGTTACAGCGCTCGACTCGTATTCCGAAGGTCGCGGGTTCGAATCTCCGTCACACCAAACAGGCTCGCCTTTTCAGCCATGGGGACATTATAATGTGACGGTCAATCCCACTATTCGCTGGTAAAAGAGTAGCCCTTTTCTCTGGTGGAATTGACTGTCACATTATAATACTCCCATGGCTGAAAGGAAGAGCATGTTTGGTGGGATGGGGATTCGAACCCGGAATCCTCAGATTACGACTCGAATGCCTTAACTATCTGGCCATGCCGGGCCTTTTCTTATCTATCTTAATAAACTAATCTAAAAAAAAAATTGTGCCTTAGTCTCTTTCTGCCTCTTTCGGCTGTGAAGGTATTTTAACAACAGAAGTTTTAAATCAAGTAAAAGAAAATAATATTAACAAATCTTGATCATAAAAATGTTAAGAGCCCAATTTAAAAAAAAAAAATTACCTTGAGGGGCTTTTACACCATCTCACCCTTTTGTCTAGTGTTACAATCATGCAGACCCTCTCAGAGGTTCTGATGAACCCGGACCAGTTCTATCTTTTTAGGCCCCTGGTTATAATAATAATAATAAAATGATGGCACATGAAAACAAAATAAGACAATCATTAGCCACAAAGAAAAGCGAAACGTAATTTGTATGTATAATTTGCATCTCTGAGATAAGAAACACATAAAAACAAGTCGCGAAATTTAACAATGCCAAAAAACAATAACAACGAAACAAGTGTTTAAATTTGAGGCCCCCTTTGGGCTTGAGACCCGGGCTAAATGATCCTCCTGGTCTCTCTAATTACCCTTACAGTCATGTGTAATGATAATGATTATATGAATATGTGTATAGGTTTACACATTTCGTGTGCTCTTGAAACGCTTTGGTGTGATGTCATTGGTGACATGTTTTTTTTGTTGTTGAAGTAAAAGGGTGACTCGAAATTTGCATCTAAAATAGATAAAAATGAAGTGATAAATATTAATAATACACACTGCGCAGTAAGTGTTCTTTCTAAGCACTGTGTCTGAGTAGAGTGTAAATAGTCTTTATGCACGAAGAATAAATACAAAGGAAAAGTAAATGAATCACACCATGCCAGACGAGTGATGTCATACGTGATTTCCGGACGGAGGCAGTCTATATTACACGCTACTTTTTACCGGAGATGTTAAACAGCAATCTCTGAGGTGGAACTGTTCACAGTTCTTCAAATAGAGCGTCCCACTGTAAGATGTACTGTACTCAGGTACGTATGTTCACTAAATGCTTGTAGGTTAGCTATCTTTTCAAACATTTATTCTGAACGTAGAAGCACATGTTTATCTTACGTTTTATATTGTCAACGATTTTTAGTTAGTCACTTGTGTAAAAGTTTCGAACTTTATCAAATAAAATTCAAATAATATGCGTTAGAGAAAGGCGTAAGTTAAACAAACTCAAAAGTTATAAAAAAATTGTGTTCAGATAACTAGCAAAAGGAAAATTTATTTCGACGTTTTACTTTATGCCAGGCAATTGAACTTCTTTTGTGACGATTGAGATGTTTCTAACTTTAAGTTGGTTACTAGAATATATCACAATAAGCGGCTTATTAAAACATTGTTTAAACTTCACAATCACGTAGAACAATAACCGTACTTCAGCTTAACAGTACGGTTTGGAAGAGTCATACAGGCTCCTGTTGTCTGACGGTATATTTGTCTTTTAAATCTGTGCAACTTCTTAACTACATTTAGTTCCTACAGACAAAATCGGCAGGTTACATATCATGCAATGCTAACACGTTTGAAACTCCACAAAAACTCGAGAAATTGAAATAATATAAAAAATTATGATAATTTATGAAAGCTTTTAGTCCTATTATGTGATTCAACCGGAAATCTCTAGTACTTCTAAAAGTTGTAAGAATTAAACGTTACTATCCTTCATGTTTGTTATTTAAAAATTTAATGATATAGTCAAGTAAAAGGATCGGAGAAAAATACGTTCTCAGGTAACAGGCGACAAAATCGGTAAATATAATACGTTAAAGCAAGCTTGTTAAATCCGCTTATAAATATATACATATATTAGAATATATGTAATGAGGTTTGACTATCATTTTAAAGCAAAATAATAACTTATGACGTATTTTAAGTAAATTATGTTTCTTCTCACGTGTTTATATATATATATATATATTATTAGGTTGTTCAAAAAATAATGGTGGATTCTAAACTTTAACTTTAGTAATTAATAAGCCCGACATAGCCATGTGGGTTAAGGCGTTCGACTCATAAGCCGAGGGTCGCGGGTTCGAATCCCGGTCGCACCAAACATGCTCGCCCTCCCAGCCGTGGTGGCGTTATAATGTTACGAGCAATTTTACTATTCGTTGAAAAAAAAGAGTAGCCCAAGAGTTGGGAGTGGGTGGTGATCACTAGCTACCTTCCCTCTAGCCTTACACTGCTAAATTAGGGGCGGCTAGCGCAGATAGCCCTCGAGTAGCTTTGCGCAAAATTCAAAAAACAAACAAACAATAAGTAATAAAAAAATTAAAAACAACTTCATTAATTAAAATAGAAACCGAGTAAATGTGCACTGTTTTGCCAACGAGAAACAAGATTAATTTGTTGTTTTGACAATAAATCTCTGAAGTTTTAGAACTAAAAATTTTTTAAAGTAATTCTCTGGTACCACCTGCCCATGCCGGACCTACAACGAGTTTGTGAGTTTTTGTTTTTGAATTTCGCGCAAAGCTACTCGAGGGCTATCTGCGCTAGCCGTCCCTAATTTAGCAGTGTAAGACTAGAGGAAAGGCAGCTAGTCGTCACCACCCACTGCCAACTCTTGGGCTACTCTTTTACCAACGAATAGTGGGATTGATCGTCACGTTATAACGCTCCCACTGCTGGGAGGGCGAGCATGTTTGGTGCGACCGGGATTCGAACCCGCATCCCTCGGATTACAAGTCGAACGCCTTCACACGCTTGGTCATGCCGGGCCCACGGATAACGAATCGGTGTTTTATATAACGTATAAACTCCTGTTTTAATCACTCGTAACATGTGAACATAGAAATGATTATAAACTGTGTACTTCTCAAGTACCTCAATTTAGTAACCTTAGAAACCTTTCAATAAAATATCGCAGATATATTGAGTCATTTACCTGGTTAATTTTTATCCCTCCCCAAACTTGCACAGTTATATATTACATCTTCCACGCATGTCCGTGACGTAATTGTGTGAAAGTCTCGCCAAACGATGCGCACTCGCACTATCTAAAAGTGAAAGCCTGATGAAAGCGTACATTAAGAGAAGTTAACATGCCGTTTCAGATTAACGAGGCTAATATGATACCATTTAGGACCTTGTTAACTTCATATGTACCTCATTTCCCTATCTTTGTCGTCTTTATTAAATAAAGAGACTGAAGGCCAAGTTGTCAATTTTTTGACAGAATCCTTTTGCGGAAACTCAAGAAAACTCATTGATGTCAATACGAATTGAACTGCTTTTGTCGCGAGTCGTCGGTGAAACCAGTTTTGACGTGTATATTAGTACAGAACTGACAGGTTTAACCCCATTCCGGATTGATGTTTTTGTAAAATTATTGATTTAGTAAATAGAGAATAAAAAAGGTCCCGAACTACAAACAAACTCATGTGTCATTAAAATATATTTTGTTGTTTTTTTCAAAATGGAAATGTGGATGTCAGTTGGGTACTTTGTTTTCTAAGTTTCCAGAGATACGTTTTTGATATCTGCGAAAAACAACAAGAATATTCAAACCTAACAACTGACAGAACAGTATTTAGTGTTATAGTTGTATGTAGGGCGACTATTGTGTTACACTCGGGTATACACAAAGCTTTTGTTGCGTTAATAAACACATTTATTGAAATTTGGCAGATTCACAGATGCGCCATATTTTCCTTCTTGCTGTTTTTGTTTTAATTTTGTGATTTCTGATATTACAGTTTTCTGGACAGAAACTTGAACTGAATTGACTTTTATATAGAAAACCACTCATCAATAGCAACCAATATTATTTGTAGTTTGAAGTTGTTAATCGAACCACTGTTTGAGCATTGTTAATATTTTTACACAGGCGGTAGTGGATTTGGTGATAAAACCAAATATACGCTCTCTGTCAGATACAATTATCAAAGTAAATCCAATTTTTAACTCATTTATGGTTAAGGCGTTCGACTCGTAATCTGAGGGTCGCGGGTTCGAATCCCAGTCGCACCAAACATGCTCGCCCTCTCACCCGTGGGTGCGTTATAATGTGACGGTTAATCCCACTATTCGTTGGTAAAAGTTTGTTGTTTGTTTTTGAATTTCGCACAAAGCTACTCGAGGGCTATCTGTGCTAGCCGTCCCTAATTTAGCAGTGTAAAACTAGAGTGAAGGCAGCTAGTCATCACCATCCACCGCCATATCTTGGGATACTCTTTTACCAACAAATAGCGGGATTGACCGTCACATTATAACGCCCCACGGATGAAAGGGCGAGTATGTTTGGCGCGACCGGGATGCGAACTCGCGACCCTCAGATTACGAGTCGCACGCCTTAACACGCTTGGCCATGCCGGGCCAGTTGGTAAAAGAGTAGCCCAAGAATTGGCGGTTGGTGGTGATGACTAGCTGCCTTCCCTCTAGTCTTACACTGCAAAATGAGGGACGGCTAGCGCAGATAGCCCTCGAGTAGCTTTGTGCGAAATTCAAAAACAAACAAACGCATTTATAAACACCAGATGAAACATGTTTTTTATATATTTTTATTTGAATTAGCATTGAGCAATAGACGCATTAAGTCGCTGGTCAACTGTTTAATAATGTATAATTTAAACGTTTATTGAATCATAATGTTATGACCACATATACTTATTTAGCACTGTTATAATTAATTGAGTTGTTGTGGGTTCGGTTTTATTTCTAGTTTGTCTATTAATTCTACTTCTTTTTAATTTTTATTTCTATACTGTTTATAAAGTGACGTTTATTTTCTTAATGAGATGTATTATTAATGGGGAATATATCCCTGGAAAGTGTGATAGGTTTCCCTTTATACGCTTTAATAAAAATGTTTATTATCTGCAAACAGCGATCAAACGACCTATGTTTCACTTTTGATGTTGATCTGAAAACAACGTTCAATCAGAATAAATTTAAAAATTCAATTTTTCCATCCTAATTTTGTATTTAAATTACACTATGTAACAAAATTATTACTTTTCATTGTTCCTAGGCAGAAAGTGTTATTTCCCAATTGCTTATGCCTAAAGTAAGTGGAAAAAGACTTATTTTTCTCCTCAAATTTTGTTTTTTAACCTGGGAGCATGCAACGAAAACATGATGGGAAACTATATTTGGGGGCAGATACGTAAAAGTGATTTACATAACAGTCGCAAATCTCGAAAAAACTACTTGCTTTTAAATACTTTTGTTCATTTTTGTATAACTTTAGTATAAATACATGTAAATCTTGATTCATATGTTGTTTTATGTAAATGGAAATGCGCAAATTTCCCCGTTTTTACATAGAAAATAGGTTAATTTCTAAATTTCATTATCCAGGTCACAAAAGCAAAGTTTAACGGGAATAATGACCATTTTCTGTACTTTTACAGCTTAAGCAATTAAGAAATAACACATACTATCCAGGAACAAAATTTGTGTTATATAGTGTTATTTGATGACAACTTCTATTGGATTTTTTATTTTTGCCTGTTCTTTCCTGTAAAATAAAATCGTATATCTTTATAACATCCAATAAGTTTGCATTACAAAATTTAAAAATAAATTCATCAGAGCCATCGGAGGTAAGGAGTATGTTTTATATGATTTTGTTAAGGTTCAAGTTACATGAAGAAGGTTATACAGTGACTATAAATACAATATGGTAATTGTTTACATTTCCCTTTGATCAGTGATTTACATGTTCAACGATATAATTATAGCTGGACGTATCTGTAATCGGTGATATACATGTTCAATGATATAACTATAGCTAGGCCTATCTGTAATAGGTGATTGTTTAGATTCTATGTCTTCATACACGATGGATCGTTTGTACTACCTCATTTTACTGGAACACAAATCAACGTATTCCTTCTTAAAACACTCAGTATTTGATGTTTTATTTAATCAACTACACCTCGATTACACAACTGATCAGAACTTATACAACAGTTGAGTATGTGAGGATACTGTATATATGACACTTGAGTATTTGACGAGTTTGTATTTAAAACAAAATATCTTTCACTAACATACTGAGCTCCGCCATGTACAATTACGTTTACAGTGCAGAACGTACCAGTCACAAAAATACAGTGGTGATAACGACAACATTACTTTTGTATTTCTTATTACGTGTGTCAACATTTTAACACCACCGAAGTTCCTTCGGCCTGGAAACTAACAGAATAACTGACATAAACATGGGTATATGGCCACTTCTTAAGGCAATAAGATATGCCACTTTTTCATATAACTTAGACCCAACCCTTTGTTTTCATATAAAGATTTTATTTATTTGTTTAAAGTTAAGCACAAAGTTATACAGTGGGCTATCTATGCTCTGCCTATCACGGGTATCGAAACCAGATTACTAATTTACTAATGTTGTAAGTTCGCAGGCATGCCGCTGTACCACTGAGGAGGAGGGGAGCTCATAAATAAATAAATAAATATATATATATATATATGTGTGTGTGTGTGTGTTATTTGGTATAGACTACCTAAAGCACCTATTGTTCTTAGTCGACTAATTAATTACTGACAACTATTGTTATTCCTATCGTTGTTTCACCTCCCTTTATTCTCTCTCTCTCTCCACACCCCCCAGTGGCTCAGAAGTATGCCTGCAGACTTACAACGCTAAAAACGGGTTTGAATACCCATGGTGGACAGAGCACAGATAGCCCATTGTGTAGCTTAATTGAAAACAACAACAACTCTCTCTCTCTCTCTTTATATATATATATATATATATACAGTACATTTATTTTCCTCAAAATGCGTTGTAACAACTCTTAACTCCAATACATATGTCCTTCTTCTCTGGTGCAGATAGCCTAGTTGCTTTGCGCCATAAAATGCCAAACCTTTATTTTCAGTCCTGTAAATGTATACTTCTTTCATAGTCGCTGAATATATCCTGTCGTTTTTCTTCGCTTCCGTTACGAGTTAAAATCTCCAATAGATTTAACATCCCAGGAAATGCATTGAAGTTTAACAAGATCTCTCGAGAGAATTTATATTTGTGCTATGTATTGGACTAGCTTTATCAAACACCAGGCGTTCGCCAGAAATAATCTTATACACTATTTGTTAACCCTTTCGATAGCTTCCTTAAACTGTTGCGGATCATTAAAATGCAGGTACAACGAAAAATCGTTATTATTTAAGTTGAAATACTATTTCATTGTTTGTTAATTCTCCTGAAATCCCCCAGGTGTTTCTAACGGACTGGTAATTGAGAAACACTGATCTAACAAAGACATGCATAAAACAATGTGGAAAACATTCTTGAATTTTTTTCAACTGTAGTTTGGTTTGTTTTGAATTTCGCGCAAAGCTACACGAGGGTTATCTGCGCTAGCCGGCCCTAATTTAGCAGTGTAAGACTAGAGGGAAGGCAGCTAGTCATCACCACCCACCGCCATCTCTTGGGATACTCTTTTACCAACGAATAATGGGATTGACCGTCACATTATAACATCCCCACGGCTGAAAGGGCGAGCATGTTTGGTGCGACGGAAATTCGAACCCGCGACCCTCAGATTACGAGTCAAACGCCTTAACCCACCTGGCCATGGCGGGCCCTTCAATTGTGATTTCAAAGCAAAGTATTTTAAGCGTAATAAATTGACGTTTGTGCGTTTAGAAACACGGGTTTATGTCCTTATTTCAGCTAAATGCTGTTTCAATAAATTGGTGTTTTTCTTTGTTCACGGAGTTTACTTTTACTAAGTATATGTTTTCCCTGCAGTCTTGGAGTCTAGCTACTAATGATACTATTAAGAAAATAAATTGTTCAATTAGTTTGTTAATTACGATAATTCTAAACTCGTATTAGTGTTTCTCATAGTACTTGGTGAAGTACAGAGAGAAAAAACAATTACACACACACACACACACACACACACACACACCCCCATATATATATATATAATGTACATTGCATCTATAAAACTAATAGCAGAAAGTTTGATTAGTCTATGTAAGCGAGATAAGCAAGATCAGTTGTGTCACACAATGGTGGTTAGAAAGAGCTTAAAAGTCTCAACTGGATGGGTAGTTCGTAGTTTGACTTGGTTGTCTAGGTTTGTCCCTTTTGGGCACGTGGATGTGGAAACTGACCAAAATTCGTGTCCGTTGTAGCAACTTCTTTCTTGGTGATCTGCTTATGGACATTCCCCCATGTTCTTTAGACTTTTTTCTACCACTCTTGTTGTTGATCAGATTTTAGTGATTCTTTAGGCTCAGTTCAGTAACTCAAGCAGTATTAGAGCAGTATCTATTGTCGTTGACTGCTCTTTGTTATTCGTGATGGGTTCTGATGATTCCTTTGACCAAATATGGTCCTTCGTTTCTTCTACACTAATTAGTTGAGCATCGGACTCTTCGTAAACAATGGGTTGTGGTCTGCTATTTCTTACACAGGCAAAAATACATGTCCAAATCTGCACTTCATTTCGTAATAATAAAATATTCTTTAAGCATGGTCTGAAAGTTGTTATTGTTTTCAAATATTATGTCAAATTGCTTATTGATCGTTTGTTGTTTAAACTTGAACGGGGTATGTTTAAGAGTGATAGTGCAGAAAAAAGGTTGCATATAGTTTAAAGACTTAACTTGACATGAAATACACTGTCAGCCCCTTAGAAACTATCTTTTTCTATAACTCAACGAGTCAGACCAAATATCTTGTAGAATAGGTCCCAAGTTCCTGTCTCTACACAGCTGAAATCTTATCTGTTCCTTTATTTTAATATTTTTTCCTGCTTTTCTACTTGTTAGGTTCCTTCCATCGAAAATCTCCATCTAAAAATTGAAGAAACTATGTCATCGTTGCTACTTTTAACGATACCAATAACTTTAGAAGGTCTGGGCACTGAATCAGTGTCGTAATGAAGAATGTATGGGCCTCCTTTATATCCGATTTATTATGGAGTTATGGGTCCCTGTTTGTCATGTCTCCTCTTCGCACCACAGGATATGCGGAGGCAGTCGTTATGCCCTTTCAGTGAATCTATTATATTATCATTTCTTCTTTACCTGGGGTGAGATAGACACGTCTTATTTCCAACACTCATGTTATCCTGTCTCATCATATGGAGAAATTATTTTGTTCAAGTTGTTTATTGATCAAAAAATAAAATGCTTGTGTGTTATTAAAACGTAGCCAGCACAGCTTTATTAATATATCATATATCAGTTGTATTTTAATAGAATACACGAAGACATTACCCTATAAAAGGTGTGTTGTGTGTGTGTTTTTCTCATAACAAAGCCGCAACAGGCTATCTTCTGTGTCCACCGAAGGGGAATCCAATTCCTGATTTTGGCGTTATAAGTCCACAGAATTGCCGCTATCCCACGAGGGGACAACTTCAAGACTACGTATCATTGAAATTATTGATTATTACATGTTACCGATAATATCAGTTACAGTATTCCTCTATCTGGAATCAATTAGAAATATACATTATATCATAAAATGAATGAAACCCATTACGCCATTAGTCCTGCTAATTTAAGACATGAAAAAATATTCCAACTGTGTTTTGTTGAATATATTTAATGATTTGCTGGTCCAATACTCTTTGATGACGAGTTAATCAACCGGCTTCCAAAACTAGGTCATTTTTGCCTTTGATAGATGGTGAAATAGGTTCGAGCCACCAGTAATTTTTAATCTTCCATGGAGTCTCCACACGTAAACAAGTTGAATCTAGTTTTCAACTTCACATTGTTGTTCAGTGTTTTAGTGAGAGTTACATCTTCTTTTTATCCTGTGTTTTTAATTCCTTCTTAGACCTTGTGTTAGAGGATGACAGAGATGGATTTCGGCCATGGTTCACCATACGTACTTCCAGCCACATTTTCTTTATAGCCATCTTGCTCTGAATAGGATCAATAGGACCTTTTTGTTTTATACATCCTCAGCTTGGCCTTCTTCCTCCTGTCATCTACAGAAGGACCTCCTCTCCATCTTGTGATTCAAAGAAGGACTTTAAGGTCAATATTTAGCTTATCTGTAATACCATTCCTGCTTGCTTTCTTTTCATCTTCTTCAATCAATTTTCGAAACGTAAACCAAAATATTGCAATATCAGTATGAAAACAATGTTAAAAATCCAGTGATTTTTTTTGTTTTTTGAAGTAACTCCAAAGTAGAAGAAAAGGCAAGAGACAAAATGTAAAGATTACAGAAGATTCTTTGTTGCAATAATCTGGCCTCGAAGATATAATATGCACACTGCAGTTACTCGGAAACGATTATGATATTTTGACGGCTTTATCTCCAGAAAATGTGCATTTCATTATAATGACCTTGCTGGAAGTTTCAAACTGACTGGCCGATATGGTTTGTTTGTGTGTTTTGAATTTCGCGCAAAGCTACATAGGGACTATCTGCGCTAGCTATCCCTAATTTAGCAGTGTAAGACTAGAGGGAAAGCAGCTAGTCATCACTACCCATCGTCAACTCTTGGGCTTCTCTTTAACCAACGAATAGTGAGATTGACCGTTAAATTATCATGCCCCCACGTCTGAAAGGGCGAGCATATTTGATGCGAGAGGGATTCAAACCCGCGACCCTCAGTTTACGGGTCGTACTCTCTAACCACCTGGCAATGCCGGGCTAACCAATGGGGAGACAGTCGTATGTGACTAATAACTACAAATATAAATCCTATTTCGTGGTTTTACTTAAAGTAAGTCAAGTTTTTAAGAATTATTTACAGTGGTTAAATATAAGTGGAAGGATAAAGCTTTGGGTAGAAATGGCGCATATACGTATCCGGCTTTAAGTTAAAAAAGAAGGAAACAAGTTGTTTCACTTTATAACTCCCACAATGATTGGAACAGACTAGAGGGAAAGCAAACAGTCTACAACACCCACCTGCAATTCTTGGGCTATTTTTTTACCAAGGAATAATTAGACTGATTGTACATTATAAGGCTCCCACTATTGAAAGTGCAAGCATGTTCGCAACGGGGATTCGAACCTGTGACCCGCATATTACAAGTTGAGTGCTCTAATTACTAGAAAAAAACAAGAAAACAGTTAATCAGCCCAATGTAATGTAGTTTGCATTCGATTAAAATATGTTTTATACTGTATCTTAAAATATAAAATTCAAATTAACGCAACTCGCCAGAAATTATTATTGTTTCGGAAAGTGTTTACATTGGTGTTATTTAAGGCATGCCAGTTTTATTTATTTAAAAATTTAGAATTACAGGACGTGATATTGTCTCTAGTATTGGTAGAAGGAATTTGTCCATCCTTACCACTACATTTTTGTTAGAGTAGTACGTGTGGATGTGTGTATATTCTACGAAGGTGTATTTAATATATGCTACGTTTGCACATTTCCACCCAATTAAAAGAACGTTATAGTAAATGTTTCTTGTACTCCCTAGATGCATATATCATCCTCTCTCGGCATGTCTGGCTTGCGGTTAGGATACTGATTAGAGGCTCTCGTATCCATGGGTGGCTTTGAGCTGTGGTAGGTATTTCCCGTGCAGCCTTTCTTATTATTATTATTTGTTCCTGACCGCATTCTTTTCATGTAATAAGTCGCTTGATGGAAACAGGTTCGTAGTCTGCATGTCTGGCTTGGTATAGCTGGAGACAGGTACCCACTGTATATATTATGTATTGTGGCTATATGCCTTGTTTGTGTGTTTGTATTTGGTGCGTGGGTATGTGAATTCATAACATTCCCACCTTCAGAATATAAACTTTAACTAACATATTTAGTAAAAGTCGCTGCGTGAACATTTTGATCCTACGCCTTCTAGAGTAATTTCCGTGTCCTTGACATTTTGAGGATAAAATTACCATGTTGTTGTTGTTTTTTTCATTTTTGACACCAGTTCATGCTTTTCCTATGATGTTTGACCAAAGTATCTTTTGTTACTCATGGTGGTGACCTTCTCCGTTTCCCGACTATCGTGTTGACCCTTGACTAAATAATTATAACATTTTCAAATCCTAAACAAGAACAGTTATAATGCTGAATTTAACGTCCTTTATGAGAATATACAAATATATTGTGTATTTAAACACACGATCCAAACTGTTTGTTTTTTTTAGTAGTGTGTAGGAAGAAAGTTTTCGAAGGAGGCCACAGAATTCTTTCACAAATGAATTATAATAATTAGAATAATGCTTTTATAAGACGTTTTAATCATTCCTGGTTTCAAATGCATGTAAGGTATGTGTTAAATGATTCACAAAAATTATTCCAGTGATCATTAACTTGTCTTTGTGCGTAAGATGATCTAATTTTTCTGGAATAGTAAATAACTAACTATTAAGTCCAAGAAACGTTCTTATACTTAATTGGTAACACACTTTCCCTTATTCTTTTGAATTTAGTAAATGACTTAGTTACGGTTGTAGTACAACAACGACAATGTCTCTTCTGAGTCAGATCAAAGCACGGGTTGCATTGTACCTAAACGATTCCGACCTAGATTAACACGTAATCATCTATATTGTAAAACTGGAGACGTTTCAGGAGAATGAAATCTCTTAGATAACCATGCTTATTACAATCCAGTAAAAGAAGACAAATTTGATTAGTTATATTGCATTCTTTAGTTGTTAAAATTCTTGTATGTTGTAGGGATAAATACAAGAAAGTAGACGTACTTTCAGTCTTGCAAAATACGTGATTAAAGTCCTTATAAAATCAGTTACAGATGACTGAGGTTGCTGGTTTCAGAGACTCGTTAGTTTTAACGACTTAGAAAAACCAGTTTATTTATTGAGAATATTGTATTAAGTCTTGGTAATTCGGTCTTAATCTTCCTGTTTCTACCTATAACTGTGACTTTATGTAAGATGTTTTATCAGTTAATATTTTATATTTAACTCATGAATTCCATCTGTATCTTTACTTGTTTTTCAGTCGTGAGAGCTTAGATAGTTTCTAATACAGGTTAATTGACAACGATATGTTAATATTGTTCTTTTTATTGTTCAATAACGTCCAAATTGTAATTTTGATTGTTACGTTTTATAATTTCAAATAGCCTAAAACTGCGTTAAATTATAATTTACGGTACTTTCCGACGAGATTGATACACACATTTTTCTGTTTTGATACAAATATATTTTGATACACAAATAATAACACAATTTACAGTAACTATTATTACAAATAATGATTTTCATGCAAAAGTCTTACAAATTTAACTTACAAACAGTATTGAGTCTTCTATCTAGCCTGGAACTTCCTTCATATGTTATCGAAAATTCACGTTGAGCGAATTAATTCTGGGTTGATGTACATATAATTCACTTAACGTAGAGCTCGCTTGCTTTGATTGAGTTCGTCGATCACACGTCGAGTTTGTTCACGGCTGAAGTTATATAATGTCTTCGTACAAATACTAATGTCCAGTGTGAATCTGGTGAAGTTGAATGGTTATAATGTTAGAAATTTATAAACGTCCATGGTCATATATTTAAAGTTCCTAATTAGTAAGCGCTAATCACAATTAGAGCTTACGAGGTTTATAGTATGTCTTTTGGCATGTCGCGTTGGTTACATTTATAGGTGTGAAGAGAGGCTGTAGAAATTTCAGTTTACACAACAATATAGACGATATTCTAGTGTTTACGCATACACATACATTGTTGGTTCTTACACTTAAAATATTCTACAATTTTAATCAATAGATGGGAATTTCGCAATACAAATTTAACAGTATAAATTATGTACATTTCTAAATATAATTTTAACTTAAGTAAACATCGATATTAAAATAGATATGTAGTAGTAAATGTGTATCATGATACAAAATTTATTTTTCGTCGAACCTTCCATAACTAAAAAAATCTGGTTATTGCGTTTAATCAGAGTGTTCTACTTAAATACGAAACAATATAAAGAAAAGCGTTGAAAATAAGTATTTCGATTTACACCGAATTCATTCCATATAAAGTATTTAAAATTTGCCATTGTATAATTGAAATGTAATTCATAATGTTCTAGATACTTTGTTATTTTCTCTCTCTCTCCATAAAAAGGACTGGATCACTTTTTATGATTTATATCAACTGTTGAGAATTTGAATATCGTAAAAGTAGGTACTCCCATTATTTCCAAAAATAACTTTTAGTACATAATTGAAACTGAAGACAAAAATGCTATTCTTGGAATTCAGCAAATAAGTAGCAATAACCCTACTTTATCCTTTCTTTAATTTTAAAATTATTTCTCTAAAAAACAGGCCCGGCATGGCCAGGTGGTTAAGGTACTCGTCTTACAATACGAGGGATGCGGGTTCGAATCCCCGTCACACCAAATATGCTCGCCCTTTCAGCCGTTGGGGCGTTATAATGTAACGGTCAATCCCACTATTCTTTGGTAAAAAAGTAGCTCAAGAGTTGGCGATGGGTGGTGATGACGAGCTGCTTTCCCTCTAGTCTTACGCTGCTAAACTAGGGATGGCTAGCTCAGATAGCCCTTGTGTAACTGTGCACAAAATTCAAGACAAAACAAACCACCCATACAGAAACGTGCATAAAGATTAAAGAACCCGTTTCAATTCTGTAAATTAATGTATTTTTTATTCAAGCTTAATAGCCTCCCAGTGGCTCTACAATGAACTTTAGGGCTTATAGTTCTAAAATTAGAGATTCGATTCTTGTGGTGCGTACAATACAGATAGCCCATTGCAAAGTTTTGCGCTTAACAACAAATAAGTTGACTTAATAACTTTGTTGCAACTGATTATGCTCTGATTCCTACATAAGAAATCCCACGTAGCATTTCCATAAATAATAAGAGTGTATTTACCTTCCTATTAAAAACAAAAATATAATAATTACGATTATGTAGTCACATTTAAAAAGGAAAACGTTAAGTAAGTTAACACTAAAATTTGAATTGATATAAACAAGTTTGACTTGTTCCTTCAACGACAGGCCAGCTGGTTTGAGCCCTCGACTCGTAATATAAGGGTTGAGATTTCGAGTCTCTTTCACACCAAACATGCTCGCCATTTCTGCCATGGGGGTCTTATTATGTGACGGTCTATCCAACTATTAGCTGATAAAAAGAGTAGTCCAAGAGTTTGCTGTGGGTGGCGACGACTAGCTGGCTTTCCTCTAGCATTACACTGCTAAATTAGGGTCTGCTAGCACAGATGGCCCTCGTGTAGCTTTACGCAAAAAAAAACAAACAAACAATATCAAATCTTCAATAGCGGGTACTTATCTCCAGTTGTTCTTGAAAATAGATAATAGGCATATCTGTAGACTGAATATGAATTAAAGGTATAAACTGTATTAGTAATGTTGAGCAAAATTATTTTTAATTTCATCGCATTGTTGCCAGCTCGTTGAATTTATTTGGAAAAAGAAAAATCTGGACAATTTTTTTTTTGTCTTGTCTTTTTTTTCACACTTGCACATAATTTTCAGAAGAGAAGGAATAAAAAAACAGAAACATGGAAATGGTGTCCGGTAATAATATCATAACTAAAAAATGCCATCAGTAATGATGCAAAGTAGGAAACGTTTCTTTGGATATAAGTAACAATCATAAATCGTAAACATTTTCTGTATTTTCTTTTAAAAGAAAAAAAATCCATTTCTTTTTACCTATTTACGGGTGGCAATTTTGAACGTTACAATAGGATTTAGTTCTTCGGGCCGAAATAGTATACACAAATGGCCTTCCGTTATCTCAAGCACAATGGTATGTTTTTTAAAAAATATTTCTTAAATAAATGTGTTATTCAGCTTAAATATGCAATTACCGTCGCTTTCAATGTACGAACACGAATTTAAAGACAAAGTCTGTGTTTTTTCTTCCAATGTCAATATTATAAGTTTGTGGGTGGCCTGACCTCCACTGTACATATCAGTCCTTCACAGTCGTAAATGTGTATATCAAATGAAAACAAAATTATCCGTCTCTCTGTTATATCGCCCTTGGATAAGCCGTTCGTCTTGTACGCCCAATTGCAAGTAATTATCATCATATATAACTGCTGTAATTGGAAATCATATCATAAATTGCAGCTAAAAATTATGTGTCTGAGGGTCTGTCAGTTTAATGTCATTTTTTTTGTCTTGCTTGTTACCTTAACCTACTTAAAATTTCATTTTAAAATAGTGGTGTGTCATAAGGCTACCGTATCTGCGTGTGTGAGAGAGTGCGTGCGTGCATTTGTACGTGTGGTTTAACTTCCATACTAATGGTTTGAACACATTTTAAAAAGATCTTATCGACACCAACATTGTTTATGCTATTATTGTTATTAATATTTTCGCGAAATCAGCCCATAGATTTGAGAAAAAGATAGCCATCAACAGAAAACGAACACTGTATGTAAATACAGTGTTTAAAAGAGTACAAATGATAATATACAGCACGTGCCAAGACTAGTTTACTGTGTAAACATACATTTAATCGCAAAGCTATCCGCGTGTGCCCATCGTAGGTATCGAACCTCTTTTAAAAATGTTTAAGATTCGAGTCCGAGACATGCCTCTAAACAAGCTCTATACTTTTAGTTACAGACGCATTATGGGAAGTGATTGTCACGCTTTTCGGGAACAGCACCTTATGTAACGTTAAGATTGATTGTGATTTAATATAACTGAAATCCACAAGACCACTAGACTAGTAGGCCTCGTAAAGCAAAATACTTCTTCAAAATATCAAACGTAAAGTGATTATGGGAAGAATAGAGGAAGTATTACTGGCTTACAAGTGAGTTTCACACTAAATTGCCGTCTTTCGCAAATGAATAAAATATTCTGATGAATTTGGTTAGAATTTCGCGCAACGCTACACGAGGACTATCTGCGCTAGCCTTCCCTATTTTATCAGTGTTAGACTAAAGGTATTGCAACTAGTCTTCATCAACCACCGCCAACTCTTGGGCTACTATTTTACTAGCGAATAGCGGGATTGACTGAACATTATAACGCCCCAACGGCTGAAAAGGCACGCATGTTTGCTAGGATTGGGATTCGGACCCGCGTCCCTCAGGTTGCGAGTCAGTGCCCCTAACAGCCCGGCCGTATTAAACCATTCATCTCAGTTTGTAAGTAGTAACTTTTGACCGATTGTTTGGCAGGACTGATTAATATTAAGTTTAACTTTGTAATTTACTCGACTGGTTAAATATCTGGAGTCCAAACAACACTGAATGGATGACCTAATGTTAACACAGCGTGATGTCAAAATATCTTATGATCTACAAAAAATCAGAACTTTGGGTAATCATTCATTTTAAGCACTTGGCGTGTTAGGGTTGGGGGATAACCCTTTGTATGCTTTGAATAGATAGATAATGAATACTAATAGCAGTGTGTTTCTTTCTTTTGAAAGACAATACCTAAGATTAAACAATCGAAAACAAATAATTAAATAGTGCCAAAACATTGGTTGTAGATAGCACAATTAACACTTAAAACACGATTGACTAACACTACTTGTTGTAAGATTTAAATTAACACCTTGAGGGAAAAGCTGAAACTCTCAAAGTCTAGCGTTTACAGCAAAGCCACTTGAAATTTAATTTAAAAACTGAGAGAAATTATTAGATTAGATTTTTTTTAAAGCAATAATTCGAAAATATGTAGCATGACATTAGACTTTACTTTAATTATACAGAATTCTAAAACTAGTACTTTTAATGTTAGGTTTTTTCTCATCTTCTTGGGTTGGGGGAAGGAGGGGGTCTGTAGTTATTCTTCCTACTTTTCCACAACTATCGTCCCTGAATATGGGGGCGAGTAAATATAAGTAATTTAAAGTTTACTATCGACACATAACACGAGCTGAAAATAATGTATTTTGTTTAAGATACTTAATTTACCCCCCCCTCCCCAATGGCATGTCTTCGGACCTACAATGCTATGAACCGGTTTTTGATACCCGTGATGGGCAGAGCACAGACAGCCTGTTATGTAGCTTAATAACAAACAAACAAACAAACTTAGTGCAATATAATACGGCACTGAAATCAAAGATAAAACTATTTTCATTTCACGATTTTCTATTTATTGCTACTTCTGCTATATCCACCGAAGGGAATCGAACCCCTGATTTTAGCATTGTAAATCCGTAGCCTTACCGCTGTCTCAGCAAGAGACTGGTAAATGTAAAGACCTAAACGTGTTGGTAACATGTAATCATGTTGTATTGACCATGTTATCAATCAATAATTAAGTATTTGTTAAGAAGAAAGCATACACCTAGTTTTCTGTATTTGTGATCATTTATGGTAGTTAATTACCCTCCGCTAGTACAGCGGTAAGTCTACGGATTTACAATGCTAAAATCATGGGCTCGATTCCCCTCGCTGGACTCAGCAGATAGCCCGATGTGGCTTTGCTATAAGAAAACACACACACACACACACACACACACACACACACACACACACACATAGTAAATTATTTCTCGAATTTAGGTTCGTTTCAGAGCAAAGCCACATTGGGCTATCTGCTGTGTCCACTATGGGGAATAGAACCCTGCATTTTAGTGTTGTAAGTCCGTACACTTGCCGCTGTCCCACTGGAAACACGAATTTAGAAATAGAAATTTTTAATGACCATTTTGTCAAAATACTACAGAATGTGATAAGAACTACCTAAGTAACTTATCTGTAGACATAAGATTATTTTCACCTCAAAAAATTGTTTTACTACAGTCCTTAGTCATATCTACCTGGTTGTAAGTATTAGATATTTACGAGAAAAAGAAATCAGAATTTGATCAATAGAGAGAATTAGAGTAAATAGTTTTTTCTTGTTTGTTTGAAGCTAAGCACAAAGGTGCACAATGGACTATCTGTGCTATGTCCACCACGGATATCGAAACTCGGTTTCTTGTGTGGTCAGGTCACAGACATACCGCGATACCACGGAAGGGGAGTGAGCTTGTTTGTTTGTAGTTAAGCCCAGATCTACACAATATATACAATGGTCCATCTAAACTGTCCCACAATGAGTTTTTATCGTTATAAGTCTTTACCGTTGGGCCACTGTGCGAGGCGGTTGCTTTCTAATTTGTTCTGATAGTATTTTCAGATAACTCATACTGATTTCATTGAAATGTTGTCTTCCAGTACCACCGGACATGGCCTAGATGTTAGCATGCTGCGGATAGAAAGGTCTAGGACCCGAGACCTGATGCTTCTGCTCCTGCTTTCCATTTTAATTTGTTCCGAAGAGTCATTTAAAGCTTTTGTTAGAAAGGGTGCTGCTCTACGTCTACACTTTTTTCAGTAATTCGAAATTATGAACGGTTACACCCGAAATCCAGTGTTCTCTAGTCTGGCCTTTTAGCCCACGCGCGCACAAGGTGTTGTTCAAGTTGAAGAAAACCCAACTCTTTTTTTTTGTGTGTTAGATGCATTTTGCAAATATTTGGCAAATCGCTGAAAAACTATAAACATATTCAGCCCTATTATTACCAGATGTAGTTACATTAATAGGTTTGTCTTTAGCGCGAAAATTTCTCATATGCGTTCTAAATACTTTACTGTTAAAAAGAAAACAAAATCCGGGTTAAGTGGCCTTAACGAATTTAACATGATGTAATCTTCCAAACAACGCTTAAATGGATAAAAGAAGCCAAAATTATGCTTTGACTTAAAAGTGATACAGATTATTTTGAAAGTGAATTTTACAATTTTAGTAATAAAACTTCCCATAAATGTGCATATTAAAATTTCTCATTCACATTTGTACTACTACGAAATCTAATACTTGCATCAATTTATTTTATTTGCAGATAAAGGGTAGTAGTACTGAAACCTTTGAAAATTGCATCAGTTTATTTTACTTGTAGATAAAGAATAGTGGTACTGAAAACTACGAGAATTTCTGAAAGTTCATTTGGCTATCGAATTAAATGTAAGCAAAGTATATAAACAAAATTTTCAAACCTTTTTAAAAGGTTTAACATAAAACATATTTGCCAGAGAAATAAGCATGAGCAAGCTATTTGAATAACAAATATTACGGCAGTTTTGTTTAGTCATTTCTCTCTGGTCCGGCATGAATAAGTGGTTAGGGTGATCGACTCTCAATCAGAGGGTTGCGAGTTCGAATCCCCGTCACATCAGTGTCTATAATCACGTGCTCACCTGTCAGGTTATCCATTTAAACCTAGTTCGACAAAGCCTAAAGATGGGTAGGGCGCTTGACTCGCAATCTGAGGGTCACGGGATCGAATCTTCGTCCCACCAAACATGCTTCCCATTTTAGCCGTGGGGCGTTATAATGTAACAATCAATCACACTATTCGTTGGTAAAAAGACAAGCCCAAAAGTTGGCGGTGAGTAGTGATGACTAGCTGACTTCCCTCTAGTCTTACGCTGCTAAATTAGGGGCCGTTAGCACAAATAGCTCGGGTGTAGCTTTTGAGCGAAATTCGAAAATAAACAATTTTTTTTTGTATTTTTTATTTTGGATACAAAATTACCGTTTTTTATCGATGCTTAAAATTAAAACATTTATTCTGGCTAAAGTGAGTTAATGAACTAGTTTCGAACATCGTCAAAAAAGTTTCACTGGCTCTGTATCTGGTTACGTATATGAATCAAGTATTAAAATTGAAAATTGAAATTATTTTTTTGCGTGACAGTTCTGCAAAGTACTGAAGGGGGTTTAACGAGCTGTTATTCCACTGAAATTTGAACATCTAATACGTTTTAACGTGATTCTGAAATGATGACACATCTAAAAAAGTACCACCAGGAGAAAAAAAAACAACGCTTAGAAACACTGTGTACTCTGCTATAACAGCACGCTTCCGAGAAATAACAAACCGAAACCAATGAATATTTATGAAATATTATATGCCATCCTATCCTGTCTTCCACAGTTGCAGCTGTACGTTTCTATGGCGTGTTTTATCTTTAAAAAAAAAAAAAGAAAGAATAAAGGTTGATGTCACGTTGGTATAGTCACACTAAGAAATCGGGAGGAGAGACATTTTACCAAATTTTCGCGAAGTCTGTTTTAGTTCACACACGCAAATTTCTCTCGTACTGTTACATTGACTGTAGATAGGTCATTAGACAGTTAAAAAAAAACCAAAAAAACTGCACTGAAACCGGATTGAATGCACATTATAATTTCCGGTTTACCCTTACAGGTGGTAAAAATAATTGCACAAGAGACGGCCTCTCGGTGCTACAGAGTGGCGCAGCACCCGGACTTTGAATACCCTATTATTAAAGTCTGTAGTTATTTTTATACAGTTTAGTTGTAACACGAGTGACTGGAGAACGTGCACGAGTCTGTCAGCAACTTTTTGGGCAAATGATAATCGGTGGGGAATTTAAGGTTGTGTGGGCCCAAGGGCTAATAATTTTTGTGGAGCCTGCATCCCATGTAATTTAACATGGAATAAAATTATCAATGGAACCCCCATTAATTCCATGGGTCATGGGGCTGAGCTCCCTCTAGTCCCTAATTAAATACACCAGCTATTTTCAACAAAATACGTGTGTGTGTGTGTGTGTGTATATGAGTGTCAGTTACCATCCACGTAAAATAAACTGCTACGCGATCGCAAATGAACACAAATACGAGGTATTACATAAGAGATCAGATAAAACAAATCCCCACAGTAAATCACGCCGAACACAAATTTCGCGTTTGTTTTACCCGAAACTCCTTTACTTATTACAACATGCGGTAATAGTTTAGCTGAAAAATAGTTATTATCCTGTTATTGTGGATAAATCTTTATTTCATATTACCTCAAGATACGTGTGCTATGGGACATAGGATCTAAATATATTTTTAAAGCATTTAAGCAGAACTTTGGGGGCATTTTCATAAAACTTGCTCTATCTACGTGTAATGTTTTTTGCTTATAGTTGAGCAGACAGCATCTACGAGTGTATTTGTGTGTGTGTTTCTCTAAGGCTTTTTGCTGTGTCCACCGAGGGGATTCTAACCTCTGATTTTAGCGTTGTAAATCCGAGGACTTACCGCTGCCTGGCATGGCCAGGTAATTAAGGCACAGGACTCGTAATCCGAGGATGCGGGTTCGAATCCTCGTCACACCAAACATGCTTGCCCTTTCAGCCGCGGAGGAGCGTTATAATGTTACGATTAATCCCACTATTCGTTGGTGAAAGAGTAGCCCAAGCGTTGGCGGTGGGTGGTGATGACTAGCTGCCTTCCCTCTAATCTTACACTGCTAAATTAGAGATGGCTAGCGCAGATAACCCTCATGTAGCTTTGAGCGAATTTGAAAAACAAACAGTTGAGAGTATGATAATAAATAACTGATTGTGATTTTTTATATATTTGATTACTTCCCCCAAATGTTTAAATATATACGTTTATACCAGTAAAGAATATAGCACAAAGAACTCATAACCGGTTCTCGTGCAAAGCACTTGAATATCAAAGAGTGACGAAAATAAAGGCATTTGTGATTTGTTTTTCATGAATGTCACTTATAGTTTATAGCAAGATGTGTATATACAAGTATACATGTTTGTTTAATACATTCAGTGTGCCCTGGGTTAAGGCGTTCGACTCGCGATTTGAGGGTCGCGGGTTCGAATCCCCATCAACCAAACATATTCGCTCTTTCAGCCGTGGAGGCGTTATAAAGGTAGGCCAATCCCACTATTCGTTGGTAAAAGAGTAGCCCAAGAGTTAGCGGTAGGTGGAGATGACTAGCTGCCTTCCCCCTTGTCTTACACTGCTAAATTAGGGACGGCTAGCACAGATAGCCCTCGAGTAGCTTGGCGCGAAATTCAAAACAAACAAACAAACAATCCAACATTTTTACAGATTCTTCAAACCTGGATTACAATAGTCATATGAAAGGTGTTTCATTAAACGTTCTATATCTTTGAATTTGGGTAGTAAGTTTAACGAAACCTTTCGCTCCTAATGAATTCAAACTGTATTTCTAGCATGGATAATTTTATTAACCGAATTTCATCTGCTTACTACTCTAAGACCACTGACAACTAGACGTTTTACTTGTATCTCACATAAACGTACTCATGACCAGAAGCTTTACGCGAGGAAAACCCTAAATGGTGTGTAAAAAAGAGATTAAATTAATTACCAGTATACATTTTCCACAGGCCACAAGGTGAATGTTTATAAACTAAACCTAATGTGATGTCCAAGAGGGGCAGGTAGGGGTAATTCAGAAGGACCTGGCTAAATTTAGTCATGCTATAGTCATCCGACTACGCCTAAAAAACAACTGTTACCGTATTTCACGATATTTCAAAGTTTTCTTGAGTAGAAATTTGAATTAAAATCACAATAAGACTAAAAAGGCGTTGAAAAGTGTATATTTCAAGGAAAAAGTGGTACATTAATGTCATTGCAAACTAAGCACTTTTTAGGACTGTTATCAAAGACACCTTTTATTCATTACGATGCAAAGTTCACAGGTGACCCGGCTGAGTCCTCTACTTTATAAAGAACACACTAAATACGATTTTAATCTTGCTAAGACCCAGCCGGTCTGGTGAGTTCTAGTTTTACATAAGAAAAACCGTGTCGGGTGTAGCCCTATAACTAACTGTAGATGAAATGCAATTTCTCTCACTGGAAAACCGTATTGAGGTAATTGTAAGTGAATGCAGTTGTAAGTAGGGTTAATGTGATTTTTCGTATCACTTATTTGCTTTAAAAACTTTCCGGATTTTCTAAATGCAGTGTTGTATACAGCGTAATTTGTCAGCATTTCTAGTCAGAATTCGGTGCTCCTCCTATCAATGGCTCAGGAATAAATGTGAAGGCTTATAACAGTAATATCAATAAATAAATAACAGGTTTCGATACCTGTGAGAGGCACAGGACAAATGGTACATAATTTTGTGTTTAACAGCAAGCAAGTAAACAGCCATTTGTTGGTTCTTCAACTCGCAGCATAATTCTGTTTACTGTTTATCAGTCTAAGAAGGTTTTAATCATGCATTTACACTTACATTACTTCTCCCAGTAAATGAGTATTTATAAACAATCGTTACTCAAGCACAAACTTCAAGTCAAAACTTTCCGCAGATCGAAATTCTCAAAGAGTAACTGAACTAGGTGACGTGCTTTCGGTGGGCTCAGCAGATAGCCCGATGTGGCTTTGCTGTAAGAAAACACACACACAGGTGACGTGCTATTTAATCAACGAAATCACTTTTGAGTAATTTAAAACCCCACTGATTTCTTTTAGGCCTATCATGGTTTGGTGATTAGAGCACACTTTCTCTCTCAAATATACTGATGGTCACTTTCACTTTAGTCCCTCTCCAGTGAGATAATGGTACGTTTTCGGACCTACGACGCTAAAATTCGGGGTTCGATTCCCCTCGGTGGACACATCAGATAGTCTAAAAACAATCATTCATATCCTTTATTCTAGAAACAAAGTATAATCTACTGAAAGTTTAAAAATTAATACGTCATAGGGTGCTTATCATACTAATTCAATGAAGGGAAATATGTAATTTTAGTCCTAGCATGCCCAATTATTTTGTAGTTTTCCAGTCCTTCTCTACATTCTCTTTCTCTTGTTTTTTTTTTTAAATGCCACGTCCTTGTCTGTACTCACTCAACAAAAACGTATAATGGTCAAAAGCAACTGCAATACATTCATGCCTCTATCAACAATGACAAATATGAGATTTATACAGTGATATGTCTGTATATGGTAGCCAAAGCAATTAAGTTCCAGTAGACCGACTTTGTTACGAAGCATAGAAAAATCGCTGGTTTAGTGTACTCTTATTTCTCTAAGTCAGCGATTATAAGTATATTAAAGCACAGTATGGTAGTGTTTTTCTTAATAAAGTTACGGCTTGATGTGTTTGTTTACTTACTGGCGTGTTTGTTTTACAGCAAAGCCACATTGGGCTAGTCGCTCTGTCCATCAGGGAAAATCAAACTCAAGGTTTAAGCGTTGTAAATCTGTAGAAGTACCACTGTACCACCGGGGTACCTCTTTGGCGGGTAATTGTACAGTTTAATAAGATTTTTAAACTGATCGTTCCCCACTCCCCATAGTAAGCACTAACCTTCTGGACTTAGAACGATGGACAGAACGCAGATAACTCAATGTGTTTCATTATACCTAACACTACAGCTTCTTTGAAAGTAATCCATTAAACTCAGTAAACTTCGTTGGCGAGTTTCAGTGTATAGCAAATTGTCGTATCTGGTGCGCCTACAATAAGAGGTCAATGAACTGGTTTTACACAGCTAACAAAGATATTATTTTTACGCACGACTTATCCACGTTTTAATGTTTTTGTTTTATGTACCCTTTAGCTAGTGACCTGCATCACACCTTCCAGTGAAGGGGGGGGGAGGATAGGGAAAGTTGGAGGTAATCATATAGAATAAATACAGAGTAATCAACTTTTTTTTTTTTTTAATGCCAACGCAAAGTTTTCGAACACTTTAATATTAGTCGTAGAATTTCCTCAGCCGCTAAGAACAAAGTGACTGACCTACTTGTGAAGAAAGTTATTTTATCGTGAAAAACTCGCGCTCAAGAAGCGAGGCTTTTCACGAGTACAAATGAGATTTTTTAAAACCTTATTGGTGTTCTTCATGAAAGAGACAAACATTTGACGTCAACGGTTTTTATACCATTGCATTCATAATCAGTTACACCGCTAGGAGGCTGCATACCACCAATGGAAGTTTACTTTAATTTACAATGAAAGTATCTTTGACAATCAAAACTCTTCTGGAAAAAACAAGAAGCCCCACCCCTTCCACAGCGGCATGTCTGTGGACTTACAACATTAGAAACCGAGTTTCGATACCTGTAGTGAGCTGAGCACATATAGCCCATTGTACAGCTTTGTACTTAATTACGAACTAAAAAGAAAACACAAAGAGCAGTAATAAACAGTTCACTGGTGTAACGAAATTCTCTGTAGGCTCATAACCTGAGGGTCGCGGGCTCAAATCCCCATCACGCGAAAAATGCTCGCCCTTTTAGCCATGAGGCGTTATAATGTAACAGTCAATTCCTCTTTTCTTTGGTTAAAAAGTATCCCAGATGTAGGCGGTGGGTGGTTATGACTAGTTGCCTTTCCTCTAGGCTGACACTACTAAATTAGGAACAGCTAACTCAATGAGTCCTCAAAATTCAAAACAAACAACCAATAAAAAACAAGATTTACATTATGCCAATCAACTAACATAATATTCTTCGAAGATAAATACCAGAAGGTATATGCACCTGCATATATAGAAATACATTTAACTATATTATTTGCTTGTTAAAACAGTTTATACTTTATTTGTATACACGCATTGGCTACATAAAATAAAAATAATCTTGTAAGTGTATTTTCTTGCCAGTGAAGCAAGAACTCGCATTAATATATATATATATGTTAAAGCACTTGTTCGGTTATAACAAAAGTAACGTTTACTCATAAAAAAATGTTTCAGATACTACAATGAAAAGCTTGAGTTATTTGATGGTTAATTGTAGAGTGTTTACTTCTAGGTGCTTTAAAATTGGTTCGGCCTACATGTAGAACATCGAATATAATTTGTATCTTTGGGATGAAAATTACATTTCGTGAAATGTTCAGATTGTAACTCAAATCACAGTAGAGTTTAATTTATTCAATTTCAGCTATTAAGATCCTTCTACACTGTCTGTCTGTGCTATTTTGTAGGGATAACGCAAATGTCGTCTCTACCATCTCGTTTACAATGTTTTTGAATGCCTAATATTAGCCATCCCTAAATGTATTTCCTTTTTTCAAAAGTTTTTCTTTACTTGTACAACCGATTAACATAGGTAACGAAAACACTTAATGAAAGCTGAGGTATATTTTTTTTTAGGTTTTCACAAACTGAAATTACTGTAGTGAGTGGACTTACTCCTTTTTATTTGCCTAACATGGTCAGGTGGTTAAGGCACTCGACTCGTAATCCGAGGGTTGCGAGTTCGAATCCCCGTCACACCTAACATGCTCGTCCTTTCAGCTGTGGGGGCGTCATAATGTTACGGTCAATCTCACTATTAATTAGTAAAAAAGTAGCCCAAGAGTTGGCGGTGGGTGGGGATGACTAGCTTCCTTCTCTCTAGTCTTACACTGCTAAATTAGGGATGGCTAGCACAGATAGCCCTCGAGTAGCTTTGTGCGAAATTCAAAACAAACCAAAAACCTTTTTATTTCTGGAGGATTCATATTAATATGCCCATGTTAGGCGTAATTTTACGAGATGAAGCTCGCAGTAGTTCACGATTAGTTTAAGGGATATATTCACTGCGAAACATAGTTTAATCGTTCTGTATAATAGCAATATGTCTTTCATGAAAATTAAAAATATTGTGAATATGTGTATAATTATCTTTTTGATATAGAAGAAATAAAGTTTTCGTACAATTATACACAAAGGATATCGTAATTTTAACACTAGTCCCGTCGGTGGATCGGCAGTAAGTTTACGGACTTGATTGAGTAGAATTCGTGGCTCGATTATCCGCCCTGGATAGACAGTACGTTATGTTGCTTTGCGCTACAACAACAACAACTTTTCTTGTAATATAAGGAGAATTATAGAAAAACAAACAAATCTTACAAAAACATATTTTATGAAAACGCATGTCTGTTTATCATTTGCTGAGTGAATTTTTTCTCAGGGTCAGCTCTGCGTAGTTCTTTCCAGCGTACAGTGATTTCATTGGTTAAATAATGTTTTTCCCTGGAGTTGCTAATACTTAAAATGTTGTTTGCAAACAACTTCTCCCACATGAATTCGTTAGTCCTTAGTTTTAGACCGTGACTTAAAATACTACAACACTGTCTATTTTATCAAATTTCGACACATTCTGCTAGCAGAATAATTAATATATTCTGGGAAAACGGATGTCTGGCCATCCATTGTGTTCGAATATAAAGAAGATGAAAAAGAAAAAAAGAAATATGCAAAAACTTTTCATGTTTTAGGCATGAATGTAAATAATAGCATTTATGAATACACGTGTCATTAAAATTTTAGACTAAATTGTAATGGGAAATAGAGTAGATAAACACTTCACTATTGTTATTCGAAGGTATCCCAGTATTTCTCTTGTGCTACTATAAATCTACCAAGACTAGCAACACGTACTTAAAATGATTGTTTTTGAATTTCGCACAAAGCTACAAGAGAGCTCTATCTGCGCTACCTGCCCCTAATTTTGCAGTGTAAGATTAAACGGAAGACAGCTAGTCATCACCACCCACCGCCAACTCTTGGGCTACTCTTTTACCAATAAATAGCGGGATTGATCGTAAAATTATAACACCACCACGGCTGAAAGGGCGAGCATGTTTGGTGCGTCGGGGATTAAAACCGCGGCCCTCAGATTATGATTCAAGTGCCTTAACCACCTGACCATGCCGGGGATACTAAAATAGTATGAATCCCCTCATAGTAAAAAAATAACAGAGATATATATATATATACATATGTATAGAGAGGGTTAAATTAATGTGCAAACGTTATAAATTATACCAGAACTTCTCCTCACAGTATCATAAGATGCATAATTAACTGTGAAATGTAGCTATATCGCTTTATTGAGTTCTTTGGTGAGACAGCGATAAATTAGGGACTTACAACACTAAAATCTTGGGCTCAATTTTTTGCAGTGGACACAGCAGATAACCCAATGTGCCTCTGTTCTAAAACAAACACGTTAAGGAATCCAAAAGGAGAGGCAGTGATTTGTTAAAGCTCTTCGTTCTTAAGGATTCGTGTTCATCACCATCATATGGCGTAGTGATTTATGTCACATTCCGGTTTAAAGTTACATAGTACTTTCGGAAACAGTCTTTGCATTTGCGGTATGAAGTTTAGTTACGCAACATAGATTTAGCTCTGGATATAAGTGACGACTGTTAAATGGGGAAATGCTTGTATTTTGTTTAATCATTGCAATGGCAGAAAAACCGACTCAAAAAAACAACGTTACGGCTTCTTAAAGGCTTGTCCATTGTAGAAATACTAAAATAACAATTAAAAGAGAGGGAAACAATCAAAGAATATAGAAATCAAAACCTGTCGCAACTTTTCCTGTTTGATTACTTTTGAGCGGCTGTGGTTGTAACTTTTGATGCTTCAATGTTACGATAACGTGATTAAAACAATTGACAGAAAATTTAGCAGGCAAGTTTTATTCGTTTTTGAATCCAAGTACATGTGTATACAAATAGCAAGGTCAAGCTAATTTTTTGTTGGTTTCAACTTGTGTGATAAGTTAACAAACAGTTTTTTGTTTTTTTACCATCAATGTTGAGTGTGAGCTGACGGCGGCATCTTTGTTGTATTCATATCTATATATATTCCCCCAGACCCCCTATTCTCGCTTTCCACGTAATCACGAGTTCTTTGCCCGGCACCCCACGTCCCACGTTTCCAACTGTGGTTGCAGGTGTTCCAAGCGGAACGTCCTTGGCTCACAGCGGCTCGGTCGTCGGGTTATTAGGGGTCGATGGGAAAGTGCAGTGTGCTAAAAATAACAGTGTTTTGTTCAAGATTATAGCTTTTCAAACGTGCGGTGTCTACGAATCGTGATGTTGTGGGTCAAAATGACTATGGTATTGTTTCAACTAACAACTGAAAGTCTAGTGACAAAAACATTAGAAAACTTTGAGTCAGTAGTAAGACTAATCCTTCAATGTCTTTCATAGCCAGCTTATATCACTATACTTAAGCCGTCCGAAAACTCCAAACTTTGTTTAAATTACTTAAGTGTTTCTCTTATTATCATAGTTACACATATTATGCATAATGACTAGGATCGCCATAGTAACTTTGTAATATTGCAAAACGAAAATTTGTAACATTTTAATTTTCCTTGTTTATGTAAGCTACCATTACTCTTATCGTTCTATCATGCAAGTTACAAACACTATAGTCCGTATTTATAAGATGTAAAACGTTTACCGTTTTCTGATCTTGCAGTCACTTTAATAACATTTTTACTTTTACACAATACGTTTGGTATCGCATTTTTACTTTTACACAATACGTTTGGTATCGCATTTTTACTTTTACACAATACGTTTGGTATCGCATTTTTACTTTTGCATTATTTTAGCAAAGTATATCCTCATTAAGTCTACATACCATTAAATACCGAGCATGGGCGTAATGCGAAATTTATTTCAAAGCTAGAATGCTTGTAAAGACGAAAATATAAAACACGACAATAAAAAAAACACATGCAAATGATGAAAGAGGGGGGGTAACATTATACAAGTCGTTGTTCCTTTGCCAAGTACCTTTACAACACTAAAATCAGGGGTTCGATACCTCTCAATGGACACAGCAGATAGCCTGATGTGATTTTAATGGAAGAAAAACACACACTTCTTTGCTAAGCTGTACTTCAGCTCCAGAGGTATGACTACGATTTACAACGCTTGAAACCTAGTTTCGATACCTCTAGTGGGTAGAGCACGGATGGTTCTTTAGATTGTTTTGTGTTTAACTATAAAGAAAAAAATACTAAAAGATCAAAAGTAACAAAATGATAAAATCAGGTAAGATTTAGTTAAGACATCAGTTTATTTTATACCATAATGTGTTCATTAGATACCTAAAACGTTGTAATAATATCCAACAAATATAACGTTTTTCTTCTTTTTTATTGTTATTATTTTAGTATTTAACATAGCACACTTATGGTGCTATATATCCTGACGTGCTCTATTTTTGTGCGAGATGCGGGAACTGATTTTTATATTTCTATTTATACATACAGATATATATCACTATTTTATCCATTGCAATCACTGGTGCTTACGTTTCAATAAATATAATACTTATGCAGCCATCTGAGTTATTCAGGTTTTTACGTATGTAATTTAAGTTAAATCTAGTCCGAACAGTACGAAAGAAATCGGTAGTTGAATGAACGTATAACTAGGTGGAAAGGAAAACAACTCTCACGCATTAACATTTAGGTTTTTTTCATGCCATTATCATAACCCTGTCATTTTCAACGTCTGATAGTAAGTAACCAGTAACTTTAAGAAATATGACAAGTCACGATCGAGACGCGCACATTCGTACATCTATACGCGCCTGTACGTGTGTATGTACACAAATTCACATTAAGGCCATTAGCGTAGCTTTTCAGTATTATAACTTGTCACTGTATGCACGCAATAAATTATTAGTGTTTTTTTCTTGAAAAAAACAAGAACGAGTCGTGTTTCATCAGCTGACCAAAATGCGCATGTCTAGTGAGGAATGTGAATTTTACGCGAATAAGAAAAGCAATAAACTTTAGATACTGTAACGTTAAGAAGTGACCTTGAGGTAAAAGAGTTCTGTTCTACCATATACATTCAGCTGCGTTCAGAGATAATGCTGCTTGCGAGTTGAAACCACGAGGTTGTATATTGTTGGTAATATGACAGATTAGAATAATACATGTACGTGAATAATTATCAATTTTCCACAGCAGGCGCACTCCATACATCTCTGTGTGTGTGTATAGTGCTATGTACAAAGTATTTTTTTTTTTTATAAAATTATATACCTGATGAGAAAAACATTTCCCTCTGAAAAAAAAAACATTTCACCCTCATAAAGTCTCATCTTTAAACAAAAGGTTTTTCTTATTCAACTTAATCTTAAACATAAGTTAAACATCTACATTTTAATTGAGAATATGAAACTTGAGCTAACCTGTTTAATGCACTGGTGATTCACCAGTACGTTAGGCATTGCTTTTTATGCTCAGAATTAGTTTATTTTAGTTTTTTTTTACTTCTAGCTTTCTAGTGTTTATGACTTTGCTTACATGCTCTAGTCTGTGTGCACGTGTTCTTATGGAGTATATTGACTCAGCGGTTGTTGAATAGCTAGAAGATTCCTGGGCTTGCACACCAACAGCCCTAGGCATCAAGAATCGCTTCTTGTTTATGTGCTACTTGCCAGCCACTTGTTGCCTTGCAACTGCCGGCGAAGGTACTTTTCTTACGTCTAATCAGTGGAGAGCTATTCAACATTCCACAACAGCTGTCCAACAAGTGAAAGCTTCAATCATCGACAAGTGTTTGAAAAGTTTTTTCAGCTTGTCATGCACTCATGTGATGAGGTGAGTAGAACCGGTCGAACGTTCGTTTACAAATTACACTGTGGTAGGCTGGAGAGGAAGCAACGAACAGCGCTCTCTAGGTTTTACTCGCGTGACACAACATACAGTAATCAAATCCTGGTTTTGTTTTTATCAGCTTGTGTTTGTGTGAGTTCTTACCTGGTACTTCAATCAATCGCAGAGAAACCTGAAAGTTATTTTCTAGTCCAGAATTGTGTAAAATTATAGAAAAACAAAATCGTGGAAAATATTTATTACGAGAGCACGACCCATTTAATCTTCATCGTAACACGTTTGAAAGGTTTCTATTTATAATTTCTCGTGAATTTAATAAACTCTTTTTGTCGGCAGGAGTTTCACGACTATTAACTCCGTGTGTAGCAAGATTATTTCAAACAAGAGCACTGGTTTTTGCATATGTTGATTCAGCATGCTATTAATGTATTTACTTTAGGCTTAACAAAATATTTTCACATATCTCAAAGTATTAATATTTTCTAGTCTTACCTACAATTGATTGTTGTTGTTTTTTTTTTAATTTTGCGCATAGCTACTAGATAGCTATCCGTCCCTAATTTAGCAGTGTAAGACTAGAGGGAAGGCAACTAGTCATCACCACCCACCGCCAACTCGTTTGCTACTCTTTTACCAACGAATAGTGGGATTGACCGTCACATTATAACGCCCCCACTGTTGAGAGGGCGAGTATGTTTGGTGTGACGGGGAATCGAACCCACGACCCTCAGATTACGAGTCTAACGCCTTAACCCACCTGGCCATGATGGGCTGTACCTTCAATTGAAGGAAATGCTAGTAGAACTGTTATCAGTAGAGGTTAAACATTTTAGCATTTAACATCTTGAGTTATTTTAATACAGCTGTAAATTTCTCTTGTTTTTATATTATAATATAAATATAATATAATATTATATTATAATTTATGATTATGTTGGCAACACATTTTACACATATTTGTGACGTATGTCAGATCTCTCTCTTCTTTAAATATCAGTATCATAGAAATGTTGGGAAAACATACTTTCGGAGATTTTTCACTTGAACGTATTTAGTTCTGTTTTTATGCTTGTTAACATCTTAGTTCTAATGTTAAACGTGATGTATTATATCACTTACTTATTTAGTATCTATATTATCCAAAGTTAGCAGATAACTTTTCTGTGATTACTTGATTTGAAGTAAGCTAACTCGTATCTAAGTGTGTTCGTTTTCACAGCGTATTGAGACTATATAATAATAATTTCTCTCTATTTCTTAAATGCAACTTTATAGTTATTTGTAAAGCACCAGAACTGCCCTCTCTTTTTTTGTTCTGTCTGTAACTGCTGTGATGGAAAATATTTTATTGCTTTCTAAACTTTGGCGTCATATCCTCTTTAATAGTACCTAAAGTGTACCGTAAACTTCGGAGTAATTTTTAAATACCTGTATCATTTTTATTATTTCAGTACTCTGCAAAGGTTTGTAATATTTAGTAATAAGAGTAAATTTGATTGTTCAAACCTTTTAAACGAAGCCTACAAAAATATGCCTTGAGAAGGGAACTTATGATTGCACACTAAAAATAATAAAAATGCGCGCTTTCATTTTCGATTCCCCAGGGTGCTGTCGTCTGACGAGGCTTGGATGACAGCATTGTGGGGTCAGGATTCACCAGCTATATTTCTGTTACTCTTAGCAATATATTGTAAGCAAGAGTGATCCTGTTTTGAGAGCCAAGTTACACAATGGGCTATCTGCACACTGTCTACCACGGGAAATCGAACCCAGAATTTTGCACTTGTGAAAAAAACAAAGACAAAAGTTCACTGTCATAGTTCATTTTGATATTGATTTTGATAGAATAAAACAAATAAAGAATCATAGAAATAAGAGTTGTATCCAAGAATGGGAACAAGCTTTAATGATTTTGAAAGGCACTTGAATTTGCTAAGTTTGATTTGTTTTGAATTTCGCGCAAAAGTAAACGAGGGCTGCCTGCGTTAGCCGTCCCTAATTTAGCAGTGTAAGACAAGACGGAAAACAGCTAGTCATCACCATCCACCGCCAACTTTTAGGCTACTCCTTTTATAAACGAATAGTGGGATTGAGCGTAACATTATAATGCCCCCACGGCTGAAAGGACGAGAGTGCTTGGAGTGACGGGGATTCAAACCCATGACCATCAGATTACGAGTCAAGTGCCTTATCCATCTGGCTATGCCAAGCGAACTTGTTAAGAACATGATAAACTGACAATAAATTAAAACAGCAACACTTGCACGGATTTTACAATTTGCAAAATTAACAGTAAATTAATATCACGTCAGTTAATGAGCTTTCTCTTTCTTCCTTTGGCCATTTTCGCAGTCAGTATTATGTTTCATTGTTAGTGTAATACGAAATGATTTATATTGTTTTCTACTGTGTAATATGTTGTATTATGTATTGATAGCATGAATAGTGTGTTTAGCAGCTTATAAAAATTGTAGGTTAATAGTTGAAACGGAAGAAACTGATAAAATATAAACAACATATTTCGATTATTTTAGTTATGTTGATATTGCCATTCAAAACTTTTTATGATCGGAATTCTTTTGAGACAACTCCTTACCGTGTGTATTTGAATTTCATTTCACAGTCTCAGAATCATATATTATTTTTTCTACCGTTTACTTGTCTACTTTCTTATATACGAGCATTATGTAAGAATTTGTATTTACACTGTGACATTCAATGTACCATTAAGATAGTGTTTATACATCAATATATTAGTGTCTGCTTCGCTCCAGGAAAAAGAACGTTGTTGTGGTAGTAAGAAATGTCATTGATAAGTGCGATCCACAAAGGGAATAAGACATACTTAAAGCTGTCATACTATGGAGTAATTTTATCAACTCTTATAAAACAGATAAGCATGTAATTAAACATTTATATTCTGCACGAGCTCTTAGACTCTTACGAAAGTAGTATTGAGGCCGACCACTTTTTTATAACTTATTTCAAACAAACATAAGACGTTAAAAGTCCGTGTACTGTAGCTCGTGAAATCTTTGATGTGATTGTTTGTTTTAAATTTTTTTCATGCACGAACTATGTAAGAGTTACCTATGCATAGCTGTCCCTAATCCTAAACTGACAGTCTATAAACATTTGTTTGTTTTAAATTTTTTTCATGCACGAACTACGTAAGGGTTACCTATGCATAGCTGTCCGTAATTCTAAACTGATAGTCTATAAACATTTGTTTGTTTGTTTGTTTTAAATTTTTTTCATGCACGAACTACGTAAGGGTTACCTATGCATAGCTGTCCGTAATTCTAAACTGATAGTCTATAAACATTTGTTTGTTTGTTTTATAAGTTTGCATGTAGTCACTCTACAGTTATAAGCGCCAATCGTCCTTAGTTAAGCAGTGATAAACTTGAGTGAAGGCAGTTAATCAACACCACCAAGCGCCAGTTCCTGGGCTACACCTCTACCAAAGAATAAAGGAATTCACTATTTCATTATAAAGTTCCCATGGCTGAAAGGCAAGCACGTTCGATGACAGAAATTCCTACCAGCAGCCCGCAAATTGCGACTCGGGTTCCCTAATCACCAAGCCAGGCCAGGGCAATCCAGAAAGAAGGCAATAAACAACAGTTATATGACAACGACCATAGGAGTGGTCGAAACGTCGTAATAAAGTTTAAAAAAATAAACAATCCACTCGAAAGCAGTAGACTTTTATTTAAAGTGTATAATGAATTTCCTTTCTTCACAGCAAGTAATGTAGCTACTTTAATAGCAACCACAACCAACTCTTTGGCTTCTCTTGTCTACCAAAACAGAAGGATTTGACTGCAACTTACAATGCACCCATTAAACCAAAATGCAGAGCGCGTTTTTTTTTTTTTTTTGTGACAACGAGCAGCAAATCATGAACCTTCGATTCACAATTCGAACATGCTAACGACTAGGCCGGGTCCCTTAGTGTAAATAGTGGTATACAATCATTACAATGAGAATAGCAGTTTTGATTTCTTTTTAGATCCATTTAAAACTTCTAGTGTAGATTTTAAAAAAACAGCACAAAAAAGACATTTCTTTTCTAAAAGCATGACAGATAAATTGCGCAATCTTAAGAGAATAGTAATAGTGAAACATTTGACGCGAGACTCTAATCAAAACAAGTTCCATGTCAGTAATTCCATTCAGTGAAATCCAAACTACTATAACATCTTTCTATTTAAACAATCAAACAAACAAAAAGCAACTAAACTGACTTTTACTCTAATAATTTTATCCGACAGAATATATTGCAAAACTTGTATTAGAAATCCAGTTTAATTTATTTATTATAAAATTCATATTTATTTGCTTATAGATACTTCAAATAACTGGAGAAAACAGTAAAGCATTCATAAAAAAGGAATACGCTACAGAAAACTAAAACTGAATCAAAAGGGTTTCCACATTGGTTTCTTATATTTTGCTACCACGCCCACCCACAGAAAAGGACACTCTTCTAAGCAGATAAATAACACAGCCAGACATTTCGTGCGCGAATGTATGAATTTGTTTACTCAGCTACCAATTAATGCCTTTCTACCATAATGGCGACTGAAATGCTAACTTCAAGAGGTATGTTTATTTAACTTACATTCAAATGATAGCACAACTGTTTGCAGGTAGTGAATGGTGATACAGATGTGGGTCATTGTGGGCTTTAGTACCCACATCTCGTTCTCCTATTTCTAATTTATATTATATTATTTTATTTATTCATATAATTTATTTTATTTCTTTATGTGAGACTGGCGAACTGAGGTTAAGATTGATGGACGGTGTATCCCCTTCGCAATGTGGGTCATACTTTGTTAGTCACCTCCAAAACCTGGGGTACATTTTACATCCCACATTATAGTCTGAACCCTGGTATTCTTTCAATTGGTGCAATTTTTTTTCTATCAGCTTATTTTTGTTTATAACAAACTAACATTAGTCAGAGGTTTAGATTTGCTGTTTTTAACGAAGTCCTTCCTCTTGATAGTTTTATTTTACTTAATATTAATATTCTCTTTATATATATACATATATAGTTTAAAAGTAGATGAAAACGAGCTTCACAAGAATAGGGGGCCCGGCATGGCCTAGCGCGTAAGGCGTGCGACTCGTAATCAGAGGGTCGCGGATTTGCGCTCGCGTCGCGCTAAACATGCTCGCCCTCCCAGCCGTGGGGGCGTATAATGTGACGGTCAATCCCACTATTCGTTGGTAAAAGAGTAGCCCAAGAGTTGGCGGTGGGTGGTGATGACTAGCTGCCTTCCCTCTAGTCTTACACTGCTAAATTAGGGACGGCTAGCACAGATAGCCCTCGAGTAGCTTTGTGCGAAATTCCCAAACAAACAAACAAAATTCACAAGAATATATTGAAAATCAAACAAAGGCTGATTCAGTCAGTAGCAGACATCGACCAATGGTTTATTTCCGTTAAGCCTAACAAGTGTACGAAATTCTACGAATTTCAAAACATTACACACAGAGAAACAAAGCTTAAAATTTTGTGTATTATAGTCAATATAACATTTAAGAAATATTTATTTACATAACACTTTGGGTTTGTTTTTCGAGTTAATTTTGCATCATATTTTGAACAAAGTGTTTAATAAAAACACATTACAGAATTACGATTGCATTATAAATAAATAATGCCTTATTAATTCTTACCAAAGAAACCTGATTCGTAAGCAGCTGAAATAAAACTAATAATAACTACAATTCACTTGCTTAATCGGGTTTACATTATAATAGCTGTTGTTTGTAAAAAAATAATGTTCATATAGCGTCTAGACCACAACTATGTCTACCTTATCTCAACTGGGCTGATGAGTCCTGGTATTAAACGAACGGCTTCGTCGGCACAGAATATCACAGATGTCGCGTGGTTTGTATAGTATAACATATTCTCCTTTGCTCTTTCACTCATGGGTTCTTAAAATTGAACATTATTAATTCATTTTCTTTATTATTTGTTAAACT
This sequence comes from Tachypleus tridentatus, assembly GCF_004210375.1. Taxonomy (NCBI): domain Eukaryota; kingdom Metazoa; phylum Arthropoda; class Merostomata; order Xiphosura; family Limulidae; genus Tachypleus; species Tachypleus tridentatus. The sequence goes on along the minus strand of NC_134830.1, from coordinate 27,887,125 downwards.
GAATAAATTATTCATTATTTGACCATGACTATTTATTATTTGACTGTGACAGTTACAACTGAAATCTATATTCCAATTTTGCGTAATTACTTGAAAAGTAATACGCAAACAGTAATAAGAAAAAAAAACGGTATCGTTTAATTACTCGCTTAAAAATGTCATCCAAATTTTGCAACAAATCTGATCTAACCTTTAGGTGTAATCATTCAGTGTTATAAAGGTGTGGATATATATATGTAATTAATAATGATTTTGATATGAAATAGATAAGTGTATAATAATATAAAACGCACACCTTATGTGTTGCATACAGATATTTATGTTTATTTACTGTGCACGTGAAACGTACAGAATAATTATAAAGAAAATTCCAAAGAGCCAGTATATCCACAATATGCATAAAACATTATAGAGCTATGAAGATTGAACTTTCGCCATATGGATTGTAATTTTTAAAAGAAACAACCTGTATTGGGATGTGAAATTTGCCCATAGTTGCATTCTGGCAAGAAATAATACCTTTCTGTTCTTTGAAACTAGAGGGTGTTTATAAAGAAACTTTCATATTTAAAGTGAATATATCATAAAATATTATTTGTCCTAGAGGTTATTCAGTTTCTTCATCAGATATGTAAAAAGGCTTATAAGTTTCATTTGAAAAAATTTGTTCGTGTTATAAAGTAGTTCAAAATGTCACAGAAGATTCAGTAAGACTTTCATCATTCTCAATTAGTATATCAAAACTATCCCAAAATGATGTTCCCAGTTGATGATCATTTGTCTTCGTAACATCCTACACACTATATGCATTTGATTCGAATCCTTACATTCGTATTTCTGAAATAGAAATGAAGAGAAATAAAAGCAGTGTTAGTTTGCGATAAAAGTGGTGTAAGTGTGCCTTATAATACAGATTTCAAATACACTGTATCAAATCCAAACTCTCATGAATAGGGTCTGTGGTGATTAAAGTGTTTCTCATAAAATATTATTGGCGCAAAAAGTTTTCAAAATTACACTGATGCTGATAGTAATAAAATAATTAATATTTTATTTTGCTGTTTTGAAATTTAAGCACAAAACTACACATTGGGATGTCTGTGCTCTGCTCACCACTGGTGGTGGTTAAGGCGTTTGACTCGTAATCTGAGGGTCGCGAATTCGAGTCCCCGTCACACAAAACATGCTTGTCTTTTCAACCAGAGGGAGGTTATAAAGTTCGGTCAATCCCACTATGCGTTGGTAAAAGAGTAGTCCAAGAGTTGGCGGTGGGTAGTGATGACAAGCCGTCTTCCCTCTGGTCTTACACTTCTAGGACCGGCATGGCCAGGTGGTTAAAGCACTCGACTCGTAATCCGAGGGTTGCGGGTTTCACACCAAATATGCTCGCCCTTTCAGCCGTGTTGGCGTTATAATGTACGATCAATCCCATTTTCGTTGATAAAAGAGTAGCCCAAGGGTTGGTGGTGGATAGTGATGACTAGATTCTTACACTGCTAAATTAGGGACAGCTAGCGCAGATAGCCCTCGAATAGCTTTGCGCGTAATTCAAACGAATTTAACTTACACTTCTAAATTAGGAACATCTAGCGGAGATTGTCTTCGTGTAACTTTGAACGAAATTCAAAAACATACAAACAAACTTGCCAATTGATTATTACTGGTTTGTTTGTTTCTATTTATTCTAAAAGACTCTCGACTTCATAACATTGTCATTTTATACAATCTAGCATTTTATTATTTAAAAAAGTCTCGATTAATCCAGTGTATCTTAACTAGGGATATAAAGCTTAGTTTGAAACTTTAATAAGATGACGTTTCGACCCATTATGATGAGTAACGAATAAATGTTTATATTGCAGAGCATTAATCTGTTATTTTAAAAAGAGTATTAAGAAATTATTTACAAAATCATAATTATACTGAGTAATCTATTCTGTGGTTAATAATATCTTAAAATAAACAGTTAATAAATTGTGTACCATTACATAAGTCATGCAAATATGTGAGAAATGAGGTTAGGTTTCACATCACACACTAGAAGGTATTCGTATATGTAGACTGTAAGTGTTCTGTTTGATTATCTTTCAGATTTCAAGAACCTGTAAAGTGAGAATGTGGGGTTGCTGTTTGAGAAACATTGAAAAGATTACGTTGAAAAATTCCTTTGTATGGACTGCTGTTCTGTTAGAACTTCACTTTATTTGGGACTTGTATAAGGCTTTTCGTAACAGTGTGACTGGCGGGGTTTTCAGCCCCTTTTATAGGTTCAAGCTTTAGCATAAATTGCAAGGATCGTGTACTGTGAATCGGGGTATACCAACTGTGTATTGGAGTGATTTAATAGTAAAGTACTGTTTGTTTGTTTTTTTACATCGTTTCAATTTGAAAGACTAAGAGGTATTTTTTTTTAACGAGATGGAAAATAATTTATATAACATTTCATTATATTTGAAAATATTCCAGTGTTTTTATTTTTATTTTATTTTTGTAAACTAAGTTTGCGTTTATTTTATATTGTTACTATTATCCTGCCTCTGAACTGATGATCATGGACCGAAATAGTGTATATCGTGTGCCCCATCAATCATCCAAGAACTATGGGGGCGCTATGATATCTCATAAACAAACATTAGAACATACTGAACTCATGCACGTGGTAACGAACGATGTTGGAGTTGTGAACTTGCATCCGAAAAGGCAACAATTAAGTATTAATGGTGGCGCACGTCTTGTTGATGGCGAACAAGAAAGGGAACGTCCAATGTCGTCGGCAGGAGGATTATCAGACGATGAGATGGACCAGGAACAAATCTCCAACTGCCACGTTCGTGCACCAAACAGTAATTTCAATTATTATAGGCATCCACTGCGATCAGGAAGCCCCATGTGTCTAACAGAGGAGGACTACCATCCAACGAGCGCATCCAAGGTATGGAATTTAGTAGTAATTTAGTAGTATATTTTATTTCATGTGTTGAATAATGTACTGTGATTAAAGTGAGGTGGTATACATGGTTATGCATACCTGTAAGGTAAAACAATAGCGATGTGACATGCTGGGACAAAAAATGTTATACTGCTGTAAAACATCCTATCTGCAACTGTTTGGTTTCGCACGAAAATACGCTGGATATTACTGACTGTGACTATAGCGCGAGTATGAATCACCTTTAGGTCAAATACCAATCTATCCCGCCCCATCCTCAAATTCTTTCATACCAGTACCTTTTCTAGACCGCTTTAAATAATTTTAATGAATAGATAAATAGTGGAATATTTGTTGTGCAAAATATTAGTCAGGTACATTATAAAATAATATATAATAATTTAGAGCTTATGAAACAAATAATGCATATTTTGAGATTATTCTCGGCAGAAATATTCCACTAGGGACAGGGCCAATTTTTTGTGTAGGTGTCTGTGATATCAAGGTTCGTTTCCAGATCATAACTTTTATTCACAAGATTGCTACTTCAACGTTGTTTTTCAGTCCTGTGATATGCAGAGTAGGTTAAATGAATTGACGTTGTTGTGATGTTTTAAGTTCTGTTATCGTTATAGTGAATGATTTTGTCGTTCTTAGAAGTTACGTATACGATTTTTATCTCATCTTAGCCTTATTATAATCGCGAATGTGAAACTCCAACGTGGATGCCATTGAAATTGTTGACTTAAGCTCTGTAAGTCTTTATGTACGTTACGTGTGTGGTTGTTTTTAGCGATCTGTACAAAGAAAATGTTGGTATTTTATTTTCATCTTAGCATAATTTTATCAGTATTTTCAAACTAATTTACTCACTGGTTTTTGAATTATTATTAATTAATTATTAAAGTAAACAGAACTGTTTTAAAATTTGTTGTATTAAAACGTAGAATTACTGAGTGTTAATATTCTAATACTTTTCACAAAGTTATCAAAAACTGTGGTTCTATAAATCTAAGACGACGAGTAGTCAAATTTTAATATATTAATTTTATTTGACACTGCAACTGAAAGATTAATTATACTACAGAAAAGTAGACCAAAAGTTTACCCCTGATGCAGGTTTTCGATTTTAAAACATACACCTGATAAAAAAAAATTCAAAGATAGCAAAATTGAACATATATGAAACAAACTTGAATGCAACATAGTAAATAATTGTATGTAATTAATAGAAAGCCATATTGTTTCATTTGGCATATTCGTTATAAAATTACGTGTGTTTTGGACTTCGAAATACTAACCATATAGTTTACCTTTCGTAGATATACAAAATACAATAGAAATGTGTAATCATTGGTTTGTTTGTAGTTTAAGTATAAAGCTACACAAGAGGCTATCTGTGTTCTGTACACCATAGGTATCAAAACCCGATTTCTAGCTTTGTAAAACTGAAGAATACCACTTTGCCATTGGAAGCGTAATGATTGATGTAACTCCTGTAGAAAAATATTTTTTACTTTTAAACTGCAAAGCCTACTGTTTTTAGAAGTCACATATAAGATCTGTTTTTATCTGTTCTTTGCCTTATAAATCTTGTTGAAAAGCAGCGTAGTGTCAGTTGGAGTTACGCGATTGTAAAGATTAATTATATTAATTCAGCTGTATGTTTACTAGTGAAGGTACGGAATTTGGTATATCTTTATATATATATTTCATTTAGTTACGATTCGTTATGTTTCGGTTTTGAACTTTTGGGCGACCTTGGTTAGCTTTCTCTGAACGGGTTTGAATTACCAACAAGGTGACGTAATGTGGGAAGATTTTTTTTTCTTAGTATAGCTATTCATGAACGAGAGTTTGTCGATGCCACGCCTATATTCCACGTGTAAAGGACGTCGGCAATGAATTTCTTTTTTAAAAACTTGCCTTTCTGGTGTCCTGTTCGTGTGGTTAGTGCCTTTGATATGCCGAAAAGCGTCCTTTAAGAACGTTAAGGTGACATGAAATAATAGGAACAACACAGTATGCAAAACAGGTTTAGTTTTTTAGTTACATGAATATAAAGTAGTTCTATTAGATACTGAATAGGAAACTTAACAACCTATTATGTGAAAATAAATCTCAGTATGACATTGAACACTAAGTTGTAAGCAAAACAATCGTACTCGCTTGTTTGTTTCAAATCTTTCGCACAAAGGGCTAATAACTACGCACAGCCGTCCCTGACAGACTAAAAATAATGTAGCTAAGCAACAGCACCCACCATTAACTTTAGGTTATACTTGTTTGGCCAAATATCGGTATTTGACCGCCACTTTTATGGTGCAGCTGCGATTTCAAAGTGCGGAGTACGTTTTCGCAGCAACAGACAGCGCTTCCTGAACTCTCGGATTCTGAGTTCGAGTGTGTAGTCCAGGATACCATATTCTTACCGTTTATATTTTAGACATTTAATGTAGAATTAAGCACTATTTTTTTTTCAAGTGACATTATATTTGTAACTTTTTTAATAGCAAATAATTTGTACTGTCGAATTGGATACATTTTAAACTTAGGGCGACTAACTAAAAATGATTGTGCTAACTTACTATGATATTATTATTATTATAGACTTGTTTTGTATTTGTGTTTTGGTTTCATATTTAAAATAAAAATAAATGTTTATGCCATGGACCAGCACCACATTACGTAGCTTTGAAGTTCATCTTCACAACAAAAATTTTTTGCCCCATCATCCTGTAACCAGCTGGCACATATGACATGTAAACCGTAACAATCGGTTACAGCGATTTGCCAGTTGTGCTGATACATGCGCACGCACACACACATTGTGTAGCTTTGTGATCGACAACAAACAAACAAATTTCCCAGGAAAACAGTTTTATTGTGTTTCTAAGATACTGTAGGTTAGAAAACTATTCAAATTGTTAAGTAATGTTAACGTTAGCGTTTTATTCCAGCTCATTTAAATACCAAACACTGCACTTTAATGAAAGTTTAACTGATAAATAAGATGTTCAAATTATATTTTTTAGTCTCAAAATTAATAACTAATATGTACATTTATAACACCAAAACATACTAATACTGGTAATGGTGTTAATATGTTTTCTATACACCAGTATGCACTACAGAAATGAAATACCTAAGACATACTGTTTCTAATTCCAGTTTTCAGATTTGAGTTAAACCCTCTATTTGTAGGGGAAGGTTGAACTCATAGGGGAAGAAATCAAATAGCTAATACTAAAAATGGAAGGATTTCATTTCTTGTATAAAGATGTTTTTTAAAACTTCCTACAATGTTCTCAAGACCTTTTTTTAAAAATTTAAGCCTATACTCTTATACTGACAGTAATGTGCTACCTCACAATACCAGTTGCCATAAAGTCTTGTCTTACACACAATTTATTAGTTCTCCACTTCCCAAAATTAAATATAACTCCAATATAATGAATATATCAGATACTATGCATTATGCAGAGTCATATGGCTCTGGTTTACAATAAATATTTTCATTAAATGTTTCAGCTAAAAAATGTTATAAAATTATTCTTCCTCTGAAGATATTGCTTGTATAAGGCCTAATTTCATTTTACTGAAGTATTAGCATAGTTTTATATATGTGAATGAAATGCCAAGTCAAGTTGGTTTCAATAAAAATGCTTTTTTCTTCCTTAGTTGAGAATTACTTTTTCATGTAATATATTTTGCACCTGATTTTACCATATTTAGGCACCATATATGGAGTCAGATACTGTGAAAATGAATAACAGTAGTATGAACATCTCGGTTGTGAGTCCTAATGCAAAGTCTCATTACTCGCTTCCAAACTCAATTCCTCATGTAGTTGATAGAAAAACACTTCATAACTATAGATCTGTACCATCTCTGTTGTTCAATAAAGAACAGTCTCATACAGGACATGGTGGTTTATATGGTGAGTATTAACATTCTTAGAAGTTACTGCATTTAATATGTGTAATACTAAAGGTTAAAGCAAATAAGTGATATATATAAAGATTTTGTATGTGTAGAAATTGCTAATTATAGATAGTTTAAAAATATGTGTAAATTTTAAGGCTTTACTCTTTAGATTAATGACTGAAGACCTGAGAAAGGCAATAAATCAGTCTGTAAAGACCTTTTGAGCTATTGTTTGAAGTTAATTGATTAAGATGCTTGAGGGTGCAACATTTAGAAGTCTGCTAATTACTCTAGAATTAATTCACCAAATTATGTTTTGTAACAGAAACAGAACTTTGTAGCTAGCTATTCATTTAATTAAATACAAATGTAAATGACCTAATTATAGGAAACTGGTTTTTATTTTTGTAGTTGTTACAAGCTTTGAATAATTAAAAAAAGATACTTTATGATAATTGTTTTTGTAATTTATTAAAATATTTTGTTCTAATCTGGGTTGGTTTTAAAACCTCAAAATGTCATTCTCCTTGAATCACTGAAGTCAACTTTCTAAGCCTTTTTCTTTTCTAAGGATAATTCTAATTTACTCTAGTATTGACTTTCAACCATTTATTTCCTTTAACTACTTTCATTTCACTCTTAAAGTGTTTCATAAATCAGTAATAATTATAATAATTCATATTAAAAGTCGAACTAGGAAGAATAATGAACATTTTAAAAGTTTATGATCAAATTATGCTCCTAGGTGAAAGAGTTAATAAAAAAAATAAAAATATATTAAATTGTTGAACTTAATATTAAACAAAACTAAAGACAGCTAATGTATCATGAAAAATGTTGTAGGTCTAAATATTGCATTATAAACACACAATAGATAACACTAAATGACATGATAAATGCAAAATGGATTAATCAATAAAAAATGGAAGTGTAATGTTAAAGGTATATGTGTCTGTCAGTTTCATCCCAAACAATTACAAAACAAATAACATTAAATTGTAAAGTAAAGGGCCAATAATACACTCATAATGTTTGTAAAAATGATGCTAAGAGTGCTTTGCTGAGCAACAACCAGAAGGGTTCATGCACCTTTGCAGTTATGTTTTATTTATGTAGTAGTTGCTTTTTGAGGCCCAAAACCCAAATCTTTTCAGTACCTAGTAGTAGCTCTGGATGCTAACGTGACATTTTGACTAGGTTTGTTTTCTCTGTGATATCGTTTCTCATGCTAACCTGATGTCATGTAGTTAGTTGACTTATTCTAATAACCGTAATTAAAATACTAATCAATAGATCAAGACTAATAATAGTTAGTAAATGGACTAATAACATTATTGGAAAGAAAACTCCATTACCAAAACCTATCATCATCAGAGGGCACTGATCATGAAATTTGCACATTCACCATGTTAACAGTATTCAATGTGACTTCTGTTCATTATTGCTTACATTCATAAGAAAACATTAAACACAGTTGGATGATTCCATCATATATTAGAAGTAGTTTGTGCATCACTTTAAGTGGTCTACTACATTGGCAAAAAGACATTAAGGATGCTACCTGAAGACTGTGTTGGTCATATATGTATGTGTGTGTGTGTGTGTGTGTGTGTGTGTGGAAAATTTGGCCCATGTATTTGATGTGGCATGATGAAGACTGTTTCATTCAAACTGATTTCTTCCAACATGTAGGAACGGATACATGTTATGAATTGCAACAAAATCTAATCTTCTGTGTTCCAGTGTGTTTACAAGAATTTCATAAACAACATTGCTGCATTACTGTCTCTGTTCATGATTTTCAGAGTGATATCACATTATGCTGTTGCCAAACATTATTACCATTACTATAGTAATGATTTATGAGAATGATTTTAATGTCTAAAGATAAATTGACAAGAGTGGTTTCATTTGGTAGAATAAATCCTGTCATATTTATAACAGTTTTAGATAGTCATCAGTATGTAACTTTCACTGTTGTGTTTTCTTACTATATATGATACTGGAATCACATTTTCCATCCTCTCATCACCATGTATTTAAATATTTGATAATAAATTTTTGAACTATGAATGGTAAAATAGGTTCCTCTTATAATAACAAAGAGGGAAATCTTGCCATTGCCAGTCTTTGTCATTATTTATCAATTGGCATAATGATCTAGTAATTAATCATTGTGTTGCTTCATGATAAAAAGTTAAAATTTATTTTGAAAGTAAACAACATAGTCTCATAAAGTAAGAAAGTGTGTGTGTGTGTGTGTGTGTGTGTGTGTGTATACACACAAAAAAAAGTACAAATTGTTGGTATCCTTTCAATTATTCACTTTGATAAAATTGTTTCTAAACATTCATAAATTATTTCAACTTAATATCATGGATATACCTTGAGCTCTTTGCAAAAAATGAAAGGCAAGCCATATTAGGTCCTCCAATATGGAAAATGAATTAAACTACAAATAAAAGTTACTTTTAAAAATGCATTAGTTGCAATTTTAAATTTTATCAGTGACTTAGAAGACACAGCTACAACCAGTAAACAATACAATCATTACAAATTAGTGAAATGAAACTAGTGACTGTTCAATGTACTATGACTCTTGATTATTTTCTGATGATGATGCAAAGTTGTTGTCATCAACTTGGAAAAATATGGATCTTTCATTTCTGTCTAAGCCACTGAATAAAAGGAAGCAAGCAAGCAAGCATAATAATAAAACAAAATATTTTACATGTTTAATATACACACATGTAATCCAGCTAGCTGTAGTAATATAGAAAGTTTTAATGCTACAAGAAATATTGAAACAATAAAGTCAAAATTATAAAAACCAAGTTATTTAAAATTTAAAAAAATGTAAGTATTTTAGTTTTGTAGTTTTGACTTTTTTGTTCCAATATATTTTGTTGTGTTAAAACTTCCGATATTACTAAGTCTATCTAGGTTACATATATGACATCATAAAATTAATTTTTAATTATATTTGTGAATATTAAAAATCAGCTCATTCTCAAATAAGATATCAAGATCTTTTTTCTCACATGATTAAAAAATGTCTATCTAATTTATTAATTGGAAGAAAATACTTATATTGAGGGTTATTACTGTTTCTGTTAAAAGCTATCAGCCATGATGTTGTGACCAATTGGCCAATGCATTAAAATTTCTTTTAAAAAAAAACACACAAGGTCTTTGGGTGTCTTCACTGGCTATCAAATTTTTTAATCAACTGTAAACAGTACCACATACTCCATTTCTTGAATAGGTAGGCAAATTACTTTTACAGAATAAAAATAAAACATAGTCAAAGATCCCACTTACCTTTATGAACCACACTAATAATTGAAAGAGAATTATAACTCTTGTTCTCTCTCAAAAATCTTTTACCCAAGTTACAATATGACCAAAGATATTAAGAAATGTTTATTTTTGCAAAGAATATAACTTTGAGGAATTTCATCTTTTTAGTTTGCTTTTCTGGTTTGGAATGCATGATCCATTTGTATTCCTTTAGTTATGACCAATGAAAGTGAACGTATTACATGAATTAAGAAAAAAAACAAAACGAAAATGACACAATTCATGAAAGAATGTAATCTTCTTGATAGCTTTATGTAGAGTGAATGTAATTTTACTTCACTATTTCTTGCACTGCAAGTGTACTAAAAATAATCTATTCCTTACTGCAAAAGCTGGAACTTCTAATAAAGAGAATCATTTGAAGAATGTTTGCCAGAAGTTTATATAAAACAGAAGTTAAGCTGACAGGTTCACAACTAGTAGAATAAATCCTGAATATATATATATACCAGGTTTAACATGATTTAAATAATAGACTTGTTTATAGTAGTATTATTCAAGACTGGAATTTTATTAGGTTTTTAAAATTTGTTATTCAAAATTTACTCAGTAAAGGCACAATTAAAATATTTTTATTAAAACCCTCTAGTACCTAATAACCTTCACGATTTAAAATAACTGTCTTTGTGAAATTGTATAACATACAACATTGACCAAAATTACTGTGTACATATACTCAAGAATATTTGATTTTAATATTTGATAAGTCATTTTACATTTTCTATATTAAGTAATAAACTCTATTTTTCATCCATTTATATGGCTTTAGATTATATATATATATATAAAAAGAGCATTTGACAATACTGGTGCCCAAATCATGTTTATTGTTTAAGGAATAAATTTAACTTAGCATTCAACCATTTGGGTTTCATTTGCCAACTTTAATTCTTGAAGGAAAAAAAAAAGAAACAGCTTAACATGTCTATTGTATTTAATCTTAGATATTTTCTGCATTTCACAGGTAGCCAAATCTTTGAATTTTTAATTAGTTATGCATTTTACTGAAATGTAGAAATAAACTATAAACTCTAAGATTTTTAGTATTGTATACTTCATTATCTATTACAATGTTTTCATTTGCTGGTGCCACAAAGATAAATTAGACACCATCAAAAGCTTTTACTAATTTATATTTTAAAACATAGATTTTGAACTAGTCAAATTATTAGAAACTAATAAAATAATTAACATGTCTTCCAAGTGTTTCAGGATTGCAGTGACTAACATTTTTTCTACTTTTACTGTTAATAACATAAGAGGAAGTTTTGATGATGATAATAATAAATCTACTTGCAAATTTTCAAGTTCTCTGATTCATGATATTTATTGACTTCCAGCAAGAAGCCCACTTCCAGCTCACAGTCACTATTCTCCCATTCAAACTCAACATGTGATTGATTATGTATCTGGGTCTTACAAACAAAGTCCTAGTCCAGTTTTTCTAGGTCCAACTGATACCCGTAGCTCCAGGTCATCTCAGTCCTCTGGACAGAGTCCTTTGTTAAACAGACATGTCAGTGGTCTTTCACTGTCTAGTTATCCAAATACTCACAGCCCAGTGCTTGGTCAACAGGCATTTGAAGATGTTGCCAATAGCTCGATGCATCCACAGAAACACAGTTCACAACAGGTAAGAAGAATAAACAGTCTTGGAAAAATAATGTTGTTCACAAGTGAATAAAGCATAAATTATAATAGTATCTGTTTTGTATAACAGTTCATATTAGAACAGAAATTACATTACAGTATTTCTTTGTGGAAAAATGAAATGTAATAGATCAAAGATTGCATTACTACAATATCTGATGTACGTAGGGATAAAACATAAGATAACAGATTCTATATTTTTGCTAATTCTGTGTTGTGTATATTTTTCTTCATCAAAATTTTTTCTTCAAACTTCTGTTAATAGGCAAAAAGCTACTATTTAACTCTGAATTTTAGAATATTCATACATGAAAAGAGTTTTAAGTATTGCATACTAAGTTCTATGCTAAATGGTGCCTGATATCAGGAAATAATAGACATAGTGAAAAGTATAGCATATATAAAACTATAAATACAGAAGCTGAACAAATATTAAAACAATTTTGAAGTCTCACCATTTCATTACAGCTCATGTTAGCATGTTTTGTCATGCTTTGTTTGGTGAATATGCATAATTTCAATTGCAAAAGACTCCATCACAACGCTGTAATGTCTAAAGCAGAACAGTCTTCCTTTATGCTTACCATAAGATCTCTAGTGAATAGGGACAGTAGTTTCCAAGCACTCATTTCAACAGTCCAATCCTACAGAAATATATTGGACATTGTGTCATTTTATTATGTTGTGTAATGTTTTCTGGGATATATGACTTTTGTCATTAAACTTTGACTTCTTGGATTTTGCTTGTTACATGATGCCCCACTCTACTTAGAATAGCTAAGATACTGCTTGTTTCAGGTTTTTTTTGGATGGTCCTGGTGCCTCAAGTTGATCCATATTCCTGTGTGTCTGATGTTATTAAGTACAAAGGCTATTCCAGTCCTAAAATTCTAAATCCCTAATCTGAACAAATCTTTGTAATCTGAGTGTATGAAGCTTTTATATTAGAAGGGGCTGTTACATACCCATTTAAAAGGTTATCAGTTTTTGGTGTCATCATGCTATGAAATGCTAAACAATGCCAAATATATAGTTCTGATACATTCAATTCCATTGTAACTTTATGTCAGTTATGGTTACCATGTAACTCAATGATACACATATTCAAAATCATTTTAATATAAAACACTCACCCCTCTAGAAAAGAAAAGAAAACATAAATCAAGTTAGTCAAGAAGATCATACAAGTTAATTTTGATTTTAGGCAGGTGTAATAAACTAAAATGTTAATTAATTGCGAAAACTATAACAGGCCTGCAATGGTTTTATTTTATCATCTTGAATTTTTTACATATTCTACAATAATTCTTGTACATTAAATCTGAAAATCCTTTTTTCCATAACGTAGAGATTGTTCACAAAACATCATATATACTTTAAAAAAGTGAATCATTTTCATTGAAATCAGCTCGCATTTTCTTATCCTTAAGATGTTGACAACCACTGACTATAGATTTATGTAGACCAATCCCAACATAAGAGTCTTATTGATTTTTCTATAATCCATAAGAAGTATACCATCAGTATATAAATGGTTAACAGCCTACATTGCATGTCATTTCTGGATAGTATTTGTTTATGTGTGCACTCTCACATTATTTTTGTTTTAAATATTAATTTGTTGCTATTGCAACAAGAGGTTGTGTAAATGACTCAAAAATATTCTATTATATTTGTGGCAAATGTGTTGTAAAGAAACAGACAAAACATAAAAGAATTTGTCCAAAACATATTACTCACCATAAAAAAATGAAACTTAAAGACCAAGACAAATTGCAGGCTCCACAAAGTTTGCACTATTTGTATTGAATAGTTGAGACACTAAACCAAAGGCAAGAAAAGATCTTTGCCTGTTGGAATTCCAATGGTCTGGCATGAACCTAGAAACCATAGAGATGACTGCTACTTTTACTTGTACTCAATTCACGTGCAAAGCTACAACACTCAAAATAAAAAGGAAATTTCTCATCCAAACCTTCAGTCTGCTATAAAATCCATTGCTCATGAATCTGATGTACCTGTACTTAATCCACCAGATATTCTTGATACTGTTTCATCTAATTCCGAATATGATGTTAATAGAAATAATGACAGGAATTGTTTTCAACCTGAAATGTCTAGTGGCCCACAACATTTCACACAAGATAAACTTAGTGATTTAGTGAAGGATTTAGACCTTCCAAAGGATTCTTCAGAGATTGTTAGGTTCAGACTTTGAAGTAAGAAGTTACTTTCACCAGGGACATCATTTTACTGGTACAGAAATTGTGAGAAAGAGTTTATACCATACTTTTCACTAGAAGGTCCCTTGGTTTATTGGAACAATATTGCTGAATTAATATCAATGCCATGAGCCATAATTTGTAAACCAAATGAGTGGCAACTGTTCATTGTTTCCTCTAAAAGAAATCTTAAAATGTGTTCTCCTTCACAATGGTAACTTGCATACATCTTATAGTGTTGTCCATTTGGTTCACTTGAAGGAAATGTATGAAAATCTCAAACTTCTTAATAAGATCAAATACAAAAACCATGGTTGGCTACTTTGTGGAGACTTAAACGTCCTTCGTATGCTGTTGGGTCAGCAATCTGACTAAACAAAGTTTCCATGTTTTTTGTGTGAATTGGAAAATCAGTATTGCATAAACAAGCAATGGCCTCATGGAGACAGTAATATACTAGGAAAAAACAACATTGAACATGCAAGTTTGGTTGACAAAAAGAAAATTCTATTACCTCCACTTCACATAAAACTGAGGTTCATGAAGTATTTTGTAAACACATTAGATGAAAATGACAACTGTTTCAGGTATCTGTGCACAATTTCCTGCTTTTTCAGAAGTGAAACTTAAAGCAGAAATTTTTGTTGAACCTAAGATTAGGAAATTGATTTCAGATGTACAGTTTGACAGGACAATGAGAAAAGTTGAAAAAGAAGTGTGAATTACCTTTAAAGATATTGACAGTTTTTTAGACATGCTCGAAAAATTCGAGGATTTGGATTGTAATATGAGTTTGAAACTTCATTTCTTATTTTCATGTTATAATCATTTTCCTGAAAATCTTTGTGCCATCAATGAAGAGGAAGGGGTAAGGTTTCATCAAGATGTCGGGGAATGTGGAACATCACCATGATGGCTGATTACTGCTAATCATTGAAACAAGGTGCACTAGTTGCAATGCATAAAATAAAAGACCACAACATGTAGTTTTGAGACTAAAAGGCATATTTCACACAAATATCTTCTTTCCTTTTCTTCATTTTGTTTGTATTTTTGTTAACAAACATAATAATAAAAAAATATGTATTGTGGTAAACGAAAGAATAACTTGAATTGTAAGTTTTGTTTCTTCCCAATTTTTAAACAAAATACTTGAATAAAAAAAAAAGAAAAGAAAAATATTATTTTCCAAATCACCATAACTGAATTGTGGAAAATTAGTTATTGAAACCAAAACAAATTTTATGTAGTTTAAATTTACAGGTCTGTGTAATTAGTTTGTTAATGACTTTAAGTTGAACTGACAAAGTATCTGTATGAAATTTCCAGCTACCTTAAGTTACTGGATAGAAAGTAAAAAGTACAATTGACAGCTTACTTTTAATGACATCTTTACAAAAGTGTAATTTAAAAACAAAACTCCAAGATAATTTATGGTTTATTATTTCAAACAGCAAAGAATAAGAGGTAACATTATACAGTTTTTGTTTTGTTTTTCCTCACATTTCATGGAATATTTAGGGCAGCCAGAAGAATTCAGAAACGTCTTTTTACTCACCAAGTCAAAGCCCCAGTCAGATGAGACATCATTACCCAGATGGTAGAGCAAGTTTTTCAGCAAGCCCAAACTCCACTCAAGCTAAGGGAACCATGCTCTCCAGACCAATTCCCTTTGGTGCTTCGCCATCTCCTACATTTCATCATTACAATCAGCAAGGGGCTTCTGAGTTCCAACTTAACTCAAAGTATGACAGTCATGCTATGTATGATAACATGTACTGTGAACAAGCTCCTCACATTTCTTCAGTTCCTCATCATTCTGGTTTGGAGATCAGATCAACAGGTAAAGGAAAAATTATCTCAAAGTTTGTTGTTGCTTGTTTTTTCTCATATGTATGCAAATTTATTTTTAGAACGTTTATGGAATGTCGGAATATTTGTAATAACCAAATACTGTTCAGGCATAAGTATTTACTCTGTTAGGAAATAAGTAACATAAAGTGCATTTAGGTAGAGAACTTAAGTAATTCTGTAGCAAAATATATTCCAGTTAACTTTAATAGATATTCATAGAAAAGATTTTTTGAAAACTGAAAGTTTATCTATCTTACCTAGCGTAATAAAACATTTTTTTTATTCTTCAAAGCATATTTGATTAATATAAATAAAATGCTTATTCAGTGTGATTAAATGTTGTGATTATTCTTCCACAGTTCAATTTAAGGATATCATTAGTCTAGTTGTCAGTCACTTTACCATGAAATATTTGGTGTTAAAAATGCTCTGTCATTACCAATATTTTTTCTACTGATTAGTCTAAATTTATATCAATAAAATTCAATCTTTTGACTAATAAATCCAACAAGGTACTTTACTTCAGCTCACATACATAGTTATTCATATTTAGTGCTGCTCTCTATTTGCAAATTTCTTTTTGCAATACCACAAGCATTTCACTTTCCCATACCCCTTGATTCACAGTGTTTAAATAATTCTCACATCAAATTATCATATGACATATTCACATCTGTTTGAGGCAGTGCATTTTTTTTTTCTCTGAATGCCATCAAACCTGTGTTTCACTTTTCTCTGTTGGTTTATTTTCCAGGCTGTTTGTCATCAAGAAACCAGAGACTGGCAGCCTGTGATCTATTCCTTTCATGTCTGAATTGCTTCTTGGTTCTAATTTGTTTTTATCACAGAGTTCAGGTTCATGGAAAGCCAAGGTCAATACTTCAAATGTTTATCTCCATATTCACATATTGCAGTGGTCGAGATGCTACCTTCAGTCTGTTTATCACAAAGTGGTTTATCAATTGCATGTTTACCTTTCTGGCTTGTTAAAGCACTGTATGTCATTGGTTGGGTGGTCAGTCTTTTGCTGAGCTTATGCATGCACAGTGGTTGTGCTTTTACTATTATATGTACAACTGGCTTCTGTTGTTGGCTCATTACAAACTGAAATCCACCCAATACACTTGTCTGCTTCTTTTGGAAGCAGTTTGGATTTGATCAAGTTAAAGAAAGTCTTCCTTGTTCCTACCCAATATCTTATCTATTTGGGTGTTTTGTTCAATGCTCATCTCAATCAGACTGAACCATCTCATCTTCAGCTCCCTTTGATGGAGATGACAGTCATCAACACCCTTACTACTGCTTTGAAGGGATGTGGTCATATATAATGGCACTTATCCCCATGGGTCGTTCTCATAAGAAATCATTTAATGGGCTCTTCACAACCAGTGGAGCTTTGTACAGATACCCATGGATATTCCAATCACTCTTCCTCCTTCCCTTGTAGACTATTTGTATTGGTGTTTGGATAAGGCTCACACTATGGCAAGTGGTTCTGCTTCCTTCCTGTTATCCAGTTTACATGTTTTCATGGATGTTTTGTCTCTTACCATTATAAGTATCCAGGAGTTTCTTGCTGTCAGTTGGGCTTTGGATCATTTTTTTCATCTTCTCTGCTGTTGTTTGTATATGATTCATACAGATATTTCTGGGGTAGTGGTTTATATTAATCACAGGGAAAGCACTTGTTCTTATTCTCTTTGTTTTCAAATATTGGATCTTCTTTTTTGGGCCCACATGTGCAATATTCATCTGCTTGCATGTCATGTACTGGATGTTTTCAGTCTTGTTGCAGATCATCTTTTCTGTCTGGAGAAAATTTATCAGATGGATTGGTTTCTAGATCCTGACGTTTTCCAGTGGCGTTTGCACTCAGGTAAATATTCCAAACCTGCATGTATTTGCCATTATCCTCAATACCAGTTAACTTCAGTTTTGGTTTTCTGTGCCTTATCCACTTGCTCTGACTGTAGATGTGTTCAATCAGAATTGTACAGACTAATTCCTTTGTATATCTTCCTATTCAATTCCTTCCCAAAGTTATTTTTATCATCCACCATACTCCATGCCAAGCCCTTTTGATTGTCTTTTACTGACTACCATTGCTCTTCCCAGAACTCCATTGCTTCTATGGCATCCTTGGTCTCAGGTAGTTCATCCTACCCTTCATCTTCATGCCTTGTTTTTATCCATTCATTAGTGAGTAAATCCAGTTTATCATGGTGATTGTTGGCATTTTTTGTTTATTCTTCTTCCTTGGAGGTTTATCGATGTATGTGAAATGTTTTATGCTATCGGTTGTGGGTTCTCCCCTGTTTGTTCCATCATTCCTCAATTGAGTATTTGATCAGGGTTATTTTGTCTCCTCAGTTGTAGGTTATTGAGTTGCCTTATCCCACCACCTTTTTATCCTGGTACCATAATTTTTTTGCCTCCAATACCTTTTCACTATTATTATGAACCTTCTGGATTTATTGCCCTTCATGATCTTCTAGATTTGGATGTCAATGTGATGCTTCATTGCCTTACTTCAACTCCATTTGAATCTTTGTCTTCTTGTATCATGTTTAACTTATCCCTTAAGGCATATTTCCTCCTCTTTTTGGTTAATAAACATCATTGGTGGAATTTGTTTGTTATGGATGTTTCACATACTTTGTATGATTCCTCTTATCTTCTTCTTTACCTGGATCAGTCTTTTCTTCCAAAGACTTTGGTGACTCAGGATTGTAATTTCTCCTTCTTGCTGATTTCCCTTCCTTCCAATGACTTCAATGTCCTTTTCTTGCTCTTCATTCCATCATAACTGTTCCCACCTATTCATCTCTTGGCAACTATTCTGTGTTTGTGATCTCTCTTCTTCCACCTTTTTAACAATTGAGTTTGGATTTTGATTCAACTGCCTTCATTTTTATGTCAATTATTCCATGTTTCTTTCCATCAGATTAGGAAACTTACCTCTTTCCTGGCATGTCATCAGCATCCTCCTTTGGAGGAAATTCTTCAACTAATTATGTGGACCACTTTCCATACTTTTATCTCATTGTCCATATTTTGTTGTGACTGTAATGGGATCAGTTTTTTTCTTTGATTATAGATATTATTTAGGGGCCTGTCCCATGTTTTTATCTGGATCTCACTCTGTGGCAAGTGATTGTCTGGCCAGGTATATTCAATTACTTAGATCTGTACTCAATTCCACACTGTAAGGCCATGTTGACTTCACTTTCATAGTTTCTATGACCACTAAGTGAACACTGTTCTTTACTATCACATATACTAGAGATGGGATGTTCCACAAGATTACTTACAGGTTATTCTTCAAGATACATTTGTTTCACAAATATGCCTGTTTTGGACTGCACTGACCCATGGACTTTATGGGTAAAGCAGAAGAGGATGACTGCCCATCCCTGACATTTATTAGATTGAATAAATTGGACTTAGTCTCCAGTATGAATGTTCTTTGGACTCTGGCACTGATTTTTTCTCCCTCATTTCTTTCAATGTATTAAGAAAGTTTTCACCACTTTCTTGTTCCAAGCCATAGGAACCTGGTATGGTCTGATGGTTATGGTACTCAACTTGTAATCTGAGGGTTGCAGGTTCGAATCTCCATCACACCAAACATGCTCACCTTTTCAGCTGTAGGGGTATTATAATGTGATGGTGAATCCCACTATTCATTGGTGAAAAAGTAGGCCAAGAAGTGGAGTTCTCCAAGGAGACATTACAGCCTTGGAGTGAGCCATTGTAATGATTGGGATTCCTCATCCTACACCTGCACAGAAATCAGTTGTGGTTGAGTTTTTTATCTAAAGCAGAGTCAGTCACAATATATTCTCACACGTCTTACAGCTGGGGTACCTCATTGTACCCCCTCACATGAATGCTGAGTTTTGGTTTAAGAGTTAAAGCAATTGACACGATATACTTGCACATGATCAGAGGTTGCCTGGTACCTCACTCATTTCACTTCAGGTGCACTGCTCTGGTTTTGGGGTTCATGGTAAGTGTACTTGTTGGTTACTCCACTTCTTTTTGTTATGCTGAATCACAATGTCTTTATGCTGAAAATGTTACTGCACTTGAGATGGTCTAGCTTTTTTGGTATAAGTAAGATATCTATATATTTCACTCTGCCCACATGTACCCCATTTCCTGATCAATGGTGTGGAATTTCTCCCCCAAGTGAGCTGAACTTGAGGTGAGGTCAGTATGATCCTCTTTCCTACCCTAACATGGATATTATTTCCCAGCAGTTAAATTTTGTATTGTAGTTGATTTACTGATGGTATGATCTGAGAGAGAGTTAACCTGAAAGATAAATAAATTATCCAACATATTAGAACAATAAAGCATTAGATTTGGTAAGTGATTTGGTAAATAAACAGAAACTTTTCAAAATATTGATTATCTTTATAATGAAATTTGAGATGTAATTTAAGTAAGTAACTAACTTAATTTTTCACTTTCTCTTTAAAAAATTGTAACATAAATTTTAATTAATTTGAATGGTGAAAGCTTCTTCCTAGATTAAAATGTCTTGTTATCTTGTTATGTGTAATATAACAATGTTACTGGCTTTATTAGCATCTAGTGCATCAGATGAATCCAATACAAGTGATTTTGCTGGATCATCTCACCAGTTACCCGTAGACAACAGCAGTGATGAAAGTGGAGTGCCTTTAATGACAGAGATATCCCAAAATTCTCTGGGTTATTCAGGAGTATCAGGGGGTATATCACGCCAACAGCTTCTCAGTGGGCCATGTCCCATATGTGGAGATCGTATTTCTGGATTTCACTATGGAATCTTTTCTTGTGAAAGCTGTAAAGGTTTTTTCAAGAGGACAGTGCAGAACAAGAAAAATTATGTGTGTCTCCGAGGGGCCAATTGTCATGTAGCTATCAACACCAGAAAGAAATGTCCAGCTTGTCGATTTAACAAGTGTTTGAAAATGGGAATGAAACTGGAAGGTACATGTTTGTTTTTTTCTAAAATGTAATTGTAAAGATCTTTTATAATTGCCATATAAATTTTGACTGAAATTACACCAGAATTTTTGCACACACAATTATAGCTAAACAGAGGTTGAATTCAATATGGTCTCTAGATCCTGTAGTTAAGATGAGCCTTTGAAAGGGACAATTGGCATTTGAAAATGTTTCCATTCGAATATTTTAAACAAGTGAAGTGAAGTGTAGGTGTGATATATCTATTTCTAGGGTGTCTGGAGACATGCTTATCCAAAGGATTTTGAAATTTTTGATATTTGAAATGCACTCTGGTACGTTTTACATAAAAATTTAACTCCTTGCATATCCATAATTCTTACCTTTTCTGTTTTTTCAGCAAATGGGGAAAAAAATCAATTTTATATATGCAGGCCATTCTTTAAACTGCACATCATGATATCCTTCTGCTTAGATTCAAAGAAAACTAGAAAGATTAACTGTATCATTGAAGAGGAATTTTAAATGTATGCTGATATTGTATGCCATTGTAAAGTATTGCAATGACTCAAGTCTATAAGTTTAAATACCTGTTAAGTGCATAAGAGAGACAAAGAGATCCTTTGGATGACATGGGAGGTGAGATCTAAATGCCAAACTTCCACATATTGCTCTCTGTGAGAGGAGGGAACTAAGTGTGCATGCCAAGATCAGTGCAGCAGTTCACCAGTTATAACTGTACACATGTACATATTTTTGGCAAATAGTGGTTAAGATTATTTTTAAGTTCATCATATTCAAATAACATCGATAAATTGTCATATAATTTATTGAAAAGAAACTATATTTGTTGTATATAAATGGTCAAATAATAGTATAAATTAGAAACCAAATTGTTACTTTACCTGACAAAGGTAAGGGTAACAGCATTTCAAGGATAAAGTTCAGGAACAATAAATCTCAAGCAATTTTTGTCTTTTTATGACTTATAGCTGCAATCATTAGCTAACGTAAATGGTGAAATAAAGTATGAAGAAAATTGTCAAAAAATATTAGAAATACTTCAAGCTTTGTGCTTTACTTTAAATAAATAAGCAATAACCTAACTTACTTAATTCAAAATTGACCGTTTTCCATTGTCAGAGCAGAATTTTAGTTTCATATAATCATCCATGATATAATACACATATATCATTGCTAGGGAAATACTGTCTGTATTTAATATACACTATCAGGTTATAAACAAAATAATAACCTAAAATAAAAGGTAAATTTTTACCTTCTAGTGGATATCAGTGGCATCCCTTTAATCTGGACAGGGTTAATGTTCTTGTTTGAATATTATCATTCTTATTCTTTTCTGAAGTGAAATATGATTTCATATTTACTTTAACATTGTTGTTTAACAGACATTATGGTCAGAATACTGTTTGATACCATGAATGTTGAAGCACCTACAGTGAAAATACTGACTGACATTGATGTTTGTAAACAACAGTGCATGATGAATCAATGTATGTCATGTTCATGATTTTACTACACACCTGACTTGTCATGTTCATGATTCTACTACACACCTGACTAGTCATGTTCGCGATCCTCAGATAAGTTATTAATGGGATGTCTTCAATTTTTACCCATCAACAATTTTTCTATCCAGCATGTTATAATTTGTCTTATTTTTAAGACTTTCTTCTTCATCATAATTTAGTTTTTAGCTACTCTTGTTTGCCTGGGACAGAATGATGACTAGTTCATTTTTGAAATGACCTGTAAGTACTGTTAATACACCTGCCTTGTTTCCCTCATCGACTTCTCATTTGCTAGCAGCCAAGTCCTTCAATTTATTTTGACCCTACTTATTAGCCAAACATATAAGTAAATGGAATGGGTCTTCTTTATCTACTCGATGATTCTTTTCTGTTCAGACAAACCACCCTTTTGGACTGATAGGAGTTTGTGTGTGTGTGTCTCAGATCATTTTTTCACCTGTTGGATCTTTAAGTTTGCCAGATCCATTACTTTGGTCTTGCATTTCAGTGAAATTTAACTTTGGGCCTATTTTAAAGTGGTGTAACTATTTCTTTCAACAATCTAGAGTTTTTCAGTTTGGTTAAGTTGAATGTTTATTGCAATTTGAACTCTTTGCTCTCTCCTCCTTTTGTAGAACTTTTTTAAAAAAAAGGAAGCTCTCTCTTGAGTCAGGACACAATCTTGAGGAATTAGCATTGTTGTTACTCTTAAATTTCTCAGAACCAACAATTCTCATGAACATCTATGTGTTAGAACAATGAGCTTGCAAATGTGTTCTCTTTGAATCTCTGCCCTTTCTACACACACATTTTGAGTTAATTCTCATAGATAATGTTATAAGGTAGGCATCAGTCTAGGTGATACTTGTTCACACAGTCTTTGTTTTGCTAAGTTTCTCTACTACATTTATAGAATTTTTAACATGTCCAGTTTCAAGTTTGTCATGTTCCTGCATGGTATGATTAATGTTTTAGCAAACTTAATTTTTCGAATACATTGGCTTCTCCCAGTAGAATGGAATCTACAACATTTGTGTTTCTGAGGTGGATACATAAATGGCTGTTTATCTGATGTTTGATCTCTTTGCTATGTCAGGAAACCATCTTCCACTTTACAGATCTTGAAGTGCCAAGTTCTTTTTATTGTTTCACTTTGGTCAACTCAACCATGATTTCTCTATTACATGGACTTCCTCATGGGGAATCAGTTACATTACCACCTTTGGAACCTCTGTGGCAAACTTGTACATCCATTTTCACTATGTTGTTTTGATATCTTTGATTTTAGGACTATCTGTTGTTAAGGTCTTCTCTGAAATTTTGATTCTGAT
This sequence comes from Tachypleus tridentatus, assembly GCF_004210375.1. NCBI lineage: Eukaryota > Metazoa > Arthropoda > Merostomata > Xiphosura > Limulidae > Tachypleus > Tachypleus tridentatus. The sequence goes on along the minus strand of NC_134830.1, from coordinate 27,863,364 downwards.
CCACAGATGTCTTGGAGGTTAGTCCACTATTACCAGTTGTCTTCCTTGACTGTCTATCAATGTCTTTGGGATACCTTCCATGATCGTTTCTTTAGACTAATAAATATCTTGTTTTTATTCAACTCCTCAACAGTTGCTTTTCTCCTAATGTATTGTTGAATTTTATGGCTTATCAGCTTCTTTCACAGTTGGTTATAGAGCTGCCTTATTTTATGCATTCAGATATCACAAAGCCATCAGTTTCTTTTGTTCTATTGTTCAATAGCATAATTTCAGCCCTTCAGCTTTACTAAGCCCAACTTCCTGGACATTGTCCAAAACGAGATGTGCAGTTAATCTTAAATTTCTTGGTTTCTTCTCTTTTTGAAACATTATTTCCTTTTATTGCTTCTTTCAGGCAGAATTGCTCTGACATCTTGGCCTAAATGCTTTACAAACATTATTTGCTTGAAAGACCTGATGCTTTTATCCAGAACAAGTCTTCCTGCCAAAAAAAAAACTTAGGCTGCAAGAAAAGGTAGCCACTGTTTCTTTTCTGTTGTATTACCTGGCCATGACTGATCATGATTTTCATTTGGCAGAGGTGTTTTTATGTCTTTTAGAGCTATTTGTTGTTATCTCACATGCACTTAATCTTTCAGGGTGTCCCAAAAATATTCTTTGTCTTTTTGTGAGGAACATAATTCTTCACATTTTGCTTCAACTATATTAACATGTTGGTTTGAGCAATCAATTTACCTTGTTTACTGTGTTGTTCCTAAATACCTTTAAAGGAAATTTTGTGTTATGGCTCACCAGTTTACCATTTAGTGATGTCTTTGGTATCACTGTCACAGTACCTGTTAGAGGATACTCTTCATCCTGGCATTTAGACAAATCCAAATAAATACTTCATTTTATTTATATCACACTGCTATATTTTCAGCTAAAGAATTGTTTTCTTTGAGTTGTGATTCTTCAATCCATGTAGAATATCTATAACCTTTCATACTACCTGCATAGGTTTACAACTAGGTTGTGCTGACCATGTCATTCAACACTTTTTTAACAGTTATGGAGCTTCTGTGGTTGAGAATTTTTTGAAGGTAATCATAATCTCTTCTTTATAATATGAAACTCTACCTTTTGAAGGGGTTTTTCTCAGTCTAGACTTTAATAAATACACTGTGATTGTCCTTAAAAAAATACCATCCTCTACCTTGGTGCTTCACGGAAGGAAGATGTTTTCTGGAACTTGACAGAGGATGTTATCTGGTTGTCGAAGATGGTTTGCTACGTGTGCAAGCATGTCCTTTTGTAGTATTTGACACAAGGGACAATAGCCATTATCATATTATGTCTCATAGTTTGCACCTTTATTTCCACTTTTACTTGGTGTTTTCATTTCACTGTCCAAAAATTTTGAGCTCACCCTTGTTTGTTTGTCTTTTTAAATCTCCCTGTGTGCTCACTGACTTGGCTTGTTTCTTTATCTGATCAGCCTTTTTACATGAGGATTTAAGGAGCTTTAGCCCACAGAGCATGTCTGTTCAGTAGTTATTACTGGTCTCTTCTTATAGAAATCTTTCACCACAGGTACTGGACAATGCATTGTATTCTAACCCTGAATACCTATTACTGGTGTTGTAGTTGAGACTGAGGCCTTAAGAGTTGAGAACGAGACCTTGCAATAAATTACATAATGAAAAATAAAGCAAGTATAATATAATGTATGTATCAAACAAACATTATTGATATCTTAACAACAAATGTTTTACATGTTAACCTCATGGTCTTTGTTTTAACAGCTTCTCCTACATAAAAAAAAGACAATAATAATAATGAATGAATGAGAAGTAAATAAAAAAGGTCAGCAAATAAAAAAAAAACTGTTGTTTAATATAAATATGCATATCAGATGAAATTCATACATAAGACTTTTAATCTGGTTCTGGCTTCAACTCTAACACTGCTTAATTACATCTTTCGGTTGCTGTGATCTTAGTCCTCATAATTTCTCTCTCACTCCCTACTCCACTGCAGTGTGAATGTGTGTAAAAATCAAAAGAATTCTGTATACATTGTATTATCTCCTTTCACCATGCATTCAACTTGTCACGTACATGAATAGCTTAGTTCAAATTTAAAAGCTTTCTTCACAAGGCATTAATGTTCATTTTTGATGTGCAATAACTTAAGAAAGTGTTATCTGTGACTAAAGAACAGCAATGCTGTGAAGTTTTAAACTTGACTTCAAGGTGAAAGAGATGGAAACTTAAGCTTTTCTGATTTACTAATAAACAACAATTTCCTAAAAGTAAAAAAAAACTGTATGTTTGATTGTATGTACTTTTTATGAAACTATAATGTTTTAAAATATTGACTGATTAACATAAGCCAGAGATTACTTCATAATATTATTCAGACATTTCAAAGTATCTATTGCAACTTGTTTTTTTACCAGATAAAGACTTTTTGTTATAATTGACAGCAATTTTTCTTGAGTACTATGCAGAAGTTTAATTTTTCTGTCCTTGACATTACCAAATCACATCCAGAAAAAACAGGGTGACCTTGAATTCATGCAGTTATGTTTCTGTTGAAAATATGTTTGTGATCTGTTCAAGGTTAGACAGGAAAGACATGTAGTAAATAGTGCTAGGTTTATTAGTTTCTATATTCTGACAAAAGAATGAATTTGTTTGGTTTACCCTGTTTTATATGACACAACCAATAAGCCTCATAAACAGTTTTAATATTCTAAAGTACCTTGTTTTTTCTTCTTTTGTAAATGCTAAACATAATTTATTTTCATAATTATTTCAAAGTTTTAAACCTTTTAAATATATATATATAACCTACTATGATATATACTGAAAAGGTACTACAACACTTCTGGTTTATCTTTTTGTATGTGTTACCAAGATGTTGATTTGACCATGTTTATTCTAGATGTTGACATGTTAGGAGAAACATGAAGCAGATTAATATGTTGATACAAGTATCTATAAGCTTATTTAATGACAGCCAGAAATGAAATCACAGTAGCTAAGACCACTATTTCAAGTGTTTTAAAAAATTATATTGTGTATTCAACTATAATATTGTAACAAGTTATTTCAATGTGTTAGTGTGCATGTAAAAATCTACTTGATGATTTGAAATTGACAATCCACAGCTAAAGACATGCACATAATGCAAACATGCAATTCTGTTTACTCAGAAGTGGCATTATTGTCATTCACAAGAAAGTAATTTGTGTTATTATGTTAATTTAGTTTGATTTCATGTGTGTCATGAATTTTACATTATTTCCTGAATCTAAAATATTTATTTCAGTCCATCATGGTATCCTTTTTTTTATCCATATGAATGTTCAAATTTCTTAGATACGTTCACCTCATAAGTTATATAAAAGATCCAGGCTTTATCCAGGAAATAGCATTCTTCAGTAATTTAATAATGTTGAAGGCTAAAAAAAACAACTCTAACGTTTGTTCTCTTTTACGTACAGCTATTCGTGAAGACCGAACCAGAGGTGGTCGAAGTACCTATCAGTGTTCATATGCCTTACCAAATCGGCCTTTAAATGACTCCTGGGTTCCAATGGGGCCTGAACGTCTACATAATTCAGAAACATTGTTGAATGGTTCAGAAAAAATGTATCAAAACTGTGGAAAAGGTATGATGGCCTTCATCTTTTAATTTTGTCACATAATACTGTTTTTTCTGTTTTATTATTTAAATTATACTTTCTTTTATTTTATATATAAAAATGCACAAATCTCTAGATATGGTATATGAAGTTTGATTTCCTACAGTTTATCTACTCTATCCGTTCATCATATTCTCTCAATATACTTATTTTATATAAATAATAAGTACTGTTTACCTGCATTATGTTTTATAGTTAAGCACTGGTAAGTCTTGTCATTTATTAGTTATCCTTTTCCCTTTTCCCTTTTTGTCATATTAGCTTGCTGTTTTAGGTTTTCCATGGATGCTTCCAATTTGCTGTTCAAACTTACCATTTTTTACAACCTAAACATTAAACTATCTATGTTACATTGCACCAATCTTTCTATTTAGAACAGTTTAGTACTGTTCTTGCTACTTCATATCAAACTTGTACAGCGTTTTTTTCTTGTTTTTTAAAGAGATTTAGAGGTGTACATGTTGGACTAGAAAGGTATTTTCTTTGTGGAAAAAGATGCAAGCCTTTTTATATACTTTGCTTGTTATATACAAATGTATGATTTTGCCAACATATTCAGCCTTTATATGCAGTTCTTTATTGTTGGCCACAGATGGCAACAGCAGCTCTCCATGCATTCCACAGCTTATACACGAGATCATGTCAGTGGAGCATCTCTGGCACTGTTCAGAAAACGAAATGACTAAAATTCCAGATCAGTTGGATGACAAGTCCACAGATGGTGACTGTGACCTCTTAACAACACTCTGTAAGATAGCTGATAACAGACTTTATAAAATTGTGAAATGGTGTAAAAGTCTCCCTCTTTTCAAAGAAATCCAAGTGAGTGTTTTAATTTGCTCACTTCAATTAATCTTTAATGTTAAGTATGGTACTCTGTTGCAGGCATACAAAATTTAGATGAACAGTCAGTGCTTAGTAAGAAAATGTTTAGTAAAGGATAACATTGGCCAGAGAAATGATAATGAACAATACGTTAACGTGGTCAGTGGCAAGAGTAAACTGAAAAATAACATCTTTTTCTCTTGTTTTACTTAGATAAATTATTTATTAAATGCTTACAATCCAAGACACTTATTAAATAAACCTTAATGGAAAACTCCAGATTCTGATACAGTACATTACCTTCATTTGCATAGTGAGTAGCTATTTATATATAGGAAAATAATAACTTCCAATATGGTACATTACCTCTGCTCACATGTATAGCTGTTCTCTTTCAGTTAGCTATACATGTGAAAAGAAATAAGAACCTATTGGAAATATAATTTCAGTATAGGAAAATAATAACTTTACGTAAGTAGCTTGCTTTGATCAGAAGTTATTAATAATTACTCGTAATTTGGTTGATGGCTTTGTAACAGATAATGTGTCAAATGTTTATTGTGCTATAAAGTAATTATCAAGCTTCAACTGTATGAACAAAAAATATTTTAATACAAGTCACTTAAAATATTTATTTTATATTAATTTTGATAAATAATTTATAATATGTCACAATAGTTTTACTTTAATGTTAGTGTCCCTTTCTTATGTAACACATTACTTTGAAATTGATACATGAATTTTAAATTTTGCTACATAAAGATGGTGTGTGAACTTCATTTTGATATAAGATAATTATCACTACTTGGACCCAATGCTAATGTGGTAGAAAGCTTAGTTTAGTTCCAATAAATTAAAATATTGTTGGCTTTCACTCAAACTTGTGATTACTGGGTTCATTTTGTGAATTATTCCAAACTAGTTGAGCATTCAGTATTCGGTTAACTCCACACAAGTAGTTATTTAGGCATAATTAAACCTTAAATATATTTCTGTTTTTTTTGTAGAGAGATGATCAGATTGCTCTTCTCATCAATTCCTGGTGTGAAATGCTGTTGTTGAGTTGCTGCTACCGGTCCATGTCTACTCCTAACCAAGTCTGTATCTCAAAAGATAAGCCTGTCAATTTACAACAGGCTCAGCAATCAGGCCTTGGCCCTGTGATAGAACGCATGCTGAACTTGATAGAACACTTGAGAAGGCTTCAAGTGGACCACCATGAATTTGTTTGTTTGAAGGTTATTATCTTGTTAACCTCAGGTAAGAAATTAAGCTTGCTAAGAGATCTAATTAAGAAATTTGGGGAAAGTACCTACAGCCATATACCACTTAACAATACACCAAATAATGTTGTAAATATACATACATACATATAGTAGTTTAAGTACAATAACACTGGATGCAAAATCATAATTATACGAAAACTAAAAAGACTGGTACATAATACTTAAATAATTTTTACCCTTGAACCACAACGTGGAGTTGTATTTGACCCCATTATACTTTCTAATGCTGCTACGTGTTTACTTGAAATATAACTCATCAGTGTATTTAGAAATTAAAAAGTTGGTAATCAGCCTAAGAAAATTACTTTCTCCCAAACAAAACATATCAAGACATTGGAACTTTTCACTGAAAATTAGCTTTAATAAACAAAACATGAATCCCTACTGCATTCTCTCTCCAAAGCATGTCTAATTTCATCAAGATTTGATTTGTGACTTGTAGTTGTCATTGCTATTTTGTCCTCCTATGAAAAAAAAGCACTTAAACATTAGCAACAAATATGTGTCCTTTGTACTTTCTATGACACATCTTAGAGTATTACATGGAACAATACTCACACAAGAACTACTCACCTAAGAACGAACCTACATGGTCAAAATGCACATTTGGATAAGGAAGTTTATCTTGTGTGGGTTGCAGCCAAGACCATGCTGTGTTTCTTGGGTTAAAAAACAAATAAAATCAATGATGATAAAATTAATAATAAAAGTATGTATGTGTTAACACACATTTGTTACATTTCCAGCTTTCATTTAAACAAAATAAAATTGTAGAATTGGATTATTTCTACAATTTGCTGTTCCTTTTTCTTTCAGATAATTCACTGTTGTTGAAAATAATTTGGTATTTTGAAAGAGGAACATTATTCATCTTTTATTTTAATTAAAAATAATACACAAAAGATGTATATATTTGTATGTTGTGGAGAAGTTCTGTGCTGTATTTTATTTTAAATTAAAACCAAGTTCATTCTTATATAGGTTTTTACATATTTGTTTTAACTGATTAATAATAGTTTGAAATTACAAAAAATAGCATTTTATGAATTTTACAGAAACACTGGCTCCTCAATGGCTGAGCAGGTGTTATAACACTACAATTTTGGGTTTGATCCCTGCATTAGATACATTACAGATATCCCATTATGCAACTTTTTTTGGTAAAAACAAATGTAAACTTTGTGCCTAAAAATGGAAAAGTAATATACAGTTAGTGCTTGTCTACTGTATTCACTATTCTGAGCTGAAAACAAAAGAGAAGACGAATTTATGGTTTATGTTACTTAATCATGGTAGTCTCACAATAAGACTGATATAAAATTGAGTTATTAATTATGTTAAATACTTTTTCTTTATTTAGTAAGTTCATAATTTATAGAAGCTTTTGAATCTTTATAGATGTTAGTGGCTTGAAGGAACCAGATAAGGTGCGGACCTGTCAGAAACAAGTACTAGAAGCTCTGCAAGCCTACACCCGTACTAACTACCCTCATTTACCTAGTAAATTTGGAGAGTTATTGCTACGAATCCCAGAGCTAGAGAGAGCCTGCCAGTTTGGCAAAGAATCATTGGACAGTAAACAACGTGGTGGTAATGTGCCTAGCTTCCACTTGCTTATGGAACTTCTGCGTGGTGATCACTAACTTTTTGGTGATGCTGGTGCTGCCATCTGTTTCATGAAAGAAAGTTAATTATTAGAAACTTGTCAGAATAAATTCAGTAATTTTTTTTTTTTTTAACTTTATAATTTTTTGTGTTTATTGATCTGCCGGAACCTTTTCCTAATACTTTTCAATCTTGTAATATATTAAAATTTCTTTACTATAGCTGTTAAGTTCTGTTTTAGTATCACTCTTCACACTAAAAATGAAGGAATAATTTGACTTTCAAACCTGTGAATCTAGTTTGTAAAATACTTGCAAATGCTTCAAAATTCATCTCCTGGAGATGTATCTTCCTTCCTAACACATAAAATAGTGTTTATGTACAAGGACAATCATTATATTATATTCACAGTTTTAAAAGCTTAACTGCAGAATTTTATGATGCATGGTTCTGAAATTGCAGGTTAAAGATATGGCCTATCTGGCCTTGTTTCTCCAGATTTATAAAAGGCACTACACAGTTTCAAGTAAGTCTCTATTTTTCTAACTTTCAGGCTAGAGGCCCTCACTTAGCCAAATATGGCTGCAGAATGTAGCCAAAACTGTGATATTTGGTAAAGCAGGATCAAGCCAAGGTTCCAAAATGCAGATCGTGGGTGTTGGTGGAAAATGGGAGATGGTTTGCAACACATTAAACTGTACATTGTGCTATGTATATTTTTTACTTGAAGCTTGCTGGATGCATGCTAAGAGTATCTTGTTGCCCACCTCATACTCCTACCACCAGATGGCTTACAGTTCTGCTTTGCTGAGCTGAAAGATGATCCTTCTTTTCCTGAATCCTTTAAGTTCCTCTCTTTCTAAACTGGTTAACGAGGTTTTTTTTCTACTGTCTAGAAAGTACCTGGAGAACAAAGATCTTGCTTGGAATTGTGTAGTGTTTTTCCTTTTTCTCTTAGCAGGCTGGTGTTAGTGATATCTCTAAACTGATATCAGAGAAATGCAATTGCTTTAATGCATGTGTCATCAGCAGAAGTTATAACAACTCACAAATTGGCTTCTTATTTTTGTTTGAAAACATTTCATAATTCCTATTAATATGTTTCTTTGTATTTCTTCACTGGTGAGCATCTTTCTTTTGTTTGATTTAGCCAAACAACTGAAAAGGTATAATAATTCATAAGAGCATCAGTGTCTGTAGTATCATTGACAGTGATATATATCTGACACTTGTTTTTTGGGTAACTATTAATTTTATTTGTTGTGAGTACAAAATGTATTATGTCAAGAAAAATAACATTTTGTTTTAAAATTGATCTAGATAGTGTCACTATTAAGTATTTTTGTATAATACTTTTATGTTGACAAAGGAGTAACTGGTTTGATTACTGACACAGCAGGTATCCCACATGGATATCTGACTTGTGACAGACAGATGTAGATGAATTATAGCTTTACCATTGTATACGACATAGTTGATGTCATACTTTGTTTCTTGGTTCTGGCAGATCAGCCTAACTAAAGTTGTCACAAATATTGCATTGAGGATATTTTAATAGTGACAAACTATTCTTTATAAAATTTCAATAAATCTGTTCTAAATATCCATGTGATGATATTAAGAAACAGTTTTAGTGTAAGACTCTTATTACGAAAGTTATTTTCAAAAATGAAACTAAAGTATCAATTAATAATTTATTATTCCTGTAATGATTATTTTTGACAAAAAATGAAATAATGCATGCCAAGAAGTAGCACTAATTATTCACAGCTACATGGTGCCAATTGTATAGTTTTTTTGATACCTTACAATTACTCTACTTAGAAAAACAAAACAAAGAAAACGTGCCATGTTGTGTGTGGGTCACAAAATGCAGCAGCACGAGCTAGGGGTGAAAGAGTGAAACAAAATCAAAATATAGTATTGAGACACATTTCAAAGCTTTAAGTTTATGTTGCTCTTTTTAAAGCCATGGTTTCTAAAGTGCTTCAGAACAAAACTCAGGTTTATTTTTTTATAGTTTTCATATACACTAGCAGTTAATATGGGAAATCTTAACTTATATCACTGCCAACATAAGCTTAAGGTGAAAAAGCAGTACTTATTATTTTCAATAAAATTTTCTTCCAGTTTAACTTTTTTTTTTTTCTGTGCTTGAATAAAACCAATATTTTAATAATTGCTTAATGCTTTAGTGGCAATAATTAATTGCAGGTCCAAGAATTATGGGAATCCTCAGTAGTGATTTTCAATATTATTTTTAGTACCATTTGATACAAACAAAACTTCATGAGATGAAGGTAAATAATTGTGTAGTATTATAGAGTGTGAGCATAACAAGACTATTTCAGCATATCACAGTATTTAAAAGTTTGTTAAAATTTCCTTGAATATATTTCAAGGAAAATTTTAATGGGTTTCACTTTTTGCAAGATATAAGAGTTGTAAAGTTTCTTGCCATATTTGTTATTTTACTTCTATGACTTGGAAAAAAAAAACGTAATTTCAAATTAATGAATAATTAATTTGTGAAATATACAACCAATGTGTTTATATGTTGATCCAGAGATTAAACAAAAATGTACTTTTGTTGCTGTTTTATTGATAAAACTTGAAAAACTGGAGCTACCAAAGAGTTTTTTTTTGTTTTTGCATTTTTGACTGAAACCAGTTTTGACGATAGAGTAGAATGTTTTGAAATCTATGTTTTTACTGTCATTTTTTTAATTTTAGAAATTCCAGGCCATGTAATTGAACTTTTTATAAAGCCATACTATGTCATACAGTTTGTAAAGAAAATTTTTTTATAAATACTTTATTCATTGGTGTAATTTAAAGTCTAATATACTATTTTTATATAACATGATTGGACCGGTGATTTTTTTTTTATTTATTGCGTTATGGTAATATTTTTGGTGGTTGTGGTATTTTTGTGTTCTGGAAAAGGTTTTTTTTCTTATATTTCATACTTTCTTGAAGTTAGAGTTTTGGTGGTATTGATGTTTCTCAACTTTAGATAAATTTGATTATTTGTACAATCATATTAAATTCTACATTTTTCAGGCGGGATAGTTACAATTAAAATTTAGAAATGACATAATAAATTTTTTCAGAAAAGAAAGTTTATTGCATATATATTGAAACAACAAATCATGTAATTTGTAAATACCTTGCTGAATGATTTACAAGGTGTTAGGATACCTTTCAAGGAGTTTGTGTTGTCATGGTCTTTTAAAGGAATTTTAGGCAGTAGCCATTTTACTTTGAGAATTAAAATTTTGGAAGGGTATATTGTAGTTTTGTCTTCTTGTTTCTCACTTTCATGAGATCTGCTATAAACAAACACATGCTAAAGAATCCCACATTATTCATCATTTACAGCTTTTAAAAACATACAAGTCATTGCATTTTTAATTTTTGATGTTTCTATTTATCAATAACTTAACCTATTAATTTGTATGTGGAATATTTAATAAGTGAAAAATATAATTAATCAGAGCACATTAAAGACAAATATTGGATGATACTTATTGACTGGGCCCAGCATGGCCAGGTGGTTAAGGTACTTGACTTGTAACCTGAGGGTCACGGGTTCAAATCCCCATCACACCAAACATGCTTGCCCTTTCAGCTTCAGCCATGGGGGCATTATAATGTGATGGTCAATCCTATTGTTCATTGGTAAAAGAGTTGGCAGTGGGTGGTGATGACTAGCTGCCTTCCCTCTAGTCTTACACTGCTAAATTAGGGACAGCTAGTGCAGATAGCCCTCATGTAGCTTTGGTTTGTTTTGAATTTTGTGCAAACTTGTTGATTGAAGGCAAACAAGTATAATATGATTTAAGATTTGTGTTGTTAAGTTCTCAGAGTTAATCCTTACAGTTTCCATGCATAAACAGAAATCTTGGTATATAACTTCAGTTGTATCTGATGTTGTCAGTACAATAACAAGAATCCTATTTTGCTGTAATTTGGTAACAATAATAATCTCACATTCTCCATAAAAACATTGTCAAATTCTCAAGCAGTATTTGCAACAACTTATGAGAACGGGAAAAGGAATTTTCAGTCTTATCAACACCTTGTATGTTACTTATGTGAAGAATATGTGTTCCACCTTGTAACTAATTATTTCTAAACAAATACAAACTTATCTTTAATTAAACATTGTCATAGTAAATTTTCATACCTTGACTTTTTTAAGACAGTAACAATTTGTCTAGGGTTTGAAACTTTGTTTTTTTTCATCAGTTAATATTGTTTGGAACACCTACAGATTTTATAATATTATTACAGAATCAGTTTTACATAGTTTTGAAGTTAAACTACTCATGACAGACATTAATCAACCAAGTCAGAAGTTCAAAAATTCAGACTTAGCCATCCCTAGTTTTAAATTACTGACCAGAGAGAAGGCATCCAACAGCACTTGCTACCACAAGGATCCAGTTCTTTGAACCAAATAAATGGGTTGAATGTTACTTTTACGAAGTTCCCATAGTTGAAAGAGAAGAATATATTAAGCAACATTACATCTCAAACCCCAGAATAACTGATACACAGCCCAAAACACAAACTACAAGGATAAACTTACCCCACAGTTCATATGTATTATACCCTAGGAATATGTATGTTAAATATGAAGAGTGTCACCTGTTTCAAAGACTAGATCATTATTAAGATAAGAGGTTGATCATAACTGGTACAAATTATGTAGTACAAGTAGATGCCCAACCAACCTTTAACATTGAGATGCTTGTAACACAAAATCTTTTATTCAAATCCTAACTTGTTTTCCTCCAAATTTAAGTGTGATTCCATAGAAATGATAAACCTAGTGATACAAGAAATATAAAAATGTAAAACTTTACTCTAGGGATGTTGACTTTTGTAAGGTAAAAGTTTATTCAAAATCCTGGAAAATAAATTACAATATACGTAGTCGTGGTTACAAATTTTAAAATAATTAAATTTCATTATAATAATGTGTTTTACAGAAATCTTTAGTTAACTGTATGATCCACATGTTATACAAAATGTTACAGTACAAACTGTCGTATTGCGGTTATAATAATTGTGCAATGGTTCATCAAGGTAATCCTATATTTTCTAACTCAATTTTGCACAAATAGCAGTGTTTTAATGTGCTTTGTTTTTTCTGCTAGTTGTAATACTTGAAGAGAGAAAAACGGTATGTATTTCGCTGAATCTGTATGTTTTCGTTTCGTGAGAGCAAGATAGCAGTCGTTTCTTACCTAAAGTTATGGTTTGAGTGTTCTGTTGTAAGCTTAGGGATATTCAATATATTCACTCTGGTAAATAATTCACTTTCGAAGAAGAGCAACAGCCTTTCTTTATTTCACATAAAAAGATTTCATACCTATTTGCAGAGTTTCAGAGAGATCCAAGCGACTTCTGTCTCTTGAGGCCCGTGGCTATCAAAATTAGAAAAGGAGAATCATGAAAACAAAAACGAAACCGTTAGCACAAAAGAAAAGTGAAACCTGATTTGAATATTTTGTGTTTAATATATATTGAATAACATTTAATAAATGCTTTTCTAGCCTTTTTTCTGTGTGTGGAAAGGCAGGTAACGAAACTTAACAAATGCAAAAATTGAATAAGTGTCTAAATTTGAGCCTGGGCCAAATGCCTTACTCTAATTGGCCGTACGTTTTATGATGTACATGCAAAGGTATGCTTACGTGTTACTAAAACTTTGACTGTCTTTTGTTGTGTTTGTTTTTTGAATTTCGCACAAAGCTACTCGAGAGCTATCTGCGCTAGCCGTCCCTAATTTAGTAGTGTAAGACTAGAGGGAAGGCAGCTAGTCATCACCACACACCGCCAACTCTTGGGCTACTCTTTTACCAACAAATAGTGGGATTGATCTATATTATAACGCCCCCACGGCTGAAAGGGCGAGCATGTTTGGCGCGACGGGGATGCGAACGCGCCACCCTCAGATTACGAGTCGCACGCCTCAACACGCTTGGCCATGCCAGGCCCTTTTGTTGTAGGATCATTTTGTTTATCTGACCTAAAATACAAATATAAAGTCAAGAAGGTCACTTTGAATAGAACATTGAAATACTACAACTACAGAACAAATAATGAATGTAAAGTAATGATATTTACATCGTAAAATTGTAACGTTGGATGTTATTTTCTTCATTTATACATTTTATGTGTAAATAACTTAAATATTAAAGAAGCGCAATTTTTTCTTCCTTTAAATAATAAAAATACTTACCAATAGATTGATATAACAGTTATTATGTAAATTGTTAAATTAACGGTATAAACGGTTAACGAAATACTTAACGATAATACAAACTAGCTGCCTTTCAAAAACCGGGCCCGGCATGGACAGATGTTAAGGCACTCGATTCGTAACCTGAGAGTCACGGGTTCGAATCCCCATCACACCAAACATGCTTGCCCTTTCAGCCGTGGGGGCGTTATGATGTTGTAGTCAGTCCCGCTATTCCTTGGTAAAAGAGTAGCCCAAGAGTTGGCGGTGGGTGGTGATGACTAGCTGCCTTTCCTCTAGTATTACACTGCTAAATTAGGGACGGCTAGTGCAGATAGTCCTCGAGTAGCTTTTCGCGAAATTCAAAACATATAATTCAAAAACCGATTTTTGATACCTATGGTAGAAAGAGCACAAATGGCCAATTTAGTAGCTATGTGCTTTCAAGTAAGTAGGCCCGGCATGGCCAAGCGCGTAAGGCGCGCGACTGGTAATCTGAGGGTCGCGGGTTTGCATCCCCGTCGCGCCAAACATGCTCGCCCTTCCAGCCGTGGGGGCTTTATAATGTGACGGTAATCCCACTATTCGTTAATAAAAGATTTGCCCAAGAGTTGGCGGTGGGTGGTGATGACTAGCTGCCTTCCCTCTAGTCTTACACTGCTAAATTAGGGACGGCTAGCACAGATAGCTCTCGAGTAGCTTTGTGCGAAATTCCAAAACAAACAAACAATTTAATTAAGTAAACAAACAAACAAACACAAATTAGATAAATCACAATAACATTGTACATATTTATGTTCAATGATTGATGGTGGTACTGTTCAGCAATTCTGAAAAGCTTGTTAATTTTTTTGTATGATTTTAAATATTCGTGTAAATAGATGTTACTTTCAAGTACGGCCAGGCATGGCCAAGTGGTTAAAGCACTCGACTGTAACTGTTTATTTGTTTTTGAATTTCGCACAAAGCTACTCGAGGGCTATCTGTACTAGCCGTCCCTAATTTAGCAGTGTAAGACTAGAGGGAAGGCAGCTAGTCATCACCACCCACCGCCAACTCTTGGGCAAATCTTTTATTAACGAATAGTGGGATTACCGTCACATTATAAAGCCCCCACGGCTGAAAGGGCGAGCATGTTTGGCGCGACGGGGATGCAAACCCGCGACCCTCAGATTACGAGTCGCACGCCTTAACACTCTTGGTCATACCGGGCCTTCGACTGTAATCCGAGGGTCGCGGGTTCGAATTCCTGTCGCACCAAACATGCTCGCCCTTTCAGCTGTGGGGGGCGTTATAAATTTATGGTCAATCCCACTCTTCGTTGGTAAAAGAGTAACCCAAGAGTTGGTGGTGGGTGGTGATAACTAGCTGCCTTCCCTCTAGTCTTACACTTCTAAATTAGGAACGGCTAGCGCATATAGCACTCGTGTAGCTTTGCGCGAAATTCAAAAACAAACAAACAACTTTTCAAGTAACAATATAACACAGTGTTTCCCCTTCCTTGTTCATTTTTAAATGATATATAAGCTCATAAAAATATGTTGATAGGTAGAAGCGCTTTCCGAAATTCAAGTTATGAGTTATCATTCTGCTTGGATCATCAATAATCGAATTTCATCGGTATAACTATTTATTTATTACCAGCTCTTTGAACTTCATTGTTTCGAAACAGGTTTATAGTCATTACATTTGATTTCAGCATAAGATGTCATTATTTTATTGATGACCGGCATTTACCCGATAATTTACTGGTTTATAAATAAAGTATTACCATGGTCATGTGGCTGATTCTGGAAATGAACCAAACATCAAAAGATTCCTTAAACAAACATTAAATAATCTTTAAAATCCTAACTATAAATATAGATATTCTGCTCTGAACTATCGCCCAAAATCATTTTGTTTATGTCTTTACTTTATCAAATGATTATTTTTAGGACAACTCATGACTATGGGGTAATATAGCAACGAAACTGGATTATCATAGTTTTAGTGGACAATGTAGAAATAATTGGTTTAATCAGAAAGTGATCTGTTTGCAAATGAGATAACCTAGTAACTGTGAACAATGGCCAAAAACATCTGACGAAACCTAATAACTAAAATCTTCATTTACTTGCTTTTATCCTGGCTGCCAGTAAAAGATCGTCATAGACTTACGAGTAGAAAGGATTATACTAGATTTTTTAAAGACTTCTAAAGGATATAATATTTCTTGATATTTGTATATAGTTCAGAGTGAAGACATATTTCAGGGTGCACAGTTTTGTAATTCTAGGTAAGTAAGTAGCATAAGTTAGTGTAGGAAAAAGAATCACTAATGTAAGTTTGTTTATTCATTTGTAATGAAACGCAGAGCGAGACAATGGGCTATTTGTGCTCTGCCCACCACAGGTATTGAAACGTGTTTTTTGTGTGTGTATTTTAAGTCTGCAGACATACAGCTATGCCACTAGAAATCACGAATATAAACCACAACACAATGTTCTGTTAGTTTGATCATAAATGTTTACAATATAGTATGTTATGTTGTACGGTCGAGAGTTGTTTTTCGTTACGGACTGTAACTTCAGCTTGTTATATGTACGGATCTTACAAAAGTTCTCAGTAGATAACCCAAGGTGGCTTTGCTATAAGAAAACACACACGTACAAAAGTTAAAATAGCATTAATTAATGGACTAAAGCTATACGGACTTTATGTTTCGGTTTATATTTGATGCTTCTGTTGAGAAATATATCCTAAATACATTTTCATACCAGGCATGGTTAGGTTACTAGGACGATCGACTCGTAATCTGAGAGTTACGGATTTGAATTCTTGTCACACCAAACATGCTCGTCATTTCAGCCGTGGGAGCGATATAATGGTACGGTCAATACCACTATTCGACTATTCGTTGGTAAAAGAATAGCCCAAGAGTTGGATGTGGATGGTGATGACTAGATGCCTTCCCTTTAGTCTCACACTGCCAAATTATGGGCTGATAGCGCAGACAACCCTCGTGTAGCTTTGCGCGAAATTGAAAACAAAGAAACAACACATTTTGATGTAACCTTTATTTACTTTTGTAGTATTTGCAGTTATAAAACTGGATTAAACTAGTAAATATCGGGGTTAGAATCACTGGAGGATTGAAAGGGTTTCATGATGAAACAATTAACACAGACTAGGAAAAATTCAAATGCTTGTATAAAACAAAGAATACCAATTCTTATTTCTCACTGTCTTGAACTTCCAACACCAGCTATAGTGTTTGCTATAGCTCGGACCAGTCTCTAAGATATCCTCGGAACAGTTTGGCTACTCGAGGGGTATCTGCGCTAGCTATCTCTAATTTAGCAGTGTAAGACTAGAAGGAAGGCAGCTAGTCATCAACACCAACCGCCAACTCTTGGGCTACTCTTTTACCAACGAATAGTGGGATTGACTGTAAAATTATAACGCCCTCACAGCTGAAAGGGCGAGCATGTCTGACGTGACGGGGATTTGAAACCCGTAACTCTCAGGTTACGAATCG
Source organism: Tachypleus tridentatus (assembly GCF_004210375.1). NCBI lineage: Eukaryota > Metazoa > Arthropoda > Merostomata > Xiphosura > Limulidae > Tachypleus > Tachypleus tridentatus. The sequence goes on along the minus strand of NC_134830.1, from coordinate 27,846,181 downwards.
AGTGCCTTAACCATCTGTCCATGCCGGGCATGTTTTCATGCATAGACACACTTGAAATTACAATCACCTTTAATAATTTTGAAATCATTATAATAGACAGGACTGTAAATTCTGTTTCAAATAATTTTTGGTCATTGAATGAAAGTCTTCTCTAAAACAAAAACAAAAAAAAAACACAAAGAATGAACCAATTCTTCATAAAAAGATGAGGGTCATTGCTCTGATTTCGTTTATCATTGATTATACTCTAAAATAAGAAAATCCTGTTATTATTTTCTTCTGCTGGACCACCTTAAATTTTCAGTCTATTTTACCCTTTTTAATTCAATTCAACAGGATGCCACTTCTACAGCTCTTGCAGAGACAAGCAATTATTTCATTACTATATGTCATGTTTTTGAGCGACCACGAATAAGAAATAAAGGATACATGAAGTAAATATGTTTAATTGAATACATGAGGTCTGGATGATACATATGAATAGAGGAGGAATTTTTATACTTATAGAAAAGCTCAAAATCAAGAATCTGTAGATATAACTATTATTCTGTTATGGTTATTTATTCATACAATTTATTAAAAACTTCCCAGTTGTTATAGTTGTTAAAACATTGTGTAAACTGTCTCTCACTATGTATTTGAATAGGTTTGATGTAAAATGTTATATATTTCATAAACGCGAGCTACAAAAGGATTTTTCAATCCAAGAATAATAACCGACTCTTTAAACGCAGTGCATTACACTATGTGACACAAATTTTGTTCCAGAATAGTATGCGTTATTTCTTAATTGCTTATGTTGTAAAAGTACAGAAAATGGGCATTATTTTCTTCAAACTTTGCTTTTGTGACCTGGGTAATGAAATTTAGAAATTAACCTATTTTCTATGTAAAAACAGGCAAATTTGCCCATCTTCATTTACACGAGGTCTGTTAAAACCACATATGAATTAAGATTTACATGTATTTATTTATACTAAAGTTATGCAAAAATGAACAAAAATGTTTATAAGTGAGTAGTTTTTTGAGATTTGCGACTGTAATGTTATACAAAAATGTTTAGAATTGAGTAGTTTTTCGAGATTTGCAACTGTAATGTAAATCACTTTCACGTATCAGCCCCCAAATACAGTTTCCTATCATGTTTTTGTTATACGCTCCTTGGTAGCGGCGTTCGAAGTCCAGTATATCTTAATGGAAGCGCTCGTCTTGCTACTCTGAGTATGTTCCCATGTTCTCCTTGAATTTATCAAGATGAGCATCAAGGATATGGACTTTCAGGGACATCCTGCAGCCCATTTGCTGTAACTCTTCACCAAATCTTCAACCAATTCCACGTAACCTTTGGCCTTTTGATTGCCCAAGAATCCCCGAACCACTGCGACAAAGCTGTTCCAAACTTTTTTTCCCTTCCTGCTGAGCTTCTTGGGGAATTCTGTGCACTCCAGGATTTTTTTTATTTGTGGTCCAAAAAAAAAACACACACCAGCTTTGACTTTTGCCTCAGACAGCTCAGGGAAGAAGTCTCAAAGGTACTTGAAGGCTGCAAACTCCTTATCAAGAGCTGTGACATATTGTTTCATAAGACCCAATTTTATGTGCAACGGTGGAAACAATATCTTCTGGAAGTCCACTAAAGGCTCACACCTGTCATTGTGCCTCCTCACAGAGAACTCGGTCCGTTGTGGCCAGTGCTTCCTGTTGTAGTGCGCTGCAGTGTCTATGCGGTCCCAAAGGCAAAGATAACAGGGAAACTTGGTAAAGCCTCCTTGGATAGGTCTATGTGTTTACTTAGGCAGCTATAACTAAACTGAAATACTGAGTGGTGAGCCCCTGTATATATATGACTATTGAAAGTTCTAGAAAATTCTCGTAAGTTCTACAACAATCTAGGAAGTTCTTGAAAATTCTTGTAAGTTCGAGAAAATTCTCTATCAGCTACTCAGCACTACATACACCTAGAACGTTCTGGAAAATGGATAGATTTGAAAATTTCATTACTCAGGTCACAAAAGCAAAATTTGAAGAGAAAAATAGGTCTTTACTTCCATTTACTTCAGCCATAAGCAACTGGGAAATAACACTTTCTGCCCAGTAACAAGAAAAAGTAAGAAATTCTGTTTCATAGTGTCATCTAACTGTATGGTGGCTCCAGTGGTGCAGCGGAATGTCTACGTAATTACAGTGATAGAAACTGTTTCAATACCCATGGTGAACTGAGCACAGACAGTAGCCCATTGTGTAACTTTTGCTTAACTACTTACTAACAAACAAATAGTATGGTGCCATGTTGAGATGTAAAGGTTTTCAGAGTTGTCTTTTTGAATGCAAATATTCACTACATTACTTTTTTGAGAGTACACAAGGTGTGGGTTCATTATTAAATGCAATAAGAGAAGTTTCTTGCAGGTAAAAAAAGCATGTGGCATTCAGAAATATAAAGATGACTTACTCGCTGACGAATCACGAGGATCAGGAGCAGATATGCCCTAAAGCTCAATTTACAGTGAACGCAAATCATGGATGTGAGGAACTTGACTTCGTTAGTGGTGCTATTTTGTAATATAAAACTAGGTCTACCCCTGTAAAACATAGTTATACTTAGAGCTAAAGTTGGATTTTTTTCTTCAACTTAGAATAACGTTTTGTATTATAGTTTGAGTAAAGTCGGTTATTAAAATCTGTACTTTGGTTATTGCCTTCAATGGCACAGAAGTATATCTGTGAACTTATAACGGTAGAAATCGGGTTTCAATACCGATGGTGGGCAGGGCACAGATAGCCCTTTGTATAGCACTGTGTTTATCTTTAAAATTTTAATTATTGTAAGAATAGCTTTTATTTTCCATTTTTGATTATAAAAGCTTTAGTGACTTTCCACGTCACACTGTTGTGCTTAATTTTAATTTGGTAGTTTTGCCAAAATGGTTTACATAAGCTTAAATTTTTGGAAATTTAATTGCTTTAATTGGTTTAAGGTTTTAATTAAACTTTACCTTTAGTTTCAACAAACTGTTTAAATTTTAGCTTTGAATTTTGTTTATAGATTATTTTTATTTAAGATTAAAAGCTTTCCAATTTAACTTAATGGTATATAAAGTAAAGCTTTTGAATAAATTATTCACACCACTTTTATCACCTCGATACACACCATTAAACTCTTACCATTGTTTTGGTTTTGTGATTGTATTTTACTTTTGTGTTTGGGTGTGTGTGCGTGACTGGAAATTTTCCTCCTTGTATTTTGAGGTCTCGAATCTTTCTCCCCATCTATCTTGGTCGATGAGAGAAACTTTATCGCACTTCGTATTGTGTTATCTTACGAACCCCAAGTTAACAGATCTAACTAACCACTATTTGGGAAAACCATTTTGTAGAAAATACAACAAGAAGAATTAAGGGAAATGGTTTTCAATCATGGAAACGAAAGATATGTAACTCATACTGAATAAAAAAGTCAGTTCACTCACACTTCACTGCACTTTACCTAAAATAAAAGAAAACTGCATATGAATGATTCTCATTTTAATCTAATCACATCTTATTCACTACACTTCTACCTTTGTGATAATTATTTTCAATATTTCATTGTTGGTGTTTGTTTTTTGAATTTCGTGCAAAGCTACATGAGGGCTATCTGCGCTAGCCGTCCCTAATTTTGCAGTGTAAAACTAGAGGGAAGGCAGCTAGTCATCACCATTCATCACCAACTCTTGGGCTACTCTTTTATCAACGAATAGTGGGATTGACCGTCACTTATAACGCCACCACAGCTGAAAGGGCAAGCATGTTTGGTGTGATGGGGATTTGAACCCTCGACTTGTAACTTGGTTGAGACCACCTGGCCATGCCGAGCTGTTTCATAGTAAAGCTATATTGAACTATTTGTTGTGTTAACCACAGGGAATTGAACTCCATATTTTAACGTTGTAAGTCTATAAGTTCTTATTTTCAATGAATAAGTAACATTTTGTTATGGAACTGTTTGTGAGAGCGTATGACCAAATGAAGAGAGATATTTATGTGGAACTGTTTGCAAGTATTCCCAATCATATTAAGAGAAATATTAAAATTGCACTAAATATTCTATAGCACTCTGTTTAGACCCGGCATGGTCAGGTGATTAAGGCACTCCACTTGTAACATGAGGATCGCGGGTTCGAATCCCCATCACACCAAACATGCATGCCCTTTTAGCTATAGGGGTGTTATAACGTGACGGTCAATCCCACTATTCGTTGGCAAAAGATTAGCCCAAGAGTTGGCGGTGGGTGGTGATGACTAGCTGCCTTTCCTCTAGTCTTACACTGTGAACTTAGGGACAGCTAACGCAGATAGCCTTCTTGTAGCTTTGTGCGAAATTCAAAGACCAAACCAATCTATTCATGGACATGGCCTTGAATTAGGGAAGCAAAATCAATATTCAAGTGTGCAGTGATTTCTTGAATAAACATATAGTGTTTTAAGTTTACTAACAACAATGAAAGTGGGAGGAAAAGGCCCAAAGTAAACCTGACTTTTTCAGGTCGCGCACAACGACCAAATGTCGATAATGCTCAGTCGAGTCCAAAAACTGACTACTGATCTACAGGGGGAGGTTTCAAGTCTAATTTTTAAGAATATGGCAAATGACCTCCAGATTGCAACAGCATATTGAAAATTTGTTTGTATTTAAGCAAACACAAAGTTACATAATGGACTATCTGTGCTCTGCCCATCACAGATATCAAAACCCGATTTCTAGTGCTATAAGTCCGCAGGTATACCGCTAAGCCACTGGGAGGCTGTAATGAAGATATCCAGGAGTTATAACTTTAAAGTGCCGGTTATTCGCGAAATAAATTTATATGAAAGAATCATTTTTAGCCTGAAAATGAAAGTAAAAATATGTTTAATTAGATATATAATGAAAATAAATTAAATATCACCGTGAGATTAACTGAATAATAATAATAACAGCAGAAATTTCAATGTTTAGGAAACATTATTATCGACGGTAGAAAATGTCAATGGTTATACATTTTCGAACTACTGGTCAGTGGAAAGGAGACAGTTAGCAGCACACTTTTGTTCATCTTGCTTAGGAATTTACTGTATTTTTTATGATTCACTTACAGCTTAGTGAAAGAGAATATGTTGAGGTATCGCACTGATTATGACCTGGCGTGCTCGCTCTACAATTTAGTGTTACCAGATGGTTATCCTCACCTTCAAACTGGAAATAAATAGATTCTTAACACAATCTCAAAATGACGCATCAGTTTTAAGTTTTGTGAAAGTTACAAATGCGAGAAAGGGAACGTATATTTTAATATAATTAACTGATATATTTCAACAAAGTTTAGATTAAATGAGTATTATTATGATTTGTCTTTTTCATATTTGTAATTATTTATTTGAATAAATATAATAGCACCTTAAACAATCGTTTAACCCCTAGTGGAAATAACAACGAAAAAGAAGAAACGCAATTTGAGAAAGATTGAAATAAAGTAATGAAATTTTTATTGTCAGTATTGGCAAAGGTGTTTGGAGATACGTTTGGGAAACTATCTTCAATGCAAAATCATTTATAAGAAAACTTTAGACATGTATATTAATATATGATACTCTGATAGTATGTAATGATACTTTCAAAGTTGAAGTTCAAATGTGATTGCTAACACTAATAATCAATAACAGTAAGTCTGTAGATAATATTACTATTTAATATTAGTAGTGATAATGTTGATATTAATTAAGAGTATTACTGTTACTATTATTTATTTCTAGTCTGTAACCTAAGGCTAAAGTCCAATCTAAATAATTTAGTCAAGGCTCTTATTTTCACTGACAGTGATACAAAGTGACATAACATTAAAATGTGTTATAATAAAACTGTCTAGTTTTTTGTCACGTATAATACACAAATATTATATAGATTTTTAAGAGTCCGAATAGAACTCTACAGGTTCCAACAACAATCAAAAGTATTCAGATTTACCTAAGAGTGAAGTTAAAACTATCTTTGGTGCTAGTAATAGCATGGTAGTAAACTAATATTTTTATTATTAGTAGTAGGAGTATTTAGTCTCTATTTCATTTTTTCTTTATAAGTTTAAACCTTTCTAATATATCATGAACCCTGATAAACTATTAAAAAGCTGTCTCACTGCTCACCATTCTGTTGATGTAAATGTAACTCTAAGTCTTAAGTTAGAACTTAGAATATTAGATAGATTATGAAAGTAGTGGGTATGTATTTATAACTTCTGGAAGTATTAAGTCAATAGTTTTGAATGATAGTGTTATTGTACTCTGAATTTTAAATTACTGATTTCAAATATACATTTTTTTCAGTGTTTTACCTATGTGATTTTATTTTTGTAATAACCGTTATTTATGTTTTTTTTAAACTTCAAGAATTAATTTACCAGTTAGTTTCTGATTAAATGAAATTGCAAATGATATATTGTGTACATTGCTATGTTTCCTGGCTTATCTGCATGTGAGTTTAGTTGAAGTGTCGTTGTTATGATATGTACATTTTCTAGTGAAATGCTAGGAAAAACGGATTTGAGAAAAGTAAAGTTTCTAAGGTTCTAATGTAAAGTAAATCTACATTACAATTTCAGGTTTTTTAAACATATAACATTAAGTATAGGTTATGTGTTTAGAATATAATTAGCACTATGAATATATTTTAACAGAAACATAAAAGAGAATTAAATTAATTTTAAATAGCTTATTCATCAGTTTCATGAAATATGTTTTCTAGGTCAATATGACAGTACAGAGAAGTCATCTTTGGAGTTTAGATTTCAAGGAGTAAAATGTTTCCTACTTCCTTGTAAGAACTTGTTTCCTCAACTTTATTAAAAAGTAATAACCTTTGACAGAAGTATTTGCAAAAAAAATGTCAGCATTTCTAAAAGGGCAATCTATGTGGGAACCTTATGCACCAGATTCTCTGCTTGACATTTGTATCAAATATTGTTTAGAAAATCAGAATATCATATGCAAAATAAATGCAGATAATGGCAGTCAACAACTGCGAGAAGGAATCTCTCTTCAGCTGGGAATATGTGAAAAGATGTTACAGATATATCAAGAAAAGATGCATTGTACAGTTGGTGATGCATTTTTGTGTGTTTTAATGATCCTGTAAAAACCAGGTTGAAAAAAGTAGAGTTGTATAATTCTGATATTACTGATGATGGATTAGAAACTGTTCTAAGACATAATGTAGATGCACTAGGCATTTCAAACTGCTTTAATCTGACAGAAAGGTCATTAGAATTGATAAACAGTGCTGGTTCCAATATACTGTCTTTATGTATTGGGACAACTGTACAAATATTTGAGCAAAAGATGTTACTTTTTGAATTATTCATGAGAGAAGAACCTAAAGAAACTGAAATGTATATACTTAAAACTCCAAACTTAAGAAAATTAATTTTTAAAGGCCTTGAAGCTGAAGTTCCAACACATTGTGATTTTTTCTCGGTTCTTTTAAAACCTTTAAGAATGCTGGTACATTTGGATCTTTCGTCTTGTTCTCCTATCAAAGACTTGAGCTGTCTTAAGTCACTTGAGAACCTAACATCACTTATTTTGTATGATGTACCAAAGCTGCACAAACATATCACAACTATTTGTCAGTTAAAGAAATTAAGGTGAGTTTCTAAGTTTAGTTACAATAACAATACAGTTTTTATTGTAGCAGTAATAATAAAATTGCTTGTTTTTGATATTCATTAGGTTGAAGTGTTTTCTGAAAGGCTGTTGTTTTGTTGTGAAACATGGATACATTAATTCTTTTAAATAACCCAACTATAGCATTAGTGGAAAAGTCATGAATGCATTTCTGTATGTATATTTCAAATTCCAAATTATTTCATGTAGATTTGTTTTACTATAAATTTGTTGGTTGTTTATTGCTAACATTAACCATATGTAGTGTCAAGAAGATTTTAGTTTTCAGAAAAACTTTTTCCCTGGATTTGTACATAGTATGTAATTACTTAAAAATTTGTTTTTTCCAGAACATGCTAAAAAGAAACAATTTCAATTACACTACCACTCAAAAGTACTTTTTCAGATGTTAATTTATTTATACATTAATACTTACTAAATGTGGTTGCTGTTGCTCATTTGTGTGAAACAGTGTGTGTTTTCTTATAGCAAAGCCACATCAGGCTATCTGCTCAGCCCACCGAGGGGAATCAAACCCCTGATTTTAGCGTTGTAAATCCGGAGACATACCGCTGTACTGGGGGGGGGGGCTTGTGTGAAACAATGTAACTAATCAGTGTCATTGTATTGATTCAGTCCATGAGTGTAATGTAACTTTTCGCAGAAATTGCCTCCCTCTATGTGTTATATTAAGAGTTAAAAATTTAAAAACAACATTGTAATTTTATTGGTGTATTCCATACCCATTTTATTCTGTGCTGAATAGTTTTGACCACTGCATCATTAACTTCCAAGTGGGTGTAGAAGGAATGGCTGTTACAACTGTTAATACATTTTCTAACCATATTAAAAGTTATTGTATTTGTAGAAGAATTTTCCATGCCAGGTACATATTTGAATTTTGATTGTTTCTTAAGCTTCCAAATTAAAATTGCTATAGTTTCAGAAAAATGTTTCAATGCTCTATCAAAACTTAAAACCAGAAACTATCGTGTTTTCAACATATAGACACAAAAATACGGAGACTAGTTGAGGCAGAATTTGTTTTTGTTGGCTATCTTATAAAATTTTCTTGCTAATTCTGCATCACATCTTATTTTTAGATCTGTGATTTCTATCACTGATACATGTTTTTTTATTGTAATATTTCAAACAATCAAACTTATCAAAGTATGTTTGATGATTCCTATACCTCAGGACTTCCTTTTGACTAAAGATGGAGATTTTAAAATATGATTTTATGGCTAATGAGTGCACTATTCTTATGATGGCTGCACTAATACTGATTCTTTCTTCAGTTTTATTGTTAACATGTTACCTTTGATGCACTGTAATGATTCAGTTTTAGGCTTAGAATAGTGGATAACAAGAGAGGTTAAAGTATATTCATTGCAGAATGATTAATAAAAAGAAAATGATAGAATCATACCATAATGTGAAGAAATCATTTCTAATATCAGTTGAAACCACTACAAACTGGTATTGGGTGTAAAACGTAAGACATATTGTTTGTAAAAGGAAAAATGTTATGTTAATCTTCGTTATTCAAGAAATCTTTTTGATATATAGCTTTTAAGAGCTCGTATTGTTTTGCTGTGATATTCGTAAGTTTGATGTCAAACAGGCAAATAATTGAACTCATCTGGTGCTCTCACTTCAGACCAAATTCTTCTTTAATTATGGGAGTTTCTACTTCTGTTTTAATATTTTACAGATTGGAACAAAGAAAGTACTAGGAATACAAAATTAAGTACTTGATGGTGTTTTTTGATGCTGGAAATACAGACTAGTTTATTATTAATATGGTAATAAAATTGTGCTTTTGCTTTATTTTAATAGACATTTAGATATATCCCAGTTTGGTGAGCAGTACAGTTTGTATGATGACCCAAATCAGGTTTTGAGAAAAATTATAGAGAGTTTGCCACATCTCACTTCATTGGATATTTCAGGCACAAATCTAGCTGGGCCATGTGTTCAGGAAAGGTTGACTCCTGAAGAATTGAGGTATTTCTTTTTATACAATTTTAACAGAAAATGTTTCATGTTTTAATGACTTATCATGTAATTACAAAAAAATAAAGTAGCTGGTACCTATCTTAACTTGTTAGTCTGGATTTTGTATTAACAGTAGCTAATCTGTTTTAATGAGCATTATATCTCTGTGCATTATATCTCCTGAAAAACTAAATTTAGGTACATACAGTAGTGTAAATTTGATGTATAATTCTAAAAACTTAAGGGTGAAAGCAAAAAAAGAATGTATAACAATCTGTCAACCATACTATCTGCTGAGTCCCATGCCGACAAAGCTTTATCGATAATGCCAGAACTCATCATTTCAGTTGGGATACAATAGTCACAATAGTAGTTGAAATGCTATTTATATTATCAATATCAAATTGCATGAGCAACAACTGTTATAAAGAAACAAGGTTGAATGAGTGAAATGTAATAACACAAATATGTATTAAGATAAGAATTGATTGCACAATATTATTTACTTATGTTAATACGAGCTATATATTTTTACTTGAATTAACTTTAGTCATCATTCCATACTAATTATCAAATAGTTGAATTTTCTTAAAGCAAGTAGTGTTATTTTAATGAGATTACTGGTATGAGTTTAGCTTCAGCAAAAGAAAACAAAAAATGAAGTAATGGAAGGTTGTTCTATCAGTGAGGTCACCCAGAACATACCAAAACAAAAAATATTAACACCAGTTAAATATAGCCATTTACATTCACATAAGTATGCAATAAAAGTTTTAAACAATTGAAACTAAAAGCACCTTTCAATCTGCAAGTGCAGAAAAAGAACAATATATTATGTCAAAAAATTAAGGGTTTCATTTATGCTATCAAAACTTAAACAATTTATGATTAATATTGAAATCCTCATTTCAAGTTTCTTTGCTCCATATTTAAATAACATTCCTAGCAATACTATTGAAATCACTAAAAATTTTGAATCTGTGAATCAAGTTGAAAGTAAGTCAAAAATGTTTACCTTCTTGTGTAGCTTCATTACATTAGTCTGGTATTTCAGTACCTATCTATTCTAACATATGTTTATTTCATTTTTTTTGGACATCAGAACAACATATGAATGCATATAGCAGAGTGACAACTTAAGCTAATAACTTTTCATTCATACATAATTCCTTTTTTATTACTCTTGTAGTTTAGACTGGAACACAACTTCTGTACCTCTCAGTGATATTCCAGGTTTGAGAAAGAGATCTGATAATCCTTTGGAATTTTTAGGACTTTACGGAACACTTCACGAAGCATGTTATCGACACCATATTCCTGCAAAGAGAGTGAGTGCTAATATTTTTCATGTTCAGTGACAATTTTAAACTCTTATTGATTGTATCTATGCTAAGTGTATGACTGTGCAGTGTTTTAAGTCACTGCATTGAGAACTTTGTCACAAATAGAGGTCTCTGTCTATAATTCCTCTGAGGCATATCTTTAATTTAAGAATGAAATTTGCTGTTAATTGAATTATAAACTTCTCTGTTTTTGATCTTTAACTGAAAGCAGAGAATTCTTATGTATAGCCTCTCCTGCCCTCTTGTGTCAGCAGTAAGTTTTCAGGCATATAACAAACAGGCAAGATCTCAAACTTCAAATGAAAAAATGCTACACTTTAGATGGTACCTTGACTTTTTTGATTAACAATTACAGTTTAGACATTTTGGTGACCTTTGATCTTTTTTTACTGGCCATTCTTCTGTGCACCTATTTGGAGTTTTTCTGATCATTCAGACCTCTTTTATTGCTCATTTTGTATAATGGAAACTGTATTTAGTTCTCAAAGGTTTCACATTTTCTCCATTGCGTAGTTTTACTCACTTACTCCTTGTCATCTTTCTGTGATTGTGGATTTTTTTCTTCTCATTTGCAGGAGATATCATTGCTGTTTTTGCATTCAGTGTTTCCTGCATTCTTCTCCACAGAAAGAGATTGATTTTTTTTCCAAAACTTGTTCTTCATTCCTCTCAGACTTGTGCTGATGAATCTCATACTTTGATGTGTTCCTTTATCACTCTCCCTTCTCTTTCTTCCCCATGCAATCATTGAGACCCTGATCATTTCCTTAGTCCTCTTCAGGCATTTCAATATTGTTTTGCTTACATTTCTTTCTTTCAAGGCATTTGACATTATATTATTTATTTTTCTTGTGGAATTCCTCCTCCTTTTATGACTTATCTCCTATGTCGACCTTATCCAGTTAATTTCCAGGTGATTTCTTTATTTTGTTTATATTTCACTGCCCATAAAACTCATAAACATCTCTTGAATCAGGTGACTAACATCTTTTACATATGGTATTTATTAGAAGCAGGATGTGGAGAACTCTTAATGTCATTATCATGTTACTTGTACCACATCATAATTTCATCTGTGTGTGTGAGTTTCATTTCCCTCCATTTACTATTCTTCAATCTCTCCTGTGGTGAGTTTTTGATTACTTTTTCTTGCAGTTTTCCCAAACAGATAAACACCTGAAACAACAAAAATAACATTGTGTGTTTATGTACATATACACATGTATTCTATATTGAAGACAATGGAACCCACCACATTGCCATTTTTGCCTTATAGAGAATACTTTTCTCTCCCAAAATCTTCCTTTAGTAGGAAATAAGATAGGATTTTCTACAAGACTGCATTGACAGTGATTATATCTCACCTTCCAGGTCATGCTGCTTAAAAAACAACAATATAACAGAACCAGGTGTGGTTCTTGCTGTCACATCTGGTTAGTGCTTGTTGTTTCTATTCTCTTTTGTGCTGATGGTAATGGGAGGACCTGTGCTTCCCCTGTCCTAAACCACTGGGGTGATCTGTCTAACCTTCTTATGGTCCAATCAGAGACTTCTGTTCTTTTCATCTTTTCATTCATAGTGAGGCACTTGCTCCCAGAGCTTATGTTTTTGTGGATCTTTAATTTTAATCTTTTGATCCATGTGTGACATGTACAAGACTGGACAGATGCACCTCTTGTTTTACAGGACACCTCACTTTGTTATAAACCAAGCCATTTATGGTAGTGATACCCAGTCGGTTGGGTGTTGTGTTTGTTTCATTTAATTTCATGGGTCTGAAATGCTGCTTCCTTCACTTGATTTTCATGGTGATATATTTTGTAAGTATTTCTCCAATATTGAATGGCCTAACTTATAGCTTAAGCCACAATACTTGTTCATACTCAGCTTTACACTTTTGGTATAATGGATGGTTGAGTAATCTGCCATTTTGCCCATCTTAGTGATACATTAGCATCCTGCAAAAGATTTTTCAGACAGTATATTTATCTCTTCCATCTTATTTGGGCAACGAGTGTTTTGTGCTTGAGATGGATACTGTTTCTAACCCAGTGCATTCCCACTGGACTACACCCTACTTTATAGATGCCCCATTTCATGGGCTTTCCATTCCTGATGTCGTTTTTAAAAAGAAACTCATCCTTCTAATTTCTCTGTGCCAGTCTTTCCTCCGTCTAGCTTTTGATGGTGCAGAGAGAGAAGTTCAGGAGCTACTATAATTTATCTGAAAATGTATTTAAAATAGACTCTCTGCACCACCTCGTACTCTTCATTCCCACTTAAATTTGCTTTCTTTAAAAATAAACATGTCTTTACATGCTGGTGCTAATGGGGACTACTTCACACAGTGAATGTTGCTACCCTCGTGTTCGTGGAGTGTTGTAGTCTAATAATGATTATGTCATAGACTGGTCAATACACATTGATACATCATGATAGGAGAATTGTTCGAGGATTGTAGTATGCAAAGGGGATTGCTTGCATAGTAATAGTTCTTGGCATTTTCAGATAAGGAAAATGTTAATTTTGTTGTGAACATTCATGAAACAAACAGTCCAAGACAATAGACTTGATTTTAAAACATTCCAGGGTTATGGGAAGTTAGAGATTATTTGAAGTGCCTAAAAGAAACCAATGCTTCACAACTACACTTTAACATGAGATGATGAAAGACTTGTGGCCGTGTTGAATAATATCGAACAAATGATTTGACTAGGCTTTTTATGAGCTTAGCTATAGACTTGCAGATGTGTTGCAAAATATTAGTTGTGAAAAGCTAATGAAAGATGAACAGTGAACACACCTGTCAGGAATAACTCCCATTGTATTAGACATCATCAGAGTATCAATGAGGGGAGAGAGGATTCTCATGTAAGGTTGTTCTAACTACACGGTTGTGTAAGTTTAAACAAATGTGTTCAAAGATGTGAAAGTATACATAAAGTACTAACAACGTAGCAACAAATTTAATCTGGTAAAAAAGATGTTCATACAAGACAGACAGAGTAAGCTTTTATTGCATCATTTGACATCTTGTCCAGGCTTACTGTTAATGTACAAGTACCTTCAATGAAGTATGAAGGAGCGGAGTCAATTTCAATCATTGATAAAAATGACAAAAACTAGATTGTAAAAAAGATGGATGCAATTTTTGAGACAACAGTCAGTATATATCGTGAGAAATGGGTGGAAAAAATATAAAATTATGGTGTTTGAATCTGAAGAGAAGAGAGATCATTGCAAGGAAATTTATGTTGTCAGCCTAGACAGTTGTAACGAGGATCTTGTAGAAAGCAAAAAAGAAAATAAAAATAAAAACAAACATTTTAAATGCATTAATATTGTGTAGTTTCTTGTTTTTGTATTGGTTCAATAAAATCAGCAACCACAAATACGTTGCAAATGTTTACAACAGTAAATATTTTCTTGTTATTTTCATAACTGATCACTTTAAGCACCTGTGTAATTGGCATGTAGAAATTTGTTTACTTGCATGAATCATTACGCAAGTATGGTTTTCTCACAAGAAAGGCTTGAGCGTGGTGGAATGTGATTATTTAGCTTTGATGTTTTAGGGAAGTGAACTAGTTTTGTAGTAAACTTGTCAAAGAAAAGATGTTAAATATTTGAGATTCTGTATGTACAAAAAAGGCTAGTTAGGCTTGAAGTCCATTATACATGTCCTTAAGAACATTATCTGCAGCTGATATATATGTACAGTGTATAGCTATTAGGTGACAACCTTAGTAATACATATTGTTCTCCAAAAATAATGTATTTTAAATTTCTCATTATATTGTTTTTTAAGTTAATTAAGAACAAAAGTCTTGGAGCTATAGTTTCATCATTGCAATAGGATTTCACTATTTTATATTAATAGATAAAGTAATTAGAATCCAGAATATAAGTTATCAAAAAATGTTGGTAAACAAAAATTGATTATTTTTTATATGTGTATATTTTTTGGTCCAGAGTTTGACTTTATGTGTGTGTATTCCCCAAACAGTGCTGAAGGCTGCCTAGGGGGTTCACATGTTTTAATCACTGACATCACTATACACTAGTGTGTTGTTTGTCAGTTAGTCACTAGACAGTAAAATGATATTACGTAAGAGACTCTTAACATTGCAATTTGTACTGTTGTGATGTCAGTAAAATGTACATTTTACAAATGACTAGATGAGTTGCACTCTGTTGGCTGCAACACAGTATAACGTGAATTTCAAAGGCAAGAGATAAACATATCTACTGCTTTTAATTTTGGTTTTATTTACTCTTAAAATGGAACACTTTTGATGACCCTGCAGAAGTACATCTAGTAACTGTATTTCTAAGATTTTATTTTTTAGGATTAGTTGTATTTTCCTGTTTGTTATCATTCAAAATTTAAATAATAAAAGCATAATTTACTTTTAAATTAAACCTGTTTTTGATTGACGCCTCTTTTATACCTGGCCAAACTATTAAAAAACTTAATGTGGATTTCTATTGATTCTCTTTGTGCACAAGCATGTAATCTTAATTAGATGATGTTTGAAAGTTTTTACTATCCATCTTACTGAGTGTTAAAAAATATAAACTGCTCCAGTAATCCACTGACTCCTTTAATAATCGAATGCCTAAAATACCAAAACATAGAGGAAAAATTTGTCAAAAAATAAAAACAAAATACATTATTTATAAAATTAAAAACAGATTTTTGTATGAAATACATATTTGATTTCATCTGAGTAATGTAAAGCAGATACTCTTAGTTTGAGAAGTAATATCAGTGTTTGTTTTTTTCTTTGTAATGGCTTAACATATTTTATAAAATTTCATAATTATTTATATTTGTGTAAAATTGGTATGGACAAGTTTAAATACTTGTAAACTATAATAAATATTCATTCCTCTATTTCTGAAATTTTAATGACTTTCTTGTCCTGAAATTGAAAACTTTATGTATTTGTACTGCATTTGAATTTGGTTCTTGGGGTTAAAGATTGTAGACATAATGTAGTTTCTAATATATCATTGGAAGTAGGGCTAACAATACTATTTATTTTGTGTGTGTGTTTTTGGTTTGTTTATATTTTATTAAACAGTATTACTTATATGTATGAATATATATATTTATATCTTGTTTGTATATAAAGAGTATTTATAGCAACTGTATTTCAAATATTTCATCAGATTTCAGGAGATGCTAATGAAGAACAAATATTCACAGCTGCCCAGGTGTATTATGACAGACCTGAGTATCTTCTGGAAATTTTGAACAATCTTGCCGATGTCTTCCGTTATAGTTCTTGCAGTAATCTAAAGCTAGCCTTGGATGTAGCATTGATGTCTATGGATAGACATATACATGAAAAATCTATACAAAGTGCTGGAAGGTAAGGTTTTCTAATTTCAGAATATGGTAGTACTTAGTCTTGTAACTTGTAATTATTGTTTGCAACCATTAATTTGTAAACTGAAAGGTAATTATATTTTTATATAAAATTTTAATTTTGCAGTACACTAGCATATTGGATTGTGAATTTGAGGCGATTTTGGTTCACACATCCCCATTACTCCAAAAAAAAAACGAAACTTGCTTCACACTTTGGGCTGAGGGTGCATTAGAAGTGTCAGTCAAATCATGCTATTAGGCTTGACTAGGTTACCCTAAAAGGTGATGGTGTGTAGTGATGACTAGTTGCTTTTCCTTTAGTCTCTCACTTCAAAATTAGGGATGGTTAGAACAGTTGTGTTTAGAGTAGCTTTGCATGAAAATCAACAAACAAATTGTTTACATAAAGTATGATTAGTAATTTGTTGTTCAGAAGTTATATTAAACATTTTTAATTTTTGCAAAACTGTATGTATATAAACTTTCATAATTTTAATTTTCAGATATTAGTTTGAAATTGTTAGCCATAGATGTTAAAATTTATGATAAAGGTAACTGCAGATTTTGTTTTTTAAAACCTTTTGTTCAATTTATTCATTTCAGACTCAAACTCAGAGTTGATCAACAGATTTTAGCATTTTAACCACACATTTTAAATTATTATACTGCATATTTAAATAATGTTTTAGAGAATCTTTTGTCTCATTGTCCAGCGTAACTGACAAGCTTTTGTGCTGAATGAAATGCATTTTGAGCAGTGACTCCTGGGACAAAAGGTAGATCTTAAATGCTTTTTTCTCATGTCTGATTTTGAATCTGAAATGGAAGAATTGAGAGGAATGTGGAGAAAAACGTGTAGTTAATGATTTTTATCACAGATTTTAACCAGTGGATATGGTTAGTTAATATGATTTTTATCACAGATTTTAACTAGTGGATATGGTTAGTTAATAGGATTTTTATCACAGATTTTAAGCAGTGGATATGGTTAGTTAATATGATTTTTATCACAGATTTTACCCAGTGGATATGGTTAGTTAATATGATTTTTATCACAGATTTTTAACCAATGGATATGGTAAGTTAATATGATTTTTATCACAGATTTTAACCAGTGGATATGGTAAGTTAATATGATTTTTATCACAGATTTTAACCAGTGGATATGGTTTTTATTTACAAACAAAAATACACAACTCTGAAGTAGTACACTTTTGCCATTGAGTCGGTGATAGGTTTGTAATCCATGTTATCTCCTTTGGTAGTCTTATCAGTTGCTGTTTTCAAAATCAGTTTTAGTGCTTGTTACTTTCCTATTGAA
The DNA here is from genome assembly GCF_004210375.1 of Tachypleus tridentatus. Lineage (NCBI taxonomy): Eukaryota > Metazoa > Arthropoda > Merostomata > Xiphosura > Limulidae > Tachypleus > Tachypleus tridentatus. Next base: position 27,828,468 of record NC_134830.1, on the reverse strand, counting down.
GATTTTCTAAGTTGTGTATCTTTTGCTAATTTTTAGTCAAAAATTCAGTTTAGAATGTAAACTTAATTAGAAGGTTGGCTTATTAATTTTTTTCTTTTGTAATTTTATTAATGTTGTGCTGGTGTAAAGTACATGCCTAATTACTTGTAGGAGCTAAATCAATATACATGTATAAAAATTGTAGCATATAAAGGATACCTTAACATAAAAGTGTTTAAAATTACATATATTATACAGGCTAAATAGGTTAATAAAGGGATTGCTATTTAATATACAAATGAATACAACACAATACATTGAAAGTGGAAAGATGATTTCTTGTATGATTGGTATTTTACTATTATGTCAATTGACTATGATTCAGCATATCACAGGTAGTGTGTTAATGTATCATTGTTTAACATGCCTAATTTGTATTTTTAGCAAATGTAACAGAAACAAAATACTGTTTTAAAGTTCAGATGTTAAACAGCAGCAACAAAGATGGCAGTGAAATTATTTGATTAGTTTAACTTGAATGTCTATGAAATATAATTATTAGATGGAGTAGAAAACATGCAGTAGGTTGATTTGCAGTAGATAATAGGATCAAGTGGAGTTATAATGTAACACACAAGCAGATTTTAAAGAAGAAATGAAAAAGCTAGGTTTGTTAAGTGAAAATAAATATTTTTACAGACATTTTGCTAAAGTTTATTTCTTAGCAGTCAGTTCGTGAGAAAAATATCTCCACGTTTTTGCAACTTTAAAATTGTGATTAAATGCATTTTATGTATTTTTCCCAATTGAAAAACAGTAACATATGTTTCTTCAATTATAAACCACATTTCCATGATGTAGTATTGTTAACATTTCTTGTACATTGTTCATTTTTGTTTATGTATGAATGTATTTTGTTTGAAAGGGTATTTGGAGCTTATGGGGTAGATACAATATGTGTCTGAGAAAAGATGAGAAACATAGAAACCACAGGACCATTAATGTGTAATTGACATTCTACCAGTCATATTAGTTTCACATTAAGTAAAGAGATTATTTGGTTAGCATAATTGACATTTGAAACTTTGAAGATCCAGGCAAGTTTGTAATTCAGTTGGCTAAAAACTAAAATGTATGATGTAAAAATATATTTACTTACAGAGAAAATCAGAAGTTTCTGAGATAAAAGATGAATATGACACAATTCTGCTAAGAGGAAGACAATGACAAATCTATTATTGTTTGTAGGAATAACAAACACCTCAAATCAGTGTAAAGAGAAATAAAGAAGTTTTTGGCAGCAGTATATCACTTAATGAAACAAGGGCCAGTAATATGGCAAGAAATGTTGAAGTTTGTATTTATAACACCATACAACTAAATGACACTTTTTCCAATAATAACAATAATGTTTTTTTTTAACACTGCAGTTTAAAAGTAGTGTAGTCAAGATATACTGAGATTCTCTACTTGAACATTTCAGAACTGTAAAGACTATTGGGCATTTCAAAGGCAATCATTTTGCTGAAAAGCACATTCATCTAAAATTGATAAAGTATTCTCAAAAGACAGCAAATTCTGATATAATACTTGCCTTTTTTTCTCATAACAGCTTTCCTTCACTTGTGCTGCCCTCTATATCTGCATTTTTTTCATGTCACTAGCCTTGATGTTCCCACTTACTGGTGTGTTTATCTATGGAGTACAAATCAAATGAAGATAAATACATAAATGTGAGAAAAGAAAGGCATGTGTATTTGTCAAAAACCTCTTGTAGGAGCAGTGAATGTTTTTAGAAAGAAGGTGAGTAGATGAAGATAATGAAAGATAGCCATAAGGATAAGACAAAGATGAGGGAATTGAACAGAGTTGAAACAAAGGGTAGTAGCAAGATCAGAGCCCTATGATTGAATTGGTGATTTCAAGAAGTGGAAACTCTGACCAATGGTGTGCAAGAGCATGCGAGTCAGCCAACCATGGAGGTGTAGGCATGTGTGCATTTAAATGCAGCTATGTAAGGAATTGTTCAGCCTGGACACGCATCTGAAGAATGGTGGGAAAACAAAAAATCAGGTGTCAGATCAGTAGGTGGAATGAAACAAAACAGTGGAAAAGAAGCAGAAAAGTAACAAACCTCTGTGGCTATGCCCAGAAAGGCTGAAGGAGATCCAAAGGAGCAGTAAAAGCAAGAGGTGGATAAAGATTGGCCAAGACTTCACTCTCTCAGACAGCATGCAAGTCTCTAATTTATGATACACCAAGGCTGAGACCTCTGTCAAAAGTGTGAGTCTAACTCCACAGTAGTTGGCCTGAAATGACTTGATAGTTAGGAAGCTTGACTTGCAATTTTAGGATAGGGGGCTCAGATCCTCACCTCACATGCTCACCCTTTCAGCCATGGGGGCATTATAATATGATGGTCAATCCAACAATTTATTGGTAAAAGCATAGCCCAAGAGTTGACAGTGGGTAGTGATGATGAGGTGTCTTCCCTTTATCCTAAACTGCTGAATTAGGGACAGCTGGTGTACATAGCTCGTGTAGCTTTATGTAAAATTTCAAAAGAAGCCACTGTAATATATATGTGGCTGGATCAGTCATGCCAAGATCCATATGAGAAGCCAAGGTTGAGAAAAAAAAATTCTACAAACAAATTTAAGATATAAATGACAACAAATGTAAAGTTATCAAAAAGGTAGCAAAAAAGTGAACATGAAAATGTGGCACAACTGCATATAAGACTACTACTTACTGTGAAAGTATAATACTTATTTCATTTATTTATTTGTACAGTTTCTTTACTATGTGGCCACTGTAGCTAATAAAACCTCTCCTTTTATGCATTTTGGTTCTGAAGAATTTTTTTTATTTTATTGTATGAGCATAGATATCATATTTTAAATTCATAACAGCACATAATGGCTTGCTACACCCTTGTACAAATTAATTGAAACAAGATGGAAAATTACTATTTTTTTCAATTTTTTGCATTTTATTTCTGAGAATCCAAACATTACTCACAAATTCATACATGATATGATCACCTTTATTTTTCAGAAGATCATTAATCTGCTTTGGCATCAAGTCCACGAGTTGACTGCAATATTTACTAATTTGTGGTTCATGGTACCACAACTCAATTATGGCCTCAATTAGCTTATTTTTCTTAGTACAGGCTTTTCCCCAAAGTCTTTCTTTACAAATCGCCCAAAGATTTTCAATAGGATTTAAGTCCGGAGAGTTTCCAGGCCAGTCCAGCACCTTTATTCACGTTGTAGTCATAAAATTCTTCACAAGTTTCAATTCGTGGCACGGAGGCAGACCTTGCTAAAAAATGCCAGATTGAGCTGGAAATCTCTTTTTCAATTCTGGAACAACTCTTCCCTGCAAAACTTCAATGTACTGTAGTCCTCACATCATAACTTCTATGATATGTAGGCCTCCGATGCCATAGTAGCTGAAAAAGCCCCAAAACATCTTCTTCAAGGGATGTTTTATGAACTGATTGATGTGAGATTCTCGAAGCTTCTCACCTGGAGATCTGTGAACATGCAGACTTCTTTGTCCCTGTACAAAGAAATGAGTCTCATCATTGAATAACACCTTCCTCCATTGTTCTTGCATCCAGTTCTTATATTTCAGACCCCATTGATACCATTTTTTCTTCACTGAGTTGGTAAGAAGTTTTTTTTGACTGGTCTTCTTGCCCTTCTAACGCAATTTCGAATGACGTAACATTCCTCAAAATTTCGTCATATATCCCAAAAATAGATTGACTGTACTGCAAAACATGTATCATCAAATGAAAATACAAATGTTTAGTCTAAGTAGCTTAAGTCTCATAACACTGTATATGAGCATATTTTCTTATTATTTTTTATTATATCAACCTTCTAGTCATGCATACCTAACATTACATAGCTTGCATTGACGTGGTGCACGTGCACTCAGGTCACGTATTTTTATATATACAGTTTAATAACCAAAAAAATCATAAAGAATTAAACTGATATAGAATTTCTGTATAACATATTAAGCTTAGTAACTAAGATTTACTTAGATTTTAAAAAATATGAAACTTTGAGCAGACCAAAGACAATACTTACCTCATTAAATCTTAGATTGAAATAATGTTGTAGCATTTTCAAAGATTAAAATGGCAGGGAAACCACTCTTGGAACATTCCAACCTGTTCATTAGTTATTTACATGCCATATTTTGAAGTAAGTATACATAAAGGATCATCTCAAAAACTGGAAAGAGTTGAATCAGTCCACCATGTTTGGTTCAGTACACAAGTTATATCTCAGCAAAATAAAAAGATATGAGGTTCTTGTTTTATATTCTAGCTTGTCAATATTGGTAATTTGAGTTCCTAATTCATATGAAACTATAGACTCAGTGCTCTGACATCATAAACACCTAATTTTAACCATTACTGCATCCAGCTTACCACATTTACTCACCAAAACCTATATTTAGGTATGTTCTTTTAATATTTACTTTTAAATTAAGAAATTAACTTGTATATAATATTAAAGTTTGAATTATAATCTACAATTTGATTTCAAACTTATTGACAGAAATTCATAAAATAGTAGTTCAGTAAAATTTTGAATGCAAGTCAACAAATGCAACAACCTTTGAACCCTGACCCATTGTGAAAGGGTTAATGCCCTACACTAAAAATAGTATAAAAAACTGTTTCACTTAGAATTTTTGGTATTTGTATTTCAGCTTCACATATGAACCCAGGTACTGGGGAAAAAAAAAAAAGAGAGATAGATAGAAAATTATCCTTCATTTCTAACTTATAACCATCTTTGTCAAAAGTAATCAGTTAGAAATTGTTAACGGTGACATTCTAATGAATGCCCTAATTCTTAAGCATCTGGTAACAAAAATTTGATTCAATATATGTACATTACAGGGTGTATATGTTGTGCTATGATAGATTCTAACATTTTATTAAAAAGAGTATTTACTGGTGTCTTTCATAGGCTAGAAGGTAATTTGAATAAGTGTTTTGAATGTTTTCTGTATCTGTACTTCATGTAAGATGTAAAATGTCTAAACTTAGTGAAATGAGACAGCCTACATGACCTACTGCAAGTAAAGAAATATTGTGCTAAAATATTAACGTAAAGAAATATTGTGCTCAAACATTAACGTAAAGAAATATTGTGCTCAAATATTAATGTAAAGAAATATTGTGCTCATATATTAGCGTAAAGAAATATTGTGCTCAAATATTAACGTAAAGAAATATTGTGCTCAAATATTAACGTAAAGAAATATTGTGCTCAAATATTAACGTAAAGAAATATTGTGCTCAAATATTAACGTAAAGAAATATTGTGCTCAAATATTAACGTAAAGAAATATTGTGCTCAAATATTAACGTAAAGAAATATTGTGTTCAAATATTAACGTAAAGAAATATTGTGCTCAAATATTAACGTAAAGAAATGTGCTCAGATATTAATGTAAAGAAATATTGTGCTCAAATATTAAGGTAAAAAAATATTGTGCTCAAATATTAACGTAAAGAAATATTGTGCTCAAATATTAACGTAAAGAAATATTGTGCTCATATATTAATGTAAAGAAATATTGTGCTCATATATTAATGTAAAGAAATATTGTGCTCAAATATTAATGTAAAGAAATATTGTGCTCAAATATTAATGTAAAGAAACATTGTGCTCAGATATTAATGTAAAGAAACATTGTGCTCAGATATTAATGTAAAGAAATATTGTGCTCAGATATTAATGTAAAGAAATATTGTGCTCATATATTAATGTAAAGAAATATTGTGCTCATATATTAATGTAAAGAAATATTGTGCTCAAATATTAATGTAAAGAAATATTGTGCTCAAATATTAATGTAAAGAAACATTGTGCTCAGATATTAATGTAAAGAAACATTGTGCTCAGATATTAATGTAAAGAAACATTGTGTTCAGATATTAATGTAAAGAAACATTGTGTTCAGATATTAATGTAAAGAAACATTGTGTTCAGATATTAATGTAAAGAAACATTGTGTTCAGATATTAATGTAAAGAAACATTGTGCTCAGATATTAATGTAAAGAAATATTGTGCTCAAATATTAATGTAAAGAAACATTGTGCTCAGATATTAATGTAAAGAAATATTGACCTCAAATATTAATGTAAAAAAATATTGTGCTCAGATATTAATGTAAAGAAATATTGTGCTCAAATATTAATGTAAAGAAATATTGTGCTCAAATATTAACGTTTTAATTAAGATTTTTCCTACTAATCTCTACAGATTTCAAAGACATATGTAATACTAATTTTCCATAAATTTTATTTGTCTTCTAGATGTCATTTCTCAGATAAAGCATTTCATGTGACTTGAACTGATCATTTTTTACTATATAAATGAATAATTCTTTATGGTAAATAACAAGTTATGTAAATAAACATGAATTTGTTCAGGCAGTATGAACAATAAAATTATATTTTTTATGAACTTTCAGTGCATTACTCTACTACATTGTCAGAGGAGAAGAAAAACTGAATTTTGGCATTTACGTGAAAAGGTGAGAAAATGATATGGATAACATTGTTTTTCACAATCACAAAATTATAAAAATGGAATTTATTATAATATTAGCAGTTTGCTAATCTCTTGGAAACCAAATAGACTTTTATAGTGACACATATTTTTCTCTGATTTCCATATGTACAAATATTGAATATACTTTTTCTTCTGTTTGTTCTAAATTAACATTTCAGTGTTTTATGATGCCATTTGTAGAATAAGTTTTAAAAACTTTAATTTGCTTTCAGATGTTATTTTAATAATTTAATGTTTGTTACTGCTTTCACAATAGTTTGTTTTTTGTGTTTTAGAGGTAACATCACAATTCTGTTATTACACTGAAAAGCAAATATCAAATAATGTCTTTACAAACAAGTCTTGAGCAAAATTTTGATGTAATTTCAATTCTATTTAATACAAAAATCTTTCAGTTTGCCATAAACATGATGTTATGAACACTTCAAGTCTGTTCTTGTACTTGATTTTGTTGAAAACATTTCTTTCTTTTCTTTTAAATATGCAGCACAGACAGTAATTATTATTGTAATAACATGTGTATTCATGTATGTGTGTGTATTTAATCCAATCTTTTATTGTAAGAGGTTAGTACTTATTTTTCCTGATAACCCATATAATATTGTTAAAATCCAGAATCTACACTTGTTTAATCATATCTTTCTTCTCTTCATTTTTCCAGAAAAATTATAAGAACATTATTGGATGCTATATGCAGACATGAAAACGATAGAACTGTGAGTACTAAAAATAAACTGTTATACACATTATAAGAACATTATTGGATGCTATATGCAGACATGAAAACGATAGAACTGTGAGTACTAAAAATAAACTGTTATACACATTATAAGAACATTATTGGATGCTATATGCAGACATGAAAACGATAGAACTGTGAGTACTAAAATGAACTGTTATACACATTATAAGAACATTATTGGATGCTATATGCAGACATGAAAACGATAGAACTGTGAGTACTAAAAATGAACTGTTATACACATTATAAGAACATTATTGGATGCTATATGCAGACATAAAAACGATAGAACTGTGAGTACTAAAAATAAACTTTTATACACATTATAAGAACATTATTGGATGCTATATGCAGACATGAAAACGATAGAACTGTGAGTACTAAAAATGAACTGTTATACACATGTCACAAAAAAAATTAATGAATATACATTTTATTGCAAATCAAAACCTGTAAATATAGGAAAAGTTTAGACTTTATTGAAAATTTTCAGAGAATTAATGTGAAAGAGAGAATTCAAACTTTGTATCATTTGGAATTGACTGAAAAAAAAGTTACAGTACTGGATAGAAAATCTTACCCCTTTTTAATGACATTTTGTTTACTTAAAATTAGCTCATTGATTCTGTATTCACTGATGAATTGTTTACTGATGAAATAAAAGTAAGAGAATGGTTCTGCTCTGTGTGCAAGTTTTTCTCACCGAATATCGAAAATTAAAATCTAAGAAGATATGTGTGGATTTTTTTTATCTGTACATTTTGTGGTATAATTCACTTATTGGTTTTAAATGTCAAAAAATAAAATCTAAAAATGTGTTTGTGTGTCTTTTTTTTATCTGTATGCTTTGTGATATAACTTAGGTATTTTTTGTTTAATTCACATCATATGTTTGTAATATAAACTAATCATATTTCCTAAATACAATTTTCTGGAATCCAGCAACACTTCATTCAGAATGTTCTAATGCACCTTATTTCAAGTTTATAAGGCTAAAAATTTATTACAAGACATCTGGATTTAAATGTCTTAATTGTGAACTGTCTTTTTAACTTTTTTAATACTAAACATTGTTTACAAAAACTATAGGATTTTATTGTTTATTAGCATTTGATTTCTAGCCATTTCCAACTTTTATGTTTGAAAGATATTTTCAAGGTTAAGCTAGAGACAGAATTTGTTCATTTTGACAGTTACTGTTATTACTCCGTCATAGTACTTCAATTCTTACTGTAGCCCTCTGGTAGTTCTGTTTCTTGCACTTTACTTAAATTAGTTTATTTCTAATTTTCCTCTGCTCCAAAAAACAATTTTTTCATATGGTTGCTCACTAGGGTAAATTATTTTCCCTTCTTGCTTATCCAACTGATGTTATTTGGTGCACCTACTGTTTTTATTCCAAAGGACCATATGAGCATACTTTAATAAGGGCTTTTCACACTTAGTTTAGTAATGCAAGCTTGATAGGGCATTTATCCAGTAAAATATACAATATATTAATCAAATATTAAATTTTTAATATTTTATCAAATGTTCCAATTTCTCCTGGTTTCTGGAAATACAAGATACCTGTTTCTAAACAGGCTGAACCTGTATAGAATTTGAAATGACTTACCACCTTCTGTCTCTCTCTCTTTTTCTTTTTTTTTTTGTACAGAGTTTCTTAAACTTCAAAATATTAAAGACAGTTTATATTTGTTTTCCCACAGATTACAGAACATTTATCATATGTAGAGTACACCTGTATATCAAATTTCAAAATTGAATAAAAAACTTTTGGACAGTTTTTATCTCAAAGTATTTTAGAATTGATGTATTTTTGATTTTCTAACATTTATTGTAATTTACAAAGAAAAATGAAAACAAATCTTCAAACATACATTTCTGCATAATTCCGTAAAGTCTCACCTGTAAATAACATTCTTATAGATTTTTTTAAAAGAATTTTTACGGCTTATCCAAAAGCATAGATTTTTCATTATTGGGAAACTGTGAATCCTTGAGGATGTAACTGTAAGTTTCATAAAATTTAATTAATTATTTCACTGTGAGAAGGAAGATATCAAGAGATATTAGTGACACTTCTCCATTCCAGAAAGGATTATTCACTTGAATACTGTATTATAATAAACACCCTTAACTAATTTTAAACTGAAGAAAATATGCTTAAATGAAATTACTTAGTTATTAACATAATAGTCACCCAACTTGGTCTAATAGAAATGTATCATATTGGAAACATCTCGTATATTTCAGACTATCTTTGTCATTATATAATTTTGTTTTTAGGTAATTTTTTTTTTAGTTTCTGCAAAAAATATCAGTTAAAGTAAGGAACAGAGGGTAAGTGTGTTTTAACTTATTACAGTAAGTACTGTTTTCATAACACTAAATAAAATATTTGTTTGTAATTACTCTTGAATGTGAATTTGCTTTTATTCATCTGAACATTGTTTTACTGTTTTGCAGATGCTACGAAATAGCTGTTTGACACTTATTCATTTTAAAATTTCTCAAGATATGGTAGGTGCTGAAGAATTGGATTTTATGTATGGTAGGAAAGCTAGAAATAAGAATTTATAATGAATCTCTATAACTAATGTAGAATGATATGTAGTTCTTACAAATGAAATTGAAACGGCAATAACCATGTGCAAAATCTACTTCAGTTGTTTAAAATATATTTTTAATAGTGAAGTTTCAAAATGGAAAGAAAAAACTATACTTGGGTAAACCTAGACTGTGATATTACCTTCAACTACTGTATCACTATACATACATGTATAGTGTTATAAAATTTGTAGTAGTAAAAATTGCATTTGTAAGTCAGTTTTGCTTTTTTTTTTTAACAAACTGACAAAACCAAATGAACTAACATGTTTTTATTCTGAGTGTTCATTACAATACTTTATATGAGTTTAAATTTTATTGTTATTGTTAGAATAGTTTTAAGAATTAATATATGTTTCTCGTATGTATTAAGAAATTTATACCCCAACATAATTGTTACCAGTGATTAAATGCTCTACAGATACTTGAATATGAAAAATTGGTGGATGTCTTACTGTGTATTGTGTCCAAGGATCATCAGGATAAATTTGTTCAGCAAATTAGTATCTATATGTTGAACAGCCTTGCTTGTGAAGCAGATGGTGAGCAGAAAAAAATAATCGGGGATCGAGGAACTGTTGAAGTAAGTTTTTGTACATGTAATAATATTTTAATTTTTTGTCTTTTGGTGATCTGAAGTTTGATTTTCATAAAAAACGAAAAAGAAATGTTGACATAATTGGGCATTTATATTTATAATAAACTAAAACATCGTGAACCTGACGATGACCGAAGAAGGTTGAAACGTTGTTCGCTGTTCTATGTAAAATATTTTCTCAACCCAAACGAGCCGTTTTTGCATATATATTTTTCTACATGTGGGTTTTCTCGACATCATCTGATTAAAAATTGCTTTGTTTTAATATCAAAACCTAAGGTTTATTACACGCCATACTGGTAGTATCTGAAGGGGAACTTGATTAACACATTATGTATAAAAATGATACTTAACCTGTTGACTGCCAAGTATTTCAGCTGCTATGACAACTCCAAACCAAGTTCAAAATATAACTCTAATGCTTCTTCATCTTGCAACTTTTTTCGTGACGCCATTTTGGATCGAAAGTAAAACAATTTGTAAGTTGGTCAAATGCATGTATGGTGCTGACATCTAGTGCTGAAGTTAGGTATTATTGAGAATGAATTAACTTGTCCGTGGCACTGTGGTACCGATCGGCTTGGATGAGTTATCTCGTCTACGGCACTGAACAGGTTAATGTATGACTTATTTATCTTACAGCTTGTTAAACTTGCTAATCCAAAACTTCTTTTGGCTTTGTGTGTTCTACTTTTATTCTTTGTGTTCTGAGAAACTCACCTTGCTAATCACTTTTATACCTGGTTATGTTAGTTACTGTTACATGAGCTAACATTATGAGTGTCACTGATGCATCATGTTTATTTTTGAACTTATGTGGTGCATTTTGATAATATTTAAAACTTTTTTCCTAGGCTGTGCCATATGCATCTTTGTTTTCTAAAAGGAGCAAGAATGGTGCTGTGAATTATTCATAGTGTTTTTTGTATTGTTCGTTTTTATTATATTCAGCTTAGTAATACAGCTATATGATATGATTAGCTCATTTAATCAGTATAATCAGTTACTTTTGAGTTTTAATTATATTGATTAGCGTCATTTAAAACAACTGATTAATCTCAAAATGATAATTAATTTGATTAACTTTGTGCAAATATTCAACTACCCAGTAATCAAAATATTGTGGTGATTTCCATTATTATTTTCAATTAACTCAAGTTTGGTCAGTTTTATTGATTAATGTTATGGTTCCAGAAAATAATCAACTACACAAAATTAACATTATTAATTATTACTATTTTAGGTTATTCCAAAATCCTGTAATTGAAATTTTGTTTGTTTAGGCACAAAGCTACACACTTGGCTATATAACCCACCCACCCCCTTTCTTTTATAGCCATATCATTTGAGAATAGTGGATTAGTTTTTTCGTTTTGGATATTTTAGTTATCTCATGAAAACAACTAAGTAACTGACTGTAAAACTGTTAACTATCTCATTACATGCTTGGTTCCAGAGACTAACATTGTAACCATTTTGTGCTTGCTATAGTTTTTGTGTTATAACTTTTAATACAGTATGTTTATCTTCCCAAACATTTGCAAGTTATCAGTAAACATTACAAGGGTTTATGACACAAAATATCAATTTTGGTTTTTGTATTAAGATTTAAATAATGTTTTTTATTGTGCATTCTTTTTCATTTTGGGTGTTGATTATCCAACATGCAAAGTGATTTTAACTTTAAGATTAAAAGTACTTCTATGCATCAGAAAATTGTTATATGTTGTGTGTTATTTTCACATTTGTATCTCTGTATGAGTTTGGTCAATTTAATCACCCTTGTAACCGACATAGAAGCTGGGAAATAAATCTAAGTTAAAATTTTTTACTTCTGAAACGACTGCAAATTATAACAAGATGCCACAAATGTTTAGTATAAATAGCTTAAATCTCATAGCATTATACATCTTTATTTATATATACAGGGTAGCCTGTAAGTCCCTACCTATCCATATATCTTATGTATCCAGTGTATCTGTGTGCTGTCCCACATTCTTGCTGCATAATATTATGCAACACCATGTTCTGTGAGACATTTTCTTCAACATGGGCTTACATTGGCTATATTTTTCTGAAAAAAAAGAAATTTATAATACATGTGTAATTGAAAATAACATAATAACATATGGATGGGTAGGGACTTACTGGCCACCCTGTATATTTCATTGATCTTTTAGCCTTGTCTACCTAACATTATAGAAGTTACAATAATGCAGTGCATTTGCATTCATGTTACCATATCCAATAGTATAAAATTGACCTTTACAAAGTGACCTCCCTTGGTTTTGTGAACCAGTATTTTGTAGAGTCACATTTTGGTTATAATACACTACATATGCATATATATTATTACTTTATACCAATAAGTTCTTAAATATCAGTTTTCTTAAAATGTAGAAGAGTAAACTTTGTGCTCGTCATAATTTGATTCTCAACTTTCACCTGTGGATTGTGTAAAACAAAGTAATTTTTTTAAGTTTTATGTATGCATATTGAAATGACCAAATATCATAAATTAGTTTCTAATATTGTAGAATTCTACTGTTATTTATCAGACTTACTGACTAAACTGGGTTTGAGTTTTAAAAAAATAGTTTTTTTTGACAGTATTTTCAGTAGCTACTTCTTTCTATGATTCAAGACAAATAAATAATCTTGGAAGCTTCCCACCTTCTAGAGACCAAGAAACACACCAGGGGGATATTCTGAACTTTAAATTGGTTATTCACACATCAAAAACAAAAGTAGGTGTATGTAAGCAAACATTTCCAAAAAATGGAAAGAGATTGGTGGGGCCACTATGATTGAATCACTAAGTGTTGCAATATTTCAGCAGATAGAAACTATAGGATGTTCTTATTTTATATTCCAGCTAGTCAATACCAGTAATTTTAGTTTATAATATGTAAGAAAATATAACTGTATTTGGACATTACAAATATGTAACTTGAGCCAAAGCTGTATTCAGCATACCACTTGAAATACAACAATTGATGTTTAGAATTTTTTTTTATGTTTAATTTTAGAGTAAGAAATTAATTTTTGTATATTACTGAAATTTGAATTATAATCTACAATGTAACACCAAACTTATTAGCATACCTCACAAAATAATACATCAGTAAAGTTTTGAAAGTACATATGTGATGATGTGCTCTTTGTCCCCTGACCATTGAAAGATCTGTAGTTACAAGGTTAGTGAGCCAGATGATTAATTAATGAGTTAAGAAATTCCACTAAGGTTACTATTTTTAAATATGCTTATCTACTCTGATGTATAATTATGCACTTTTAAATACGTTACTCAGGTCACCCAGTAAAACATAAAACCTATAAAAACTTAATTTTGTTCAAAAAATACCAGAAAATCTAGGTTTGAAAATATAATTGTATATTTAACCAAGTATATTGTTCCAAGATTTTAAATACTGTAGTCATGATATTATCATAATTATATAATATATATCTGTGGAAATATAATATATATAATATAATATTTTAGCAGAACTTTGATGAAAGGGAATAACTCAGACTTCATTATTAGCATCAACATAACTTGTATGATAAATCTCTGTCATCACACAAAAGAGTAATGGATCATTTCATAGAAAGTTTACAGCTATTCTAGAAGCTCACTTTTATTACTAGTCAGATATAAATTATTAGATGTGTAACACTTTACTTTGATTTTTAAGACCATGATTTTGTTTTCTAACTTTAGAAAAAGTGATCCTTAAAAAATTGCAGTAACTTCCTGGGAAGTCTAATATTTCTGAGGTCTAGCATGATTTAAATGTATTTGTTTTAATAATCAAAATTAAAACTGTATTAAGAATAACTTAAGACATAAATTAGCATTTATTTTGTATATTTGACTTTACTTTTGTTTCAGGAAAATTTTCACATGTATGAAGACATTTCAAATGTTGCCCTTGCCTGAAAGATTGGTAGCATTATCTTCCCTTATAACCTTGTAGATATGTATATATATATATATATATATTTGAAACTCATTTCTTCTATTACAACTGTTTGTTCACCATTATTACAATGTTGGATATAATTATGAAGAAAACAAGTACAAAAGGAGAATTTTGTCAGGATTCCACTTCTTTTTCTACATGAAAATGAACTATACCAAAACACAGTCATGTTTTGGTAGCTTAAACTGTGATTGGTTGTTATCCAACTAGTCCCAAAGTACTGTACAGGTGTAAAACCTATAAGAGTATAGGTAGCATAACTATGGTGACTGAAAAGCAATGTGAATCCAGCCGTGGATCTCGGGACTGAATGCTGCATGATAAACGCATAGAAGCCAAAAGTTTTGTCTAGTCCAGAATGTTACATACAAACATTTTTGTGAAAACTCCATATTTTAGTAGGAGCTGCATGCAAAAATTTAAAGAGAGTGTATGAAATTGGCATCATTAGTAATTGAAACTCAAGAACTCCAGTTAGGTATATTGGCATCATTAGTAATTGAAACTCAAGAACTCCAGTTAGGTATATTAGCATCATTAGTAAGTGAAACTCAAGAACTCCAGTTAGGTATATTGGCATCATTAGTAATTGAAACTCAAGAACTGCAGTTAGGTATATTGGCATCATTAGCAATTGAAACTCAAGAACTTCAGTTAGGTATATTGGCATCATTAGTAATTGAAACTCAAGAACTGCAGTTAGGTATATTGGCATCATTAGTAATTGAAACTCAAGAACTTCAGTTAGGTATATTGGCATCATTAGTAATTGAAATTCAAGAACTCCAGTTAGGTATGTTGGAGTATGTTCTTTATGAGAAAAATTATAGTTGATGACAGATCTTGGCAACACCCTTGCTGTAAATACAATTATGTATGTTACATTTATAATAACATGAAGTAGTTACAGTGGATGTGTAGTTGCTCATATACCACTGTTGAAAAGAGACAATGAAACTGGAAGGTCATATATAATAAGCATTGGACTACAAACAGTGAAATTAATAAAGCTAAAGTCATATGTTCTTTACAAAATAAGTCAAATTATTCAGAAACAATCTGACATAGTGCAGAAGAGAACTCTGTTGTACTGAAAGTAAAAGAGACTCAAGTATGTTGGAGTAATCAGTACAGATGTAGGGTTTGTCTTGACTGCTGACCACTACAGGTGGATTCTGATGTATAAGGAAAAGGATTTATTGGGTGGGAATTTATCTCTCAGCAAGACAGCTATCTGAAGCACACAACAAATGTAGTGAAACAATATCCTGTTAATAAATAGACAAATGAAACACACAACTGTGGCTTAGCTGGCAGTGTGTCCTGGTATAAACATTTTGGAGGCTCTGCAAACTGATGTAAAAACTTAAGATGTTAAAAGGCAATTGTAAAACATGCTTGAATTTGCTAGGTGTTATACAGGATGTATTTGGAAGAATATTGCTTAGTTATACATTGATAAACTCTGTGACAGCATGAAAACAAGTTGTAATACTCTGTGTAATGCAAAAAGCTTACATACAAGATTCTGGTGTATTGTATATCTTATTAACTTTCATGTTTTCTGCAACTAGGTTTTGTATCTTTATTAAATTTGCTATTTAGTTGTTGTTACACATTGTCTGTGACTCCTATATTTGTGTTTCCATAATTAATTTTTACAACCATATTTTAGCACAAATGTAATAAATAGTTAATATGTTCTGCCTGTCCTACTGTTACAAGGAGTGATAAACATGTATTTTGATCACAGTACACAGTAATTATATGCAAGTTGATGTTTATATTATGGTGGAAGGTACATAAACAGAGAATCTGCATATTCTACAGGTATTATTGAAAGTTTATTAGTGTTCAAAAGTTGTGATGAATATGAAATGATGCATACAGTATAATGTTTTTAAATTAGAATGAATTTAAACTTTTGCCATAAGAGTCTGAAACAAATTTGCTTACTGTCTGATTAATATGTAAAAGCAGATTACCCATGGTGCCACTGCATTAGATCCTTGTGTGTGTATTCACAAATCAAGTTCTCTGTGACAGGTAACAGAAACAAAATGGGAAAACTATGATGTCTATTGTGAATCTACATGCACACAGGATAAAAATTTTGTGAAGTTGGGGATTACACAACACGTAATAGTTTTTCCAGTTTCATTATTTTATAATAGTTTCTGTCAGTAAGTAATCAGAGTGAGTTGAGGTATCCAAGTAGTGTTGCTAATAATAGATTGTATTGGCTTTATAATGAAACAATGAAGAAATAAGCAGTCATAACAGTCCATAAAGAGGCAGACTTCTGATAGATAAAAAAGTAAAATCTTCACAATGTCTAGTCGAGGTGCACATTATTCAGCACATCTACATGATAAGGCAGTAAATGTGCATTACCCTTTTATCACATACCTGTTATATCAATGTTACTTCCTTGTATTTCTTCACAGTTTTATTGTAAAGTCAAGAAAATCTTTTTTTTAAATGTTCCAAAACATGTCTCCATTATTTCATGATAACCTAAATTTGACACCTCAACTCTATGACTACCCATTGACAAGAATTCTACCAATACCCGAACAGTATACAAAATTATTTCTCTTTAAATTAGCACTGGAAGGTATGCAAGTTTTTCATTCACACAGATTCGGTGTGACCTTTACATGTACGTGCCAGTTTTCTGAGAAATCTTAGCTTTACTTAGATACTTGCAGCTTTTCAGGTGTTCAGAAGTTGGGGTAAATGCAAGGTGGTGCATACAATGTTTTTAAATTAGAATACATTTAAAGTATCATTAGAATATTAATAATATTTTATGCAATGAAGATAATGAAATGTAAATGTTTTCTTTTTAAGGTAATGCTTCAGTTGATTGAAATCCATTTGAATAGAATCACTTGTGATGAGGTTATGGAAACAGCTTGGAGTACCATGTGGAATTTAACAGGTAAGCTGTCCAATTTTGAATCTATTCAAAGTCGTCTTCATAGACAAAGAAGTTTCATAGCAAGTTAAATCATTATTCTCAGGATACCTACATCACAACACAAATAACTAATAAGGGCATCAGTGATTAGTGAGGAATTTTTACAGTAGTCAGCTTCTGATTTTAATAATTGCAGTGTTTTAACCCATAGTATCTAGTCATCAACAGATAGGAGTTATGTGCAAAGGGCCTTTGAATTGTCACCATGAAAAGTAGTTATAATGTTGATAAATCTTAAATTAGCCTTGTTTTAAGGTTTCATACTGAATGATGGGTTAAAATGAATATTTATTTGAAAATGTTTATTCACATGAAACAATTCAAGGTTTCCTTAGGTATTAGACACTGGTGGGTATCAGTTACAGTTTGACATCCATGTATCTCTGAAAATATCTAATGAACTGACTATGAGAAACACAGTGTGTAAGAAAGTAAAGGTAAAAGAAAGCACAGGCATTAGTATTTTATTCCACAAATAAATTTACTTTTTTTACTAATATAGTTATAATTTTAAATAAAACTATCTTACTCTTTCGTTACGGGTTTGGTGGAATCCACCCAGCTCATAACCATGAGAGTAATCATACTATGATTTTTGATAATGTAAGCATATCATTACAGAATTGTGCAGGTTATTGGTAAACAACTACAAGGCTTTCATACACAAAAAAATAACAGGTTTTTAAATTAAATGTTAAGATTTTTTTAATTAAAGATTTTGTAAATTTTTTTCTTTCAGAATGTTTGCTGTCCAACTTGCAGAATAATTTTGATTTTAAAATAAAAAATACTTTTATGGATTAGAAAATTTTCAAATTTCACATGTGAAATCTTTATAACATCTAGTTAATTAAATAATTTTAAAGAAAAATTATATATTTTATCATATTTTCACTATGAAATTGGAATCTCTGAATGTATTCAGCAAATTTGACCTATCTTATAATTACCATCAAAAATTGGGAAACGTAGCTATATTTTTCATTCTAGAATGATAACAAATTATTATTTAAACACAAATATTTAGTGTAAATAGCTTGCATTTCATAACATTATATATTTATTATTTTTATTATATTGACCTTTCACTTGTTGCTGATTAACATTACAGAAGTTATAATGATAAGGTACATGTGCACTTGTGTTACGATGTCCAGTAACAGAAAACTGACCTATAGAAAGTGAACTATCTTGGCTTTGTTTTAGTTGACTTGTATTTTGTAAAATACAGTCATATTTCAGTTATAATAAGTTATATTTTTATGTACATTATTGCTGTTTAAAAACAAGTTCTGAAACTTATTTTTATTAACACATAGATCAGTATATAAATAAGCAAGAATAACAGACAATTATATCTTCTAGTTACAACAACCTTTGTTGTGAAACTTTGCACAGGAAAGTCTTGTAATGTTTACTGATAATGTGTCACATTTCACAAACATACATTTACTAATTTAAAAGTTATAGCATGAAGAATATAACAAGCACAGAATGGTTATGAGATCATCCCAAGGAATCGATCCCTTGCTGAAAGAGTTAGTTAGTGTAAAAATGTTTTTTAACTTAAAGTTTTTTATTGTTTGTGCTCAATACACATTGTTTTACTGCTTAAAATATATTTTGATGCACAGTATTATTAAACGTCTTCAGAGTTTTTGCTTAAGTTACTTTTTCCATTATTTTTAAAATATGAAAATGGCTTAGTGGTTTGATGTGCTTTTGTAATTTTCAGATGAAACACCTGATAACTGTAAAAGGTTTCTGGATGGTAGAGGAATGGAGCTGGTTTTAAAATGTTTAAAGGTAATTTTAAGAATTGAAAAAGTTATTTTTGTTTTAATTTATACATGTACTTAAAGATTTTATTATTTTGAGAAGAAAAAGGTGTGGACTTTTTAGTTAAGGTTACATTATTATTTCAATTATGCCATGTACATTTTTGAGCTATTCATTAGACACAGTGTATTAAGTATTTAATATATGTAAAACAGTAAAAGCTATTTAATAAAATAGTACAAAATATTTAATAATCTAAGAAATTAGTAAAACATTTTCAATAGATAGTTAATCCATAAAGATATAAAACATTTAGTTTCAGCAGTGTAAGCTTAAAATATAGCCAAACGAACAGTAATGTAAAGAAAATAAAAAAGGACCACAAACACAATAATATTAGAGAAACTATGGACAAGGAAACTTGACCAATATATATATGTATATGGAAGTGAATTACAATGGCATGCAGTGAACTGTATTTTCAAAAATAATATTAATGAGATCCTAAATTATACTAATAATTATACATATTGCTTCATAAGTCAAGGATTTTTAGTTGCATACGTGCAGTTGAATCTTTAAATTTTAGAGAATCCAAGAAGGTGGAAAGTTTCTTGTAAAAGAGAGCTGAATAATTATGTAGAAGTTGTTTTAAAGGTTTAAAAAATATTCTGAATTACTTTGTCAAGTTAGAGGGAGCTCACTATTTGTGCAAAACATTTAATGTTATGTATTATTGTTAACTATTAGAATGTTTTTAGGACATAATTCAGTTTTTTTTTATATGAATACTTTGCCATATTATGAAATTGTGTTTGATATATTTAGGATTGAAAATATTTATACAGTAAAATATTTGTTAAATAAATTTGGGAAATTCGTAATATTCATGTTTATATTTACATTATTTGAATAAGTTTCTTCATTTACTATTGCAAAATAATTTTCTTATGAATAGTGTGGTAGTAGAAGTATTGAAATACAAAAATATGTATGTCAACAGTTTTGATGTGTCTACTTGCAGTTTGTGTGTTTGGCCATAATTTTTGTGCCTTACCATATTTGTCAAAGTGTTTAAGATATCTATACTTCTAACATCTTATTTTGGATTGTTTCAGCTATTGATTCTAGTGAAATTTAAACCTTAATACTCATTAAACTCTATCTAAGTATCCAATTAAATGTGATATACAAGCATATTTGATGTAATAATAATGCTGAATAACAAAGCATTGCATTTGAAACACAATAATTAGTTGTATTAGGTCAGTTCTTCATCCACAGTTGTATTTACATCAATGGACGTACTATAGATATTTTTGGAAGATTACTCACCAGCATGTATATATATGGTAATAATTAATAGTGAAATTTAACCACATCTAAGTAATGATGCATTAACTTTAAAACCTAGGAAGCAGTAGAGTTTATAAAACATTAGTGGTATTATTGATAATTTCAATTTTGTTTTTATGCACAACACAAAATATTGAAGATATAAACTCTAAACCATTATTGGTAAAATTCCACAACTGGTTGTGTTATTGTTTGGTATACTGTCAAACAGTTAATTTTTATGCTGGTTTAGGTGTATCTAGTGGTTACTGTGTGTGTGTGGACAGTGAATTCTTAGCTTCAAGATTTGCAACCTGTTGCCCAAACAACATGCTCTGCACTTTGGAGTTGTCAAACCTCATTATTTAATCAGATATGAATTGGTGATGGGTGCTGTTAAGGTGTCTTATCTATATTATAAATTCAAAGTGAAGAATGGATGTGTGTAGATAGTTTTGCAGCTTTGCATAAAAATCCAAAGCAAATTATTATTCCAGGTTTCTAAAGTAGATTAGAGAAGGACAAAAATTCCCCACTTTTAAATATTCTGAATTTTGAAACTTGATAAACATTGCATGTTTCAATATTTCTGTCTTGTTCTTCAGTTTATTTTCATTCACTCAGTAACAATGTTTTCTGTAAACCTTACTTACCATACTTCATTACAGCCCAGAGTATGGTTCACATTAATGTGAAAAAACATATATTGTGAATTAACTAGTATAACCAGTGTATGGGTACCAAATAAACACTGTTAATGTGATGCATTGGTTGTATGTTTACACAATAGAAAATAAATGAATACAAGTTATTTCAGTTTGTGGTGTGTATACGATGTATAATCTTGTATTCTAAGTTTAATGTATTAAAAGTGATATTAGCTTTTGAATAATTGATTTTATTAAAAGTTAAACTAGGTTTAAATGCTGTGATTGACATTATAAATCAAAGTATTCTGTAAGGTATTCAGACTTCATTTCTGTGTACCATCTGATTCATTTTTGCTCAAAATTGCTCATTTTAAACATTCTTTCCATTCTTATATCAGTTTCTGGGTTTTAATAAGAATTACAAACTTATTGTATAGATATTGCTGAAAAATAAACTGATTTTATAGCCTCCAATTGATTGTCTTGATTTATAGGGACAAACCAGAAAGCCAAATCCATAAGTCACATCGTACTATCACATACTGCCTTTCAAGAACTGCTAATCGTGTTTGGTATTATTTTATTCTTAATCAATAGAAAGAGACTTTAGCTTATTACATATAATGCTAGCTTGTTCTAATGACAGCTTTTGTAATGTTTGGCCTATTTGTATTGTTCTGTTATGCAAAGTTCATAATGCTGAGTACATCATAAACATTGTAATGGAATTTTTTAATGTATTTATAGCATAGTTAGAAAGCCAGTTATTTTATAATACTTATAAGACATTGTAATCTTTGTCCTTGTTATTATTTTGTGTTTTTAACAAGTAATACAATAAATCTACCCAAAATTAGTTCATTTTTCTCAAGACTTTGTGAATAAAAACCCACAAAAGACATACATATAAGTATTAAATTTTGTGATTTTTTGTTTATTTTTTATTATAAAAGCAACTAGAATTGATAAATTAGAAACTTAATAGGTTAGATAAGAAAGCAAAAACTAAAAGAAAAATAATATTTACCAGTGAGGTATGCATGCAAGCTGTATTTGTAGTATGTAATTCAGTATTTTGTTTACTGTAATTTGTGTTATTCACCGAGTGGGCAACTTCTTTCTTCACATGTTTAGTAGTTAGACATGATTTAAAGAGAAACAAAATAAAATAGACGTAAACTATTACAAGACTGAGACTTGTTATGATAAATAATTATAATTTTCTGTTCTAAATCACTCTTTTTATTTATTTTGTATTTTTTGTGTGGTGGTTACTAGATTGGTAAAATCAACCAATCTTGTTTAATTTTTAGATAGAGAAAATAACAGATGAAATATAGTTTTCCTTTTAATAAAAAACAAAAACTTTTGATATTCATATAGGAGACTTAGAGGTTATGTGAAAGAAACGTGAAGAATTTTAAATGAAAAAAGTGTTTTTATTCCTTTTATGAAAACACCTTCCATCTATATTAATTAATTTGGATCCGATTGACTAAAATAAATTCAGAGACAAATCTTTAGTAAAAATTCTTTATTAAAAAGTTGTGATTTTTTGTATACAGCATGTGTGTAGTGTTTACTGAAAGCTTAGTAAATTTTGTGAAGATAAATGGATTTGGAATTATAGAATTTATAATTGGCATTAATGCTTCAACATGAACTTGGATCACCAGACTGACCTTATGCACATAGGGGTAACTCTAGAATCATTTTAACTACTGTGAAGAAACATCCTAAAGTAACTTACTGAAGTCATGTACTGAATAATTTCAGTCCTGATTGTTCACTTTTTATATATACACACACACATGTATATTAAATAGATTTAATAGAAACATCCTGACAGTTGAATTAAAAATAAGTGTTTATGTCTTTTTCGACCATCCTGAAAATGTGCATTGTCAAGATCATTGTTCATAATATTTTTTTTATCTTCTGCCCTCTGATGGATCCACAGGAAGTCTGAGATGTTACAACAAAACATTAAGTTTTGATACCTAGTGGTCAGAGGACAGATTGTCCATTGTATAGCTTTGTTTTTAATGACAAATAGAAACTCATTTTGTCTTCAAAACATTTCTAAAATTCATCTGTTATTTAACATAACACCTAATGCACTATTGTAAAATGATATAAATATGACTTCACATTGGATACTAGATTTGTATATGTAAAGTTTTTTTATTTTATTTCAATGTATTATATAAGATTGAATAAATTAGCATATGATACTTAACCTATTTATCACTATTTTTTTTCCAGATATTCCCGTTCAAGGCAAGTCTGCTTGGTAACATGATGGGCTTACTGGTAAATTCAAAAATATTTTTAGTGGATTATTTTATTTTGATTACAATAAATTTTTAAAGTTTGCTTTGTAATTTTAGGGTTTTTTTTTCCAGCTAAATTTACTTCATCATATGAATTTGGTTTCTTTATTAATTTTAATATAATATTGTACATGCTTGCATACCTTTATTTGATATGTTACCATGAAATAAATTTATAGATAACAGTATGTACATATACTACTGTGTACGTACGATCTAAGGTAAAATATTTTATTTATACGTTAAAATATATACAAAAGCTGAGTGTTCATTATATTGTCTTGTATATATCTGTGTGTTTACGGAAGGTACAGTAAAAATACACCTCATCAAAACATTTTGTATGTATAAAAACAGTTGTGTTAGAATAAATGGGTTGGCCTTTTAATGGATATCTAAAAAAGAGTCAAGTAATATATATATGTTAAGATTAAAAGTCGGTACATTAAAGAAGAAAAGCTTGGCCTTCACTTACAATAAAAAGTGGACCAAATTAATGTTCCTTCTAATTTTCCAATCCCTGTGCAGAATGAATTTCATGTGCACTAGTGTCAAGACAGTGTGTAGATGTGCAATTCCAGTTTTGTTTTGGTGGGAGTTAGATTATTGACCCCACTACATCATTAAGTCACTTTACAATGCTGCTGGTTGGTAACTCGAGTATTAGGCCTATCAGTTGACAGGATCACTAAGGCCATCAAAATGTTGAGACTCCTCACCGTTACTGAGGATGTGTGTGGCTAGAATAATGAAGTGCATGGTACTTGATAGGTTGTTGTGCAGCCATGCAGCATAGAGATAACATTGAACCAAATATATGTGTAGATTTGTAGTAGTTGATAAAAACAACCCCAAACATCATTCAAATTAATTTATCATTACGTTTATCAAATCTTTTATTCTCAGATTATTCAGTTGCATAAAAGATTACTTACATTTATTCAAAACTATCCATTTAAAGTTGACCAAGGTTCTCGTTATTTTTTTTTTTACATGATATTATATACAAACTTTGAATACAGCTTAGGAAGTATTTGAGTGAAGTATTATTTAGCATTAATTTACAGAACTCTTACATCCTGGAGTTTCCAGATCTTTTTACTGATTCTGTTAATTTTCGATAATAACTTATCAACAAATAGCACTATGTAACAAAATTTTTACTTTTTCTTGTTTTTGGACAGAAAGTGCTATTTTCCAGTTACTTGTATGTAAAGTAAATGGAAAAGACTTATTTTTTCTCTTCAAACTTTGCTATTGTGGCCTTGGAGCATATAACAAAAACATGATGGGAGACTATTTGGGGGCTGATACGTGAAAGTGATTTACATTACAGTCGCAAATCTCAAAAAACTACTCACTTCTAAACATTTTTGTATAACTTCTGTATAAATACATGTAAATCTTGATTCATATGTTGTTTTATTCAGACCTTATGTAAATGAAAATGTAAGGCTTTTACATAGAAAAAAGGTTAATTTCTAAGTTTCATTATCCAGGTCACAAAAGCAAAGTTTGAAGGGAATAATGGTCATTTTCTGTACTTTTACAACATAAGCAATTAAGAAATAACATTTACTATCCAGGAACAAAATTTGTATTAAATAGTCTAATTTATTAGTTTATAAACAGTTCAAGAGTTACCATGAGCAATAAGATAACATTATATGCAACATTACTTATGGGCCTCTTAGAAACTGAACTACTGAAGTAGATAAGATATTAGGTTATGAAGTGGAAATCTGTGAGGGATATAAATGATGTTTTATGATCTTTCTAAAGAACCTTGATGTTGGCATTTTTTTCATAGAATTTTAAATGATGCAAGTACAAATATCAGGGTGATCAGTTATTGTTTTGAGATGGCATGATTATCAAAACAAAACTAATAGAGATATTGAAAGATATATCTTACAAATTAAAGTAACTGAATCATACTTAGTTCACTATAGTGGCAGTGCCATTATATGTTGCATACTATGCATTTATCCAAAAGAATAATAACAGGTTTTTAGTGATGAAACTGTTATAAAAAAAAAAAAAAAGAGCTTGCATCATTTGTATGAGACAGGAATTACATTGATCTAATTTCTTGCTTTCATTTCTACAATTTAAAATATTAAAAAAATGTTTTGTTTTTCTATATTGAGATACCTTATTATGGTTTCTTGATCTGTCTTTAATAAATAATAGTCATTCAAGTTCTTTTTTGGCCCAGCATGGCCAGGTGGTTAAGAGGCTGGACTTGTAATCCAAGGGTTGCAGGTTCAAATCCCTCTCTCACCAAACAGCTCACCCTTTCAGCTATGAGGGCATTATAATGTGAAGGTAAATCCCACTATTCATTGGTAAAAGAGTAGCCCAAGAGTTGGTGGTGGTTGGTGATGACTTGCTGCCTTCCCTCTTGTCTTGCACTGATAAATTAGGAAAGGCTAAGTGCAGATAGCCCTTCTTAGGTTTGCACAGAATTCAAACCAAACTTTTCTTTTTTAACAAAAGTGTCACTTACAGAGAGGTTTTCAGTCATTTTGTATTTCATAAAAAGTTTTGTTTGTATCACAAGTTGTTTATTCAAAAATAAATTTGTACAGATAATTTCTATTTTATAATAAGTGTTTACTGAAAAAGTAAATCCTTTTTTCCTTCTTTAAGCAAATGTCATTCCTAAAGCCACTGTGTACAACTACAAACACTTGTTGTTTGTTTAGTAAACCTAGTATTTATTTTAAAGACTGCATGATAGTAAAACCAAATATATGAGTACCTTTCAACTGTAACAAATGTAGACATATCTGTCAGCTCTGTCTTGATGAAGTCTACTATGTTTAAAAATAAGAAATAGCATAGGACAACATGCTATATAAACAGAATACCTTGCACTTTGTTGAACATGTCGATACTTTTTTTAAGTTTTTGCTTAGCAGTTTGTTTGCTCAAGTTTCTGAAAATGGTGCCTAATTTTAAATTAACAGGTGTATTTGTTTTGCACTATAAACCAAGAAAACGTGTATGTAGTTTATATGCTAGTTTTTGTGAAGGACATTTAATATAAAATTTCTTTAATGTATATTTTTATAGGGAAATGTGGCAGAAGTAAAGTCATTACGACCAAGGCTTATGACGGAAGAATACCTTCAGATGTTCTGGTAGGTTAGCAACTGGCATCTTTATCAGAAAAAACTCACAGAAATTTAGCTTTTAGTTTGTAATAAGTTGAACATCAGAAGAATGAAGAGAAGGCTCTTTAACTTATTGTTTGTTTTAATTCACTGTGTAGAGTACCTACAACTTTGAAAGATGAATGATGAACATGTTTTTCATAGGAGTGAACCCTGCTGCTCATTGATGCAATTTTCACTATCTGCAGTTATGAAAGCTTTATGGAATCAGTAAAGTTATGGTCTCTTTGTAATGGTTACTTAGCAGGCTGTCGTAAACAACTCTTGCATTTAAAAAAAAAATATCCTTTTTTTTCTCAGGCCTTTTTCCATATATCCTGGCTAATTTCTCTTGCTTCTGCTGTACAGTAAACAATAAGTGCATTATGTGAGCATCATGCAGGCCTAATATGCTGTTTTGCTGAGTCACTTTTTAACAACAACATCTTGCTATTTTGTTGGAGAAATATTGACCTGTAGCACCAATTAATCTTGACAGTATATCTTGCTTATCTGTCATTATGCTTTATTTTAAACTCTGCAATCCATTTCTGAACAGTTTTCATACAGCAGGAAACTCCTGTCTCTCAGAAACTGAAGGACCTACAACAGTATCTGAAAGTGCGGCTAACAGTAACGTTGGCTAATCATTTTAATGAGTATCTTTGAAGCACTATGTGGCCAAAGTTGGTTCAAGTAGATTGAAGAAATAGAAAAATAAAATGAATGAAGAAGTTTATAAATATATTTTCAAATTAAATAAATGAAGTTATGTCAAATACGTTGCGAAAGAAATAAACCTATTTTATCAGAAATAAGAGCATATGATTGAAATGAAAAAATACACAAGTGAGAATATTCATTCATGATCAGTGGTGGAGTTCTTTTTTAGCAAGTGGATGCCTGAACATAGTCTTGGTAATAGATTTGTTTTCTATTTATTTTTCTAGAGCCTCCTAGTGACTCAGCAGTAAACCTCAGAGCTCAGTGCTAAAAACTTTGTAGTTTTGTGCTTAAACGACAAATGTGTTCTTTTCAGGAAGTCAAGGTTCATTATTCCAGAACCAAGTAAAGCAAATGGTTTTCAAGTTGTGTGGTCTTATGAAGAATAGTTTCCATGGGGTAATTTGTAAGCCATAAAAAGCTGTATCACTGAAATTGGCCTTTAAGGAAAGTGATTATTCAGCCTCTTAGCATGTTTAATAAAAGGAGTTGACTGTTTTATTTGGCAACTTAAGCATTCTAATATTTATGTTCATTTTTCCTAAGTGTACATTTAAGAAAATAAATTCTTTAAATTATTTCAGTCACTCATGAGGTTCTGCATCAGAGTAACATTCAATTTTCCAAGTTTGTATCGAAGAAAACAGTTTTATGTCAAACATAGGTTACAAATGTTCAAGGATTTTAGACCATTTTCAAAATATTTTTATATTTTTTTTGTGACTGAGAAGAATTTCGAGTATGTATTTCTTATTTAATACATATATGTGACTTTTTAGAATATATTTCTTTTTTAATAAATATATTCTAAAAAGTTGCATATTAATAACATTTAAGTATCTTTTGATGCACAACTGAAATACATTTAGATATAGTTTCTAAATTGAATTATTCATATTGCAATTTTAAAATTTTGCCTTAAGGTTTAATATGTATCAAATTTTAGGTAACCTCTGTGAGTTTATTGATTGTTTTCTAAGATATTACATTATGTTTGTATATTCATTTACTTTTTAGGTTCAGTCAACATTATCAAACATTTAACCTATATTTGTTTTTTTTTCATATTATGTATATTTTATCATGTTTTTCCAAAGACTTAATGACCATTTTGAGGTTCATTATTAAAATCTGACTAAAACCCTGGGTTATTCTATTTGATGATTTTATAAATCAAAAGTATTCTATTTTTTAGTAATCTACTAGACAGTACAAGTGATGGTATTGAAGTCAGTTACAACGCAGCAGGAATACTATCTCACATTGCTTCAGATGGTGTAGAAGCTTGGAGAGAGTCTTCTATTATCACATTTAAACGAGAGGATGTTTTGAAAAAAATGGTTCAGGCCATTGAGAGATGGCATTTGGATAGTTCACGAAAAATTCATTATAGGTAAGTCAGGGACTATTTCTCTTGCTAATTAAATAATGCATTCTTTGTTCACTTGCTGAAACCAAGATATTCATAAGATTAGGTTTAGTCAGAAGTTTGAAAATTTTTACTCAAAGTGTAGTTCTTGTTTCTGATTTTAATGAATTCTCTGATCATGAGATTTTCTGGGTGAAGTATATATGATATCTTGAATCTTTTGAAATATCCATCCTGTCTGCTCTGTTAATTATGTAATATTGAACAATGTTAAAAGTGATAGCCTTGTTTATCATTTTCCATTTATTATTTCAGTGTTCTAAAAGTTTAATTGGATTAAAAAGAAAATGTGAGAAAAGTATGGAGTTCAGACTCTGAGTTAAACTTACCTCTTACTGTATAATATCTTGTAACAAAAACATTCAAACATCAAACACACATGAAAAGTTAGAAGAAACAAATTAAGGAATCTTTGGCTTTTACAATTTTACTTGCATTTGTTTGATTTCAATGGATGAAAAATACGAGTTACAGTTTAAATGTTAAATCTTAAATAATAATATTAATACTACTACTACTAATAATAGAAGTAATAGTAGATTAAAAATCTGCCATAATTGTTTCCTCTAAATTGTCATTTGTTCCATCTCCACTTTATATGGCTCAGCTCATTTTATAACTTAGCATTTTACAGTTGACAATATTTTTATTATAGGTATTGCTTCTTTTCTGATATGCACATAGTACTTATTATGCAATGTGAACTGTCCATTCAGTGTCAGTGTTTTTAGTTATTGTATATTGAAACCCTGGAGTAGCTCATGTTAGAGGATATTCTATGTGTAGCTGCTCGTTCTGACTTTTTGGGGAGAAGCTAATTTTCATCTTTCTTTCTAAACAAATACAAGATATGCAGGTCTGTGTGATTAAAGCCACAGTGTGACATACAGAGCATTGCAGGTTTGATCCTAACTTAGGACATATTTTTTCTTTTTATTTGTAGTAAGCAAATGCTCCTTTTAAGACATGAATAAATGATGTAGACATCAAGTAGATGCATTCCATGGATTATTTTATTGTTGAAAAACAAGTGAACTATCACAGAAGTTCAGATATCGTGTAATCTAGGTATATTTATATCAAAAAACATGGTACGTGTTTTTGCCCTACTATGGTGACTTATTCCACTTGCATGTGACAGATAGTTGTTTTTTTTCATGTTTGATCTACAATTATTTCAAAATGTATAATAAAAGCTGATGGTATTAATTGTGTTGGTTCATTAACATCCCAGATACACTGCATTTACTTATTCTGTATATAAAATCACTTGTAGATCTCTAACAACAGTTTATATTACTTCACTGTCAGAAAATATTGGTTTTCTTGAACTTACATTATAAAAGAAAAAGTATTAACCATCTTAAAAACATTCCTTGCTTACTTTTCAGATCAAGTGTTTCATTATGCAGCATTCAGTTAGTATGCTAGTTGTAGGTGGAGACAGCAAGTGGCTACACAGCAGTATGAAAAACGTTATTGAGTTAGTGTTTAGATGCTGAAAAGAAAATGAAATATTAATTAATTGTCTACAATGAGGTAATAGATTATTAGGAGCATCATTAGGTTTGTAACTTAATGTATCATACTTGAACTATTACTTGTTTGTAAAAGTAAAAAACCAGTGATAAATAAATTCATATAATATAACAGTTGTCCTGCACTTAATGAGTGTTAACTTACTGGTATAAATTCAGCTTAGTACCTTAGTGTGTGATAAGAGTGCATAACAAGGGACTTTTAACTTCTACAATAATATAGAAATTTCAAAAATTATTGATTATGTAGACCCCTCGCTGTCATGGAAACAACATGTGGTCCAGAGAGTTGCTTTGCTAACTTTTTCTAGTCGCTTCACTCCCTTGCTCTTTCTGTCTCTTTAGTAGTTGATGTCTCCTCTGATAGCAATGATGTTTTTGAATTGCATGGGTTAACATTTAAACACCCATGGCTGACTAATAATGGTGATTTATGGTGACAGTGAATCAATTTTATCAGGGAATATAGGTCATAAGGTATTGCTATCAACTGGACAAAGAAAGCAAATCAACTTCTGGAACTGAGCACAAATTCATAGTTTAATTTTCTGTTAGGTGATCAACATGAAAGATCTGCTCTTTTCGTATAAGATTTTTTTGTGTTTAGTGTTGAAATGTTTGGTCTTGAGAGAAAGAAAGCCACCATACAAAATACCAACTAAGGGAGAAAGAACTGTAGAGCCATTAGGGATGGATATTTGCTCTGGCATTCTTTTTTCTTTAATATTTAAATAGAGATTTTTTTTGTTTATTCTGAATGTATCCAGCTTTGTTGTTTATATACTTAAGAGAAAACTGCTGTTTTTGTGATATAATCTATCCAATGTGTGAAAAATCGGTCTTGTCTATGAATCTCACAATAGTGCTGTCTTTTACTTCTTTCTTCACCCTGTAATCAATCATGATTTGATTCATGGTGACGAGAAACCAGCTTGAAGTAAAAATATATTCTCAAGACAGTTGGTATTGGTATTAAAACTAATTGAGGTAAAGTACAGAAATAACAATATTTTGACCTCTTTAGGTCATCTTCATGTTTGCTAACCTGAAAATGACCTAAGAAGGTTGAAATATTGTTCTGTGCATTATTTTAATTACAATTTTAATACATGTACTAGCCATTTTGAGAATACACATTAACTATGATTTTGTTATGTTTCTAACTTAAATAAAAGTATTTGGTATGACAGTTGTTGATTTCTTTATATTCTTACTGTGATTACACTATGTAACACAAATTTTGTTCCTGGATAGTATGTGTTATTTCTTAATTGCTTATGTTGTGAAAGTACAGAAAATGGTCATTATTCCCTTCAAACTTTGCTTTTGTGACCTGGATAATGAAATTTAGAAAATAACCTATTTTCTATGTAAAATGGGCAAATTTGCACATTTTCATTTACATAAGGTCTGAATAAAACAACATATGAATCAAGATTTACATGTATTTATACTAAAGTTATACAGAAATGTTTAGAAGTGAGTAGTTTTTTGAGATTTGTGACTGTAATGTAAATCACTTTCACATATCAGCCCCCAAATAGTCTCCCATCATGTTTTTGTTATATGCTCCAAGGTCACAAAAGCAAAGTTTGAAGAGAAAAATAAGTCTTTTCTATTTACTTTAGGTACAAGTAACTGGAAAATAATACTTTCTGTCCAGGAACAAGAAAAAGTAAAAATTTTATTACATAGTGTTATCTTGCACTTTATGTTTTCACTTATGTTTGTATCAGTGATAACTGATTAATGTTACCTTTTTCCTACTAGATCATTTGAACCCATTCTACGCTTATTACATGTTGACCATACTCCTGAAGCTCATCACTGGGCTGTATGGGCTCTTGCAAACTTAACACGAGTTTATCGTAAGTTTCTCTTTGTCATACGGGCTAAGAATTGTTATTTATTTTGTTCTTTGAAAGCTTAAAATTTGAAATTTATTTAATTTGATGTATTTGTTATTGGTGGCAATAATATAAGGGTGTAAACATTAAAATACTAATGCTTATAAATAAGAATCAGTTTGCGAGCTTACATTCATTTGCTTGGAAAGTTTACTTTAAGAAAAATAAACGAATATCAGAATTTTTGTGGATGTAACAAATTTTCTAACATGTAGCTGAAAAATACTGCTCGTTGATTAAAAGTGAGAATGGCATAGAGCTGTTAGAAAAATTACTTCAGAATCCTGTATGCTGTAAAAAGATAAAGGATCTTGCCAACATGGTTATAGAACAGTGTAAAAGGTGAGTCACTCGAGAATGTTTAGCTTGGGAGACATTTTAAGTGGGAATTAATACATAATTTTAAATTCGTGTAACAGTGTATAACACTTAACAAGTAACGTGAGATACTTTTGAAATATCTTTGTCATATGGTCTTTTTTTTTCCAGATATTGTAGCTTATATATCTTTAAAAACATTATTCTTATTTGAAGTTTTGTATTGGTCAAGTTATGAAGTTTTAACATTTTGTGCCAAAATTTAGAACTATTCTGCAAATTCATAAAATTAAGAACCATTACACAAATACACACACATACAAAAAAACCACTCCTCTTGAAATCAATTTGTCAAAACCTAACTTTATAAATTTGCAAAATAGTTCTAAATTTTGGTACAAAATTTTAAAACTTCATAACTTGACCAATACCCTCTCTATCAGAACTAAGTATCTAAACTTATACATAAATAGAGAATTTTTGTTGGAAATTTCAGATTCTGTTACTTTATGTTGTAGTTTTTTAAACACATTTTGATTGTTTTGGTAGCTTGTGTTTTGAAAAATTGAAATACTTTGTTTTCTAATTTTATTACCATTGTATGTTTTTTTTAATATACATAAAGTTTTTGTTTATTTCAGTTTCAAAGCAGATGAAACCAATGAAGAGGACACCTAACACTTTTCTTCGAAGAATGATAAATTATTATAATAACATCCAGAGTAAATAATGTTCTTCACCTTCAGAATTTGTTTAATTTTTTGAAAACCTGTAAATGTGCTTGGATTTCTTTCATAAAACTGTCGACTTTTTTCTTTGGGTAAATTAGATCACATATAATATATGAACAAAAAGCTACTCTGTCAAAAAACTGTGGAAGTTCATAACGTATTGTAGGAATTATTCAGTACATGCTTAGGGTACAGTTGGCTGCTCTTTGCTGTATTAGAATAACCTGTTTATCTGTCTCTTCATGTCTTGTATTTGGAATTTGCTAAACATTCATTTCTTATGTTGTTGAACAAGGATTGTTATGTCAGAAGGTGAAGCAAAGTGAATGTTAATTTTTTTATGCATACATTGTACTGGTTTGTGTTAATATTATGAAAAGGTTTTTGTCAGTTTCATTGAAACATGTTTTCAAAGGTTTATTGTTTCAGTGCCGTATTGAAAGTATATACTTCTTCATATGTACTACATAGTTCAAAAGTTGATATCTAAATAAACTGTGCCTTTGCTTTGAACATCGCATGACCTAGTGGTTAGCCAAGGGTCAGTATGCAGTTAATGGCCATGCCACAAGATGGAGCTTCACAATTTTGAGCCATGGACATGTAATAAGAGTGAGTGTAAAATTCCACTTTTCATAAGATTTGACATTGGTTGCTGTCTTCCTTCTATTCTGTCAGTTCAAAATTATGGATGATTTGTGCAGATAGCTCTTCATATACTTTTATAAGAATAACCCAAACAAACATTCACTGTAGTCAACACATAATGCAGTGGTTTATAAGTGAATTACTTCTGAATTATTATACAAAAGGAAAGAGTTGAATAAAATTTCATTTTGGTGCACTGCAGAAAATTAAAACCAGTTTTTTCTTAAACTATACCTTGGAGCAGTGGTTCTCAACCTGTATTGAGGATTCCCTTATAAATATTGATGGCCACTCGTGACCTAGTAAGTATAGTTAGTGCAAAAACATCTAAAGCCTCAACTATGAGTTGTAACCCATAGATTGAGAAACCCTATTCTACAAATTTGGCATGTTATGAAGGTATTAATGTTTTACTGCTATAGCTTATGTTATAACCCATAGGTTGAGAAACCCTATCCTAAGGAAACTGACACGTTATGAAGGTATTAATATGTCACTGCTGTAGCATGTGTTGTAACCCATAGGTAAAGAAACCCTCCACTAAAGGAACTGGCATGTTACAAAAGTGTTAATGTATTAATGCTATAGCTTGTGTTTAGTGTGAAAGATGAAGTATTTATGATATGTAGTTTTACCTTTCAGTTAGTTTTTACATGATTTATATTAAAGTAATTGGACTGTTTGGTAATATTTAATATAAAATGTAATTTCTTTGCTGTTTTCATGTAAAAGGAGATTACTTATTGCTAAGCAACAATCAAGAAATGTTACAATAATTGTAAATACTCAGAATGTTATAGTATTAGTTGATTTATTTTATTTGTGTTATGACTATGACATAAAAAGTCATCTCTGAAGAAATGCTTTTAGTTTTATCATGAAGAATTGTAACTGTTTAAGATGCATGGTTACATTATTATATGATTATCTGTTTTTGAATGACATACAAGCTCTAACTGTGATTACAACTTGTATTAAATATATATCATGACTGGATATTTCAATTCAGGGATAATCTTGAATAGAACTTAAATAAAACCTTAGAATTTTTACCAGTGTTCAACGCATCCTGTAAGTTTGAACATATTTTCTGTAACATATCTTCTTTGTAAGTAAAATATCTAAATGAAAACTGGTTGGTTTTGAACTCATTTGACTATTAATAATAATAATAAAAGTAATTTGTTTATTAGTTTATTTATATTACTAGTAACAGAAATTATATTTACACAGTATTTAATTTTCAGTCAATGATCATGAATTTTGGGGAAAATTCTTTCCAAGTTTTTTAGTAATAGCTAAATGTTTCTTTTACTCCCACTACTTGTTATGTTACATGAGAAAGCTGTGTAATGAATGAAAAATGTTTTCAAAAAAAATTCTTTAGAAACATTAAAGCTAAAAAACAAGAAATTATTTTTGTATGCAAAGGGTGTTAATAGAATAATTTTCTTATTTCATAATGATATGTGAAACAATTTATAATTACAGAAAATCTCAAGGTTTAACATAATGATATTGCCTGCTTGTAAATAAAATTCATCACAGTTATTCTTTTCTGAGTCATTGTATACTTTGTCTCTTATTTAACTGAAGCATTTATATTTACATGTAACATCAAACACACTTGCTAAGTGTTTAGAGAAATTCTAGAAGGAAAACACTCTAAAGTATGACGGAATTAATGAAATATATTTGATCATTCATGTGCTAACTTGTTAAGTATTTAAAGTTTGGAGAAAGACTGAATGGGAAGTGAAAGAATGTTCAACATTTTATCAAGCTTATGTGATCATCAGATACGTGATAAAGACACAAATATTTTTAAACTTTGTGTTACAGTTTCATTTGTTACAATTTCAAACTGTCTCCAAATTTTATTTCCCCTTGGTATGTATTTCTATACGTGGTGAGGGGAACTCCCAGGGAAGGTTCTGTTCTTTCAGTTTACCTCCTCTGGGATCTAAACATCCACCCATGTGTTTGCTGTGTGTGGCAACCCGTGAAAGGGAGGAGAGGATCCTTGTGGTTGAGGGGTCCAATCCTAACACACCACTTTGGCCTTGAATTCCTGTAGACGGGCAGCATTGGGGTCCCCACTTTGGGTCAGTCGGCTGGTCTACTCGGGCTTGGGTCAACCAAGTACCAGTGTTGGATGTTCTTAACAGGTGTTATGGACATTATATCTGATGCTGGTGTTTGGGTATAGTGCTTCCAAAACCATGGCATTCCTGCAGTGTCCTTGTTTGACATTCTAGTGTATACCCTCGTAGGGCTCCATGGTGAGTTGGGTCACTGGGCACCGAAATTTCCCTTTCTTTATGATGGATACTCCAATTTAAAATTTTAATAAAATAGTGAAAAAAACAGTCCATAAGTAAACGACCACGTCTTGAAGATTCTGAGCAGCGATCTTCACCATTCATACCACCTGTTGTACCTCATTTTCTTATATTGCACTCACTTTCAGACAAATTTTTAGGGCAAATGTCTCCCTTTTTCTTTCAGAAGGGACTTGCTGGCTCTCCAAAGTCAGTAAAAAAGCTTTGATCTTGTGACATATTGGTGGAAACATCCACATCTCAACACAGTGAACTGTTGCATTCCAAGGCAATTGGGGATATACCTATAGAGGTTACACCTCACGCAACTTTGAATTCATCACGGGGAGTTATTATTGAGAGGGATCTGAAGAACATCCTAGAGTCAGAGATTCTTGCTGGTTTCTCCACCCAAGGAGTTTCTGCAGTGAGGCGTATCTCTACTTGCAAAGATGGAATTATGGTGCCAACCAATGTCTTCATTCTGACATTTACGTCATCATGTCTGCTTGCCACCATCAAGGCAGGTTATCTTAATTGCAGAGTACGACCATACATTCCAAACCCTCTCTGATGTTTCAGCGTCAACAGTTTGGTCACTCGAAGATGTCATGTTGTGGTTTTTTGATGTGTACTCATTGCAGTGGCAAGGACCATGATGCCCATGAGCGTGAAACAAACCCTCATTGCATCAATTGCAATGGCTCTCACCCTTCCTACTTTCGTTCTTGCCCTAAATGATTGGAAGAAAAAAGGTGCAGTGTTTGAAATGATTCATAACATTACCTATCCTGAGGCTCAAAAACTGCTGTCCACCACCTCATTTCAGATGTATGCTGCTCCACTTCTTTCCACAGCTACTGTGGGAGTGCAGACATATCTCTCTGTGCCTCCTAAAGAATCGTTCTCCAAACAAATGAAAAGTCTTTTGACCTCCATGGTTAAAAAAGTTGATGAATCAACTTCGACATCTATCTCTGTTCCTTATGTACATTCCACCAGACCCCTAGATCAGCATCCTTTGGTTCCAGGTACAGGCATTTCCTCGAATCCATCTTCCTCTCTCACCCCAAGATGCAAAACAATCATTCGTTCATGTCCTAAATCTCTGGAATCCCCTTCCAACAGCAAAGACCTGCCCAATTGACCCAGGGCAGGATCCATGGAGGTCGAAGACCTCCCTTGAATAAGGAAAGTAAGGAAAAATGACGTGGTCATAAACAGAATGTTTCTCCACCCAATTCGCCTACAGGTAAATAAAAATAGCTACCCTGACACAATGAAACTATCGAGGTTTATGTTCTAATCTGGATGACATCAAAACACTGATTGCTGCCTACCATCCTGTTTGTCTCTCCTTACAGGAAACATTTCTGAAACCTGCCGATGCAATCACCTTTCAGTGGTTTTCTTTGTACAGAAATGATAGGTTGTGTGATTGGAGGCCATAGCCATCCGTGTTTCCTTGGGTAATACCATCACTGTTTGTTCTCTTTACTTGTAGCCTGGAAAGGCATGTGATCAATCAGACCTTGATGCTCTCATTGAACAGTTGTCTCCCTTTTTCATCCTGGGAGACTTTAATGGACATCATCCTCTCTGGGGAAGTGCTGGTATTGATAGGGAGGGGTAGCTCTGTAGAGTGTATGCTCTCTGATCACAACCTTTCTCTTTTCAATAGTGGTTTTTATGCTTATTTTCATGCACCTAGTCAGTCCTTTGCTGCTATTGATCTCCCAATTTGCTCCTCTTCATTATTTTTCCATTTTTCATGGAGGATTGACAATAATCCATTTTCTTATAAGCTTGAGAGAGACTGGCCGTGGTCGATGCCACCTGACCCGCGTGCCCCAGTGGAAGCTGGATCAAGGAAACTGGTCCTCTTTCACTGCTCTTGCAGAACTTGATCCTGCTGTTGTCTATAAGCCGTCAAAAGATGGCTGTGTGGCAGCAGTAACTGACTGTATTATATAAGCAGCTGCTCAGTATATTCGTAAAACCTTGACACGTTTTCCACTATATCCTCGTCCATGGCGGAATCCTGCTTGCCACATGGCACAAAAGGCTCATAAACGAGCCTGGGATGCTTTCCCTAGATATTCCACACTCTCAAACTGCATTGCTTTCCAGTGGGCCTGTGCACATGCTCGATGGGTATGACGTCAAAGCCAGAAGGAATCTTGGATAAAGTTTACAAGCAGTATTTACTCTTCCACCAGTTCCAAAGTCATTTGGGACAAGATTCGGAAGGTCAGTGGGCTCGATCTTGCTCTCTGATGACCACGAAGTAACTGATACCCAGAGCATTGCCGATACTCTAGGTGAAAGCTTTTGCGGGTATCTTGCACTTCTGCCTCTTCTTCCACCTTCTTGGCCATCAAGACTCGAGCAGAGCAGTCACCTCTTTCCTTTCGAGGTGATTGTCTCTATGACTATAATCGTCCCTTTACACTGGTGGAACTCAAACTGGCCCTTCATCGGCCTGGCAATACATCGGTTGGACCTGATGATATACACTACAAGATGCTGCGCCATCTATCTCCTACTTCTCTTGCTATCCTTCTGGTTGTTTTTAACTGGATCTGGCAGGAAAATGTTTTTCCTGATGCCTGGCGCCAAGCTATTGTCCTGCCTTTCTCCATGCCTAAGAAGGATCCCAAGATTCCTTCAAACTACCGTCCAATTGTTTTGACGAGCTGTCTCTGTAAGACATCAGAGAGTATGCTCTCTGTTAATGCTCATCTTGTTTGGTTCCTCGAATGAAACAACCGCCTTTCGCTCACCCAGTGTGAGTTCCGACGACAGTGCTCCACCATGAACCACATGATTCGACTTGAAACGTCAATCAGAGAAGCCTTTCTCAAGCAACAACATCTTGTGTTAATATTCTTTGACATTGAGAAGGCTTAAAATACAACATGGAGGTATGGTATTTTACGAGACTTCCATATATATGGGTTACGTGGCCACTTGGCCATTTTTATTTTAAAAAATCTTAATGGACAGGAGATTCGGAGTTCGTGTAGTTTCAACCCTTTCCCGTTCTTTTCTACAGGAACTTTGTGTCCCTCAGGGCTGTGTTCTGAGTGTCATACTTTTCAGTATAAAAATTAATGCCGTCATTGAACAACTTCCTCTCACGTCGCAAACGGGCTCTATGTCGACGACTTTCACATCTCATGCCAGTCGTTGAACATGAGGTATATTGAGCGACAGCTACAGAATGCCATCAATTGTTTACTGAAGTGGACTACAGCAAACGGTTTTACCTTCTCTCTTTCTAAAACTGTTTGCATGCACTTTTGCTACCAACAGGGGTATTCACCCTGATCCTGAACTCCATATCGGTGAAGTTGTGCTGTCTGTGGTCTCTGAGACTAAGTTCTTGGGGCTTATCTTTGACCGTAAGCTAACCTTTATACCACACATCAAGCAGCTACGGATCAAATGTACAAGAGCACTGAACATACTCTGTGGCCTACCACTACTTGGGGAGCGGATTGACGTTCTATGCTAAAGATATATCGTGCTCTTATTCAATCGAAACTCGACTATGAATCACTGGTCTATGGTTCTGCCAGACCATCGGCCTTAAAGATGCTAGACCCCATTCGTCATCAAGAACTTTGGCTCTGCACTGGGGTTTTCAGCACTTCTCCAGTTCAGAGCTTATACATAGAGTCTCGTGAACTTTCTTTGCATCTCCGTCGTTTGCAACTGTCTTTACTGTATGCTTCGAATCTTCGTTCCTTACCAAAGCATCCCACCTGGGGTTGTGTTTTTCTTCCTCGTTGGGCCATGCTTTATCAGACCAGATGGTCTGCCATAGCTGTATCCACTGGTCAACCCATCCCACTATGGCTTCTTACAGTCTCCAATTGTGACCTATCATTATGTCATCTGAGAAAAGAAGATACTCCTGATTGAAAATACTGTCTGCTATTTGCTGAATATCTTTTGAACCATCCTTCCATTCCTATTTGTACAGATGGTTCGAAATCAGGTGACTGTGTGGGTTATGCCATGGTTTGTTGTGGTTCGGTGGTTGCGTGAAGAATCCTCTTTACAGCTTCTGTGTTCACTGCTGAACTGTATACCATTTCTCTTGCCCTGGATCACATAGAGACTAAGCAGTACTCGAACTGCACGATTTATACTGACTCGCTTAGTTCTCTACTGGCACTGGAATCGCTTCACGTTGGTTCACACTCTGTTCTCGCCGATATTCAAAACCAACTGACCTATTTCTCTTTAACATATACTTTTATCCAGTTTTTCTGGATGCCGGGCCACGTTGGTATTCGCGGGAACGAGCTCGCCGACACTGCAGCTTAGTCTATCTGTTCTGGCACTATCACCGCTGTGCCTGTCCCATACATGGACTATGGTCCTGTATTTAAGTCTCGGCTTCGTGCCAGCTGGCAGTCGACTTGGAGTGAGCAACGCGAAAACAAGGTTTTCCAAATAAAACTTTATATTGGACTTTGGCCATCTTGTTCCCGTAAGGATTGGAAAGAGGAAGTTGCCCTAACTAGACTATGCATTAGTCACTATTTTCAACTCATCGTTTTTTTTATCTGGAACTAATGCACCAGTGTGTAGTTTATGTAACACTCAGATCACAATAAGCCACATTTTACTTTCTTGTCATCGTTATGATTTATAACGACGGCACCATTTTTAAGCATGTTCTATCCCAAGGTTTGTCCATAACGTGAGACAGCGTTATTGGTGATGGTGACACTGTCCACTTTGGTAATGTTTTTTAGTTTTTTAAAGGCCATTGATCATTTTACTGCCATTTAAGTTTTTTAAATATATACATTATACCTTTTTAATGTGGTTCCCTTTTAAAAATCACAGTTCATCTTGTTCGATTTGAAATTAGAAAAATATAATTTTATATATTTACCGGATTTTGGCGCAGATAGCTTAGCTGCTTTGTGCTATAAAACACAAAATCAACCAAATTTTATTTACTTAATAGTGGGTTCATCTCATTAAGGCCCATCATGGCCAGGTGGTTAAGGCACTCGACTTGTTATCTGAGGGTCATGGGTTTAAATCCTCGTCACACTAAACATGCTCACCCTTTCAGCCGTGGGGACGTTATAATGTGACGGTCAATCCCACTATTCGTTGGTAAAAGAGTAACCCAAAAGTTGGCGGTGAATGGTGATGACTAGCTGCCTTCCCTCTAGTCTTACACTGCTAAATTAGGGACGGCTAGCGCAGATAGCCCTCGTGTAGCTTTGCGCGAAATTCGAAAACAAACTAAACAAATTTCCAATAAATAATGTCGTAGCATTTACTTAACGTATATGACAATAAAATATTCTGTACAAAGTTAGTGATTCACAAAGTGGAGGCTGCAGAAAAATGTCAGTGGGTGGGGAAGCTTTATAGCAAATACACAAAATACAAAGTTCTGTAAAATACTTGGTATCTGTTTATTCACAATGGAGGCCCGGCATGGCCAGGTGGGTTAAGGCGTACGACTCGTAATCCGAGGGTCGCGGGTTCGCATCCCCGTCGTACGCCTTTTCAGTCGTTATAATGTGACGGTCAATCCCACTATTCGCTGGTAAAAGAGTAGCCCAAGAGTTGGCGGTGGGTGCTGATGACTAGCTGCCTTTCCTCTCGTCTTACACTGCTAGATGAGGAACAGTGGAAGGGTGGGGAAGGAGGATTATTTAGGATACGCAAGTTTCTGGAGATCTTTTGATGAGCTTTGAGAACCACAAAGATTTATATCGGTATCTTTTCAACACGCCAGTTCGTGAACATGATATTACCGACATTAAGAGATTTTATAGAGTAATACGGATACATTAACAAAAAATGATTGAGAACCGAACCTAGTCTTCACAAATACTTTGAAGAATTGTCCACGAAAAGTGAAAACGTTGCTTGATGAATTCCACATTCTGTTTATTTTACTGAGAACGGCTCTGTTATTCCAATCAATACATTAGCCTAATAAATGAACTACGATAACATTTTGAATATCCAGAACTTACCGCGTAACAAATCCTTTAAATCTTTTCAGTAATAAAGTAATAATCAGGGGGTTCAGTAATATGTTACAAGAAACTTAAACGCATTGTTGTTTTTTGTTTTGTAATAATCGGGTGGGTCAGTAAAATACGTAACAAGCCAAACAAAATGCTTTTTTTTTAAACATTTATTCCAAAGAGAGAAAACATTATATATATATAATATATATCATAAAAAGATATACTGACATGCATATTTATGTATATATGAAAAATCACTGAGTAATAATTTTCACAAATTACAAATGTTCAAGTGAGACAAACAATGCGTCATACAAATTTAAAGGGCTTCATTGTCCGTCCTATAGTGATTCAATGTCCATGGATCTTAGCTTCTGAAAAAAAGAAATAAAGAAAAGAGTAAACCCTCACGAAAAAGAAAGAAAAACATACACTCTTATAAGAGCAAAACGTACTGTGATATTTTGTGTCTTGAATATACCTAAATATTAAAACGTTGTTTGGAATGTTATTTATTATCATAAACTTAGTTCATGAAGTTTCCATCTTACAGTTTGTGTTTCTTGATATTCTTAAAGTTTTTATAAATGTTATCGCTTATTTGAACCAGCTATTATAATATGTTAGAAGAATATTTTGAAAACTATCATAATTTAGGCTACTTAAATCTAGGACGGCATTCCACATTTTACTTTGCAGTTCGTAGGCAACGACGACTGGACTCACAAACATGCGTTAATTGTTACTTTATATGTGAAGCTTCCAAGTTGGAATATCCCTTATGATATTAATTCTTGAATACTAGGGTTAGATTATATTCCGCGTGACGTAGTAAGTGTTAATACTGCATAATTAGAACATTGTATTAAAATATGTAGTTGTTTGTTTGTAATTCATTCGTAGGTATTTACACATACAGAGGGACAAATTCAATGTCTTACAGATCCCTTGTCAGTAAGTGCGCAAAGCCCACATCTTATTATTTTAGGTACAGTAAGCAAGTGGTTAATACTTCTGCTAATACAACATCGGTGAGCAGTTTACATTGAAGTAAAGTGCACGTATTTAAGAAAACCGCACGAGTTTATGCAAAACGTAGTTAAAACTACGTGTCATACACAAAATAACCAAGAATTATTAATCGTTTTTTAACAAGATGCACATACAGGTAAATCTAGTAATCTGATAAAACTAGAGCGTGTAACGAAGATAAAAACGACAATAAAATTACATCCACTAGGTAGCAGCACTTCATTTCATGTTCAAAATAATAGCTGAACAGCGAAAAGAAAATTGAAATGTTGAATGCACATGTAGTAGACCAGAAAATATATTCCTACCGTTAAGAGTAGGGTAATATCATCAGTTACAGCTGCAGTAACAGATTACTACGTGTAAAGGTAAGAAGTTTTAAACCCGAATAGCAATCCATGACATAGTAAGCAATTACAATCGTGAAGCCTAACTTCGAATTTGACAGAAACACCTCATATATAATATTTTTGTCCCTGAAAATCTAAGCCTAAAAATGATAACCTTACAATTTATTTAAACGTCAGTAAAAAATTATAATGACTTCAAAGTAACTAAGTATTTTCAGTCAAGTAATGCAAAGGGCATTTAAGTAACAAAGTAACAAGAAGGAAATAATTGTTTTTTTTTTTATTAGATGACAAAACATTTCTGAATATTAAGTTTAATTCGAGTATAATTAAGACGCAAAATAAAAGCGCCATATTTTATCTTATAATAATTAAACAGAAAAAGGTACGAACATGCTGTTTAAATAAAAGTAAATATTTCCCTCGTAAAGTCCATTCAAACCAGAAAAAAAAAATCGATTCGGAAAGAATAGTTAACTACTATAGGAAGTTATGTATATATTACCACAGCAGTGTGTCCATAGGTGATGAACTTTCTTCTGTTTCTGAGCTTTGTGTTAAGCTCGTTTCCAGTGGAGTCGACAGCGTTTCTGGCACAGATTCAAGTGTTGGGATTACAGCATGAAGGGTGTTGATTTCGCTGGCCGGATGAGGGCGCTCTAGCTGCTGGTTCTCTGTGTTAGTGCAATTAGTAGGCAACTCCAAAATGTCTTCTAGACTTGGTTGTAAGTGCGTAATATTAACTTCAGTCAACTCTGATGAATTGAGCATTTCTGATTGGCTTACAGATGAAAGGCTTTCGAGTTCGTAACACCTGTCAGAGTTCTGCACTGTTGATGTCAAATCTTTACCCATTGTGCTATTTTGATTGTTTCCATGCTCTGACAGAACTGCCGAAGTTTGCGACAGGTCGTT
This sequence comes from Tachypleus tridentatus, assembly GCF_004210375.1. NCBI lineage: Eukaryota > Metazoa > Arthropoda > Merostomata > Xiphosura > Limulidae > Tachypleus > Tachypleus tridentatus. The sequence continues at coordinate 27,783,770 of NC_134830.1, read as the reverse complement.
ACCAAGAGTGTCTATATCTAAAGGTGTGTTGTCAGCCAACTCAACACTTCCGTGGTTCTTTGAATCACAAGCGTGGATGTTTTGTATTGGAATTTGTGTGGTTAGAGGATGTCCGTGATTAATATCGTCTATTATCTCATCTTCTTCAACATTCTCGTATTCTGTTTTATTTGTAGAAAACTCTGTTTCGGATATTATGTATTCATCTTTAACCATCGAATGATTATTTCCAGTAGAGGTTTCTATCATTTCAGTTTGTTCTGGGCTGTGTGCTTTGACCGATCCTGTGAGAAGTTGACATACGTATAAAAAAATAAAGCTAAATCTGAAAATAATGATGGTGTCCACTCATTGAAATTTTTTATGTTTAACGGATTGAGGACGTAAATAATTAACTGAGTATAAGGCCAAGTTTCCCGACAAGCCAATAATAATTAAAAATAATTATTAGAATAAAGTTAGATGTAATAACATTTTCTTCATTTAAAATAGTGATTTTAATACAGTTTAACATAAACACGGTGTGAAGAAAACACGTGTCAGATATTCCAAAGTGTCCATATTATCTCATCCGAAATACTTTCATTATAAAAAGATAAAACATGCCTAATTATGTGATACTTGTATATACGTAATTGATGTGTGTGTTTTCTTATAGCAAAGCCACATCGGGCTATCTGCTAAGCCCACCGAGGGGAATCGAACCGCTGATTTTAGCGTTGTAAGTCCGTAGACTTACCGCTGTACTAGCGGGAGGTATGTAACCAAAATGCTATCGTCCCACCCCTTACGGGGTATTCGAATAATGATTAAGCCGCTGCATAGCAATACTGCTCGATAATCACTCCAATATTCATATACACAAACCCGGCCAGTAGGGTAAATCAAACTAATAAAACCTAACATTTCTAAAATGAGACTTCCTCTATCTAGAAGATTTGTCGCCAAAGTCCAACTTTTTTTTTTTTTTTATAATTCTAACAATAATAATAATATTTTTTTTACAACATACAAGATTGTTACAATATATTACATCAGTTACCTACTTGGAAACAAACAGAAACAAATAAATTAAACATTTTGTTTTGGAATTTCGCACAAAGCTACTCGAGGGCTATCTGTGCTAGCCGTCCCTAATTTAGCATTGTAAGACTAGAGGGAAGGCAGCTATTCATCACCACCCACCGCCAACTCTTGGGCTACTCTTTTACCAACGAATAGTGGGATTGACCATCACATTATACGCCCCCACGGCTGGGAGGGCGAGCATATTTAGCGCGACGCGGGCTCGAACCCGCGACCCTCGGATTACGAGTCGCACGCCTTACGCGCTTGGCCATGCCAGGCCCTAAATCAAACCAATTTCAACATAACTTTTCCAAAATATCAGTAATAATACATTTAATAATATTTACTGCTCCCACATTTAACAATAAATTCTTAAATTCCCAATTTAGATAATTTTTAGGAAAATATTACTTTCTTATATAATCATAATTTTTGCAATATATGATCTTGTGTTCCTATCTCTCCACAGAGACATAAATTAGATTTTCTATAAACTCTTGCTTGATATTCTGGGAAAACCCCATGATTTGTTAAAATTTGATTCATATAAAAGGCTCCTTTACATCTATTAAAATTTACTTTATTAAAATATTTATAGGTGAATCTACCAACAGAAGCATCATCCCATCTCTGTTGACAATTACTTAATAATTCTTTATTTAATTTCGTTTTAATTTGTTTTTCACTGTATCCAAATTCAACATTAATTTCCATTCTATCTGTGGCTTCCTTAGCTTTAAGATCTACTATTTCATAATAAATGATCCCACTGTGGGCTTTGACCCAAATAAAAATAATATTAAGATTATTGTAGATAATATATTATTTAATTCTATTAACTAAATAATTACTATCTTTACATGATTTAAGTGCCATTAATGATGACCTTAAATCAGAATATATCGCTGCTTCATAAATGTTATTATTTACCATGAAATCAATAGTCTTAAAAACTGCAAACAGTTCAGCCATAAATACTGTAGTATTATCATTCAATCTAAACATACTTTCATCTTTAATTTCATCATTATAAATATATATATAAGCATATGCAACTTTATTATTATTAATTTTTGAGCCATCTGTATAAGATTTATTACTAAATTGTTTTAAATCTTCATCATAGTACCAATTAAAACTACGATTGATCCAAGGAGCTAAATTTAGCTCCGTTAGAACTTCAATAATTTCTGGTTCAATTACTTCATCTTCTATTTTAACATTTTGTTTAAGAAAAAACAGTTCATATAACTTAACATCAACTTCTAGTTTTAGATCTAAAGGGGGAATCCCCGTTAAGGTATTAAGTGTTAAACTGGCTACAGTTTTATAGGTCTTTGCGATGGGTAATATTGCAATTCTTTGAATTTGCAAAATTTTGTTTTTAATCCATTCTGTATATTCAAACCAGGTCTCATATCCATGTGTTATCATTTTTTCTTTACTTAATATGTAAATATCGTTCAAAATTTTTGGTTTCAAGCTCCAAGTGGCTCTTGAAATCCGCTTTAATTTTTTAATAATATTAACTATTTTACTTTTAACAAAATTAAGATGCGATAACCAGTTTAATTTCATGTCAATTATCATACCTAAGTATTTCAGCTCTTTAGTAAATTTAATTCTTTTATTACTAACAGTAATTGTGGGTATATGCGTAATATTCTTACCTTTATAAATTAAAATAAAATTTGATTTATCTATATTAAGTTCTAATTTATTATCTAAAATCCAGTTGTTAACCTTATTTAATATATTCTCAGACAAAGACGCAAATAGATATGAAGCTTTTACTCGCATTAAAATAATGGTGTCATCAGCAAACGCTTGTATGTTCACATTATTTGTACTCTTTAATTTTAACATTCCATCAATATAAAGATTCCACAGAATAAGTCCCAAACTAGATCCTTGGGGAATCCCCTTATTATATTTCTTACTTATACTTTCTATTAAAACTTCTCTATTTTGAATAAAATCAATAATCCCCTTTCTCAACTTCAAAGGTATTTTTAGATTATTTAAATGTTTTATTAAGATCATGATGTCCACTGAGTTAAAAACATTTTTAAAATCCAAAGAAATTAATAATGTAATACACTTATTGTTTATACTTTCATAAACATAAGCTTTAAGTTTCTGTAATGCATGAAGAGTAGATCTCTTACTTCTAAATCCATATTGTGCATCATCAATCAATTTAAATTTCTCAATAAAGTAAGTCAATCTGTATTTCAAAATCTTATGAAATATTTTATCCCAAATGGGCAAAAGGCAGATTGGTCTATAGCTACTAGGAAGCATTATATCTTTACCTTTTTTATGGATGAGGGTCACCTTAGCCTTTTTCCAAACTAACGGAAAAATATCATTATTATAACAAAAATTTAATACTTTAATAAACCAATTTTTGCTAGTAAAATATATTTCTTTGATTATAGACAACTTTAAATTATCATATCCATGGGCTTAACTATCCTCCATGTCCCCGATGACTTTATTAATTTCATACTCTGCAATATTATCTTCATTTATATTCACATCAATATCATTATTATCCTGTATCTCATCGCAAAAACCTATTCCAGAGACCACTTGATCATAATTCACCCATGGAAAGCGATAATTAAGAATTTCATTTATTGCTTCATTTCTATTTTTTGTAATACTCCCATCTTTATCCTTTATTTCATTAATCTGTAAATATTTCTTCTTTTTATCCATGATAGTTTTGTATGGAATGCCAAAAATATTATTACTAGTAATACTGGTAATATAATTTCTTAAGTCTTCTTTTACAGTGAAAATAATTAACTTTTTATATTTTGCTTGCTGTTTCCTATATTCCAATTTATAATATTGTCTTAAGTTAATGTCTTTAGTTTTTTGAAATCTCCTTAAAGCTCTCACTTCACTCCTGAAGATCTTTAGTTTGGTATTCCACCGGTAGGCTTGTTTATTTCCAGAGTCCTTTATATTATTCGTATTCCTTAAATTGTTTAACTGAAAATCCTCTATCATTAAGCGGCTTCTGGCCCCAAGCTTCCGACTTAGTATTGAAATCACCTAAAGTTAAAATAATTTCATTATTATACTTTCTAATAAAATTTTGTAACATATTAAGGTCATCATCAATGACTCCCGACGGGGAGCAGTAAATACTAATCACAATCATAATAAAATTTTCATAACTAATTCTAATACAAACTAAATTGTTTGTACAATATAAAACATAATGATTAATATTTTTATTATTAATAATAATCCCTGCCTTCGGGATATCAGGACAAAAAACAATTCTTATACTTTGAGAGAAATGATGCATAAGGCAGTACACGATCATTATGTTCCAATTGCTATCAACCAATCTACATAATGAGATAATATTCAGATTAACAGTTGAACATGGTCCTGTTGTATAGAGATTCTCACCAAAATGTTTCGGTTGCTGTCAGTTTCCCGTTGAACGTCATCTGTTTTTGTGATGTCAGAATCAGAACATAGTGATATTGGTTTTGAACAAGTAAACCTACATTAACATTTTTATTTATTTTTATATGCATCATGCTAAAATGACATACAATTTAAAACTCATCTAAATAGAAACTGTTTTTAAACTTATACATACGTAGTTACGACTATTTCTGTCGAGACCTTCTATCTGTTTTGCTGTTCAACAAAAGAAAGATTCCGATGTGAAGAAGTTTTCTTGTTAATACAATGTTTACTGGGTCTAAAAGTTTCCATTTAGGACAAAGATTCAAAATGAGCAGTTATAGTCAAGAGCAAATAATACTCAGATTAGTGGCGAACCTTAACTGTGTTAATAAGACCGAAAACGGTTTGCAACGAGAGTACTCAACTAATGACCTTGGACAAAATGATCATAGAAGGATTTTATAGTTTGTCTGTTACTCATAATTAAACGTATCTATTACGAACTGTAATTATTTTTGTGAGATTTTAACAGCTCTTCCAGTAGAAATAATGGTGTATCTGGTGTTTATTTCTGCTAGTAGTTAACATTCAGGGCGCTATACTAGACCGATAACCAATAGAACTAAGTCTCAGGGCGTTTTTATTAAGCCTATGGGCAAAAGCAATGAACACGTGACTACTCACCGTCTCCCAGTGTCTCAACGGTAAACCTGAGGGCTTAAAACACTAAAAATCGGGTTGTGATACCCGTGATAGACGGAGTTCAGTTCATTTTGGAACTTTCCGCTAAACAATAAACAAACAAAAAGTACCCACCCGTACTGTCTGTACTACCTTGGTGAGGCAAACTTGGTGTTTTGTCAACGTCTGTGTGTTTCTCTATAGGCTGACTGATGGTGATCAGAGGAACAGTTCCACCATCTCCTCCTCTTCTGGAATTTTCTTCTATTATTCTATAAATAAACGGAATAAAACAACAACTAAAACACTCAGGTAAGATGACAGGTGCTATACAAGGTTGGGTAAATTATATAAAACAAGACTGCATATACAGATCAGCAAGCCGTGTGTCAAATACAGCTGACGTAATGCTGAGGTGGAATGGCATGTATCAGAACTATCGACACTTCTTCTGGGTACCATGATACCATGAAGAACTGATCACTTTGGGAAGTGCAGGTAACAGCCCTTTATGACGAAAAATATCCATACACTTACATCAGGGGCTTAAGATTTCCAAGGTAAAAATATCATTTGTATAACATCGGAAAACAAAGGAATATGGATGAATCTTTGGGTACACAACTGAGACAAGTCGTATCTTAGTTCTGGTGTCTTGTAACAAGCAAAAAACCATGGCTATAAAAATCAGTGTCAAAAGCCGTTTACATACTCTGGACAACGTAACATAAAAATAAAATTAAAGGACAGTAAGAAATCTTTTAGTCCATCTAGACTGTCTTATCCAGCAAATTAAACTAAACACTTATAAAAACACCTCAAAGCCAACACTTATCAATCAGATATTTGCCAAACTTTCCCTTAAACTACCTTAAGTTACTTTCATCCATCATAAATGAAGGCAACCCTTTCCAGTGGCCAAGCATCCTGTTAGAAGTATAAAACTGTCATAGACAAAGATGACTAATTATCTCACAAAATTTTAATTATCATATTCTTACCGTTCTCACCATTATATCAAAAAAAGTAGCTTCAACACTATCGATTCCTCTAGCAATCCTTAACCCCCCAGTTGGATACCCTCTAACCCTTCTTTTTTCTAGAGATAACAAATTCAAGGTTCTTAACCCATCTTTAAATGATACCTCAAATATAATTTTGTGTTCTCTCTGAGATAAGAAGCTAACGACTGAACACAATGCTCAAAGCGTAAACTAACCAACAATGACCATTTCAAACTTCTCTACAACGCTTCTGTAGACACAACCTAAAATCGAATTTGTCCTGCTACTAGCAACAGAACATTGTTTGTATAACTTAAGAGTGAGCAAGAGTGAGCAACCAGAATACCAAAATGATCTTCTTCCATAACACTGTTAAGGTCATTTCCATCAAAATTGCACTGATTATTCAAATTGTGATATGCTACATACAATACTTCGCATTTATTATGATTAGAATCCATCTTTCACTTGTTTACCCAAATCACCAAATAGTCCAATCCCAATATAAGACAGTAGCATTTTCATCACAGCCGACGATGCTTAAAATTGTAACGTCATTAGTAATTTTAGCTAATCTGTCACTGAAACGGAACGCAACCTAATCTAGAAAAATCTTTACATAGTAATGTGACATAAGTCACGTGTAAATAACTTGTTTCCACGATATATTTTTCAACAGTCACATACCTCAAACAGTTGCAGAATGAAACGGGTATTCAAACAATTGGATTTTTGTGTAATTGGCAGTCAAAGCAAATTATGGAAAATTGTCGCCTTCGCACACAAATGACTTATGAAAAGTATGAAATAAAGGAGATGTGTGCTTTAGACATGGCATCCGTGCGACGGAACTTTTTAAAATAGAATCTACGTTGTAGAATTATTGTCCAGGTTTACGGTCATTAGATAGCGCATGACTAGATATAGCGAAATGGACCGTAACGACACATTGAATCTTTAAAATAATGTTAAAATAACGTACCTAACCTCCTGTATTATCAGGCAAACTTCTACAAGTATCTTTTAACGAAATTATTAATCTTTTCTACAACCAGCCACAGCCGTCTCTTATTTGAAATTGATAAACTAAAGAGAAAGTAGGTAGTTAGCAGTAACCACTGTTAATACCTGAACCACTCTTGTCTAAGTAGCCAAGGAGTTGGCGGTGGGTGCTGTTGACTAGCTGCCTTTTCTTTTGTCTGCATTTCAAAATAGAGGACAACAGTGGGCAAGCAGCTCTTTTATATCTTTTTACGAAGAACTGAAATAAATAAATAAATATGTTCAACGGTAAACAACAGCTACATAAATTGTATTAGTCCATGTTTATATGAATAAAACAGTATTTGATACTGACCTATTACGATCCTTAAGACGATGGCAAGGTGAGTCTATATGGTTTTCCTCAGTTTGCAACGGGTACTGCACTTGTCTTTTGACAGATGTGTCTGAAAAAACAAATTTATTTTGTTCCTCCAAATGTTTTTCTAAGAACGATAAGTACAGTTTTTAGTTTTTAATATAGAAGTTTGAATGCATTAATTATAGAAGTACCAATAACTGCGAAAAAATTATAAAAACAATTTAACGTTTCAGATTTGAAAATAATATTGTAAATAGCTGTAATATTTTTATGAATACAATTTTGGAGTTTTACATTGTAGAGAAAAATTTAGGAAACTTTTTTATAATCCTTTTAAATGTCTCACAAAAAATTAAAATACAACTGCTGATTTAAAGGTTTTAATCGTGATAAATAAATACTTAAGAAAATGTCGAAAAGTCTCTCCTGAGAAGGGTTAACGAAATCTAGAAACGAAATTAAAACACAAGATCGGATATTTAAATGATAAATTTATCAGAAGAAAAAATATAGACTTTATAGCCTGAAATAAAATTCATAGGCATGTTCAACGTGTTTAGAGTACAATTGAAGCATTACATGTCCAAACAAGAATGTTTCAGCTAACGTACTTGACTTGTAAGTCAGTTAGTAGCAACAAGAACAAAGAGATCAGAATATGAATCCATCACTTAGAAGTTCTGTATAGTACTTGTAAAGGATATTCTGACGTATCACAAGACGATAAGGTTTGGGATTTTCTTTGTTTGTGAGTACAAAAAACATTTACTTTTCTGCCCTCTAAGCCACCTAACGGCTTTTCTAATTACACTAATATAATGACTTTCTGTAAACATATTCTAAGTTCTTGAATACTTCACCACTATTTATGATTATTAATTAAGATAACATTTAGAAATATCTTTCTCTCGTTTTACAACCTACTTTCACTAAAATGTTTGGCATAACATGATACACAATAATTGTTGGTTCGAGAAACAAATGCCACATTAAACAATTATAATTTAAAGATCAGTTTCATGAACATCGAACAAAAGTTGGATGCTGCGTTTTCCTGGTTCATTTTGTATGTAATCGTTCCTAATTACGTATTAAATTTTTCTTATATAAAATAAAGAAATCTCTAAATGATTTTTATTAATTTAGAATTTTTTAATAAATAATTTTGTTTAGGTAGGAATATTAATTGGACTCTGATAATTGGTCGATTTTTCATCTGATCTACTCTGTTACATTTCATATTAGGCCCGGCACGACCTAGTGTGTTAAGGCGTTCGACTCGTAATCCGAGGGTCGCGGGTTCGAATCCCGGTCGCACCAAACATGCTAGCCCTTTCAGCCGTGGGGGTGTTATAATGTAATGGTCAATCCCACTATTCGTTGGTAAAAGAGTAGCCCAAGAGTTGGTGGTGAGTGGTGATGACTAGCTGCCTTCCCTCTTGTCTTACACTGTAAAATTAGGGATGGCTAGCGCAGATAGCCCTCGAGTAGCTTTGTGCGAAATTAAAAAAACAAACACTTCATATTACAAATATGTATATTGTTTTCTAAATACACTTACTGACTGTGATATCATTCATAAGTAAATACTATGAACAGATACGCTAATATTTTTTATTTATTACTTATGGTGTGTGGCTCTTCGTCCTCTTGGTCGATTTCAGTTTCGGTTAGATGATTTAATTCTCGGAATCTGTTACACGTGGGTAATACAGGCAGTATCTTTTTTGTGATTAACCACTTGTTAGCGAGTGTTGCGTTTCCGTCCTCACCTTTCTTTGCTGCTAAAGAAACAATCAATTATTGTCTCATCATCTCCACTTTGGCTTCTTTCTGATGAAAAATGTTTTTGAAATATTGTGACAATGTTCTAGCTTCTGTCCCAATGTTTTTAGATATAATATCATAACAATACGAAATACCATAAACATATTAAATATTATAACAATACAAAATACCATAAAATATGAAATATTATAACAATACGAAATGCCATAGCAATATGGAATATCATAAAATATGAAGCACCATAACAATATAGAATAACATAACAGCATGAAACACTAAAACACTATGATAGATCATAACAACGTTAAACACCACAGAATTAAGCCTACTTTCTTCTTCCTTCATAATTATTTACGTAAGTAGAACGACGCATTATTATCTTAACTGTTTTAGGCTTTTCTGAACATTTCATACCTTTTACATTTCTGTCCATTCTTCGTGGTTGAAGATGATTGATAAAAATATAGAGCATTGTTATTGGTTCTGTAACCTTCTGTTTGATACAGATGTATAAAGAAAATATTGCAACACTGTCTCCAATTGTTTCTGTTCATTATATAGGCCTGGCATGGCCAAGCGCGTAAGGCGTGCGACTCGTAATCCGAGGGTCGCGGGTTCGCGCCCGCTAAACATGCTCGCCCTCCCAGCCGTGGGGGTGTATAATGTGACGGTCAATCCCACTATTCGTTGGTAAAAGAGTAGTCCAAGAGTTGGCGGTGGGTGGTGATGACTAGCTGCCTTCCCTCTAGTCTTACACTGCTAAATTAGGGACGGCTAGCACAGATAGCCCTCGAGTATCTTTGTGCGAAATTCCAAAAAACAAACAAACAAACTGTTCATTATAAATAAACGTTCTTAATAAGAATATTTTGGCATTGTCCCTGTTCGTTAAATTTATAACAAAACAAACTGATTTAGTTGCAGCATTGAAACATCTTCTTGGTCCCCTCCTTAGTTAGATTATAACGTCTTCCATGTTATTTTTAACTAGAATATTATGATGTCTTCCACTTTTCCTTTTGAATAGAATATTATACTATTTTCCACGTTTCATTTTAATTAGCATGTTGTAACGTCTTTGGTGTTCCTTTTAAGTAGAATATTAGAGTTTTCCATCTTCCTTTCTAATTATAACATAATAATATTTGCTATATCCAGTTTTAATTAGAATACTGTATCGTCTTCTGTGTTCCTTTTAACTAGAATATTGTAGCGTTTTTTACGTTCCATTTTAATTATAGGATATTGTAATATCTCCCTTGTTTATATATTTTCCCGAAAGACATTGTTTTAGCAGAACATTCTTATGTATTCCAAGGTTTCCTTCTTCAGTTTGGTCCTATTTTTCTTCCTAGGTTTAAGGAATCTATTGTTTCATTCGTTGCGAAAGACTTTTCTTTAAAACATTTACAAACTGTTTTTCAATATATTCTATTTTGTTGTTGATTAATTATCTTTTTTATTTTAATCCATTCTGTTTTGTCATGTAGGTGTATGAATATTGTTGTTAAAAAACTATATTATAATCATCAAATTACTGCAATTCTTAACAAATATGCAAGGTGAGCCGTTGCAAACTCTTCAATAAAGTTAATAAATATACTAATATTCTAGGACTTTATGTGACGTTTAGATAACAGTAATAGACACTAAACGAGGACAGTTTTACTCAGATTCAGTTATCATGTAAGCCTAGCTCAATCATGAAACGTTTGTTGAGCTACAAATTCCGTTTTCCTTTATTAGGAGTTGAGAAAGGTTCTACGACTTACTTACCTTACACATTTGTGATATAAAAAGTTGTTAATTACAACAAACAGAAACTATTACTCTCCTAAAATCTAAAACTGGTGAACGTTTTTATTTACACAAGAGACAAAGTTAGCAGTGCTTTCACACCTTCGTTAAATTCCGTTTGTTCTGAGCACTATTGTAATGACAGACAACGAATCCTATTCTACGAGTACAAATGTGTTCAGGAAATAAAATATTCTTACCGTCAGCATCACTCGAGGCCTCCTTCTCATGTGACCTCTCCTAAAATGGTTCAAAATTTAGCTAATTACTAACTCATTAAAAGAATAAAACTATTGCTGAATATATTGAGTTGAAATGAGGTAATAAGACACCTACAAACTTAATGAAACAACGCAAACACGTGTGTTTTAGCGATATAAATCATTGCAATAATTCAAGAAAAAACTCACAAATTTAATGATACTTATAAAGTAAACGTGTGTTTTGGCGATATACGTCATTGCAATAACGCGAGAAAACAATAAAAAATGTTGCTGTATATAGACATAGCATTAAATAATTAAGTAGTATATATCTATACATAAAATAAATCAACATATACAATAACGCACATATATGAGAAACACTCTGAAGAGGAAAGACAATGAATCGCATTAAGAAACTTTCCACCATTATCGTTATTCAAAACAGTTTTGCAGGGCTGTTAACTAACTTTGGCAAAAAATTAATTATACCAAATTGCTTCCTTTAAACTCATGCATACAGTTCAAGTGCCGCTTGATTTTATCGTATGTATATATATATATATATATGAGTTTGCATTAATATTATCATAACAATCTGTAGGCTCTTAGGCTTAACGTGTCGACAACGTTTCCGCCATTTATAATTCAAAAATGTTATTTATGTTCTTTGAATGTTGTGAACTATAAATCTACTGTGTTAAAACATTCGGAATTTTAGTATAGCAGGACGTGTTTCACCCTTTCATGTGCAGTTATTATTTTGAACATGGACAGCAGAAGTTCTGACATTTGAGTGGGAATTTTACGGGAATATTCGAACACATCTTGCACGGGATCACTTTAAAAAAAACCAAATAAATAACTTTCGAAAAATCTCTATATTATATTTTCGTATATCTTCTACACATAAATTCATTGGACTTACCCTTCGTAGCTGTATCTTTAAGTCATTATTGGCCTCACGAAGTGAACCAGTCAACGATATCAGATAATAAATGATTAACCTGGAAAAGATGTTTCTCGATCACTTTTGGTCACTGTGTTGTAGGCATATTTATTTATAGTGTTAGAAACGTTAAATCTTTAATAAAAGGTTCATACGTCCAGGAATAGGTTTCTCTAAAACAGGGGTCACCAAACGTTTTTCACATGAGGCCAGATTACTTGGGGAATGAGAACCGCGGGCCGCATGATCATTATGTTCAATACTCATAAGCTAGAACGAAAGCTCTCTGTAAATGACTTAACACTAAGTTTAGGATGCCACATTAGCCATGTGGGAGTAGCATGCAATACACACATATATTAAAAAACAAACAGAAATGCAACCAACATTTTTATTTACCAAAAGGTTATCAAAGAAGGTGACATTAGCAAAAACAATTATCACATCGCACAGAGTGAATACGTATCTGAATTTCACTAAGTCGCAAAAAAGTTAGTGAGATTTATGAAATTGGCGTTTGGCTTTCAAAATATCTTCAATGTTCGGTTTTGAATTGCTGCATCCAATCATTAGAATTGCTTTCAAATGTTTATCAGTCAACCTTGATCCATATACCGGCTTCACATACTTCGTTTTTCAAAATGCTTGTTGACAGACATAAGTTGTTCCGAACACTGATGCCATACCAGATGCGAACTGCTTCAGCTTTGGAAAGTCATCTTCAGGTATGCAGCTGTAAAATTCAATAAGTTGCCCCTCTCTGTGTTTTGCTTTCAACAAGTCATTTCCTTACAAATCGATGACCTCCAGCTGAAGTTCCACTGGCACGTCATCAATGACACAATCAAAAGGATTCTGAAAAAGGAGAATGTCACTTTCGATTCTGTCGAGATCCGAAAATCTCTCTAAAATGTTTATTTAAATCACCAATAATCTTTTACTGAAACTCCAGGTGGACATCTTCTGTGATTCCAGCATGAAACTCATTGAAACACTGATAATGAGAGAGGTTACCTCCTTCCAAATGTGCTTCAAACAATGACAGCTTTCTCCGAAATCCTTTAATGATTCTATAGAGATCACATACAAGGTTATTCTTCTCCTGAAGTTTCAAGTTCAATTCATTTACGTGGGATGTGATGTCAACCAAAAATGACAACTTTGACAACCAGATTGCATCTGACAGAAGTGGATCGGCCCTATATTTCTCGATAATAAATATATCTATTTTTCTTCTCAGCTTATAAAAACAAGACAAGACTTTACCGCAGCTGAGCAGCTTCACCGCCGTGTGATAAGGCAAGTCACAGAAATCCGAATCAATTTCTTCAAAAAACGCTTTGAACTGGCGATGATTAAGTGCATGACCCCAAATGAAGCTCACTGCAGATGTGACTGGTTTCAGTACGAAAGAAATATCTAAGTCTTTTCCACAGAGTGCTTGCTGATGTTTGATGCAGTGTATGAACAGAGCGCTTGGGAGTTGAAGATCTTCCAACTGTTTCTTGATCAGCCCCACCAGACCCTTCTTTAATCCAGCCATGTTTTTTTCCTCCATCAACTGTTACACCTCTAAGCTGATTCCACTGAAGGTTATAGTCTTTCAAAGTTTTATGCACTTCCATGAAAATGTCTTCTTCAGTTCTTCCGTGCATGCTGCAAACTGATTCCAACTCTTCCGTGATCTGAAAGTCCAAACTAACTCCACGAATGAACACGAAACGTTGTGGTGTACTCAAGAGATCAGTAGACTCATCCAGTGCCAGAGAATACTATAGGAAGTTTCTAGCTTTTTGGCGTATCCGTAATGCGATGTTCTCTCCAAGTTCTTCTGCTCTCCGTACAACTGAAGTTGCTGAAAGGCTGATACTTTCAAAGAAATTGGCTTTTTTAGGAGACAGCTCATTTGCTGCTTCCATCATACACTCTTTGATGAAGTTGCCGTCAGTAAAAGGTTTTCCTCGATCTGCCATCCTATGCACTATTTTGTAACTTGTACGGATGACAGATTCATTTTCAGCAAACTTTCTCGTGAAGAGATTCTTCTGAGATTCAAAAACACGTTTCATGGATTCAAATTTCCCAGAACGGAACTTTCCTGAAATTTTCAAATATGTTGATAGATGTTTTGTTTCATAGTGACGCCGAAGATTGTACTCTTTCAAAACGACATTTGATGAAATGTCACTTTTTATTTTCAAGCGGCTCGCTGCTGGCGGGTCGGACAAAATGACCTCAAGGGCCGTAGTTTGGTGACCCCTGCTCTACGACTAGCATATCACTCTCTATGTCTCTCTACCTTTTTACTCAGCGGCAAGCCTGACAAATTATAACGCTAAAAATCGGGGTTTTATACCAGCGGTGGGCAAACTGCAAATAGCCCATTCAGTAGTTCTATGCTTAACAATAAGCAAACAAATACGTATATTTTAAACTATAAAAACATGTTACAGAATATGTCGATTTGTTAAATATGACATGTATTAAATTTCCCGTAAACCACAAATCTTTACCAGAGTTCGCATCAGTATTTTGCTAAAAGTTTCCTTTATTTTTATTTTTCACAAACTAATTTACCAACTTGATAATTGTGTTTGTTAACGTTATTTGTTTTTGTGTTCTGCCTGTCGCAGGTATTGAACTCCAGGTTCTAGCGTACTGCTGTACCACTGGGAGACTGATGATTGTGTCATTGTAGAAAAGTAGTGTTGTTTTGAAAAATTAAGTTCTGAAGCTATTATATGTACCAACACTTTCAAATTATTACTATTTGTATTGATCCAAATCTTACAGAAATAAAATACATATCAATATTTTATATATTGAGAACAAATATAGAGAACTAGAAGCTGGGGATACAACTGACATTCACCAAACAATCTGTGTCGATTTTTACTGTAGAAATGTAAAAGTTTTATTACTTGCACTTTTGCCGTTCATTATGTTACAATAATGTCATCACCACTCACCGTCAAATTTTGGGCTACTCTTTTACCAACGAATAATGGGATTGATCGTCACTTTATAACGCCCTCACGGCATTAAAGGGCGAGCATGTTTGGTGCGACAAGAATTCGAACCCGCGACCCTCAGATTACGAGTCCAACGCTTTTACCCACTTGGCCATGCCGGGCCGTCACAGAGCTGAATATTTCCCTACTCAAAATGACTTCAAACTTCTCGCGGCACACGAATAGCTTACATTTATTTATTTTTTATACGTGAACTCGCGACCCTCAGATTAAGAGTCGCACGCCTTAACCCACCTAGCCATGCTGGGCCTTGTATCTCAGAACGGCTGGTATGGGTATTAACACTACTGATAAGCAGAGAATCAAACATCTGATGCCACCTTGAATAATTATGAGAAATACTGCGGGGTAGCAGATAAAAATATTTGAAAGTGAGGAATAATGAGTAAGAAAGTTCAGATAAATGTGAAGATATTCTTATCTTTTACTGGAATATACATTGTTCGTACTTGTATAGGTATCATCTCTATGGCGTTTTTTCATTTGGATTCTTTGAGGAACAGTTTATCCTGTGATGTGATTCGTTCAAGACTTAAGAGACAAAGGGATTTTGATCATAAAAATCCTTTGATAAGCACCATAGCCTTTAACAAATAAATGGTGACAAAACAATTCTGGAAAAGTCTGCCGGTAGAACAACTGAAAATCTATGGACTTACAGCGCTAAAATTCGGGGTTCGACTCATCTCGATGGACACATCAGATAGTATAATGCGGCTTTATTTTACAAAACAAAGAGTCTGGGAAGTGTTTATTTGCTCGTTATCACTGGTACTGGATTCAAACAAATGTGGGTTTACCACTTCTGGCTTTGAGACGTCTAAGTTAGTTTGAAATGGATACTCAAACTGGGTATAGTTACACCATATTTAAAAGCAAGCATCATTCAACTGTTCAGCTGTAAAAGCTGGTAATCACCAAAAATTAAAATCATGTTTATAATAAGTTCGTAATTTTAGAAATACGTTGAATTATTGGTAGAGATTTGTTATACGAAATTATACGTACAGTTTTAGTATATTTACATTAGATCTTTTTGTTGTTTGTATTTTTAAATTTAGTTTCATTATGAGACTTAGATTCTTCGCCAAAAGGTTTTACGAAGTAAGTAATATTTTCGTGAGTGAAGTAATTTAATAATTGTTACGGAAGAACAGTTTAAACATAAGTAACGGCACCTAGTGGTACAACAATAAACATGTGAAATTACAGAAATTTAATATTAAAAATATAATTACAATTTTCTGAAATTAATCTAAAATGACGTTACAGTTAAAAATTAGTGTATTGGATTCATAATAAAAGAGTTTAAAATTAAATTTAATGAAGTAATAACGATAATAAATCAATATAAATAATAATGATTCACTTACACAAGCAACAAAAGAAGTGGAATAACCAGTCCTGGTGAAGTAAGATACTCAATGATGTTATTCATCCAGGAAGGAAGGACGTTCCTGAGGTAGCTTGTGAAAACTCGGTAGATTCGACCATAACCACTGGTAAAATACAACATCAAATACCAGTTACATATCTCTTTCGGAGTTAAAACTTTTTGACGGATTTATTTCTGTGATGGAGGTTGACTTATTTAATATCCAATCTTTGAAGCAAATACATGATTTTGGCACTTTCGATTTTCTACTCCCCCCTGTCCAGGTGGTTAAGGTACTCGACTCATAATCTGAGGGTCGTGGGTTCTAATCACCGTCGCACCACACATACTCACCCTTTTACCCGTGGAGGCGTTATAATGTTACGGTCAATCCCACTATTCGTTGGCAAAAGAGTAGCCCAAGAGTTGGCGGTGGGTGGTGATGACTAGCTGCCTTCCCTTTAGTCTTACACTGCTAAATTAGGGACGGCTAGCAAAGATAGCTCTCGAGTAGCTTTGTGCGAAATTCAAAAACAAACAAACAAGCAAAACAAACTCTTTCTGAAAGTTCATTCGCTTTATACATGGATAAAAGGTACATTTCAAAAAGCCAATTTTTATGCTTTTGTACATTATTAGGGTAGCTTTAGTTCCTGACACGCGTAGAGGGCCGATTGTGGCCTACATGTTAAAGTATCCTTGACTGTGAATCTGAAAGTTTATGACCCCACATGGCCAGGTGATTAGGGCGTTTAACTCTTAATCTGAGGGTTGCATATCGTATCCTCTTCACATCAAACATGCTCGCTCTTTCATCAGTGGGGGCGTTATATAGTTTCGATTAATCCCACTATTTGTTGGTAAAAGAATAATCCAAGAGTTGGCAGTGGGTGGCAATGACTAGCTGCCTTCCCTCTAGTCTTAAACTGCTAAATTAGAGACGGCTAGCGTAAATAGCTCTGGTGTAGGTTTGCGCGAAATTCAAAATCAAAAAACAAACTACTGGTTTATATTCGCACCCCGTACTCATAAAACGCGCTCCACACTTTGAATCGTGGGCGCACTATAAGAATAATTGTGAAATCAGACACTTTAGTCAGACAAAAGTAATCCATAAATTGGCAGTTGTTACTGCTGCTAACAAGCTACTTGCTTGTAGTATATGAATTCAAAATCAGAAAAGGATAACCGCAGATTGCCCTGGTTTAGCTTTGCTCAAAATTCTAAACACATAATAAAGTAATTTAAAATATTGTGATAATTTAGTTTACCTGAAAGGTCCACAATGCCAAGAAGGCTCAAGCCAAACTATTGCAAATCCCACTGGTAGCGTGCATAAAAACAACATAATCAGAAGCAGTGCGAAGTAGAAATTGTTTGATCTTGATGCTTTGAAGACCGTTTCATGAGGAATGTCACAAGTTAAGACAGCCCAACTCCGCACGTACATTAGAATACAAAGTTTTACAGTGTTGAGAGCAGGTAGACCAGGACTGAAAAACATGCCCATCCTGGAAAACAATGTTAAATAAAGTATTTTGAAAAAACACTTCTATGAGGTTAATATCTATAGAACAACAATAATTCTTATCACACTAAATAAAATTTTTAATGTATATTCGGAAGTAGACTTAAGAAATGAAATTATTTGCCGAATATGAGAGACATAACGAAAATGTTTTTGTCCGAATTATAAAACTGTTCAGGAAGAAGGAGTGTCTGTGTTTTCATACAGCAAAGTCACATCTGAATATTTGCTGTGTCCACCCAGAGGAAAGAAACTTCTGATTGTAGTATTGCAAAACCAAAAGACTTACCATTGGCCTACTGAGAGATCAGGAAGAAATAAAATACAGTATTAAATGTAAATTTTCATTCATTTTAAGCATAAAAATGATTGTTTGTTTTTCTATTGTTAATGAGACAACTCCCTTTTTAAATTAATAAGAAATTACTTTTCCCTGTGATGCGGGCTTGGTTTGTTTAAGACTATATAAAGGAAAGGCAGCTAGTCATCACCACCCACCCTCAATTCTTGGGCTATTCTTTTACCAACGAATAGTGGATTGACTATTACATTACAATGCCTTCATGGGTGAAAGGGTAAGCATACTTGGTAGGACAGGAATTGAAAACCGCGACTCTCAGATTGCGAATCGAGCGCCCCTTTGATAGAGACAGGTCCATCTGTCAAATACTCTAGGACTTTTTAACTTTGCCCGGCATGGTCACGCGGTTAAGGCGCTCGAATCGTAATTTGAGGGTGGTGGGTTCAAATCTCCGTCCCTCCAAACATGCTTGCTCTTTCAGCCCTGGGGCGTTATAATATGACAGCGAATTTTCCTATTCGGTGGTAAAAGAGTAGCTCAAGGGTTGGCGGTGGATGGTGATGACTATCTGCCTTTCCTCTAGTCTTACACTGCAAAATGAGGTACGGCTAGCGCAGATAGCTCTCGTGTAGCTTTGCGCAAAATTCAAAAACAAACAAACAAACAAACGTCTTTAAGTTGAGGAATTGACGAGATGCTTATTATTAAAACGTATTTTTATTTGTTCATCTTAAGAAACAAGAAATTAACTTCGTAGTTTTGCATTTTTTATAATTATGTTTGATAAGAATTTTTTATCTAAATTTCTTTTTGTAGTTGATATAATTATATATAATAAACTTATTTTGTCTAACGTTAGATATAACTATTTTAACCTGTTTATTTAAGAAAATATTGGAGCTCAACACTTACCATATCATTCCTTGGTTGTTGACGAGGTGCAGAATATTCTCAGCAATTTTGAAGTCTCCATAACCTGGCTAATACAAGAGAAATCGCAAATAATTTACTCTTGTTTTAAGATCAAACTGTATTATGCTCTATCTGGAAAAGCGTAGTGAATTACATATACTATTTAAAAACATAAAAATTAATCCTAGGATTGCTGATGGAGTCTATCAGTAACAAATTGTTAAATATACTTTAGTATTGTACTAAAATCCCTTGTGGAGTGTTTGGGTCTGTTCCTCAGTTTTGCTTTATTTAGCGTTGTACTAAACAACGAACTATGTGCGCACTGTTTACCATGAGAGTCGATCGCTGAATTTTAGCCTTGTAAGTCCATAAACCTATTGCTGACCCACTAGGATACAAGGCTGTAGGTGAGAAGACTTTTAATAACATAAATCACATAAAAACATTTAAGCAAAAATACGCAAAATAAGCAAAAAATTAACATTGGAATTAATTCCGTTAATTACTGCTTGGTTCTCTTTGTATTTTATATGGATTTTTGTTTGTTTGTTTTGGAATTTCGCACAAAGCTACTCGAGGGCTATCTGTGCTAGCCGTCCATAATTTAGCAGTGTAAGACTAGAGGGAAAGCAGCTAGTCATCACCACCCACCGTCAACTCTTGGGCTACTCTTTTACTAACGAATAGTGGGATTGACCGTCGTATTATAACGCCCACACGGCTGAAAGGGTGACCATGTGTGGTGCGACGGAGATTCAAACCCGCTATCCTCGCATTACGAGCCGAACGCTTTAACCCACCTGGCCATCCCAGGCCTACGGAAATAAGCGTTATAAGGAACAAAAACATGAAATTACCTAATATGATGCAGTATGTAGGCTTCACTCACTGTGAGCGGTATGTAAACAAGTCAGTAATTTCGGGACTGATTGACAGAGTAGCAAACATGGGACATATTGATGTTTGCACTGTACCATGATAATTTATCCCAAACAAAACTTCTTAGAATAAAAAAAAGACGAAAATTAACGAAGCCGAAACGAATCGTTTAATTAACGGTATCGCGTAATGTATAAACACTACAAGCAATTTTCATGTATAATGTTACAAGCACGACCTCTGTCGTACTTTTGACACCGCTTCTCCGAGATAGAAACGAAAACTGACCTCTATAAAATTAACATAGTATTGTGGAGGAATACCACTTATTGTTAACACAGTATTCCGGAAGAAGATCACTTATTGTTAGACTGAAATTGGGAATACTTGAAGCGTTTAATGAACGTTATAGCTTTGATGAGCAACTCATTGTAACTTAGAATGTCTTTTAACGGCTTGTTTCATAGTATTTTTGTTTTCGTTGGAATATGTGTTCTTCAACAGTGCAGTTGTTACCGTTTGTGCTAGAATGTTTTCTACAGTTGTTTGTTGCCTTTTAAAATAAAAACATAACAAGCAATTTTATTCTGGTGGATTTTACATTATGTTAAAATTAGGTTGTTAAAAACGACTGTTTTGTTCCGGAAAGTCATGCATTAATATGTGGCATATTATACAAATGTAGCACAAAGATACACGAGGGCTATCTGCGCTAGCCGTTCCTAATTTAGAAGTGCAAGACTAGAGGGAAGGCAGCTAGTCATCATCACTCACCGCCAACCCTTGGGTTATTCTTTTACCAACGAATAGTGGGATTAACCGTCCATTATAATAACCCGATGGCTGAAAGGGCGCACATGTTTGACATGATAGGATTCGAACCCGCGACCCTCATATTATGAGTGGAGTGTTTTAATCACTTGGCCATGAGACGTAATTATTTTCGATACTATGCAAATCAATTAATTCCTACAAAACAATTATTAAAAGTGTCTTCTATTATTTAATTATAGCAGGACTCTTGTAAAATAAAAAACTTTTAAAATTTAGTGTTTTTTTTCAAATTTCGCGTTCGTCAAATGAATCAATAAAAGAATTAAATATCTCATCAGTCACCATTAACATTTCAAATATATTTTTTTTTTCAACAGAAAAATAAACATTTCTCAAACTACTTACAAATTTCTTTTCCAAATCCCAGCACCAACAGCTGTTGGCGTAGCGCACGAATATGGCTCGTATAAAGTCCATTATTATTATGCTAATAATCGTCATTACTAAATCCATTACGGTCAACTTCACTAGTTCCTGAAAAGATGATAAAGACTTGGATTTAACGAAGGAAGATAGAAAGGTAACAGAGTATAATCAATATATTGTATACTGGAATATGATAAATATGATTGTTTCTTTGGAGTTGCATCAAATCCGTTTTTTTCTTTTAAATTTACAGTTTTTTATCCATTGTTAATCAAAGCTCCACACTAAGTTA
This sequence comes from Tachypleus tridentatus, assembly GCF_004210375.1. Classification (NCBI taxonomy): domain Eukaryota; kingdom Metazoa; phylum Arthropoda; class Merostomata; order Xiphosura; family Limulidae; genus Tachypleus; species Tachypleus tridentatus. The sequence goes on along the minus strand of NC_134830.1, from coordinate 27,761,957 downwards.
TCTTTACGATTTCCAACATAAAAATCAGAACATAAGGTTTTAGGGTTATAATCTCACAAACTTACCATTTTACCACCAAAGGAACAGATTTCAACAAATTTTTGAATTAAATAATTTGTAGGGTTTATGCGTGTTAAATTAACGTGTGTAAAATTATCTTTTATTACTAGTTCGATTTCAAAATTAAAGATACAAATGTATTTAATTCACTTGCGAAAATACGAAAAGATGAACAAACACATTTTAAAACAAGTTTGCAAGCTTTGCTTTTCAAGTGAAACGTAAATATTAAATACGATTTCGTACGTTCACGACAATTATATAATCACAATATCAGTATTTCTGATAATTTATTATAGTAAAACAGTGTATCCCATTTCGTAAACTAAAAAAGTTTTTTTTTAAATGAAAGCCTAACACAAATACATAAAGTCCCTCAGTAGGGTAGCGGTAATTTTACGGACTTACAACGATAAAATTCGGAATTCGATTCCCCGTAGTGGACAGTACTGGGTTCATATGGTCTTTTGGTATTTAAAATGTTACAGGTGCTACAAACAACTGTATCAATATGGACCTTGTAGCTTGTTTTTTTGTGTGTTTTTTTACAGCTGCTACAGGTAACGTTTGAACCCTCCAGTTACCGACTTGTTTATTTATTATTCACTATATGTGGACCTACATATTGCGTAACTTTTAAGTTTTTGACTGCTACAGTATTCAGTTTAAAGAACTGTCCAAGAAACGGATGAAACCCACTAGTAATTGTTGAACAGATGTGGACTTCATTTTCTATTCTAGGGCTAACTTAGATATTCAAGTTCTTTCAATCATATTAAACTTTCTGCTGTGTTCACCAAGGGGAAATGAGCCCCTCATTTTAGCTTTGTAAATCCGTAGGTTTACCGCTATACCAGCGGGGAAGTGTAAGACACACACACGGTTTTAGTACTGAACGATATATCTTATTGTAGTTTCCTATTGCGGTAAAATCTCATTAGAAATTGTTTGTGAAAGGTTACATGTGGAAAGCTGTGACCATGCCACTTATTAAATAGATATGACATCCATTATTAATTTCACTATGATGTATAACTGGGCTATAAAGTGTTATCGATATTACGACCCATAAAATTACACCCTATGTACCAATATTCACTGTCACACTGTACAGATAGGTGTGTTATTAAATTTTGCATGGTTAATTGTAACCTTGAATTAGTATTAAAACCATAATTTGAACCATTATATCTGTGGATATTTTATCAACTTTGTTATTGCTATTGAAAGTTACTCATAATGAATATAAGTAAAAGTTATTTCTTTAAAGTACCGTTTCGAGTTTACATACTGATTCAGTATATTATAAGTTATAGTTTTTACAATAAGTAAGATTGCTTTTTGGAACAGGTACGAACTTTCGATCATTTTCAAGTATCTGTTCTAAAGACAAACCTTACTTACTGTAAAAGCAGCAGCTTGTAGTAAATTAGTTCTTTAAAGTTATGTTAAAATCCTAAAAAATATTGATTTTGAGTTAAATATACATATCAATTGTCACATTAGTTATAAGACCATCTTTATCGTACACCAAATTGATTTTTAATAGCTTCATTACTATCAATTCAGTAAACCGAAGAGCTTTATCTGATATGGTCCTCTGGTGATTAACCTCTAAGTCTACTTACAATACTAAAATATGTGGTTCGATATTCCCTCGGTGGACAGAGCGCGGATAACCTGTTGTATAGTTTTGCGCTAAAACAAACCAAATTTAATCTGATAACTGCGTAATAAACATAAGTAGTGTCAATCAAACCAATAAGAACCCATATTGAAATCTGTAACTTTTTTGTCTTCTATAAATATATAAACTAGTTGAAAGGCACATTCTACACCAGCGATAATGTGAAAGGTTATTTTCGTAAATCTACCCATTTCTTTTTTTATGCTAACTATTAGAAATGCCATTTCAAATGCTCATCGTTTCACATAATGATTTTTAGACTAAAGTGAGTAACTAACCCATATTTATTTACCTGTCCAAACATGGTCTCCCAGCATAATTTCCTAAGCTGTTCTCTAGTAGATACATCACTATGAAGAATAAGTTGAACGATATCTGGTCCTTTACTACATTCACCATCTTGGCACTCAGTGGTTGTTGAAACTTCCTTTGTAGGTTTAGAGCCTTCAGTGACATAAGATAAACATTCTAAGCCATTGCATCTTGATAAACTGGATGCATTAGCAAAGATAAGATCTGCCGTAGATGATTCAATTGTAGACTCTTTATCAATATCGTAGGAAACTATTGGTTGTTCACCAGTCGTCGTCACTAGAGGGTCTACCTCAAAAGGCTTCGTGGATGATATAAAGACGTCGTTATCTGATATCTTTTTGATGTCTTCAGTGCATTTTGATATAAAAATAATGCAATTGTATATAGAATCATTTATCTTACTATCTAGTTCTTGAATGTGATTAGCTAACCAATTTTGTAATGTTTTATTCAGGATTATTGAGTAGGTGGCGTTATGTACATCGCTGGTATTGGTGAAAAAACTTTTAAAAATGCTATGTAAGACATCATCTCCAAACGAATCTGTCTCAGTTGTAATATTGTCTTTTACCAAAGAAGCATTTGAAAAATGAATATTTGTATAGTTCCAGATAGTAAGCCATTCAATAGCGTTACTATCTCCTTCTATCCCAGAGAAATTATAATAAACGTTTCTGTTCATCGACCCATCCAACTTGTCCAACTTTTGTTCTTCACTTTCATTTGTTCCAAGTAAACCCAATTCATTTTGTGCTGTTACGTTTCGAATCCACGAAAGAATAACGGCTGTACAGTTCAATAGCAAAGTCAAGTTACAGACTGTTGTTTTAGGCTGAGAACTGTTGTTTTCTGCATGTAATAAATGAAGACTTAAGCTGATGGGTGTGTAATAAGGTTCAACCGCTGTCGTATTTAATGTTTGGTAAAACTCGCTCGATGGGAAAACTGTCGATAAAAATGTCCTCTGTTCCAGCAGAGCAGAAATATTCATCTTCAGTTCGAACAGTGCTGTTGTCTGTGAAAATTAGAAGTTTCAAACAGTACACATAACCATCACGTAATGTTTCTATACTATTAAACCCGTTATAGTTATGGAATTTTAAGTCATTTTTCGCACACCTAAATTAACATAGAATACTACATGGTGAATTAGAAATGACTAAAATATTTGGTATTGTACGATGAAACAGCTGTTTAATGATTATATTACAGATTGTTTTTCATATAATTAAAGCTAATCCTTTGTTTTGTTGATCCAAGCTATGCTTATGAACCTTGAAAACTGCAACTCCACAAGAGAGTGTGGCAAATCGAGGAATGCATTTGGCCTCTATGTCACAAATCACATTTTCAATTTTACATTTAGTGAAGTGAAAGGAATCCTATAATATAATAATTATAACCATTACAACCTGAGGCTAATTGTTTAATTAATTTATTCAAGTCTAAAAGAGTTAGGGCCCGGCATGGCCAGGTGGGTTAAGGCGTTCGACTCGTAATCTGAGGGTTGTGGGTTCGAATCCCCGTCGCACCAAACATGCTCGCCCTTTCAGCCGTGGAGGCGTTATAATGTGACAGTCAATCTTACTATTCATTGGTAAAAGAGTAGCCCAAGAGTTGGCGGTGGGTAGTGATGACTAGCTGCATTCCCTCTAGTCTAACACTGCTAAATTAAGAACGACTAACGCAGATAGCCATCGTGTAGCATTGCGCGAAATTCAAAAACAAACTAAACGAGTTTGCTTTGTGCCATCTACTGGCATTTCTGATCATTATTAGTTGGATTTCTTCCATTTCTGTATCTGGAAAATTATAGTTTAATTATTGCAAAATAAAACAACAACAAATGTTTACTGAAAGAGAGTGTTCTAACCAGATGTTACCGTTTTTATTCCAGTGTTTATACGATTTCTTTAAGTAAAACAAAAAACGTTATTATTCAAACCAATCAACGTTGAAATTTACTTTCCCAGTTTGTTTCTTCTTTTAATTTCGCGCAAAGCTACACGAGGCTCATCTGCGCTAGCCGTCCTTAATTTATTGGTGTAAGACAAGAGGGAAGGCAGCTAGTCATCACCAATAACTCTTGGACTACTCTTTTACCAACGAAAAGTGGGATTGACCATTACATTATAATGCCCCCCACAACTAAAAGGGCGAATATGTTTGGTGCAACTGGGATTCGAACCCGCATCCCTCAGATTAAGAGTCGAACGCCTTAACACACCTGGCCATGCCAGGTTTTGTGGTTGTGTATATTATTGCATTGTTTGTAGGCTATTATTTATTTTCAGTATTGTATCAAAAAACGTTAGAGCGTTTGGGTTTATAAACTTTTGAGCCATTATATCTCATTTAATTATTATCATATCATCGGTAAATGTCCATGGATCTTCTACTGTTTCGGGTTTATTTACATTCTTTTATAAATTACAAACTTGCTTTATCTTCTCTCTGTTATCTTTAATACAGTAACCTTGCATTAAGTTGTCACGTGTTGATGTTTTTGTTGCAGAAGATTAATAAATAAGTATTATTCATTATAAAGTATAAGGCACGATCCATTAGAAACTCTCAATCTATCAATATTTTAGTGTCTCATTGAGAATGACCAAATCTTCCATTATATCCTAAGTTTTTTACTCAGTTTCTTTACTATTTCTAACAATGTCTGGATTATCCTTTATAATAGTAACTGAGTTATTTCCACTTATTGACTTGAAGTGGCCGCAAAAATGTTTTTCTTTAAAGTTATCTCTCAGGATGTTTGAGAACTTTGATTTGATAATTCATATCTATATTTTAATGGTTAACTCAATGATTATTATTGCTTTCATTATGGCAAAATTATGATTCTGAGTATTATATACAGTTGCAAGCGTTTTAGATATAAAAAAAGCAAAATATAATGAAATTTATAGATACTAAGTTTATAGTAAAATACACTTGAAGTTAAAAGTTTGTTTTATTTCTTCCAGATAATAACTTGCTACAAAACTCCAAGTCGTTTAAGAAACGAAAGACAATAATATTTGTTTCAATATGGAAGACAACAATATGCGATTCAAAATGAAAGACAACAATATGTTTCAACATGAAAGACAGCAATATGTTTCAATGTGAAAGATAACAATATGTGTTTCAACATGAAAGACAACAATATGTGTTTCAACATTGAAGACAACAACATGTGTTTCAACATTGAAGACAACAACGTGTTTCAACATGAAAGATAAAAATATATGGTACAACATGTAAAATAACAACATACTTTTTTAAATCACAAGCTTAAAACTAGATTACAAATATGTAAAATGATTGGACAAGAGAATAAAAACAGAAGTATCAGAACTAAATGGTTTTGTCTCTATAAAAGATATTTATGTTCCATACATGTTTGTTTTATTAAAACAATACATTATTGAAAACCTTATAAACAATAAACGGTCTGGAAAGTAAATCAGCATCGATATTTCTCATGTTGTGAAAATGTTTAAATTGGAATTCATATAGTCGTCTTTAAATGAGCCTAACAATAAATTGAGGAATTTTTACTTACCATTCTGTCCACTTTACCAAAAAGAGCAAAGATCAAAGTGTACAGATTCAGTAAGTACAACATCAGAATTCTGTATAAAGAGACATTATTTACAAAATAAAGTTAACTTTCAAATATAAATTAGGGGAACAAAGTGATTAGTGTTATTGATTAGTGTTAAGTTTCAGTGACAAAATGTAAACATAAACGTTAAATGAATAAACATTTTTTTAAATTTAAGATACGTGACATAAATAGACAGTGCATAAGTAGATAGGATATAAAAGTACGATAGATATTCCAATAAATTCAAGTGTGCGTTTTAAATAATTTCAAACAAAAAATTATACATTTCAGTAGCCATTTCAATTTTTTTTCCAATGCTACTGCCTTAGTGCTTATTTGTGGATGTCGTCAATGTTCGTTTTCAGAAATTGAAAACATTTTGGAGTAAAACAAATGTACAAACACATAGAACTGAAACTTAAACGTATAATTTTGGCGGAATTCTATTCGCTCAAAATGAAACGAATTTTCGTACAGCCTTCAGTCAGAAACAATGAAAATAATTCCGCGAGTAACGTGGGTACCTCAGATGATTTTTAATAATAAACGAGAAAAATGTTTTATTGACACATTAATACAATAATAACAACTGTATGAAGAGAAAGAGCCAGTAATTGTGAAAATCCTTCATTTTCTCAACGTTATAGTGTCTTTCGGTAAGACAGTTGCACCGATTTACAACGGATACACAACGGATAACCCATAGTGGCCTTGCTCAAAAACAAACAAACAAATAAGGCTTTATCAACAATAGGGAACAGAAGAAGCGGTTCAAGGATGGCCTGAAGACAGCACTCAAGAACTACAACATTGATGTTAACAACTAGAAAACTCTGGTTCACGACCGAACCACCAGGAGATTCCTTATCCATGAGGAAGCAGAATTCTTTGAGTCATCAAGAAGACAGCATTTTGAAAACAAGCGAAAGAACATGAAACAATGCCAGCTACAACTGAAACCTCTTCTTCCCTCTGAACTGGCCTCACTACCAGAAGACCTGTGCAGCAAGGATTGTTTTTATTAGCCATCTCCGGACCCATGTATGAACTTGGAAGAACATCATCCCCGACCTCGAGGGATCGCCACGACGATCAATCCCATTGACACAAAGACGAGTCTTAACTGAATAAACAGCCGATGTAATTCAAAATATTAACAAAGCGTTCTCGTGTATCATCTAACATGCGCCACGTTACCAACAATAATGAGGCAACAATAATAAATGTCTTAAATAATATAAAACATTAAAGAAAAGGTTAATTTTAAAGTGAAAACAAAAGGATGACTCATATAAACATTAATATCTAATAAGTATGTAGAGGTAAAACGTAAATATAGTTATAATCAAACACGTATATATATATATACACTTTAGAGAAGAATAAATAAGTTACAAATCCACACACAAGAAGTTACCATTTAATGTCCTTCTGTCTGTGATAAGTAAGACCTTCTCAGATCTAGTGACAGATGTCCTCTAGGAAACTGTGGAGTACAAACATATTGTTACTGTTTTATATTACGTCACACATTTGTTCTGTGAAGACTAAGTTTGCGGTCAGTAGGAGTAAACCTCTTGATGAAACGGTAAGATGAAACGTTGAGGAAATAAATAGTTTTCATTGGATACTGTTTGTTTCCCTTCATTAAGCATGCTTATATTCCAGGGTAGGTACATTAATCTATGAGAGCTTTCCAATAGTTCACTATTCTTCTTCAGAGGGATAATCCCTTCATATTCCTGAAGAGAAATAATGAAGTATTCGAAACGCTCGTGTTTTAGGTCTCGTTTGAAAACCGTTACAACTTTTATATGTGATATAAGGGACTGACGTATAAATCAGAGTGTATGGAAAGCGTCTGTCTAGACTTACCGAGCAAGCTGCCATCGAAGTTGAACACGAGGATGATATTGTTCCAACATTCCGATCAGTTCAAATAGATTGGGAAATATAATCGAGATGAAAGAAACGACGCACGTTACCTATAAACCAGAAACACTCTAAACAGATAAACAAATATTACAGTTTTACAAAATGTTCGTTGCAATTTATCTAACTTGCAAACTACATCTTAGTTGTTAATTTATGTTATTTTGTAATGTTTTGGTCAACTATTAAAGTTTATAATAACAGTTTTTGCGGCTTGCTGTTGTCCCTCTTTTAATGCTTATCCTGAGAATAACAGGTTTTGCAAGGTGTCGTTTTATTGATGGTGTATTTAAGATGAACAACATCAACTCTAGTTAAAGAATATGTATATATATATATTTAATGTCAGCTATCAGAAACTATTACATGTATACTTAATATTAGCTATCAGAAACTATTACATGTATACTTAATGCCAGCTATCAAAAACTATTACAGGCATGTTTAATGTCAGTTATCAGCAACTATTACGGGTATATTTAATGTTAGCTATCAGAAACTATTACAGCTATATTTAATGTCAGCTATGAGAAACTATTACAGTTATATTTAATGCCAGCTATCAGAAACTATTTCAGGTATATTTAATGTCAGCTATCAGAAACTATTACAACTATATTTAATGTCAACTATCAGAAACTATTACAGCTATATTTAATGCCAGCTATAAGAAACCATTACAGATATATTTAATGTCAGCTATAACAAACTATTACATGTATATTTAATGTCAGCTATTAGAAACTATTATAGGTATATTTAACGTCAGTTGTAAGAAATTATTACATATATAATTAATGTCAGTAATCAGAAACTATTACAGCTATATTTAATGTCACCTATCAGAAACTATTATAGCTATATTTAATACCAGCTATCAGAAACTATTACATGTATATTTAATTTGAGCTATCAGAAACTATTATAGCTATACTTAATACCAGCTATCAGAAACTATTACATGTATATTTAATTTGAGCTATCAGAAACTATTACAGTTATATTTAATATCAGCTATAAGAAACTATTACAGCTATATTTAATGTCAGCTATCAGAAACTATTATAGCTATATTTAATGTCAGCTATGAGAAAGTATTACAGCTAATTTAATACCAGCTTTCAGAAACTACTGCATGTATATTTAATATCAGCTATCAGAAACTATTACAGGCATGTTTAATGTCAGCTATCAGAAACTATTACAGCTATACTTAATGTCAGCTATCAAAAACTATTACATGTATATTTAATTTGAGCTATCAGAAACTATGACACGTATATTTAATGTCAGCTATCAGAAACTATTGTAGCTTTATTTAATACCAGCTATCAGAAACTATTACAGCTATATTTAATGTCAGCTATCAGAAACTATTACAGCTATATTTAATGTCAGCTATCAGAAACTATTATAGCTATATTTAATGTCAACTAAAAGAAACTATTACATGAATATTTAATTTGAGCTATCAGAAACTATTACAGTTATATTTAATGTTAGCTGAAAGAAACTATCACAGATATATTTAATTCCAGCTATCAGAAACTATTACAGCTATATTTAATGTCCGCTATCAGAAACTATTATAGCTATATTTAATGTCAGCTATCAGAAACTATTACAACTATATTTAATGTCAACTATCAGTAACTATTACAGCTATATTTACTGTCAGCTATGAGAAGCTATTACAGCTAATTTAATACCAGCTATCAGAAACTATAACAGCTATACTTAATGTCAGCTATCAGAAACTATTACATGTATATTTAATTTGAGCTATTAGAAACTATTATAGGAATATTTAACGTCAGTTGTAAGAAATTATTACATATATAATTAATGTCAGTAATCAGAAACTATTACAGTTATATTTAATGTCAGCTAAAAGAAACTATTACATATATATTTAATGTCAGCTATCAGAAACCATTACAGATATATTTAGTGCCAGCTATCACAAACTATTATAGCTATATTTAATGTCAACTATCAGAAACTATTACAACTATATTTAATGTCAACTATCAGAAACTATTACAGCTATATTTAATGCCAGCTATCAGAAACTATTACAGCTATATTTAATGTCAGCTATCAGAAACTATTACGTGTATATTTCATTTCAGCTAAAGGAAACTATTACAGCTGTATTTAATGCCAGCTATAAGAAACCATTACAGATATATTTAATGTCAGCTATAACAAACTATTACATGTATATTTAATGTCAGCTATTAGAAACTATTATAGGTATATTTAACGTCAGTTGTAAGAAATTATTACATATATAATTAATGTCAGTAATCAGAAACTATTACAGCTATATTTAATGTCACATATAAGAAACTATTATGTGTATATTTAATGTCAGCTATCAGAAACCATTACAGATATATTTAATGTCAGCTATTAGAAACTGTTACATGTATATTTAATTTCAGCTATGAGAAACTATTATAGGTATATTTAATGTCAGTTGTAAGAAATTATTACATATATAATTAATGTCAGTAATCAGAAACTATTACAGCTATATTTAATGTCACCTATCAGAAACTATTATAGCTATATTTAATACCAGCTATCAGAAACTATTATAGCTATATTTAATACCAGCTATCAGAAACTATTACATGTATATTTAATTTGAGCTATCAGAAACTATTACAGTTATATTTAATATCAGCTAAAAGAAACTATTACAGCTATATTTAATGTCAGCTATCAAAAACTATTATAGCTATATTTAATGTCAGCTATGAGAAAGTATTACAGCTAATTTAATACCAGCTTTCAGAAACTACTGCATGTATATTTAATGTCAGCTATCAGAAACTATTACAGGCATGTTTAATGTCAGCTATCAGAAACTATTACAGCTATACTTAATGTCATCGATCAAAAACTATTACATGTATATTTAATTTGAGCTATCAGAAACTATTACAGTTATATTTAATGTCAACTAAAAGAAACTATTACATGTATATTTAATGTCAGTTATCAGAAACTATTGTAGCTTTATTTAATACCAGCTATCAGAAACTATTACAGCTATATTTAATGTCAGCTATCAGAAACTATTACAGCTATATTTAATGTCAGCTATCAGAATCTATTATAGCTATATTTAATGTCAACTAAAAGAAACTATTACATGAATATTTAATTTGAGCTATCAGAAACTATTACAGTTATATTTAATGTTAGCTGAAAGAAACTATTACAGATATATTTAATTCCAGCTATCAGAAACTATTACAGCTATATTTAATGTCCGCTATCAGAAACTATTATAGCTATATTTAATGTCAGCTATCAGAAACTATTACAACTATATTTAATGTCAACTATCAGTAACTATTACAGCTATATTTACTGTCAGCTATGAGAAACTATTACAGCTAATTTAATACCAGCTATCAGAAACTACTGCATGTATATTTAATGTCAGCTATCAGAAACTATTACAGGCATGTTTAATGTCAGCTATCAGAAACTATAACAGCTATACTTAATGTCAGCTATCAGAAACTATTACATGTATATTTAATTTGAGCTATTAGAAACTATTATAGGTATATTTAACGTCAGTTGTAAGAAATTATTATAGGTATATTTAACGTCAGTTGTAAGAAATTATTACATATATAATTAATGTCAGTAATCAGAAACTATTACAGTTATATTTAATGTCAGCTAAAAGAAACTATTACATATATATTTAATGTCAGCTATCAGAAACCATTACAGATATATTTAGTGCCAGCTATCACAAACTATTATAGCTATATTTAATGTCAGCTATCAGAAACTATTACAACTATATTTAATGTCAGCTATCAGAAACTATTATAGCTATATTTAATGTCAGTTATGAGAAACTATTATAGCTATATTTAATGTCAGCTATCAGAAACTATTACATATATATTTAATTTCAGCTATGAGAAACTATTACAGTTATATTTAATGTTAGCTGAAAGAAACTATTACAGATATATTTAATTCCAGCTATCAGAAACTATTACAGCTATATTTAATGTCAGCTATCAAAAACTATTATAGCTATATTTAATGTCAGCTATGAGAAAGTATTACAGCTAATTTAATACCAGCTTTCAGAAACTACTGCATGTATATTTAATGTCAGCTATCAGAAACTATTACAGGCATGTTTAATGTCAGCTATCAGAAACTATTACAGCTATACTTAATGTCATCGATCAAAAACTATTACATGTATATTTAATTTGAGCTATCAGAAACTATTACAGTTATATTTAATGTCAACTAAAAGAAACTATTACATGTATATTTAATGTCAGTTATCAGAAACTATTGTAGCTTTATTTAATACCAGCTATCAGAAACTATTACAGCTATATTTAATGTCAGCTATCAGAAACTATTACAGCTATATTTAATGTCAGCTATCAGAATCTATTATAGCTATATTTAATGTCAACTAAAAGAAACTATTACATGAATATTTAATTTGAGCTATCAGAAACTATTACAGTTATATTTAATGTTAGCTGAAAGAAACTATTACAGATATATTTAATTCCAGCTATCAGAAACTATTACAGCTATATTTAATGTCCGCTATCAGAAACTATTATAGCTATATTTAATGTCAGCTATCAGAAACTATTACAACTATATTTAATGTCAACTATCAGTAACTATTACAGCTATATTTACTGTCAGCTATGAGAAACTATTACAGCTAATTTAATACCAGCTATCAGAAACTACTGCATGTATATTTAATGTCAGCTATCAGAAACTATTACAGGCATGTTTAATGTCAGCTATCAGAAACTATAACAGCTATACTTAATGTCAGCTATCAGAAACTATTACATGTATATTTAATTTGAGCTATTAGAAACTATTATAGGTATATTTAACGTCAGTTGTAAGAAATTATTATAGGTATATTTAACGTCAGTTGTAAGAAATTATTACATATATAATTAATGTCAGTAATCAGAAACTATTACAGTAATATTTAATGTCAGCTAAAAGAAACTATTACATATATATTTAATGTCAGCTATCAGAAACCATTACAGATATATTTAGTGCCAGCTATCACAAACTATTATAGCTATATTTAATGTCAGCTATCAGAAACTATTACAACTATATTTAATGTCAGCTATCAGAAACTATTATAGCTATATTTAATGTCAGTTATGAGAAACTATTATAGCTATATTTAATGTCAGCTATCAGAAACTATTACATATATATTTAATTTCAGCTATGAGAAACTATTACAGCTGTATTTAATATCAGTTATAAGAAACTATTATATGTATACTTAATGTCAGCTATCAGAAACTATTACAGCTATATTTAATGTCAGCTATCAGAAACTATTACAGCTGTATTTAATATCAGCTATAAGAAACTATTATATGTAAATTTAATGTCAGCTATCAGAAACTATTACAGCTATATTTAATGTCAGATATCAGAAACTATTACAGCTATATTTAATGTCGGCTATCAGAAACTATTACAGCTATATTTAATGTCGGCTATCAGAAACTATTATAGCTATATTTAATGTCAGCTATCAGAAACTATTACATGTATATTTAATTTCAGCTATGAGAAACTATTACAGCTGTATTTAATGTCACATATAAGAAACTATTATATGTATATTTAATGTCAGCTATCAGAAACCATTACAGATATATTTAATGTCAGCTATTAGAAACTGTTACATGTATATTTAATTTCAGCTATGAGAAACTATTATAGGTATATTTAATGTCAGTTGTAAGAAATTATTACATATATATTTAATGTCAGTAATCAGAAACTATTACAAATGTATTCGAATGTTGTGTGTCTTAAAAGACTTTCTTATGTTGAGTATATTAATAGATCTTATCAGTTTTGTAATTTACGTTGAGTATCATAGGTTGCTCTTAACAGTTTCTAAGTATTCCACACGAAAAGATATTTTAACAGTATTGAAACACTTCTACATACACTTATGATACGGCTACAATAATCTGAGAGTGTCATTAACACTAAACGTTTCGCATGCGCAAATCGACCAAAAGAGGAGAAACACAGTTTTGAACACAAAATTCCCACCTCGTTCTGTCTCCACCAACTGGACTCCGCTTCGGCTTCTTGTGACCGCTGGACAACCAACACGACAGCATAAGCACTGGACGCCAGCAGAAGGATGACCATGAAGTTTGCGATAATTCTCAAGATTATCACTTTCCAACTATAACAGAAAAAAAACAACATAGTATAAATAAACTCGAAGTTATCAATGCTAATAATAAGTAATATGAGGGCTGCTGCAGTGGACAAAATGTTGATTTTATTGTTTGTCACTAAAATTTAAACTTTTCTAACACATTACACTTATGCACACTTAACTATAGAGACATTCAATGGAGCACTTATCTTTGTCTTGATCGTATTCTATTGTTATCAACGGACACGAATCATTTTTGTCAATGAAAAAATAATATTCTTTACACGTGTATCAAGTTTCATCAAAATCCAATAATTTTTGACTGACTTATAGAGCAAAAATAGTGTGAAAAATCGGTTCTCATATTAACAGATAGGAATTTTTTTGGACCTTCGTGTTCTTGAGCTTTGACCCTTCAGAAACTAATTACTTCTCTAAGTTAGATTATAATCCAAATGTATACCAACTTTCAAATCCGTTCAACCATTTTCGAGAAATGTTGATGAGAAACATGCAAACAAACACACACATATTCAGGCGTGAAAACGTAACCTCTGTCCCTCTTCGGCAGAGGAGATAACAAAGTGAAAACATTTCATCTGAAATTACATGTTAAATGTAAATAGGTGTCCTTTTTACCTTGTTATTCACGTCAGTTTTCAAATTAGTTTTATGTACACAGAAGTCTTTCTCATTGTAAAAAATGTCTGAACTAAAGTAAGTTTGAAATTGTATTAACCTTTACTTAATCACTCTTTGCTGTAGTGGGAGCTACTTATGTGTTTACGTTTACGTTTCGGCAAGTTAGGTAGTAAGATTTAGTTTTAAAAGACAAGACAGTAATGTTAAAACAGTATTCGTATGTTTATAATGTAATGTAATCAGCAATATAAAATCTCTGTTCGAGTAAATGGAATTGATTTATAATATACTCTTCAAAAAAAGAAACGCAAAAGGCAAAATATGAGACATATTGTTAACAAGTTTATTCCGGGTAGTTCTGTATGACATGTGTAAAACTTTACACATTCACTGCTGAACATCCAAAGTCTGCAAAGGCGAAGTCCACGCTCACTAGGTGAAGTTTAACGTCACTCAACGTCAATAACGAGTATGCCCACCGTGAGCATTAATAACTGCTTGGCATCTCCTGCCCATGGAAGCAACGAGATGACGAATCACATTCTGTGGAATGGCTGTCCACTCAGCCTGCAAAGCTGCTGCAAGCTGAGGTAGAGTCTGCGGTTGAGGTTGTCGCCGTCACAGACGTCGGTCCAACTCGTCCCAAAGATGTTCAATGGGGTTTAAATCTGGTGATCTGGAGGGCCAGGGAAGAACGTTGACGTTGTGGTGTCTCAAGAAGACAGTGGTGAGTCGGGCTGTGTGAGGACGGACGTTGTCATGTTGAAAAACGTCGTTGATGTTCACCATGATGGGTTGCACATGGGGCCTAAGAATCTCGTCGACGGTTGCGTACGGTCTGATCGAAAATCCTACGCAGCCTTGGTATGGTTGAGGCAGTAGATGTCGCAGTGGTGGTCCTATCCCGAAGGTGACGTACCCGGATGTTGCGATCTTGTGCGGGCGTGGTCACACGAAGTCTGCCAGATCGTGGACGGTCACGAGTTGATCCATGTTGTTGGTGACGATTACATAGCCTTGTGATGGTGCTTGGGTGGACATTCACAGCTCTGGCAACATTTGATCGAGATTCGCTTACTTCCAAGCGACCAATGGCGTTGTTGCGTTGTGCTTCAGTCAGTCTTGGCGTAACTGTATTGCGTGTCTGTGGCTTAACACTGAGCCATGGAAACCGAGAACCCGTCACTTTTATAGGGATTTTGCACATGTTGCACTTGCAGAACATGCAGATCTCTCAAACAAATTTATTAGACACGCATGCGTTTTGGCGAAAAATCCGATGTTTTCCTCCGTTTTCAAAGTGCACAACTTTTATTGTCATTTTTGTCTGACAATCAGTGCTTTAACACGTGTAACATCACATACTCTGAGCTTGTAACGTTATTACATATATTTCTCTTCAAAATAACAAAAATATCCCTTTTGCGTTTCTTGTTTTGAAGAGTATATGTTAATTTCTGCCTGTGTTTTCGGGTGTAATCCTGAAAGTATATACTCGTGAAGTTTGTCTAAAAATTTTTGTTAGGCCTAAATGAGTCAAAATACTAAGCATCGATATAAATTGCCCAATCTATAAATATTTATGATTTATTAAACTCATTTTAAAGTTAAAATGTTTATTAATAATTGTGCAATCGTAATTAATCAGTGTAACCAAAATAAAATGGTAAGTAGAAAATAAATATTTCACTCATAAACTTTCATATTTGAGTACCTTTTATAACTTTGCAATAACGACTAAGTTTAACTACTGTAAAATAATGATCACATTTGAAATAGTTATATAGCTGATACAACAATGGTAATTTTTAAGAGCATAAAAAACTATGTAAGTTTAATACTTACATTTCTTCCTCTATTAAAAAAAAGTTTCAAGTGACCAATCAATACGTTACTGTAATGGATATTATAGTTCTGTCACGGCCCAGCATGGCTGGGTGGTTTGGGTGCTCGACTCGAAATCTGAGGGTAACTGAATCGAATCCTGGTCACATCAAACATGCCCGCCCTTTCAGCCGTGAGGGCGTTGTAATGTGACTGTCAGTGCAACTATTCGTTGGTAAAAGTTTGTTTGTTTGTTTTGAATTTCGAGCAAAGCTACTCGAGGGCTATGTCTGCGCTAGCCGTCCCTAGTGTAAGACGAGTCACCACCAACAACCGCCATCTCTTGGGCTACTTTTTTACCAACGAATAGTGGGATTGACCATCACATTATAATGGCCCCATGGTTGAAAGGGCGAGTATGTTTGATCCGACCGTGATTCGAACCCGCGCCCCTCGGATTACGAGTCAAACGTCTTAACACGATTGGCCATGCCGGGCCAGGTTGATAAAAGAGTGGCCTAAGAGTTGACGGTGGTTAGCCTTATACTGCTAGATTAGAGACGACTAGCACAGGCTAGTGTGGCTTTGCACGAAATTCAAAACGAAAAAAAAGTTTCGTCACCAGTATTCATGGGCGCTACACAGTTCGTGTTATTGAGAGAAAGCATATGGTTATTACAAGTAAATTTAACTTCGTGAAACTGTTTCACTTACTTCCGCTCTTCTTTTTTTCTCTCTTTTTCTTCCAGAATTGCTTCCTAAAAGAGTAAAAGTTTAAATAAAAATTAGTTTAAAGAAATAAACTGTATCTTAAAGTTGTCGGATGAGCGGAAAAACTGAATTCGTCTTTTTGTTGAGAAAGCAAACGCATGAAACAGTAGGATGTTATTCTAGAACAATGGAGTATACCTGATGTTCAGTAAAAGTCCTTCACCTTTCCAGTGGCACAGCGGTAAGACTGCAGACTTACGATGCTAAAAACAAGATTTATATATCCGTGGTGGGCACATCATTGATAGCCCATTGAGTAACTTTGAGATTAACTGCAAGAAGCTTTGGAAAATTGTGTGCAATGTATGCAGTTTGTGCAATGGAAAAAAAAACCAACATCTCTAAAGTATTTGGAGTTGCATTTTTTATGAATAAACAGGGCCAACCTGAACTGGGGTCCATTCCTTTAGGCTCCCGCATACACACATTTATAAAATACACTACTTATTTGCGTATGCGAAACAGACTGATCATGTAATTATAATTGTTGTTTGTACCCATTAAATGCGGCAGTGCTGTGGTAGTGTGGTTATTTTGTGAGAGAGACTTTGGATAAGGATTTATCCAACATCCAATGGTGTATAATAATGGGTTCTTTTTTGTTGTTTAAGCTATGAGATGAACTTGAATTGTAATGCTCTCTCAACATATGTGAACTAAGTACAGTAAATAGTCCTCAATACACACAGTTACCCATCAGGTACAGAAACATCTCTGTCAACATCTGTGAACCAAATACATTAAATAGTCCTCAACAAACACAGCTACAGCAGCTTATTACATACGTAGAGACGAGTAACACTGAATCAAGAATGTTATTCCAGGATTAAGGATCTTAATAAAATGGCCAATTAATGTGTGTTTATGGAGCTTATATCTTCCTTAACTTACTACAAAATATAACATCTATTGTCACTACCGATGTGTAAAAGATTATTGTCTCTTTCCTATCTTTCATGATAACTAACAATAGCAAACTGTAGAAACTTAGGGTTCGGCGTAGCCAAGTTGTTAAGGCGTTCGAATCGCAATCTAAGGATCACGGGTTCGCCCTATCAGCAATGGGGGCATTATAATATTACGGTCAATCCCACTTTTCGTTGCTAAAATAGTAGCGTAATAGTTGGTTGTGGGTGGGGAATACTAGCTGCCTTCCTTCTAGTCTTACACTGCAAAATTAGGCGGCTATGGCAAATAGTTCTCGTGTAACTTTGCGCGAATTAAAAAAAACAAACTAGAATCCTATATGACGTTTTATTTCTAGACCAAATTACGTCTCTTTCAAACTTAGTAAAGTTTGTACGCTTGATGGCTGAGTGACGTATTATAAAGTTGAGCTTTATATTCGTTGTTAGCCAGGGACATCCACAGGATATATTACAGAGAGAAGGAAGATGACAAAATTATATCAAAGCTATAACTAGGGAAAATTAATTTTTTTTTAATTTTATGTTTTCTTTTAAATTTCGTTTGAATAATCCGGGAGACAAAAGTCCCTTACGGACACCCGTGTTGTTAGCTGTTTCCTAATAAGTTTTTCAAACAAATATACAATGTTAATATACATTCTCATTTGGACACTTCTTATTCATATTCTGACCAGCATGACCAAGTGGATAGGGAACTTGACCCGCAATCTGAGGGTCACGGGTTCGAAGCATCGTCCAACCAAACATGCTCGCCCTTTATCCGTAGGAGAGTCACAAAGTCACAATACAGAAAGTGGGTGGTGATGACCGCTTGCCTTCACTCTAGTCTTTCACTGCTAAATTAGAGACGGCAAGCGCAGATGACATTCGTGTTGCTTTGCAAGAAATTCTTAATAAACCAGTTCATATATACTCAATTATCGAAACTTAATTTTCTTTGATATTAAGTAACATATAAATTGTCGTAGCAACTCTTGTTCAAATTTAAATGAGAACACCTAATTGGTTTCTTGCATTATTCAAAAATTTTATCTTTCCTCCAATTATGTTCGACGTGACATCGATTTCTACATCTTTGAGCTCATGTAGTATTTGTTTCTGCCATGATATTTTTAATTTTATAAAACAATGGATAAAAATAATTAAATTGAAATCTAAAGCCTCGAAGACATCACTTCCTTCATTTTCCAACACATTTTGAACCAAGTTTACAAAAACAAATCGACATCCTGTCGTATAAAAAACTGGTTACAACTTACGTGTCTTTGTAAAATAATGTTATATGATCATGCAAGGCTTTTTTTTTACAAATAAAAATAAATAAAACTTTTCTTTATCTATATTCTTCAAACTGATCATAGACAATTTTTATACAATTTTCATTTATATTGGTAAGAAACACAAGTTGAGATGAGTGCACAAGCTGACAGTTATTGGCTTACCTTGCACAAGTTGACAGTTATTGGCTTACCTTAAAACTCATTATCAGTGACGCAGTCTTGTTGAAAGCCGTCTCTGTGTGACCTATCATGTAATCCCATCCGGTAAAAAGTTTCCACGTGAATGTACATTCCTCGTCTTTTTCGGAAAGTTTGCTCATCCGGGAATTTTCTGCCATTCTGGAAGTAACGTTGTACCCATAAAGTAAACAATAAGTGACAGAAAGTAACGTGTGATTAAATAAAAATGTTTTTTTTTTTTATAATTCTATTCGTAAAACAACGTAAAAACATAGTCGATATTACTTGTACAGAAACAATCATTAAAATATTATGTAGGAAGACTTGTGATGCTTGACTTGTTATCTAGAACAATCATTACAAAGAACTTTTTCCTATCTTAATGCACCCTAGTGGCACAGTAGTATGTTTGCGGATTCACATCGAGTTTCGAAACTTGTAATGGGCAGAACACAGATAGCCCGTTGTGTTGCTTTGTGCTTAATTCCAATCAACCAATCAGCCAATCCTAGATTTACATTCTTGTGGAGACTGCGCTGATAATTCGTTGTGTAGTTTTGCTCATAATACAAATAAATACACGAACCAGTTTTCAGAAATGATTACTAAATTCTAACAGATTTTTACATAATATTACACTTACAGCAAATCAAAATGTTCTGTAACGTTCAACCTTTCGTTAACGTAAAAAACATTTACATTTCAGTTGTTAAAAATATGTTTTTGTTTTGGAATTTCGCGCAAAGCTACACGAGAGTTATCTGCGTTAGCAGTCCCTCATTCAGCAATGTAAGACAAGAAAGAAGGCGGCTAGTCATTACCATCCACCGCCAACTCTTGGGCTACTTTTTTACCAACAGATAATGAGATTGACTGTCACATTATTACGCCCCCACAGCTGAAAGGACGAGCATGTTTGTCGTGACGGGAATTCGAACCCGCGGTCCTCAGATTAGGAGTCGAACGCCTTAACTCACCTGGTCATGCCGGGCGAATGTTGAAAATATACTTAAAATGATATTTTGAGATATGTATTTTTAAAATGATATATATATATGCATGATTTTCGCTATATGTTTGTTTTATCTCAATTACTTATGTGACCAGAGTTATGTAATATTTTGTATCTTTTACGTTATTCAAATTTTAATATCCAAACTCAGTTTTAAAGTAGTTTTGGTTTTTCTGCATTGCTTAGATTCAGTTACTAGCCATTGACAGTAAGGAACTCGTTAAATGACAAAATGTGTTCTTCTTGAAAATAAATAAGTTGTTTATTTTAAAAAAGGGAGGTAAAAATTTGGCTTAGTTATTAGCATGCTGGACTGTGAAGCGGTGGTTCTGTGGTTCCAACTCACATTAGTTACCTTGGACCATAAATGCGTTAAAGCGAAATCCCACTATTCTGTCTTCTAAGAGTAGCCCTAAAGCAGTCGGTAAGTGGTGTTAACTAGTTGCTTTCCCCTACTGTCTCTTCCCCCAGTGGCTCAGCATTTAGTTCGAAGTGCTCTGACGCTAAAATAGCGTTTCGATACCTATACTAGGCAGAGCGTAGACAGCTCGTTATATAGATTTGCGCTTAACAAGAATTATCAACATCTGCTTAGTCTATTACTTCAAAACTAGGGACATCTAGTGCAGATTGAAATGGTGTAGGTTCAAATTCCCCTCCCATTACACATGCTCGTCCTTTCAGCCATGGGGGTAGTTATAATGTGACAGTTAATCCAGTAAAAGAGTAACCCAAGAGTTGGCGGTGAGTGATGATGATTAGCTGCCTTCTCTCTCGTCTTTCTTTGCTAACTTACGGACAGCTAGTGCAGATAGCCCTTGTGTAGCTTTGCGCGCAATTCAAAACAAAACAAACGCTCTCACGTAGCTTTCTACGAAATCCAACAAGAGCAACAAAGAATTATCAAGCAATAGAAAGAATTAGTCATATTCTATTAGAAGATATTTTCTTGAATTGAAATTATTTATATTAATTTGGTAACTATATTATAGTTACTATAATGATGACTTATTTATCTCCACTCAGTAATCATTTTAACTTTTTGTTTATATTTGGTATATGATCGATATTTAGTCTAGTCTTGCTTCATTTGTGGATATTTACAGCAAAACACGACATTATGCGAAAATTAGGAGTTCGATTCCCCTCGGTGGACTCAGCAGATGTGGCTTTGCTATAAGAAAACGCTCACTCATGGACATTAAGGGCACACTTCTGACTGTGTCCAAATACCCTCTATAGTAAGGTACCATTAATATACCAAATTTCTGAGTTTTACCTCCTTCCTATATTGTTTGTCACCAAGAGAACTCAGGAGGTGGATCAGCTGTGCCCTTCTGTATATGTTATTGACACTTCTCTTCAAAGTTTGACTGCTGAACATTTCACAGTTCATTTTACTATAAACGACTGGAGTTAGAAATTTGCTGAATACTCAAGAGCAACAAGGCAAACATACACAGTAATAAGCCAGGCTTGACCTCTTCTACAAGAAAACGGTCTGGAATTTATCAGCATGTGTATTCTACAGTGTTTAGGACAAGAATCCCCCAGAGTAATAAGATTGTATTTTGAATCTGTGAAAACGTTTATTACAGTATATGTGTTGGAGCAGATACAATAAACATTGCAAGTGTTCGAACACTGGTCATTTTCTGAGATGTTTGGAGTTTAGCGGTATACGGTATAAACATATAAACATAATTGCCCTATTCATAGAGTACAAGAACAAAACAAAAGATATTGCTCTTAATCTGGTTTGTTGTTTTTTTTATTTCGCGTAAAGCTACTCGAGGGCTATCTGCGCTAGCCGTCCTTAATTTAGCAGTGTTAGACTAGAGGGAAGGCAGCTAGTCATCACCATCCACCGCCAACTCTTGGACTACTCTTTTACCAATGAATAGTGGGATTGACCGTCACATTATAACGCCCCCACGGCTGAAAGGGCGAGCATGTTTGGTGCGACGGGGATTCGAACCCGCGACCTTCGGATTACGAGTCGAACGGCTTAACACGCTTGGCCTTGCCGGGCCATCTTAATCTGGAATATCGAGATGCCCGTTAATCGAGGTTCTACTATATCTTCTTGCCAATAGATTAGTATTTACAAGTTGACACCGTAAAAACACTACACAGAGTAACCGTAATTTACAATTCGGAATAACTAATCAAGTATAGCCTCTACAAAATATTTGTATTGTTAAAGATGTTTTAAACGGATTTTTACGAGAACAGTTTTTATTAGCATATCTTTAATGAACTGGTTTTCGGCATTATTGTTTTGACAATTAATGTTGATTTTTGTTTTTTAAATGATAATGAAATTTTGTATTAAGCTGACTTCGTACACCTGACTTGCTGTTGTAAATAAATTTATATTGGATATTCATATTAAGCAGAAAGAAACATAGTGGGCTACTTGTTTTGTGCCCACTACTGGTATCGAAACCCAGTTTCTAGCGTTATGAGCTCACAGACATACATATATTCTACATGATTTAAAGACAATAAACAGTTCATTTGTACGTACCTTCTAAGAATCGCAAAAAAGCTAAAAATATACACAGCTAGAGATGTGAGAAAATAAGCTAATGGTAGACGATAGCCTTCTTCGGTCATTTCTCTGTTGCTGTAGTAACCATAGAACAATGGCGAATATTTCAGGTAGCCCTAGAGACATATAGCATAAATAAATACAGTAACAGACGAGAAAATCAGCATTAAACAACTGATTATACAGTATTATAGAATACATGTTACACGCAGAATAATATTAAAAATTTGTAAAATGACAGCATGCGAAAATGACAACTTAGATATTCAAACTCCCCATTAATGAATTCTTTAACAAATCGTGTATAAAGCGTGAAATTGAAAATACACAGTGAAACGAATATACATATACATATACCGCTGTTTCATTTAGAACTGTTTCATATGGTTTAATGTCTAGCTATTACTTCGAGAGAAAAAAATTAAATTGTCTTCGTGGTTCCTTTAGCAACAACTGTGCCAACAGCATTTAATCACTTGTTTTCTATAAAATGTTGCCCCGCCCTCTATAAATATGTATATTGTAGAAATAAAATCATAAATATAATTATTTTTAAAGCAAATTGTAGTGGTAAATTATGAGTAACAACTGCAAACAAATGACGTTCTTCGGCACAGTAATAAGTATAATTATTTAATGTAATTTACAGCCAACTAGTTTCTGTAGACGTGTTACCGTCATCAATATAATAATGACTGCTATTTCATTTTAATTTACCTCAAAATCCCAAATCGCCTTCAGATTTAGAGCACTATCTTGTTCTTCACTTTCAATTTCTTTCCTCATCCCTGTAGAATCCTCTTGACCTCTCAAAACCTTTCACAAATTATAATAAATTTAAATGCACAAAGGTCATTACGTAGTGTATCGTATAAAACATCTCACAAATAGGTCATGTTGAGCTTGTAGCATGTCAGTGTAATAACTACTTGTGAATTGCTTTTAAAACACAACACCAACATTGCCTCATAAATTGTCACATAAAATACGTTAAAATATGATTGTTTACCAATGTTTTGTTTTTGTTTGGTTTGTTTTTAATTTCGCGCAAAGCTACACTAGGGATATCTGCGCTAGCCGTCCCTAATTTAGCAACTCTTGGGCTACTCTTTTACCAACGAATAGTGGGATTGACCATCACATTATAACGCTCCCACGGCTGAAAGGGCGAGAATATGTGGTATGACGAGGATTCGAACTCACAACTCTTAGATTACGAGTCGATTGCCTTAACCACCTGGCCATGCCGGGTATTTTACGAATGTAAAACTTTTTGCGCTCGAATAAAGTAGTAATCACAGTAGTTTCGTTTCAAACGACCTCAATTCAGTCAATTTGCTTTGATGAGTGTACTAAGTTGTCCACACTTGTCTTATGTACAAATCTGCCGAATTCGTTGGAAATTATCTGGAGAATTTTTCTCACATGCTTCTCTTCCATGTTTTGTCGACATTTACCGTGACTTTCCGATGATTACATTAATGTTTTTAAAGCGAAACAAACTTAGTTCTTTTACTAACCGTATCGAAACTACTTCTTTGGTGTATTCATTTTTGCTTGATTCGTTTTCCAATCGAACTTTGTTTCTCGGTGTTCACACTGTTCTCTAAACGAACCGAACTGAAATGAATGCGAAAAACAAAAATGAACAATCCAGTGTGAACAAGCCCTAAACTAACTACGGTTTCTTTCAATAAAAACAACTAAAAACTGCGGCTATATTAATGCTCAGAACAAGGTCTACTGGATGTTTCAACTTTTTATGTGACAAATCAAAATAAATAATAATTTTTATGAAACACCAACGTATCGTAAAACAAATACAATATTCCAAAAAATGAAACATTTGTAATTACTGCGGTAAACAATTTGCTTAAAAAACGTTAAAAACAACAACACAGGAGTGCCATTGATTTTAATTTACGAAAACCCAATTATTTACATACTGTATTGCCTGGATTGTACACGTACATTGACGATCATATGTTATATGTATCTCACTATGGTTGGTATGGGTATTAACCCTTTTACTAATAAAGCAGAGAACAAAGTTTTGACCTTCTTAGGTCATTCTCAGGTGAACAAAGAGATAGTTTGCAACTGACCGTTGCCAAGGCAGGCATAAGTCTTAGGGAGGAGAATGTAAACGGATACGAGATTGTAGGGGGCGTTGCAATTAGATGATAGGTTATTAATTATATACATCCTTGTGCAAATTAGTTGAAACAAATGGTCATTTTACAATATTTTCAGCATGGTGGCCGGTGTAGGATCACTGGACCTGCTGATTTCCTTTAATAGTCATTTTGTCACACAGACGGCATCATTAGGTGTGTTTTGCAGTACGGTCGATCTATTTTTGGGATATATGACGAAATTTTGAGGAATATTACGTCATTCGAAATTGCGTTAGAAGGGCAAGGAGACCAGTCAAAAAACAACTTACCAACTCAATGAAGAAAAAACGGTATCAATGGGGTCTGAAATACAAGAACTGGACACAAGAACAAAGGAGAAAGGTGTTATTCAGTGACGAGACTCATTTCTTCATACAGGGTCAAAGAAGTCTGCATGTTCACAGATCTCCAAATGAGAAACTTCGAGAATCTTACATCAATCAGTTCGTAAAACATTCCTTGAAGAAAATGTTTTGGGCCTTTTTCAGCTACTATGGCATCGGAGGCTTACATATCGTAGAAGGTGTGATGTGAGGATCACAGTACATCAGTTTTGCAGAGAACAGTCGTTCCAGAATTGAAAAAGAGATTTCCAGATGGATCTGGCAATTTTCAGCAAGATTTGGCTCTGTGCCACACATCGAAACTTGAAGAATTTCACAATTACAACGCGAATAAAGGTGCTGGACTGGCCTGGAAACTCTCTGGACTTAAATCCTATTGAAAATCTTTGGGCGATTTGTAAAGAAAGACTTCAGGGAAAAGCCTGTACTACGAAAGATAAGCTAATTGAGGCCATAATTGAGGTGTGATACCGCAATTCAAAAATTAGTAAAGATTGCAGTCAACTCGTGGACTTGATGCCAAAGCGGATTGATGATCTTATGAAAAATAAAGGAAGGAGGTCATATCATGTATTAATTTGTGAGTAATTTTTGGATTCTCAGAAATTAAACGCAAAAAAATCGAAAAAATCGTAATTTTTCGGTTATCGTCAGGTTCACAAAGAAAGAAAGAGGTAACTGACCGATAGCTGACCACATGTTTGAAGGGGTTGTGTAATTGAGTGTAGGAAGGTAGAGGGCGTGCTTAGATGTTGATTATATTTATTAATATAGGTATAAAGTTGTTCCTTTATATTGGTTTATTTTCAGCTTGAGTTGTTGTATAAGTAAGGCTTCTTTAATTTTGCATTTGTTTGTTTGTTTCTTTATTTAGTATTTGGATGTTTTCTAAAATTATGTTGTGTTTATTTGATTTGCAGTGTTCTTAAACGTGTGAATGCTTTTTGTTTTCTTTCAATCTAGTTTCCATTTTTCTGCATGTTTCTCCAATATAGAAGTCTTGGCAGTTATTGCATTTTATTTTATAAACAAAATTGGTGTTGTGTTTGTCAGTGTAGTTGTTTACACAGTATGGACTTTAGTTACATGTTTATACGATCAACTAGTTTGTTTTAATTACTGAAAACACTCCTATGTTTTTGAACCCGCGACCCTCAAATTGCAAATCGAATGCATTAACCTCCTGGCCATGCCGGACCTGCCCCCTCCCATGATAAGGTAACTTATTACTTAAATAACGTTCGTACCTTTGTTATCTTGCTAAAAAGCTCAATATGTTTTTCGAACCGCACTATAATTTACTATGTATATCTGGTACCGAGCTAAATGTGACTTAATGGTTACTTTGGGTACCAAGTTATAGAAAGTTGGTGGTTTTTAATTAGAACCAAGTCTTGACAACGTAATGCTGCTACCATTTTAAAATAAAATAATACTTGCCTCAGGTACCATCAGAAAGCAGCACACAAAAGTGGTGATAAAAAAATTAATCCAAAACACCCAACGAAGAAACGTAAAATAAGACGCTACCACGGATCCAAAATGACCTGAAAGAAAACACGAATAATTTTACCATTACAGGACATACGTTTTACTACAGTAAATTACAACATATATTTTAGTACTTTATACCAGTATTACCTTTCGTAATTCAATATAAACGATTATTAGTATTTACGTATGGCGTTTGTTTTGTACCGATATTTGGTGTCGAAAGTTACACGACTTTCAGCTGTTTCACGTGTCTCAAGAGTCATAGCTTAAATGTTACTTTATTTGTGTAACGTAAATTCGTAGATAGAAGACATTTTAAGACTTGAAACATACAACTTTATAACACCTGGTTTGTTTGTTGTTTTTTTCACTGGACGCAGAAAGTTTCGCTTTAAAGCGTCTTTAGTAGCTTTCCATTGAAACACAAACCGTAACAGTTACGGTTTATGTTTTAGCAGTTCGTTCCTGAAGAAGCTGTAAAGCGAAACGTTAAGTGTCTAAGTAAAAAACAGAGTTGGTCTTATAAGGTTGTTTAACTCTAATATTAAAATCACAACTGAAAATTATACTCTCGCACAGCATCGGGCTAAAGATGTTAGATTTAACACTATGTTGGCCTTTTATTTATTACTGTTAGGGTTAAACCTGCCACTACTTTGTAACTTTTATTGTATATAAATAAGAGATAAAATAGTAATTTCTTACTCATAGTATAAATAATTTAAAGTATAACATCATTATATGTTCAAATCTATCTCAAGGTTTACGGATCGCAAACCAATGAATTTTCCAAAGGCGTTAACACTGATTACATTCTACGTTAAACAACGCAGCTGTAACATGATATATGCCATAGCTAGGAAGTACATATAGAAACAAAACAAAAACATTTCTGTGTAAGGTAGTTTGTTTGTTTGTTGAATTTCACGCAAAGCTACCTGAGGGCTATCTGTGGTAACCCTCCCTAATTTAAAAGTGACATATTGTTGAACACCACCTACCGCGATCTCTTGTTTGCCAACGAAATTTGGATTGATTGTCACATTATATCATTCCGATGGCTAAAAGTGGTGATCACGTTTGGTGATGGAATTCGAACCTCCAATCAGTAAAGTACTAGTCTAGTGCCAGGCCCTCTTCGTGAGATAGATGTGTTTTGTAATTATCTAATACGCATGATCAACTTTCACGGGGACAAAAGTTAATAAAACATCACCAAAGTAACTGGTAGTTAATAATGTAGGCTCCAACCTTCCTTAACAGGAGACACAGAAGACATACGATGGTGAAGAAACTCTAAATTTAGATTAATGAACAGCATCAGGTTGAGAGGACAAAGACATTTCAAGGGGACCTGATCCCTTCTCATCTCTTTCAACAACACCAACTCTGGTGATTAATACTTGTAAAATGACAAAAAACTTCAAATATAACATCACAAAATTGAGTACATCACGTAGAGCCAGTTTTGTGATATTTTCCAGTATCGCCACCTATATGTAACTTGGCTAAAGCGATATGCCATAAATATCAAACAGTATTATACGATGTGATGACATATTTAAACTGTAAGACCAATCTTCAACTCACATTACAAGATTTTTGAATAAACATAAACACTTTTAAATTTCCAACCTTTAAAACACATATTTTAAATGTTTTGTTCCTTATAAATGCTGTAAGTTCCCGTTAAAATGTACTAGAACATTATCTTTAAAATCTGAAAGAGGTTTGAAGTTACACAAAGTTAAACTGCATTCAGAGAATGTAATTGAATTAAAACTGTAATTTGCTGATTAAAGTAATCCTTTCAATAACTAAGCAATCTGTTGAAATATTGAAAAGTCATTGTTGTTTGTAATTAACAACAAAACTACACAAAGAGCTGTTCGTGCTCTGCCTACCACAGGTATCCAATCCCAGTATTTAGCAATATATGTCCACAGGAATACTGCTGCGCCACTGGAGGGTTATTGAAAAGCTAATTTATCACAAAGTGTGAACAACTGGTAGTTCAAGCTAAAAATCTCCCCACTAACAATAATTTTAATCAACTGTTGGTAATATTCCAGAAGAACTAATCAGTATTTAGAATTACAAGTACACATTTGCTCGAACATTATTCTAAGCATCGTTGTTTGACGCCTTGTGAATTATTTCTTGCAGGCCTAGTATAGCCTTATGGATAGACTCTTGACTTTCGATCTGTGGATCGTGAGATCGAATCCTATCATCAAATATGCTTGCTCTTTCAGCTGGATGGGTGTTGCAGTGTATCGATCTATCCCAGGATTCGATTAGATTAGCCAAAGATATAGCGGTTGATGGTGTTGACTAGTTGTTTTAGTTCTAGTATATCGCTTCTACATTACAGACGAGTACCACTGATAGTCTTCAGGTAGCTTTGAGCGAAATACAATACAATAAATAAACAACTATTTCTTATGGTCTTACTTTCAATTCTTTTGATTCTCATTTCCCAAGGAGTGAGGGTGACAACAAGATTAGCCAATACCCTTTTGAACCTCTGGAACCACTGTAAATCAAAGAAGGCACATTTACAATGTTCCTTAGTTTAGTCTTCTTACGAAGTAACCTCGATTTAATAATGTGCTTCGAGACTATCGAGTTTTTAAACAATTTTTCTAGCCTATTTATGCACTGAACTATTTGTTGTTCTATTGATATAGTTAAAATGGTTTCTCTAATGAAACATGAGTTAAATAAACGTATCATTAGTACTGCATTCAATTCCATTAGCTACTGAGTTCACCATATATTTTGGCCAGATCTTTACAAAGGGTGTTATAACAGATTTTTATGCAATATCTGAACTCACCCGAAAATGAATATTATAAAAATAAGTCGATAATTTGAGGATTACTATACGGTTTAAGAATAATTTATTACTTATAATATTTTTTATATCTTTTGATAACAACTTGTTGGTCTTACCTGCTTCTACTTAATATATTAATTCAATATTCTGTGATAAATGTTAGTCATTTAACTTATTATTGGAAAAAAAAATCCAACAACAAATATTAAGCCTTTCATTAACAGAATAATCATTACAGGATCTCTCACAAATAATGATTTGGGCGAGTAAAACCATAAATTAAAACAAAAAAAAAAAACGTACCACAAATATAAGAATACTCTGCTTTGAATAAATCATAAAAGTGAGGGCTGAATGCACTAAAATCAAACTTTAAAATAAATATTAAATTCAAGTTTATTAACATTTTTATTATGATTCATCTGAAGAGCATTCATTAAAAATTTCTTATATTTGAAAGTTTGTTTTTAATTAAGAGTTTTGTGTTCCCATATGAATATATTATCAAGTATTACATTTATTATTACTATTATTATATAAACAGAAAAACAGATAAATACAATTTATTTATGCACGTTTTTATTACCTTGTTCATTAAAAGTTTGTACTTAGCCAAGATGTCTTTCGATCGCTTGCTGTGAGCAAGTTCGCCCTCATGTTTATTGACGTAGGATTTTGCACGTCTGGAAAGGAACAATACTAATATTAATGTGGTAAGTTTTGAAATATCAAATATTCTGTTTTATATTTAAGATGAAACATTATCAAGTTTTCGTCGTATCGAACGTCGTTCGTCGATCAGTAGCTTTCCTGTTTTAATATTTAACGGAAAATCACGAGTGTGGGCGAATCATTTTACCTTCTCCAGCCAACGTACAGAGTCGTAACTCTAAATTAATAAGTGAGCAAATAAGTAGATGTAACAAAAACGTGAAAAAAACTGTAAACATAAGATCTCATAACTGCAGATTTACGAACTTTATTTATTATTTAAAAATCCATTTATTGTTGTTATTGTAGATCTACATAAAGAGCTATTTTAGTTCTCTCTCCACCTCGGAGATTAGAACATCATGTTATATTTATTCACTTTAATATATTATCATAATTTTAAGAGTGAGTGAGATATAAGTTACTGATATCCAGGTAATTATTGGTTATAGCTAGATGATTCATTTTAATAGACTATAATGTTAATATTGAAAGAGATATACGTTACTGATATTCAGGTATTATTACTTAGCTTCAATAATATCACAGAATGTTCATACTTATTACTCTGTATCTACTGTTTACAAACTCTTAATCTGGCCTTCTTCAACTTAGTTATTCTGACAGTTTTGTGTATTGCATTAAATACGTTCTTAAAGTTTTGACAAGTACACGAAAACGTCGTGTTGGGTATGAACTTCTGTTTTTTTAATCAAAGTTTTGTTTGGGATTTCGCGCAAAGCTACACGAGGGCTATCTGCGCTAGCCGTCTCTAATTTAGCAGTGTAAGACAAGAGGGAAGGCTGCTAGTCATCACCACCCACCGCCAACTCTTGAGCTACTCTTTTACCAACGAATAGTGGTATTGACCGTAACATTATAACACCTCCACGGCTGAAAGGGCGAGCATGTTTGGTGTGACAGGGATTCGAACCAGCGACCCTCGAATTACGAGTCGAGTGCCTTAACCCACCTGGCCATGCCGGACCTTATCAAGGTAATGATATACAGACAGTTTTAAATACACTGTGAAAAGTACAAATTTTGATACATTATTGTACAAACAGAACAAGAGTTTCATGATATCTTACGCTTATGTTACGTTCAGCCTCACAGATGATCGGATTTATTCTTCTATATAAGTATATATGACTGATTAGCGTTGGATGGAAGTATATATAGGATAATATTACGCTTTTTCACAATTAGCACTATATTTATTTATTGGCTTGCACGCCTTCAACAAGACCAATTAAATTCTATGTCACGCACGTGATTAACTTAACTATCGGTTAAAATATTTATTTCAAACTGAAATATCTATCGTCTTGCACATAACCTTGAGAAAACGCCTAGTTATATTATCTGTTCAATTTTAAAATGTTCTTTCACTGGTATACGTTACTGTCTATGTTCTGTATTCATAATATGAACGGAAGTCCAAGGTTAGATTGGCGTAGAGACAGCTGGGATCCCTCGCTCAAAGTTGATGGAGGTAAACAAAGATGCTTGCAGTACCTTTTCAATATTTGTATAAATATAACCACCTAAGTATGGTTTATAGAATTCATATAATATTCAACGAACAAAGTATTCAAGTTAATTTCTGTACAGTTGTCAACCTTACAGGAAACTTCTAAATTGGATATCTATTTTACTGTTGTTATTCTCATTTCCAAGTAAGAATACAGAAGACAAAATGAATGTAAACAGAAAACAAAATAAATAAAATCTTATTTATATTCAAAATGTAGAGGATGTCCCATAGTTAAGAAGTTATAAGATATGTATTTCAAAATATAGAAACTCACATCTAAGGTACCTCGTGTAAATCAGCTGCGCTTGTTTTGATAATTCATGTCATATTTTTAGCCAATGACGAAGAGCTTTGTTTTGGGATGCATCTTACCGTAATATTTTGTATTTCTTCTTCATTCTCCAGGGCTGATTTTTGATGGACTCAATGACGTATTTGTACAACCTCATATTTTCTAGTATCTCTTCTTCTGTTGCGTCAGCGTCGTCAATGGAAATTACTGTCTCGCTAAAGACAAAACAAAACACGATCAGAATTGTCTACAAAAGAAGGATAAAGTAGCTATTATTTTCAAGAGTTTCTAAGAAGTTCATAGAAAAGATAAAATGACAGATAAAAATATTTACAGAAGTAATCAATGTCCATAACAAAACAAAGGAATTTTCAATGTATTATTAAATGCTTCAACCTTTTTCTATTTACGTTTCCGTTAAAGTGTCCCATAGGCTGTTGGCGCTCTGTCCGTTACGGCTATTGAACCCCAATGTTAGCGTTATAAGACCTCAAGTTACCATGTATGATGGACGAATTCTAACAACAGAAGTATGTTGAGTATAGCACGTTCATGGAGAGCATCCAATAGGTTATTATCAGGGTAAAAATATTGATTCAGTTTTAAACTTAAATCGTTTCTGAATTTAACTAGTTTCTGTTACGTCATAAACTTTTCTAATAAGAAAAACCTTTCAATAAACGGAGACTGTAAATTAAGAAATCGACAAATACTTTTCCAGTTTTGTTGTCTAGACATTTAATTTTATACTTTCAATACATCCCAGCCCTGCATAGCCAAGTGGTTAAAGCACTTGACTCGTAATCGGAGAGTCGAGGATTCGAATCCACGTCGCACTAAACATGCTCGCTCTTTTAACCGTGGGGGCGTTATAAGTGGCGATCAATCCCACTATTCATTGATAGAAGAGTAGCCAAAGAATTGGCGGTGGGTGATGATGACTAGCTGCCTTCCCCATAGTCTTACACTGCAAAATTAGGGACTGATAGCGCTGATAGCCCTCGTGTAGCTTTGCGCGAAATTCAAAACTTTTTGTTCCCAGCGACATGACGTAAAAGCCATTATTAGAGCGTAGTGTTACCAAACACACACTGGCTTTTCTAACTGATTTTTACGAATAATTATTCTATGAATTATTTTAATTTTGTTTAGCTCACAAAGGAATTTATCGACATTTGACTGCTTCGACTGCATTTTTCTGTCTGTGTTGGCCAAACTTGATTTCGCAAAATTTATTTATTTCAGTTAGCTATGAAACGTCAGGTTAGGGTATGCCATGGTGTGGGGTTGGTAATACTTGTTCCGTAACTTCTGATGGGCTATACGCCAGAATCTAATAAACAGTAGTTCACTGATACATTTGAAGCAACAAAGAGTTCTACTAGAAAATGTCCTCTATATGTCTATGACTGTTATAAAACTATACTTTGAATGCTTACGGACTGGTAAGAGAACTGAAATACCAACATTAAGACTACCGAATACATTATTGCTGCTAATAATACATGTTAAACTCTGTTAATGATGTTAATTTTCAAAACTCTATCACCACTCTAGCGAAAACATAAGAAACAAAAACCTGGGAGTTACCGAACCGCCTAGCGTATTAGTGCTGTACCAGTGACCGCATCGAAACCAGCATTTATAGATACATTTATATATGCACGGCGGTAAAGAGGAAGTGAACGATGGTCAATGACGTGCGTGCTAATGACTTTGGACACTCTTTAACTAAAAGTTTCTTTTTTGGTGTTTCTGCACGGAAACAATGGCGTTACTGTATACACATAATTTCTAATTGATGATATGGGTGGACAGAATCTTTGTACTTCTCCGTTAATTATTTACGTTTAACTGATATATTTTAAGCTGTATACCACGAGATTCTTTGGAACGTTAATTTTGCGTGCGGTATTAGGGGCGTCTACAAAGACAGCTTACTATATATCTAGTCTTAGCAACATGAACGACAAGGGCCTTTAGAATATTCACTCAGTTGTTGAACAGAGCCGGAACGTTATTCTAGAAGTATCTATAAAACCGAACGCCGTTCCGACAGTGAACTGGCCGTACGAAACAGCGAGAACATGTTTTATTTGTATTTGCCATATCCACAGATACGCACCTGATACTTTTATAAGCACATCACTATTTCGGATTATCCGAGTGTTTAGTTATGCACTAATAGCCTACGGGCTAATATTTCATCAGCTATAAGGAGTTTTTTTCGAACTTCGCGCAAAACTACTCAAGGGCTATCTGCGCTAGCCGTCCCTAATTTAGCAGTGTAAGACTAGAGGGAAGGCAGCTAGTCATCACCACCCACCGCCAACTCTTGGGCTACTTTTTTACCAACAAATAGTGGGATTGACCGTAACATTATAACGCCCCCACGACTGAAAGAGCGAGCATGTTTGGTGCAACGGGGATTTGAACCCGCGACTCTCAGATTACGAGTCGAACGTCTTAGCCCACCTGACCATGCCGGGCCAGCTATAAGAAACCTGAAACATTTAAGAAAAAAAATAATAACACATGCCAGTGTTAAAAGCTGCACAACAGTAGCAAAAAGAGACCTCTAGTGGCTCAACGTTAAATCAAAACGTTTAAGGCACTAAAAAAACGGGATCGATACATTTGTTGGACACAGCACAAATAGTCATTGTATAGCTCTGCGCTTAACAACAAACACAGTCTGTATTCTAACTAAATAATTCATTACTAAAACTGTACTGTCAGTAGATTGAACAGAAAGTTCCAGATTCATCCAATGAGATTCTTTCTCTCCATTACATCCCATCCCACTGGACACTCCACACATTTGCTTGTCCAATAATAATAATTGAAATACATCGTACTCTGACATTCGTTTTTACCATATGTGGCGCTCTGACAGTGAGAAAAAATTCATAAAACTAAACCATATTTAGATATTTTGGAAATGATTTATTTATTTTTTATAAAGGTTTGATTCTGAACACGATTCGCTTAAACTTAACCATATTTTCAGTGGGGAAACTAGACCTCTTGATAACTGTAGAGTACGGGGACTTCAATAACTATTGTTAATTAGCGAGGGGGAATCCTCAAGGAGCGTGGGTGATGTGTCGGATGTTTCACCCTAGGATGCATAACTAACTATCTGAGCTTTTGAATGAATATTTTTACAGAAAACTCGAAAAAGATGGAATTTAACACCTGCATTTTATCTCGCAGCATTTATTTGCCACTAATGGTTTGGTTTGTTTTGAATTTCGCGTAAAGCTACACGAGAGCTATCTGTGATAGCCGTTCGTAAGTTAGCAGTGTTAGAGTGTCTTAATCACGTGGCCATGTCGGGCCGCCACTAATGGACTATAACTTCTAAATAAAGCTCTAGCTTATTACTGTGAAACCTAGTTATCAGTGTTGTTGTTACAGCATTCTTCTACATTTACCATACCAAGAAACAGTAAAAATATTCGATTTAATAAATAAGCACGAATGAATTTTGAGTAACTGTTTTGAATTTATGTTTTACAATATAGTACAGATACAGATCACGCCTTGATTGAAATTCCATAAATCTTTAATATTATTTTTTATTTTTTTAATGTTATCAAACAGGTGGACCATAATTTCTTCATGGTCACTTGGGTGAAAACACGTTATATTACTTGTCTGAATTCGTAGAAAATATTTGTAAATTAGATCTAAACACCTCAGTGTGAAGGCGGAGCGGACAGGTGAGCTAACAGGGTGTGGTCTCCCAATCCAAGAAGAATTGCGTTAATTTTGTTTCTGGCGATGGGTGTGGCCCATTCAGATTTATTATTTATTATATTTTTACTGTGGTAACAGTGACCGAACGCATCATTCGGTAACATCTTTAGCAAGAACTTCCCTGAGCATTACTTTAACGCAATTACTGGTTCTAATTAACAATGTTTAATTAATATGCACAAAATTATAAAGAAATGTAAAACAAAGTATAGCTTTATTAGTAATTATGAATAATTATTATTTGGTTTTTTGTCAACACCACCACCTTTGCTACACCCGTAATTAAGAATGATCGTACACACGAATATGAATTAACATAATTTAAAGCATTTATGTCAATCATACTTTATTAGAACCAGAATAATACATCTGAAATTTAAAATTGATTTGTCTATAAACTTTTATCTAAGCGGAGGAGATTAGACGGTTTATTTTATTTGGAATATTCGCGTAAAGATATAGCCATATATAAATGCAAACCGATAGACTAAAGGGAAAGCAACTATTTACAGGATCCATTGCCAACACTTGGGCTTTGACGGTCATTCTTATGACGCACCCACTGCCCCTAAGTGGTAGGCACGATTTGTTTTTTTAAGTGTTTTTTTTCGGCAAAGCCTGGTCCCCACGTTGTTAAGAAAAGAAATCAAAATGTTATTTCTTAACAACTTATGTTATTTCTTAATAGACCAGACTGTTTAACTTCAAGCAAAATCTTTCTTCGTGTTACTTGTAACAAATGTTCGGCATGGCTTAACTTGAAAACTTGTTGCACATTTAAAATAGAAAGAAACAATTAATTAAAATGCAAACGGTTTCAGTTTCGAAAAACAAACAGTGCTAAAAATCTAGGTACAATTTGACGAATACAATACGGATAATGGACAATATAACCATTGGTATTTAAAGTGGTAACAGTTATGTAACTCTTGGTATTCAGCATTGAAGCCATGACACAACCCTCGTGCAGTATCATAACTGTTTGTATTAAACATTATGATAGCAACGAAAATCTTGTTATTTAGCATTGAAGCCAGAAAACAACCTTTGTTATTATATGACATTGTGCAATAACGTAGCTATTGGCATTAAACATTATGGTAGTAACGTAAATATTGGTATTTAGCATTGTTTAAACAATGTTACTTGTACCAACCACACGTTGTGCAGAATATAATACTATTACGATTTTTAACATTCCAAAAGTTAAAGTTTTATGTAATTATGAAAATTCAGTTGAATTATTATTGATTAACTCGTATAAGAAATAACAGGATAAACTAACCATTACCAGAATGACGAATCCGCAATGAAAACTGATTGAAAATGATTTTCAAAATCTTCGCAGAATAATAATTTTTTTTCATTTAACAGCGAAGCCAAATTCTCAAGCTATTTACAAAATCCCCTCACACAGAACAGTTATAAGCTCTGCTCTGCATCAGCGAAAATTTCTCGTAAAAAATACTTGTGTAGCTTGAATTTATAATGTTTTATATCTGTGTTTTAATCTAAAAATTTAATATGACCTGTTATGTAGGCCACAACGCCCTCTTTTGCT
Source organism: Tachypleus tridentatus (assembly GCF_004210375.1). Classification (NCBI taxonomy): domain Eukaryota; kingdom Metazoa; phylum Arthropoda; class Merostomata; order Xiphosura; family Limulidae; genus Tachypleus; species Tachypleus tridentatus. The sequence continues at coordinate 27,724,206 of NC_134830.1, read as the reverse complement.
GCATTGAATGACTAACGATCATCATAATTTAACCGTGAACATCTGCGTGCTGTTCACTCACATGGAAAACTTCTACTCAATTGGTATTTCATACCCAAGTAAAATATATAGTGTCCATGCAGTAACCACATCTAGCTATTTGGGCGGTAACCAATAGTTACCAATAGTTCATTCACTTGAGAGTCACAAGCTGAAAGAAAAAAAAATCTGATAAGATAAATAAAACATAGAAAATGGAGAGTGCTTCATAGCTCAGTATTGTATAGTACATAAACTAAAAAATGAAATAAATAAATGCGAACAAGTTGCCTTATTCTAATCCATCGTAAAAGGTGACTTTCTTATTTTGTGAATACGATAATTTAAGTTTAAATATTTAACGGTTTTTGGACAAATTTGAATAAAAGTGAAAATCTTCTCAGCTAATATGACTATTTATATAGTTGAAATGATTCAAGAAAATATATTATGTTTTAAATGGAGTAATTATTACTATAAAGTGTTAGAAACCATATAGGCTAAAAATATCTAACTCTATTTCGCTTGAAGCTTTGTTGATGACTAACTTGTGGAGTACCCGTCCCCTGGACGGAAGTTATGTAAATTTATGATTAATGAAAGGTTATCTTAGGACATGAAAAGATGCTTCCGTTATATGTAATTATATATAAAAAAACACCTTAATCGTAAGCATCAGAGGTTATGCATCACTTAACCCCTGATGGATATAATTTAGACTGTATAGTTTCCTCTCTAAATGACTATTTGATATTCTGCCTATTACGTCTATGTGACTTTTATGAGTTCCTATTTGGAGCTCTTAATAAATAAGTTTGAGGTAATTTCGTACCAGTAACGTGCAGAGGACATTAAAATCACAGGGATTCAAAGATAAAAGAGGGTACTTTTGAGGGCGCGGTGTTAGAGGAGCCTATGATTGAAAAGTAATAAGAAGCGAACAGGATTTCTTTTACTCCAATTCACTTGATCTTATAAACACTTTTACAACCTGAAACTAAATAGTGACTTTGTGTATATTAACGTTTAGATCGTGTGACATTCATTTTAAAAGCACTTTTTTTTCGACCTAATAGGCTGAGACAAGCAAGGTACGAAATCAGATGGCATTTTGTTGGCATTTTGTTATGGTAGGGTGTAGGGGCGTCAGCTCACCCCGACCACTGTAGATGTCACTGTTTCAGACTATTTCTTTTTTGCATTTCTTATTTTCAGTATTTCAATTAATCTACATTAATTTATGTTATAAAATCTCACGAGTGACAATAAGAAATGCTAAAAGCTATTATCATTTTCGTTTTTTATGGTTTTCTGTTCTTTTAGGTAAAGCAACATTAAAGACATTGTTTGTTAAGCACGAAGCTACATGATAGAATAGTTTTCCTTTTTGTGCCTATCGCGGGTATTGAAAAACCAAATATTTAGCGTTTTTAGCTCTGAAATGGGCCCGGCATGGCCAGGTGGGTTAAGGCGTTCGACTCGTAATCTGAGGGTTGTGGGTTCGAATCCCCGTCGCACTAAACATGTTCGCCCTTTCAGCAGTGGGGACGCTATAATGTGACGGTCAATCCCACTATTCGTTGGTAAAAGAGTAGCCCATAGCCCTCGCGTAGCTTTGCGCAAAATTAAAAAAAAAAAAGCTCTGAAACTTGTTGTTGAACCACCAGGGGCATCTTAAAGAGAAAAGCATTTGGCTGTATTACTGTAAAAATCAATTCTCTTTGAAAATTTTCAAAATTCGCTAGCGAAATACAGTTGTTCGTCCAGTTATTAAATTTTTAGTATGAAAAAACAACAAAAAACAACCCTCGTGTCATATATATGTAAAATGTGGGTTTTCTCGACATCACTGATAACTCTCGTGTCATGTTGAGAAACATAATGATGTGTGGTATGATATTATCTTGTGTTTCATATCAATATTTTACAACAAACTGATAATTTCCAACAAACAAGTAGTTGTTTTTGTATATCACATACTCCTAATTTTGTGTACAATTAATGTGAAACATAAAATCAACTTACGTGAGTGTGTGTTAGGGGAAAAAAAAACACCTTAAAATGATTGATGGCTTGTTGGACGGATATAATAGTTCGATAACTATTACCGTTTCTGATTATTGGTGCCCTTAGTAGGTTACTAGAAAATGTTTACGGTATATATTACATTTATCAGAAATTACTACAATATTCATGAATAGATGTAATATATACCATAGAAATTTTCTGAAAACCCATCAAAAATAAATAGCAAAATAGTTTTAATCGCTATTTATTGTTCAATATTCTCACGAATTTATATGCTATCGTTATTGAACGAGCCGTTGAATAAATTCTCAACAAGTGGGTTTCTCGTCATCACTGATTCTCACGAAATGACTGTGCTAGTCGTCCCTAATTCTGAACTCATGGACTAGAGGGAAGCTAGTTGGTGGTAGCAACACCTACCACCAGCTCGTGGGCTACCTTGCTCCGACCGCATAGCGGGAATAGATCGTCACTCATGTAATACTCCCATGGTCCCAAAATGTATAACACGATATTTTTGATGTTATCGAGACGCGAGAAATCAGTCGCACGAACAGCACGCGGAAAATACGTAACCATATAATTTGTTCTGATTTGATTTCACTCTCATGCAACTTTTAATTTAGGCTTCAATAGGAAAAGAGCGTTTATAATCCTAAAATTCAGGGCTTGAACCATGTGGTGGACACAGCGCAAATGCATCGTTTTTTGAGCTTTGCTCTTAAACCAAAATAATCAGTGAGAAACACTACCTAGACTAACCATATGTGAAGCAGCGTGGTAAAGTTTTAAAAAAAATAAAACGTTCATTTTTTGACTTGTCAAAAGAGTAATGAAATATTTTTTCTGCTCAGTTTCTAAACGAAAGTGTTTGTCAAATCTAAAGTGACAGTTAAGATGATAATAGTATTCTGTATATTTTTATTTTTCGCCATTTTTACAGTCATGTCGTCAACTGCATCTATGTAAAGGTGAGTAGAAGGACAAATGTTTTGTTTTTTAAACGCAGTTTAACAAATAACTCTTTATTAAATATCTTATGGCGTAATAAAATTATTGTTTATAATTAACTATAAACAAAATTTAAAAAATTTACTAAGATAGTGTTTTTTTGTTTGTTTGTTTTTTTAAATTTCGCACAAAGCTACTTGAGGGCTATCTGTGCTAGCCGTCCCTAATTTAGCAGTGTAAGGCTAGAGATAAGGCAGTTAGTCATCACCACCCACCGCCAACTGTTGGGCTACTCTTTTACCAACGAATAGTGGGATTGACTGTCACATTATAACGCCCCCACGGCTGGGAGGGCGAGCATGTTTGGCGCGACGGGGATGCAAATCCGCGACCCTCAGATTACAAGTCGCACGCCTTAACATGCTTGGCTATGCCTGGCCTTGACTAAGATAATATTAACATACAGACGCCATTAAAGAAGAGTGTTTGTTTAGAATTAAACACAAATCTACACAATGGTCTATCTGTGCTTTGCTCATCATGAGTATCGAAACCCAGTTTCTAAATGGTTTAAGTTTGCAAACAGACTGCTGTGCCATTGGCGGGAAAGTTCATGAAAAACGTTAACAAAACTACGAACTTTGGGTTTTTGGAAAGTGTTGTTATATGCCAAAAGGGAAGAGCACGCGCCAGTGTCAGTGGGTCGGACAGTGCACTTGTTGTTTGTTTGTTTTGAATTTCGCGCAAAGCTACACAAGGGATATCTGCGCTAGTCGTCTCTAATTTAGCAGTGTACGACTGGAGGGAAGGCAAATGGTTATCACCACCAACCGTAAACTCTTGGGCTACTCTTTTACCAACGATTAGTGGGATTGACTGTAAAATTATAACGTCCACACGACTGAAAGAGCGACCACGTTTGAGGTGATGGGAATTTGAACCCGCGACCCTAGGATTACGAATCGAGTACTTTAACAACCTGGCCATCCCAGGCCTCTGTGGATTTGTTGTTCCGTGATTATTAGAAAACAAAATAGAGATCAAATAAAATTTCGCGCTTCGTACTTTAGTGGTCATGGATACTTTATTAGAGCTACGGTTAAATCACACAAGTTGGAAGTAGCTACATTCAATAGCTGCCTTCATTGTAGTCTACATCTTACAAAACTAGAGACGGATATTGCAGATAGCTCTCGAGTAGCTTGTACGAAATTCAACACACATTTATTAGTTTGTATGGATATACAACTTATTCAAATATATCAAGGTACCGGTGTTCACTGTGATCTAGCTGCCATACAGCTTATTCAAATATATCACGGCTACCAGTAGCCACGAGTATCTTTGCTGCGAAATACAAACAAACAAAAATATATCAAGGTACCGGTGTTACATCTTATCAAAGCTAGAGACGGATATTCAGATATATCAAGCTTGTACCGAAATTCACTTTATCGAAGTATGGATATACAGCTTATTCAAATATATCAAGGTACCGGTGTTCACTGTATCGAAGCTGGACATACAGCTTATTCAAATATATCAAGGTGCCAGTGTTATATTTTTCTTTTCACTGTTCCGACAAAATGACCATGAGGTGGTTATTTGTACACTTCCTGAGTTGTACATGTGCTTAACATATTTATGATAATAATTAAAATGGACAGTTTGATGTATGATTACAGAAATTAATCAAATTCTCTTTAGACTTTTTTATATTCTCCTTTGAATCAACACAAAAAGCAGGTTTTGAGTGATTTTTTGTCAGTACCAACACCTTAATTCGGAAAACTATGCATTACTGAAACCATGTGTTTAATTTCATAATGGTTCTCATTTCTGAGTTTTCACTTCATTTATATTAATAAAACTTTTGCTTTTGAGTATAATTTAGAAATTAAAAACTTTATAAAAACACACCAGTTCCACAGAAATTTGTGTTTGTTAATGTACAATATTTAATTATGTATTAAAATAAATTTATTAAAAATTTGTGAAACGTTATAATCATGTATGATATATGAAATTGGTATACTGGAGTGCTCCAGATTAGTTTTTTTTTTTTTTTGTATTTGAAGTGGTTTAAACTGTGTCACACATGGTGAAAAACTGTAGATATAAACGAATTCGGTGAATTATAATCAAAGTTTTATAACATCGTTTCTAACAAACGTTATCAAATTCTCTGTAGGTGATACGTGTTTAAAGTCATTTCTTAAACTTATTGTATTTGTACAATTATAATTATTCTTTGAAAACTTAACTTGAAAAGCTTTCATTGTATCATGATCATTTCCTGAATTTAAGACAAGGAACACGAAATAGTTTTTGATTTAAATCTTTCTTATGTGGAACATTAAAATATATAAAATAATTGTTGAATACATTTCAGTTTCACATGCCTGGTTCTGTCTCTCAAAGCCTTTCAACTGTAAAAATATGAACCCTATCTACCAGTCACCTTCAATGGATATAACTTCAGATTAATATCATTGGATTGCATGACTTTAATGCTCAGGTTAGTGTGAGTATTTTACTTTACCACCAGGCCCGGCATGGCCAAGTGTCTTAAGGCGTTCGACTCGTAATCCGATGTTCGCGGGTTCGAATCCCGGTCGCACCAAACATGCTCGCCCTTTCAGCCGTGGGAGCGTTATAATGTGACTGTCAATCCCACTATTCGTTGGTAAAAGAGTAGCCAAAGAGTTGGCGGTTGGTGGTGATAACCATTTGCCTTCCCTCCAGTCGTACACTGCTAAATTAGAGACGACTAGCGCAGATAGCCCTCGAGTAGCTTTGTGCGAAATTTAAAAACAAGCTACTTTACCACTGATATTCTGTTTTGCTCCTATTCTCGTGTCCTCTGCTGGGACAACGGTTGATCTACGGATTTACGACGCTAAAATCAGAGGTTCGATTCCCCTCGGTAGATGTAGCAGATATCCCGAGAGGGCTTTGCTATAAAAAAAAACACACGCACTCTCTCCTTGTACAAAGGCCAAGAAGATAATATTATTTTCAATTTAGCCAGAGTACTCTATTATAATATTACGTTTTGTTTTCTAAAATCATCTCTATTATAATAAACAGTACGGTCGGTTTCCCAAACCATCTATATTATAATATTGCGGTTGGTTTCCAAAATACTTTCTATTTGCAGTTTTCAAAAATTAAATTCAATAATATTTATGAGAAAAGGTCCCCAAGAGTAATATTTTAAACTTAATATAAACCAGTAGTTAGTTGTACAGTAATATAATGATTTTAAATATCCGTGTAAATAGATGTTACTTTCAAGTACGGCCAGGCATGTCCAGGTGGTTAAGGCACTCGACTGTAATTGTTTATTTGTTTTTGAATTTCGCACAAATCTACTCGAGGGCTATCTGTGCTAGCCGTCCTTAATTTAGCAGTGTAAGACCAGAGGGAAGGCAGCTAGTCATCACAACCCACCCACAACTCTTCGGCTACTCTTTTACAAACGAATAGTGGGATTGACCGTCACATAATAACGCCCCCACGACTGAAAGGGCGAGCATGTTTGGCGCGACAGGGATGCGAACCCGCGATCCTCAGATTACGAGTCGAACGCCTTAAGACACTTGGTCATGCCGGACCATATTGTAAAGTAAATTAAATGTAAAATTGTAATAAAGGCAAACTTAGGTGATAATGCTGAAACGTCTGAATACGTGTTCAAAGAGATAAGTATATGATTTCTAATAAACTGCGCATGCTTATATTAGACCTAAATAAAACCTATAGAAATTGTATTTTGCGTAATGCTAATTTTTTCTAAGAAAAAGTTAAATGTTATTTATGTGAATTATTTGCAAATAAAAAACTAAATTCAAATCGAGGCTGCTCCAAGCACGTCGTCATGTGATGAAAACTACACTGTGCCAATGTATACCATATTCGTTGCATCGAAAAGTTTGATTCAGCAAAAGAACAGGGAAAGTGACTTTGAGTTGGAAGGTCTTTCTAACGACATCAGATTTGTAGCGTTTGATTGAGAAATTTACGAGAAACGTTCCAAACAGGAGTATTATTTATATTGATGTTCAAGTAGTTGTGTAAACCCATTTTTAGTTCACAGTTTATATCACGTGATTCTCTTACTGGAATTTTACTCTTATCAACATTTCAATACATGTTTGCCAGTGTTTTGATTTCGAGTTTCACAAATTTCGCGTAATAACAATTGAAAGATTATTATGTTGATACATAAATCAGTTCGCTTTTCGATATGCACTGTTGACATGTTTTCATATTAAGCAAGTACACTAAAAGTTTTTAACCATAATGTGCTTGTATTGTGAATTCAAGGGTTAACAATTCGTGTCCCCTTGTTAAAGAAAACAAACTCTCAAACAATTCGTGTCCCTTTGTTAAAGAAAACAAACTCTCAAACAATTCGTGTTCCTTTGTTAAAGAAAACAAACTCTCAAACAATTCGTGTCCCTTTGTTAAAGAAAACAAACTCTCAAACAATTCGTGTCCCTTTGTTAAAGAAAACAAACTCTCAAACAATTCGTGTTCCTTTGTTAAAGAAAACAAACTCTCAAACAATTCGTGTCCCTTTGTTAAAGAAAACAAACTCTCAAACAATTCGTGTTCCTTTGTTAAAAAAAAACAAATTCTCAAACAATTCGTGTTCCTTTGTTAAAAAAACAAACTCTCAAACAATTCAAACAATTCGTGTCCCTTTGTTAAAGAAAACAAATTCTCAAACAATTCGTGTCCCCTTGTTAAAGAAAACAAACTCTCTAACAATTCGTGTCCCTTTGTTAAAGAAAACAAACTCTCTAACAATTCGTGTCCCTTTGTTAAAGAAAACAAACTCTCAAACAATTCGTGTCCCTTTGTTAAAGAAAACAAACTCTCAAACAAACTCTCAAACAAACTGTCCCTTTGTTAAAGAAAACAAACTCTCAAACAATTCGTGTCCCAATTGTGTCCCTTTGTTAAAGAAAACAAACTCTCAAACAATTCGTGTCCCTTTGTTAAAGAAACAAACTCTCAAACAATTCCCTCTCAAACAATTCGTGTCCCTTTGTTAAAGAAACAAACTCTCAAACAATTCGTGTCCCTTTGTTAAAGAAAACAAACTCTCAAACAATTCGTGTCCCTTTGTTAAAGAAAACAAACTCTCAAACAATTCGTGTCCCTTTGTTAAAGAAACAAACTCTCAAACAATTCGTGTTCCTTTGTTAAAGAAAACAAACTCTCAAACAATTTGTGTCCCTTTGTTAAAGAAACAAACTCTCAAACAATTCGTGTTCCTTTGTTAAAGAAAACAAACTCTCAAACAATTCGTGTCCCTTTGTTAAAGAAACAAACTCTCAAACAATTCGTGTTCCTTTGTTAAAGAAAACAAACTCTCAAACAATTCGTGTCCCTTTGTTAAAGAAACAAACTCTCTAACAATTCGTGTCCCTTTGTTAAAGAAACAAACTCTCAAACAATTCGTGTTCCTTTGTTAAAGAAACAAACTCTCAAACAATTCGTGTCCCTTTGTTAAAGAAACAAACTCTCAAACAATTCGTGTTCCTTTGTTAAAGAAAACAAACTCTCAAACAATTCGTGTCCCTTTGTTAAAGAAAACAAACTCTCAAACAATTCGTGTCCCCTTGTTAAAGAAAACAAACTCTCAAACAATTCGTGTTCCTTTGTTAAAGAAAACAAACTCTCAAACAATTCGTGTCCCTTTGTTAAAGAAACAAACTCTCAAACAATTCGTGTTCCTTTGTTAAAGAAAACAAACTCTCAAACAATTCGTGTCCCTTTGTTAAAGAAACAAACTCTCTAACAATTCTCCTTTGTTAAAGAAACAAACTCTCAAACAATTCGTCCTTTGTTAAAGAAACAAACTCTCAAACAATTCGTGTCCCTTTGTTAAAGAAACAAACTCTCAAACAATTCGTGTTCCTTTGTTAAAGAAAACAAACTCTCAAACAATTCGTGTCCCTTTGTTAAAGAAAACAAACTCTCAAACAATTCGTGTCCCCTTGTTAAAGAAAACAAACTCTCAAACAATTCGTGTCCCTTTGTTAAAGAAAACAAACTCTCAAACAATTCGTGTCCCTTTGTTAAAGAAAACAAACTCTCAAACAATTCGTGTCCCTTTGTTAAAGAAAACAAACTCTCAAACAATTCGTGTCCCTTTGTTAAAGAAAACAAACTCTCTCCGTATTCTAGGACCGTGACGTGTAATAACAATGATAACTAAATCCCACCCTTCAATCAGACACTATAATTGGTCACATTGACGATAGGTGCTATTAACTAGTTGCCTTCCTTTTCCCTTTAGCGTAATAGTTTGAAATTAAGGAAGTCTTTGTGCAAATAACTCTGAAGTGAAATCTACTGTAGTGACTTGTCAAATAGAAGTATAGATATGTTCCTGCTATTATTTGTTTGTAAATGTTACAGTACTTCAAATACAAAATACACGTCACACTTACTTCAGTGTCAGTCTTGTTTGTTATTAAACACAAAGCTATATAATGAGATGTCTGTTTTCTGCCCAACACGAATGCTGAAAGATGACCCAAAATTGAACTGAAAATACGATAATCTCATTCAACTCCGTATCTATCAAGTCTGTCTGTAATCAATTTCTATGTCTGGTTTGCTTCATCCTGGTCCTTGAAGGCATAGTTCACCAACACCAGAAAACCTGTGGAACTTTGTTCCTAGTTTGTTGCAAATAAATGATACATTTGGACATAAAAATGTCGCATAAGAAAACTTATAAAGCAATATCTTGTTTCGTTGAATTACTCAGACTTACATCAGACAAGTTAGAAAGTAGATGTACTTCAGACTTACATCAGACAAGTTAGAAAGTAGATGTACTTCAGACTTACATCAGACAAGTTAGAAAGTAGATGTACTTCAGACTTTCATCAGACAAGTTAGAAAGTAGATGTACTTACAAAATTTGAAGAACAAATTTACAGGTGCCAAAGTAGCGTTCACACAGTTTCCGTAAGAGGTCGGCATGAACATACAGTTAATTCTCGTGATAACAACTACAAATGCCATCTGAGTATTCTTAATATATCTATTCTGGATTTTAAATTATAGATTGTAAAAACAGCATTTAACAGCTACACTTTGCATGCCGCAAATCATTGCTCAGGAGACTTTTCGTTCAACACCAGAACTCACCAATTGAGCTAGACCATGAAAGTGTATCTGAAATGTTTTTTATTATATATATATATATATATATACAGCCTCCTGTGGTTTTAACACAACTATTAGTTCAGTTTGTTTTTAGTGCTTTGTCAGCTTTCGTGAATGTAGATGTTTTACTTTTTATAATATTTGTAGAATGATTTTGTTAAAGAATATATTATTTCGGTTCTTTGAGTCAACTAGCAATTACAAACAACCGAATTTTTTTATATAAGGCAATAAATGGTTTTCGACTTTCGATTTTGCAACTTATTCTACACAGGAACTAAAACAAGTAGAGACTGAAACCGCCCTTGAAACAGAATATGAGGTCCTAATTTTTAATGAGCGTGAACTATTGCTACAAATCATTAGATCGAAAACAAACTTAAAAAAAAATCGAATGTGTACACTCTAAAAAGAAATGGAATAACCCGAAGAGAAAAAATCTATTATTAATTGGTTTGGGGTCAACTTCCAGATACTAGATAGAAATTTCACAGAAATAATTTCAAAAGATGTTACTATCTATTTGTGGTGAGACCAGACGATTAAAAACTTATCATTTGTGTTGAGGTGGATGATCCCCAAAAATTTTTGTTATTTTGTAGCAAAATATTTAACGTAGAAAGCTATTTCGTCAAAATATCTCTACATTTTATGAAGTATTTTCAACAAGTTATCAACTCTCATGTGGTATACCCAATCAGTAGTGTAATACTGGTGTCATCGCAAATCAATATAGTAACCTAATACATATTTATTTAGACAGTGTGTGTGTGTGTTTCCTTATAGCAAAGCCACATCGGGCTATTTGCTGAGCCCACCGAAAGAAATCGCACCCCTGATTTTAACGTTGTAAACCCGTACACTTACCGCTGTACTAGCGGGGGTCTTAAACAGTACACATCACTTATCTTTTTAAGCTAGGTCTCTTGTTTTATTTTAGATAGTATCTTAAGCCGACGAAATTACTCAAAAGAAAAATCCTGAATGCAAAACATTTAGTTCAGGACATTAGATTCGCAGTTATCTGATATTGAAAGAGTATAAATTAAAAACAAAAGTGACTGGAAGTATCTAATGACCACAACCGAGTACTCATCAATAAGTATCTAATAACCACAACCGAATACTCATCAATAAGTATCTAATAACCATAACCGAGTACTCATCAATAAGTATCTAATGACCACAACCGAGTACTCATCAATAAGTATCTAATAACCACAACCGAATACTCATCAATAAGTATCTAATAACCACAACCGAATACTCATCAATAAGTATCTAATGACCACAACCGAATACTCATCAATAAGTATCTAATAACCACAACCAAATACTCATCAATAAGTATCTAATAACCATAACCGAGTACTCATCAATAAGTATCTAATAATTACAACCGAATACTCATCAATAAGTATCTAATAATTACAACCGAATACTCATCAATAAGTATCTAATGACCACAACCGAGTACTCATCAATGCAGAGGGCGTAGTGGAAGCGAAAAGATTATCTTGTTGATGTTTAAAAACGGATGTTTGTTTTCTTGTAGCAAAGACACATCGGACTATCTATTGTGGTTATCGAGGGATTTCGAACCGTTAATTTTAAGATTGTAAATCACTAGACTCATTGCTGTCCCAACGGGAGAGATTAAAGGAAATGGACAGTGTCAATGAAAGTGTGCTTTCAAATAATATTTTAAAATAATTTTTATTTGCACTTTTATTTATTATCAGTAAATCACACCTGTATGAGGAAGTGAATAGTAATAATAATTATTAAGTGCAGAATATAAAAACGTGCTGGTCGTGGCCTAGTTTTAAAGTGCTCAAACTATGAGCCCCAAGATTTACGTTTTGAGTCCTGTTACCATAAAACCGTGATCCACAAAACGAGACAAAGTTAATATATATATACATGTATGAGTGCGTTTTTATATTTAAAAGTAGGTTTAGTTGGGTAACTAGCTCTTATCTGTTTATTAAGGGATGGTTTTTTTTCAAGAGTTACATTTTATGGTTGATTGTAGGTTGTGTTTACTGGAATAAAGTACTACTGGTTCATGCAACATTGATTGCTGGTGACACTCTCAGTTTTGAGTCTGTATATCTTGATGACTATGGTGCTGGTTCATGGATCGGACGGTCTATGGTTAGCTTTTCATCACCACAAAATCGCGTTTCATACTTCAGAGCCGTAGGTGCATTACAAGAGTGATGGTTAACTCAAACTAATTGCTTAGAGAAGGTCAAGGGTTGGATGGATGTCGTTGACTCATTATCATTTCTCTAGTCTGTCAATACAGAATTTTTCATTAGAAAAACTTTACCTTTTAAAAATTGTTACCAAACCTTTCTTGGTATTAATGGCCAGGTGGGTTAAGGCGTGCGACTCGTAGTCTGAGAGTCGCAGGTTCGAATCCCGTCGCACCAAAAATGATCGCCATTTCAGCAGTGGGGGCGTTATAATGTGACGGTCAATCCCACTATTCTTTGCTAAAAGAGTAGCCCAAGAGTTGGCGGTGAATGGTGATGACTAGCTGCCTTCCATCTAGTCTTACACTGCTAAATTAGGGACGGCTAGCGCAAACAGCCCTTGAGTAGCTTTGTGCGAAATTAAAAAAACAAACTAACAAACTCTTCTCGAAAACAAGTACAAAACCTCAAAAATTTCGCTTTGGCGAAACATTTCATATGAAAATTATCTAATTAACTCTATTTCACGGGGGTATATTCAAGATTTGGTACATGTGGATGGCTGGATTTCAGAAATGACGATGATAAAGTGTGAATATAACAGCTTTATTCATTAAATTTGGAATTTTTATACAGTATAATAACTCCATTTTTCAAATTTAGTTTTGGTCAATACAATGTTCTGAGACTCCAGTGACGATGTCGACCATATGGCGATCCAAGAAAATGTTGCAAATTCGTTTTATCTACTTCAATCGACCACAATTTGTCTTCAGTGCACTGCTTGTTCGCCGTGTTTTACTACTGGGTGGCAACATCAAAATAAGTATTTGATATAATAGCATTTCTTTTATTTTTAGTAAACGAACTTTCAGCCAGCCCATATCATTATTGCATTGCAATTAAATAACATGCGCAACTATCAAATTTTAAAATGTAACGTACGTGAGGAAGTTATGTTTCTTTCATTAATCGTATTCTCTTTGTAATTATCAAAATAACGTATGTAATGTGTAAACCTGTTTTCTACTATCAATGTTTCCATCGTCATGTTCGTTACGAGAAACTTTATCTTATTATATTATGCTTTGAAACGAATCATGGCCATTTTGCTTGCTACTAAAAAATGAAAATTTATCTAGGATGTTAATTAGTTTTTCGAAAACAGACACATGACCTAACAAGAACGTAAGAAACCTATGGATTTACACAAAACCATAGTTTTTTTAATATTTTTAGCTCAAAACGAAACTTCAGCGCCCTTTCTTTTATGTCAAAGTTCACCATCTTGACGACCACGAAGCTATGTTTCACAACCATTATTTTCAATAAATTTGCGAAAACAAAGTTCATACTTTCCTAAAGAAATTAAATTTATTTTTAAAATGTTAAAACTATAGAGGCCGAAAACTAATTATGTAGGTTTAGAATTTCGCGCAAAGCTACAGAAGGCTATCTGCGCTAGAAGGCAACTAATCATTACAACCCCCAGACAACTTTTTTACCTAGGAATAGTGGGATTGACCATCACATTATAAAACCCCCACGGCTGAAAGGGCGAGCATGTTTGATGTGACGGGGATTCGAACCACCGATTCTCGGATTAGAAGTCAAGTGCCTTAATCACCTAGCTAGTTCACGTGAAGACAATGTAAACAAAGTGACTTTAGCTGACTTCTTTTGGATGTGTTACAGATCAGAGAGTACAGGTTCTAACTATAGTAAATACCTTTTGTTACCAAACTGTTTTCCGGGTAGACTACAATTTTAGGATTCAACGACCATACTAATTAAGGACGGTTAGCAATGATTCAGCTTGGTATAAATATTTGAAACAATCTCCCACACTTATCTATTGAGTCTAGAGGCTTCAATATTTTCTCCAAGAAATATCATATACAGTATATCGAAAAGCTCCAAACAGTTCTATTGCTGCTATTAAGCATATTTCAACACTCAGAAAATGATCAAATTATTGAAATTCTCTTTGTTGTTTGTCTTGAAAAAATATATCACAAACATTACAAACTATCAGCATAATAAAAAAAAGCAAACAGTTACTATCTAGTACCAGATGACCTCAATATCTTTTGTGTTTTCTCCAATTGGCCGATTTTTATTAGTTTGTTTGGATTTCGCGCAAAGCTACACGAGAGCTATCTGCGCTAGCCGTCCCTAATTTAGCAGTGTGAGACTAGATAGAGAAGACACCAACTCGGGCTACTCTTTTACCAACGAATAGTGTATTGACGGTCACGTTATAACCCCCACACGGCTGAAAGGACGAGCTTATTTGATGTGACAGGGATTCAAACCCGCGACATTCCGATTACAAGTCAAGCACCCTAACCACCTGGTCATGCTGGGCCTCGTACTGATTAAAGAGTAATAACTCAATAAATGTTTAAAACTTCATTTTTCGAGCAAAATCATCTTATGTCGTACAAGGTTGCAATATATAACCACACAGACGTACCTTATAAATATAAACACGTCAAAGTTATTAGCTACTATTATTATGTGAACATGGATTTTGGTCCAGATTTGACGTCGAGCTCAAATAATAAAGTATTTTCTAAAACATAACGAGTTTGTTCATTCGTAAGTGCCAAGTTACACAATGAGCTGCCTGTGCTGTGCCACCCGCGGTTCTGAACCCCGATTTTTAGCGTTTAAGTCACCAAGCTTGCTACTGAGGCACCGAGAGACGTAGTAAGAGAAACAGACGTATTATAAACAACAACGAGAAAAAACGAACAAATAAGTCTTGTTTTTATCTGTAAAAGAGCATAAATTATCAAACACGATATCAGAATGCAGGAACTTGGAAACGGCATAAAATTACATTGGCATCGGTCTTCAAGCTAAAATAAATCCTGAGAACCTGTTGTTCAGTGCATAGATGTAAGTACGCTGGGCGTATCCTAGCGAGGCCCGGCATGGCCAAGCGTGTTGAGGCGTGCGACTCGTAATCTGAGGGTCGCGAGTTCACACCCGGTCGCGCCAAACATGCTCGCCCTCCCAGCCGTGGGAGCGTTATAATGTGACGGTCAATCCCACTATTCGTTGGTAAAAGAGTAGCCCAAGAGTTGGCGGTGGGTGGTGATGAATAGCTGCCTTCCCTCTAGTCTTACACTGTTAAATTAGGGACAGCTAGCACAGATAGCCCTCGAGTAGCTTTGTGCGAAATTCCAAAACAAGCAAACAAACAAACTTATCCTAGCGATAAATGTACCTGGACTATGAATCCATCTGATGATATGTGGTTTACGTCCTGTTACCACGAAACCCATAAAACAATATGAGGTCCACATCTTTTCAAATGTTTAATAAACCGAAACAGAGCTATTTACTCGCGTTAATAAGAAAGCACTTTTCTTACTCATGTAGTTAACTTACACAAAGTGTTGTTTTTCTTTTTTATTGAATTTCGTCTAGAGTTACTAAAAATTAGATCATATTACTGCGCTCCATCTAGCATGATTGCTGATGGGATTAAGACCCTGGGCCTGCAGATTGCGAATCGAGTACCCTAACCACCAGTCTTGCCAGGACCCTTGCTTAAGTGGAAAACGTTTCAAGTGGATCAACGTATATGCTTTCAAAATACCTTTTTTAATTTGTTATGATTTCACTGTAAGCTGTTGGAATGTAGTGAGGGTTATGAATATAAATAGCGTTAGTGCTTACGTAAATGAACATTATATCTTCAGTTAGTCTTAGAATAACTAAAAATCATGTTAGTATCGTTTACGATTTATTCATAGAGCAGTAAATGTTCGTATTAATAATTGTTTTTAAGTTTATGTTTAAATTAATATATTTTATGTTCTTTCATAGGAGCTTAACACAAAACAATGTATATAAGTATGTAGAAATGAAAACAATGATGTTAGAATACAATTAAGTGTTTCATACGCGGAAGTTAGTTGAGAATTTTTTTCCACTATTGAAAAAATAAAAATATGAGAACCTCGCCCTTCCATCTTGTATGTTCCTGATGTATTTAATCGTGAAATATCCTTAAATATTCTGAATCCGCCCGTTGTCTTCAGTTTTTTCCAAAACATAATCAGATAAATGCTTAAAACTAACATCTGGAAACGTGGAGTTGGCTGATAAAATTTGTTCATTTGTTTACGTTTATTTTCCAAAGCTCTCGGTTTTATCATCCATTCTGTTTGTAAGTACGGAAGAGTGAATGGGAACTTCAGGTATTTTTCCACCTGTCGGTTTACAACCATATCTGGTAATGATATACTTAATATGAACAATCACATATATCATATACTATTATACTATAGAATAGTCTGCCTCATCAGACTATCGTTAATCAAACTGTCAGTGAGTCATTGTTGGGTACATGCGTATGGTAGTGTTCTAATGAGAAATCACTAATGTTTGTAGAAGAGTGCTCAAACGAAGAACACCATTATTCTTTAGGAAGTCAAAGGACTGGTTTATAATTTCAAAAATAAGATTAACAAACTAGTCTCACATTTCTATGGATTTCATAATTGTGTTAGGAAAACGACCAAAACTATCTGAGTTAGCAAGTTACTACACGTTACTACACATGTTTGTTTTTTTTGTTTTTGAATTTCGCGCAAAGCTACACGAGGGCTATCTGTGCTAGCCGTCCCTAATTTAGCAGTGTAAGACTAGAGGGAAGGCAGTTAGTCATTACCACCCACCGCCAACTCTTGGGCTACTCTTTTATCAACGAATAGTGGGATTGACCATCACATTATAATGTCCCCACGGCTGAAAGGGCGAGCATGTTTGGTGCGACCGGGATACTACATGTGTGTAACGTTATATTTTGTATTTATCATATCACTAAAACAAAAACAAACTAGCAGAGTCTATAGGTTAGGGCACGAATTCGATCCTGCATCACCGAACATGCTCGTCCTTTCAGCTGTTTGGACGTTACATGTGATAGTCAATCTAACTATCCTAAATACCCCAAAAGTTGGCGGTGTGTAGTATTGAAAAGCTACTTTCCTTCGGGTCTATTACTGATAATTTGAGGACGGGTAGCGTATGTAGCTTTCAAGTGGCTTTGCGTGAAATGCAAATCAAATTACATATAATTATACGAACAAGGAGATTTAGTTAGTTTTCGAATATATGACCGCATGTAACTTGGTTGTTAAAGTGCCACACTGTAAATTTGAAAATTCATAGTTCACGTATTGCACCCTTCATGTTGGTACAAGGTGTGTGCTATAAAAGTAGCAGTCAAAGCCCAAAGTCAAAGTCTGATACGAGTAGCCCAGGAGTTGGTGGTGGGCATTATTAGTTAGCTTGTTTTCTATTCCATTAGTACAGATTTAAAGATGACAATTCGCAAGCAATTCTTTTGTTGCTTTGGTGAAAAAAAAATTCTTTGTGAGCCTTTCCCGTTTAAGCAAAGATGACATAAACTTGTTATTCTGTATTAAATATCAATTGATCATAATGAAAACGTAATAGCTGAAAAAAAATTAAAGTTATAGATTT
Source organism: Tachypleus tridentatus (assembly GCF_004210375.1). Classification (NCBI taxonomy): domain Eukaryota; kingdom Metazoa; phylum Arthropoda; class Merostomata; order Xiphosura; family Limulidae; genus Tachypleus; species Tachypleus tridentatus. The sequence goes on along the minus strand of NC_134830.1, from coordinate 27,706,309 downwards.
AAAATAGCATTCATGTACTGCGTTAGGTATTATTTCATGTATAATAAAGACAAACATCGAGTTTCAATATCTCTGATGAGAGGAACACAGATAACCTGTTGTGTATCTTAGTGTTTAACTATAACCAAGTCAAACTTAATAAATGTCCTTTAAATATTTCAGTGAAACTCAAAGAATTTCCAAAACTTAAAGTAGTTCTGGACAAACAACTTACTCTCCAGATATTGTTGTAAACGACGACAAGCGCCGCCTATCTTGAGCAAGAGGATTACCATCTGCGGGAAATGGAGAGGATCCACGTCGAGATCGCTTCTTTCGCCGTTCGCTGGCCTGGCGTAGTAAAATCGCTTCTAAATTTTCTTCATTCAGCTCCCCTAGCTCCATCTGTTGGTCAAAATAAAGCGGTTAAGGGTTTTCATTTTTTTACGTATACGATATTTGATAAAATGTTTAACAAAAAATTAAGATAGCGACTTTAAAAACGTGATAAGTGTATAAACGGGGCTCATAAAATAAAACATCCAATTTTTAACCTACACTATTTAAAAGACAGATATTAATTTTAATTTTAAATGCTGTAGTGCATTCAAGAATATCACCTACAATTGGATCAGGATGGCCATTGATGGTGAGTTTTCAGCTACTAGCTGTTAGCTGTTTGCGTTTGAGCAAGTAACTTATACGATAGTTCCTGTATGACTCATTTAGCCTACCTAATTTATTGTGTAGGGGTTTAGTACAAGGAAAACACATTTTCAAAATTGTGGTTTTTCTCAGTTATTGTTACTCACAATATAATTTAAATTGGAAATTTTATCGCATGTTCCTAAGATGCTTTAGATTTAATAAACTTCTGTATCATCATTGTTATAACAATGAAATGCAGAAGAATACAATAAAATGCAATACTGTTTGCTAACGTATAGTTTAAATTTTGTTTCTAGTGCATAGTGTTTTTCATACAATATTTACAAACTCCAAATAGTTTTTCAACGCATTTATGAAACAGCTGTTGTTGTTGTATACATTAATTTGGAGATAAACAGTATTAGGTATATCTGCTTTTGCCAAAATAAAAGTTAAACTGCGATATGTTTCAATGCTTTCAGTAAACTTGTCACATCAGTTTCAAACCCTACATGTCATAAAATAGTTCTTGCTGTTACGTGTTTTGTGAATCCGTAGTGTATTTTATCAATATTTTCGTCCTTCTGACAGCATTAATTTATTACTTAAAGTATCATTTACGGTAATCCAGTTTTCCTTGGAATCTAGCTCAACATAAATTTAATCGAACAGAATGGAACTGCTCCTTTTAAAAAACAACATTATTGATGTGTTTTATATTATTTATTATATTATTATACACATATATACAAACGAAACTCACCATTCAGTGTATTGCTCTGTGGTGTACTTACAACATGAGCAAGTGTTCCTCTTATGAGAGAAATCATTTTTGTTGACTCAAGACAACCATTTTCGATACAAAGTGTTTTAAACACGGTATATCCTTAAATGATGTGATATGTGGTAAAATTTGTGGGAAGATACTGGATATAATAAACTATCTTTTGGGATGTACTTTGGATTTACATCAAACCTGGGCCTGGCATGGCCCAGCGCGTTAAGGCGTGCGCTTCGTAATCTGAGGTTCGCGGGTTCGCGCCCGAATCGCGCCAAACATGCTCGCCCTCCCAGCCGTGGGGGCGTTATAATGTGCGGTCAAGCCCACTTTTCGTTGGTAAAAGAGTAGCCCAAGATTTGTTGGTGGGTGGTGATGACTAGCTGCCTTCCCTCTAGTCTTACACTGCTAAATTAGGGACGGCTAGCACAGATAGCCCTCGAATAGTTTTGTGCGAAATTCCAAAACAAACAAACAAACAAACAAACAAAACATCAAACCAGAAATCAGTCATGTCTACAGTCACACCAATGGGGTTATTGACGCTATGCTTAAATCTACAAATAACCAATAGCTAAAGAATTAAAAACTAAATACTACCTTTCCGTAGGCACATTTTTTTTAGCGTCAGAACTTAAGAAATCATACGAAGTCTTCTAAAAGTTGGTCAGTAAATTCCAAAGGTCACATGAAGCATTTGCCAATGAGTAAACATTTAATAAGGACAAAAAATAATTGCAATCTGTTATCACTGAACTCCCTCAAAAACCAGGCTGATAAATAATAGATAGTGTATTTTTGGATCGACATATTTGTTGGTAAACCAATTTGACAAATGACGGAAAGTGTATTCCTGAATTGACTAGAGAGAACCTTAGAACATATTTGTTGGTAAACCAAGCTAAAAAGTGATGGAAAGCGTAATTCTGGATTGACTAGAGAAGATATTAGAACATATTTGTTGGTAAGCCAAGTTGACAAGTGATAGAAAGTGTATTTCTAGATTAACTAGGGAGAACATTATAACATTTTTTTTTTGTAACTCCAAGTAGGATTATGACTTTAAAAAGATATTGCTTAACTTATTTAATTTTTTATGGAAATTTACGTTAGAGAAACTGACAATTAATTACACTATATATTTGAAAACTTAAATTAATCTCTAACTCTAGAAACGGAAAGTAATTTCTAGCTTTAAAAACTAGTGGTAATTTTTACAGTAATATAACAAGAAATGAAGGTAGTATAGAAAACGAACAACATGTTAGTATCGCAGTTTTAAGTTGTATAGATATAAAAAATAGTATTTTCTGTAGAAGCTGTTTGCTCCACCTCTCCCCCAATCTCCAGCAACTCAGGGGTAAGCTCGAGGGCTGGTAAGACAGAACTTCATAATTTGACCTCTGTGATTGATACAGCAAATGTAGCCCATTGTGCAGCTTTGTGCTTAATAACGAAAAAAAATTACTTTTTTACAAAAAATTTAACAGAGAGTGAATGCAAAGATGGCGTCATAAACCGCAAGCAAAAGGAACTGTCCCCAGTGGCAGGAAAAGTTCGAGTTGATCTATCAGTTTAAATAATCTCGTACATTGTTAAAAGGTTAATTGTGTTTCACTCTTGGTTTCACTCAGAGTTAAAGCACTGTGCTACTTATACAGCCCATCACGAAAAGTAATTCTTAAGAATATCAGTCATACTAAGAGCCAGTCAACAGTAACATACGGTAAACCTACATTTTTATTAATTACGTCACGTCATGTTTTGATATGTAAATGATAGTGTGATTAACTACTAACAGTTTAGTGTTGAATGGCCTGCTTGCGAAATAAAATGTGACATCATCGTTTTTCATGTCTGTTCTATCATTTCAAAAGTGAATGTTGAGCTTTGTCTTGGTGCACGAGTTATCAAACGGGAGACATACGAACGTACGGACAGACATCACTGTCCGCAAGATATAGAAGATAACACATAGACTCATATCAGTCTTTCAATATTGCAGTTTTAAATGCACCCATACACATATACGGATTATTTGTTTAGAGGAAACCCACAACAGGCTACCTGCTTTGAATACCGCGGGAATCTAATACTGAATTTTAGTTTTGTAAGTTTGTAAACGTACTGCTCTACCATCAGGAGGATATTAAAGTAAGTGAGTGTTCTAACTAACTTCATTTGTGTGGTTATTTCGATAATATTTGTAAATAATCATGGCATATTTTTGCTGTTTTGTTTTGTCACTACAGCTATAAATACTTTTTAATTGTTTTTACGAATAAACATTCAAAATTTGAAATATTTGTATATGTCATCCATACATTTATAACCCCAATAAAGTAACAATAAAACTGTTAGAAATAGTATGAAAATCATCCACGTTAAAATTATATTTAAATTAATGGACAAAACAAAGATAACTGTTTCATAAATGATTTGAAAAACCTATTTGGAGTTTGTAAATATTTTATTAAAAACAATATGCACTAAAAACAGTTCTCAGATGAAACACTATGAATTATAAATGGACTTTAACTTTGTATGATTTGAATGAGTTGTTGTTTTGAATTAAGCAGAAAGCTACACAATGGGCTATCTGTGCTCTGCCCACCACGTGTGTATATAACCAGGTTTCTAGCGTTGTGAGCCTTCAAACATACTGCTGTGCCACTGGGGACAACCCACTGACAATAGATTTCTCTAGACCAATCGCGACGTGAGAATCTTATCGATCGTTCTAGAACCCAAGTATAACAAGCACAATAATTACAAAATTTTTCATTTTGGTAAAGGAAATAATAATTTGATCGAAGTAAGAGTTTTGTTTTTCTTCTCAATTTGTAAAAACATCCTTGCATGATAAAAGAAAAAGAATAATTTTGAAACGTGAGTAGCTGAATTATAGAAAACCCATTATTAAAACCAAAACAAGTTTCACAAAGCTCAAATTCGCAGGTTTATGTACTTAGCCGTGGCATAGCAACTCATGAAATGACTCAGAGTTTGTTTTTCAAGTACTAACTCAGTGGTGCCAAGCATGGCCAAGCGTGTTAAGGCGTGCGACTCGTAATCCGAGGGTCACGGGTTCGCATCCCAGTCGCGCCAAACATGCTCGCCCTTTCAGCCGTGGGGGCGTTATAATGTGACGGTCAATCCCACTATTCGTTGGTAAAATAGTAGCCCAAGTGCTGGCGGTGGGTGGTAATGACTAGCTGCCTTCCCTCTAGTCTTACACTGCTAAATTAGGGACGGCTAGCACAGATAGCCCTCGAGTAGCTTTGTGCGAAATTCCAAAAAAACAAACAATCTAGTTTATAGCACAGTCATCTCTTGACCGATCTAAGATCTAATTACACATTTGAACTAGGCTCGTCAAGTTCTTTCGATTGGTGTATTTGGCCAAACTCAAGGTGTTATAGATTAGTTTACTCTAATTCCGAGTAAAAAAAATCAGTTTGAGGGCTGGCTGCTAGAGATCCTGATGAGTTATAAAATTAAATCGAATATACGGGCGCCCCCTGCTTGGCATTACTGCGCATAAATATATAGCCAATAAAAAGAGGGGCTAGGAAAGAAGGTCTCATAGATTAAGTTATTGTAATCCTGCCTAAAATAATTTCAAGTGCTGCGGCTATTGAGGATTCCTCTTAGTTTTAATTATAGTTTAATGTTTATTATTCAAGTTAATATCGAGATTTTTATCAAATTCTATGAATTTGATTTGTTAAATAGAACGATCAATGGTAATAAATTAGTATGCTTACAACACAAATTACTTTCTCTAAACCCAGACTATAACACAACTTACGGCTGTAGCGATATGAACACACGTGGATGTTTACAGTTATACAGGAACACAATTGATAAAGTTTTCAGTTTAAATCGTGTTTATGGTTTGTAATGTCACTTTTTAAAGGTGAGTTCAGGTATAAACCAGCAAGAACTAGCACGTGATGGTGGAAGCGAATTGCTCTTCAGGTAATTGGTAAATGTTACTTGACTTCCAATCTACTGATATTATTATTGACACTAGCGTGTTTAGACTGTACGAAGTTCAGTGCAAATGCATTAGGCGAAACATTTGTTTTCAGTTTTGTTAGCCCACAATAACTGTAGTGTTTTTAATCTGAATCTGTATTGTATCCATTTAAACACTAGACTTATGACCCACAGAGTTCAAGCTGTGCTGTTTTATGAAGTTCAAATTCGCAGTGAATTATTAAGATGCGTACACACGTTAGAACTACTGTACTACTGTAAATACAATAATATAATAGAAATAGATGATTATGTTACATCTCAGGCACCAAACTGTTGAAAATTCATCGTGGTTTTCATAGTTAAAGTAAACGAAACAATAACTTTAAGCAAATATTTGGAGAAGACATATATTATAATAACATTATAATATCCTAAGTGAACGTAGATACAATAATATCTACATTATTAGTAGATAATAATACTAATATTAAAGTTATACTTGTTTCAGTATAACTAAAAACAAACTCCACATCTGTTTATTTTTATAACAGTCATAAATCAAACTTGACAGTACTGTTTCAGTTGATGGACTGACGAAAGTTTCGTCTATAGCAACTCAGTGATGCGAGAAAAAAATATTTGGTACAAATAAAAACAAGCACCATTTCTGTTTATATCTGTTTATAATAACAGTTAAAGATCAGATCTAGCAATACTGTTTCAGTTGATGGATTGACGAAAGTTTCGTCTATAGCAACTCAGTGATGCGAGAAAAAAAATATTTGGTGCAAATAAAAACAAGCACCATTTCTTTATATATCTGTTTATAATAACAGTTAAAGATCAGATCTAGCAATACTGTTTCAGTTGAAAGATTGACGAAAGTTTCGTCTAAAGCAACTCAGTGATACGAGAAAAAAATATTTGGTACAAATAAAAACAAGCACCATTTCTGTTTATATCTGTTTATAATAACAGTAAAAGATCAGATCTAGCAATACTGTTTCAGTTGATGGATTGACGAAAGTTTCGTCTATAGCAACTCAGTGATGCGAGAAAAAAAATATTTGGTGCAAATAAAAACAAGCACCATTTCTTTATATATCTGTTTATAATAACAGTTAAAGATCAGATCTAGCAATACTGTTTCAGTTGAAAGATTGACGAAAGTTTCGTCTAAAGCAACTCAGTGATACGAGAAAAAATATTTGGTACAAATAAAACAAGCACCATTTCTGTTTATATCTGTTTATAATAACAGTTAAAGATCAGATCTAGCAATACTGTTTCAGTTGATGGATTGACGAAAGTTTCGTCTATAGCAACTCAGTGATGCGAGAAAAAATATTTGGTGCAAATAAAACAAGCACCATTTCTTTATATATCTGTTTATAATAACAGTTAAAGATCAGATCTAGCAATACTGTTTCAGTTGAAAGATTGACGAAAGTTTCGTCTAAAGCAACTCAGTGATACGAGAAAAAAAATATTTGGTACAAATAAAAACAAGCACCATTTCTGTTTATATCTGTTAAAGATCGGATCTAGCAATACTGTTTGAGTTGAAAGATTGACGAAAGTTTCGTCTAAAGCAACTCAGTGATACAAGAAAAAAAATATTTGGTGCAAATAAAAACAAGCACCATTTCTTTATATATCTGTTTATAATAACAGTTAAAGATCAGATCTAGCAATACTGTTTCAGTTGAAAGATTGACGAAAGTTTCGTCTAAAGCAACTCAGTGATACGAGAAAAAAATATTTGGTACAAATAAAAACAAGCACCATTTCTGTTTATATCTGTTAAAGATCGGATCTAGCAATACTGTTTGAGTTGAAAGATTGACGAAAGTTTCATCTACATCAAACCAGTGATTTTTCTCAAGTTCAACAATTGTCCCCTAAAAAATGAAATAACATAAAAAGAAACTATAACAACATATAATTCTCTTTGGACCCTCCACTAAAAAGCAGGAGATAGTGAAGAAAACACCTGTGTAGTACATTCTATACAATCACGGTCCTTAAATTAAATAACTCCTAGACTCTCCCAACCCAGATCACTTAAATAAAACAAAATAAACAAGACATAGAGAATGCTTAAACCTTGCAACCCACAAGTCTAATTTGACGTCACTCACTGACTGTGGCCAGCGTTGGTACGGCTGCGTCCAAATAAACATTTATCTTAAATTACTTTAACTATAATAATGTACCCAAACTTAATCCTTGTAATGCAGTACATTATAAACGAAACAACAAATTTAATCTAGAAACATTTTTTTCAGTCGGTACTTTATGTCTGTGATAAACAAGTTTATAAGTTCTGTAAATTTCACAAATGTTTTTGACACAATAAATGTCGGTCACTACGTCAAATGTGTAATCTTGTTTGTAAACGGAAATGATTTATTCTTTGCATATTAATGTATAAACATGTAAAATAACAGCTATTTTTACTGCAACGTTAATATTAAGAGAAAAGTGAATAGTTTTCAATATGTATTTAACTGCGCAGATCTGTTGTCAAGTAAATTACTGAGTTTGAAGCTTCACTGGTTGTTATAGCTGGTCCTTCTTCAAGAATATCCTTGTCCCTAACCCCCCTGCCGTAACACAGCGGAATCTCCGCGGACTTAACAATGCTAGAAACCAGATTTCGATGGCTGTGGGGTGGGAGAGCTCAGATAACACTTTGAGTAGCATTGTGTTTAACTGTAAACAAAGATAAACACCTTCATCAACGCTGTTAGATACCTATGCAGATGCACGTTAGATATTTCTTACAATTTATAAGGCACGCTGTTCAACGTCAGCGGCCCCCCTCCAATACAGCGGTAAGTCTACGGATTTACAACGCTAAAATCAGGGGTTCGATTCCCTCGGTGGGCTAAGCAGATGGCTTGATGTGACTTTGCTACAAAAACACACACACTCTCTCTCAACGTCAGTGATAAATCATTCAGGAATGAACGTGAAAAATATTGCATAAGAGAAAACTATTTGGAAAGATGTTTAATTTCAAACTTTCGGGCCAAGTTGAAATTAGGGTGATAAAAGTGATAGTTTTATAAACTGTAGCATGGAGCAGAATAAAACCGGCAACTGAACTACAGAAAGTAAACATACGAAGACGAGCATATAATAATACAAAGAGACGGAGCACAAGAGAAAGTGTGTTGAAACTTGTTTTCAGAATCTGTTTGTTTGTTTTGTGAATTTTGCGCAAAGCTACTCGAGGGTTATCTGTGCTAGCCGTCCCTAATTTAGCAGTGTAAGACTAGAGGGAAGGCAGCTAGTCATCACCACCCACCGCCAACTCTTGAGCTACTCTTTTACCAACGAATAGTGGGATTGACCGTCACATTATAACGCCCCCACGGCTGAAAGGGCGAGCATGTTTGGTGCGACCAGGATTCGTAATCCACGAGTCGAACGCCTTAACACACTTGGCCATGCCGGGCCCTTCAGAATCTGAGAGTATATTAAAACAAAATGGTTATGTACCTCCTTATCCTCCTAGAAAAATGTTTGTTTTTTTAAATTTCGCTCAAAATTACACGAGGGCTATCTGCGCCCTAGAAAATTGAAACGTAACAAAATTAATTTGTTTGTTCGTTTGCTGAATTTCGCTCAAAGCTACACGAGAGCTATTGTCGCTAGCCTTCCTTAATTCAGCAGTGTAAGACTAGAGGGAAGGCAGCTAGTTATCGCTAACCTCTGCCAACTCTTGGGCTACTCTTTTACTAAGGAACAGTGGAATTGATCGTCACATCATAACGCCGCAATGGCTGAAATGGCGCACATGTTCGGTGAAGGAATTCGAGCTAGCGACCCACAGAGTATGAGTCGAGCGCCCTAACCACCAGGTCATGCCAGGTCACAACTAATCATTGTTCTGACATGCTTCATATGTATAATCCTTACATTATGTGTTTGCCTACCACATCATTGGTTCACTTCTCTTATACTGCACTATTTCATAAAGAAACCTTATTGTTTGTTTGCTTTTTTATTTCGCGCAAATCTACAAACCAAAGAAGGTTATTGTAATACACAAAACTCTATATGTGTACACTATTACGATACATTGTAGTGTTTCTCAGTATACTAAGAACGCATGAAAACAAGCAAGCACTGTGGGCTTCATATTATCGTGATCCCAGAGAGCAACAGTATACTATATTAAAAGTGTGACATTATTCGAAAGTTGTACTCACGTTTTTCTCACGTGCGGAGGAGGGATTCACAGTTTAGCAGCTTTTCCAGCATGTACGAACTGATCAGCTGACGCCTAGGAAACATCCTCTTATATTAAACCTCCTATGAACCCCACCCACGGCAGGGTGGAGCCTTAACCCAAGTAATCTTTTAACATCATATTGCTCTGTGTTACTCACTTGGCAGGATGGATTTCTGCGAATCCATAGTCATTCATATATCACAACGCCAGGTATTACAATACGTGGTATTTGATTTAAAGGAAAAACCCTGTTTCAATTATTAACCAGAAATATAATTCATTAAATAGAGTTATTGTTAAAGGAGCTTTCTCCGAGAGTGCATTACAGCAAACGTTCCTTCAGATTTCCATTCAGAAATATTTCACTATCACTCCAACAAAACAGAGATTTTGTTCTTTCTTTTAGTTGGAATACCGTAACTGAGAACATTAAACTCGCATCATATGTCGGTTCTCAATGAAATTTGAAAGGAAGGCCGTGCTAGCGTACCCACAGTTATTTAACTTTTAATGTATAAGTTATGCTTCTCTGTTGTTTTATTTACAGCTGATTTAAAAAGGTATGTCATCAGGAAAGATATAACTGTTTAAAACAATTCAGCCTGTTCAAATTTGGCTTTATGCCTTTGTGAAAGCAATACAATGGACTGAGAATGTTAAATATGTTTTAAGTGTAAATACATTTTGCACTATAATTATATGATGAAATAAGAAATTCATTTATACATATACATGGGACACGACGTCTGTTAGTTTTAAATACGATTCAGATGATATTATTGAACGAAACCCGTCTATTCAGGTAGGTGCACTGAAATAAAAATAACGAACATATTAATTTTTGTACTAAAGGTTTTAATACATACTCATTAGTGTTTCTCTAAATTCTTTTTGCTAGAAACCCTCTAGCGGTTTGAACACCATTAAACGCATTGCAAGACAATTTCATTTCCTTATTTAATAGTAAACTAGTAATCTCAAGCCTGATGCACTACATCGTGGACTTGTGGGTTTACACCATCTTCCAAAAAGTACAAGGTGAGATTATAAGGTGAGATTCTTTCGTAGTGATGTATGTCGTGTCTTCTATAGGCACTATTTATGTATGTCGTGTCTTCTATAGGCACTATTTATGTATGTTGTGTCTTCTTTTGGTACTATTTATGTATGTCGTGTCTTCTACAAGTTACTATTTATGTATGTTGTATCTTTTACAAGTAATCTCTGTGTATGTCATGTCTTCTACAAGTACTATTTATGTATGTCGTGTCTTCTGCAAGTACTGTTTATGTATATTGTGTTTTTTGCAAGTAATCTGCATATGTCGTGTCTTCTACAAGTATGTTTTTGTATGTTGTGTCTTTTGCAAGTAATCTCTGTGTATATCGTGTCTTCTACAAGTAATCTCTATGTGTGTGTCGTGTTTTCTGAAAATAATTTTTATCTATATCGTGTCTTCTACAAATAACCTTCATGTGTGTTTTATAGAAGTAATTTCAGCGTATGTTGTGTCTGTTACAAGTAAAATGTATGTCATGTTGTTTACAAGAAATCTTTATACGAGTGTTGTGTCTTTTACAAGTAATCTCTGTGTATATCGTGTCTTCTACAAACAACCTGCATGTGTGTCGTATTTCCTGGAACTAATTTTTGTTGTTGTTCATGTCTTATGCAAGTAATCTTTATGCGTATTGTGTCTTCTAAGTCTTCCCAAAAAGGTTTGCCTTCCAGTGACACAGCAGTAAGCCTGAAGATTTATAGTGCTGACAACCGTGTTTCGATACCAGTGGTGGACACGGAACAGGTAGTTTGTGTAGGACTAGAGGGAAGGCAGCTAGTTATCACCACCCACCGACAACTCTTGGGCTACTCTTTTACCAATGAATAGTTATTAAAACGCTCTTACATCTGTTATGAAGGAGAAAAGTATTACTATCTTGACGTAGCTTCATGTATAAAAATAGAATACACAACAGTGGGTTGTGTTAGAATATTAATAGAATTGGTTTATCCTTTAATCAAAAGATTTGGGAAGTTCGAGTCACAAGAGTTTCTACCTGTGTGAGGTGAAAAAGAATTAGCATGACAAACAAATAGCAAGAAAAAGTTCAAATTAACTCGCGAGTAATCTTAACAATAACCATACAAGAATTTAGTATTCGTCTCACAAAAATATAATTTAGATAATTAAGAATAGCCATAGAAGAATTTACTGTTCATTGTACAGATTTGTTAACTGAAAATAGCCATAAAGGATTTTAGTGTTATTTCACAGTTGTAGTTTTTAATAAATAAGAATAGCTTTAAAGAATGCAGTGTTATCTCACAATTATAGTTTTTGATAATTAAGAATAGCTTTAAATAATGTAGTGTTCTGCTAACAATTATATACTTTTCGATATCTAAAAATAGCCTCTAAAGAAGTTGATATTTGTCTCAAGTTACAGAGTCTTTTAACACCAACAAGTAAACTTTTATAGTATTATAAATACTGTTTCTGTCCTACTTAGAAATGTTGTACCAGACCTAGCGGTTAGCGTGTCCAAATTGTGAATCACATGGTTATTGCTTAAGTCCCGTTGGTCCAGAACGTATTTCGTACATTGTAGTCGTGGGTGCGCCATAGCGATGGCCAAGTCTAAGTATTAATCCAGAGAAGAGTAACCCGAAGAGATGACAATGAATACTAACTCTTGTCTAGCTGCTTTCCCTCTAGTCTATTATGCTCAAAATTAAGAACAGTAATGTACAGATAGGTCTTTTAGTTTTTGCACATAATTCTAAAAGAAAAAAAAAAAAGAACTACCAATGATTCATTTGTAAACTTTCTGCATATATTTGCTTTTGGTATGCATTGACTACAGAGACGTCCAGTGCAGACTTTCCACAATCACACACAAGTCACATAATTCCGAGAAACTCAATGGATTTTAACGCAACATATTATGTTTCCTTTTCTCGTGCGCAAAAAGACAATGATCGTGGGAAACTTTTGGTACAGATTGGAACTGAAATAGCTAAGAATAATATAAACAATAACGAAGATAATTGATTATAAAAGCCTGACTAGATATGTAGTAACTCAGGTCACCTGGAAACTAAATCTTCGAACTGAATTATGAAAACTGATATCTTCCATATTTATTCTGGTAGTTCCTGAACAGTCTCAAAAGATTAGATTGGGAAATACAGGTTAGTCCTAATTCACATACATTAAGCCAACGATGCACATTAACCTACATTTGTGTAATTAAAAGTGAAGAATTATTCAAATTGTAATAAATTTTATTACTTGTAAAATACATATAATCGTTAATGACTTACTATTTAGAACCATACAGTTTATTATCGCAAAAAGTACAGGAATATTTATAAGCATTAATGTATTTATAATAATGCACATCCTATATTACAGAATTAGTTAATGTTACACACATTTCTAAAATTTCTAAAACGAGGAATGCGACACTTTAATTTATCTAAACATTTATCTGTTAACCTTTAGCTGACATGAAATATGTTTACCTATTGATATCTAGCTGACACTTGAAAAAATTACCTGTTCGTTTCTGTCTGACACCTGAAACGTTTAGCTATAGATTTATAGCTGACACTTAAAAAAGTTTACTTGTTAATTTCTATCAGACACTTAAAAAGATTACCTCTTAATCCCTGGTTGACACTTATAATGTTTTTTTATTTATCTCTAGCTGACAATTAAAGAGTGTACCAGTTGATTTTTAGCTAACTGATAAAAATGTGCTCACAGATTTTTATCTAGCTCACATTTAGAAAGTTTATTTATTAGCCTCCATCTAACACTTAAACGTTTACTTAACTGATCTTTACCAGCTAACATTTAAAATGTTTATTTATTTACCTCTATTTGACACTTAAACGTTTACTTAACTGATCTTTACTAGCTAACATTTAGAAAGTTTATTTATTAACCTCTATCTGACACGCAAACGTTTACTTAACTGATCTTTACTAGCTAACATTTAGAAAGTTTATTTATTAACCTCTATCTGACACGCAAACGTTTACTTAACTGATCTTTACCAGCTAACATTTAAAAAGTTTATTTATTTACCTCTATCTGACACTTAAATGTTTACTTAACTGATCTTTACTAGCTAACATTTAGAAAGTTTATTTATTAACCTCTATCTGACACTCAAACGTTTACTTAACTGATCTTTACTAGCTAACATTTAGAAAGTTTATTTATTAACTTCTATCTGACACGTAAACGTTTACTTAACTGATCTTTACTAGCTAACATTTAGAAAGTTTATTTATTAACCTCTATGTGACATGCAAACGTTTACTTAACTGATCTTTACCAGCTAACATTTAAAATGTTTATTTATTTACCTCTATTTGACACTTAAACGTTTACTTAACTGATCTTTACTAGCTAACATTTAGAAAGTTTATTTATTAACCTCTATCTGACACGCAAACGTTTATTTAACTGATCTTTACTAGCTAACATTTAGAAAGTTTATTTATTAACCTCTATCTGACACGCAAACGTTTACTTAACTGATCTTTACCAGCTAACATTTAAAAAGTTTATTTATTTACCTCTATCTGACACTTAAATGTTTACTTAACTGATCTTTACTAGCTAACATTTAGAAAGTTTATTTATTAACCTCTATCTGACACTCAAACGTTTACTTAACTGATCTTTACTAGCTAACATTTAGAAAGTTTATTTATTAACTTCTATCTGACACTTAAACGTTTACTTAACTGATCTTTACTAGCTAACATTTAGAAAGTTTATTTATTAACCTCTATCTGACACGCAAACGTTTACTTAACTGATCTTTACCAGCTAACATTTAAAAAGTTTATTTATTTACCTCTATTTGACACATAAACGTTTACTTAACTGATCTTTAACAGCTAACATTTAGAAAGTTTATTTATTAACCTCTATCTGACACTTAAACGTTTACTTAACTGATCTTTACTAGCTAACATTTAGAAAGTTTATTTATTAACCTCTATCTGACACGCAAACGTTTACTTAACTGATCTTTACTAGCTAACATTTAGAAAGTTTATTTATTAACCTCTATCTGACACGCAAACGTTTACTTAACTGATCTTTACCAGCTAACATTTAAAAAGTTTATTTATTTACCTCTATCTGACACTTAAATGTTTACTTAACTGATCTTTACTAGCTAACATTTAGAAAGTTTATTTATTAACCTCTATCTGACACTCAAACGTTTACTTAACTGATCTTTACTAGCTAACATTTAGAAAGTTTATTTATTAACTTCTATCTGACACTTAAACGTTTACTTAACTGATCTTTACTAGCTAACATTTAGAAAGTTTATTTATTAACCTCTATCTGACACGCAAACGTTTACTTAACTGATCTTTACCAGCTAACATTTAAAAAGTTTATTTATTTACCTCTATTTGACACATAAACGTTTACTTAACTGATCTTTAACAGCTAACATTTAGAAAGTTTATTTATTAACCTCTATCTGACACTTAAACGTTTACTTAACTGATCTTTACCAGCTAACATTTAAAAAGTTTATTTATTTACCTCTATTTGACACATAAATGTTTACTTAACTGATCTTTACCAGCTAACATTTAGAAAGTTTATTTATTAACCTCTATCTGACACTTAAACGTTTACTTTACTGAGTTTTACTAGCTAACATTTAGAAAGTTTACTTAACTAATTTATAGTTAACACTTAAAAAGTTTAATTACTGATTTCTAGCTCAATTAAAAGTTTGTATGCAATGTTATCCTTGCCACCAAAAAGTGTTTGAAAGCAATTACTATCGAGATACTCTCTTGTAGTCAGAGTTGCACTTTTGACACACCTGCTGATTGGTTGCCTGAGAGAGAAAGATGATCCGATCATGGACGATGACGTCATAGTTAAAATAATTGTCACCAAAGGGTGCGTTGCTTAGTCGCCATAACAGACGGCCATGATGTTATGGTTTCATGAAGTGGAACCAGTATAAATTTGTTCAAAATGACTATAATCAATACAGTCAGATGATATCACTAATTCATTATTCAATTAATTTCACTAATCATTTAAATCGTTCTGAAAATTATGCTTATCATTAAATTATTAATTACGTTTCCTGACCATCCAAGTTGTCCTAAAAGGATGATGTCATGAAATAATTAAAACTTACTGTTGGGTCTCTCAATGTGATTGTGTTTAATATAATCGGTTTAAAACACTAAATCATTAGTTAATTACATTTTCCTACTATATTATGCATTAAACTTACTTGTTTACTAGTTTGACTTTATGCAGTAACATGAGACAATAATTCATTAACACGTTTGACAAAAGTAGATGGCGTTCTATATACACATTTTTTTTACTAAACCAAATTATTTTTCAATGAGTCTCAGCATGCAATTACATCATTAATAAAATGTTTATTAAATATTATGCAATAATTAAACTTACACTTTTATTCGACATATGATACTTTATATATTTATCTTCCACGAGTTTTGCAAAGGCAGACGCTGTCCTTCCACATATGACCAATATCTATATTAAAAATATTATTTTAGTGACTGTTAATAGGATTTTAACAAATATGTTGTGCCAAAATATTTCCGTTGTTGTTTCTTATGAAGTGCATTATGTCCTACATCAGTGATTGACCTATATGTTCAGATGTAACTTTAAAATATTGTCGTTTGTTTAGTATAGATTAAGTACAAAGTTATGTAGGTTTATATTAGGGAATCTTCGATTACTTTAGTGATTGTCTGCTACGTTTACTCAGCCTGAGACCTCGAGAATGACATATAACACTTAGTTTCTAACTTCGAGAAACTATGACATCATGACTGCCTTTCATGGCGGCTTAACAATACATCCTTGACTTCGTGGAACTATTACGTAATCATCTGTCATGGCCGCCGAGCAACGCACACCTGACAACTTGCCCTCTGGGGAAAATTTGTGGAACTATGTTGTCATCGCTTTGATACCACAACCTTCCCTCTGTGGGAACCAATCAGTGTGTACTCCAAACTATTCTCTCTAGATGGATTTACGATTATATCCGAACAATTATCACCTTTGATATAAGCAATCTAATCTACATGTTCAGCACTTTACTTAATGGTGTTAAAATCCTGTCCAGTTTAGAGTTTTGGGCAGTACATGTCCGTTAAACAATAATTTTATAAACGATAATACGGTTTAAATCATAGATTTAATCAATGCTCAGTGACAACAAGATAACCTTTAAAACATCCACGTTTTTAAACATTCGGAGGTTCAATTAATGTACACATACAGATTTATTACAATGAAAACGAACTGTGTTAGTGTAAACAATCTTAATTACATATATCAAAGTTTTGAACTCGAAGGAAGACACGATTGAATATATATTGAGACCTTCAAGCCTTTTTATTGTGGAAAATAAAACCTCTTTGACACAGAATCTGTAGTGGAACAAAAATATATTCCCTATTTTATATTTTGTGCTTATTAATGACATTCCTAGAGATTAATTTGTCTATTTTCCTCATGTGATTTTCTCTAATAAATCTACGTGCCTGCAAAATTTAAATTAATAAATTATCTTTATTAATTAACTTTATATTTAAGGAGTTATACATGAACTGAACATGTCATGTGTATGACATAATGTAATAAATATAAAATTAAAAAGTTAAGTAGTTACTCCAGAGTTACAAAGTAATGTAACTGTAAAATATTTCAATTATATAAAATCCAACTCGAGTAACATAAATACGAACAATTTACTTCGCATATTTCATATTCTGCATCCATGGTATAATATTTAAAATATGCTACCATTAAACTGGTTACTTATCGGAAAAGGCCCGGCATGGCCAGATGGTTAAGGCACTCGACTCGTAATCTGAAGGTCGCGGGTTCAAATCCCCGTTACATCAAACATGCTCGCCCTTTCAACCGTGGGGGGATGTTATATGTGACTGTCAGTCCCAATATTCGTTGATAAAAGAATAGTCCAGGAATTGACGGTGGGTGGTGATGACTAGCTGCCATCCTTCTAGTTTTACACTGCAAAATTAGAGACGGCTAGCGCAGATAGCTCTTCTGTAGCTTTGCGCGAAATTCAAAAAAAAAAAGAACTTATCGTTAAACATCATTTAAAGACGCAAGTCGTTTCTTGTTTTTGTTATCTCTATTTCAAAGTCTATTAGCTCAGAATTCGAATATGAGACAGTGACAACTCGTTAATACTGTGAAACGGTACTACAAGTTTGGGTTGCTTTTGCTAATTCATTGATGAATATTTATAAATATTTGCACTGTGCATTCAACTCTATCATGGGTATTCAAATACATTTTAATTTGCCACGTGTAGGCATTTATAGCTGCAACAGTCAACGGTTCAAGAAACGTGTGGTTTATATTGTTATAAACCAAAAACATGCTCAACGCCGTTGTTAGTGAGGGTAATTTTAAAATTGTTGGCAAGCGTCTCTCGACTCAATAAGAGATAGAGTTGAAGTGCAAATTGAAGTAAAACAAAAAAGAAGGCGTGACAGATAAAAATTGGAAAAATAAAATTAAAAAATGAATAAATCACAGGTTTAAAGTGTATAGTGGGTGAAATAAAAGTCTTGTCAATTCGTTTAGTATGCTCGCATCTATTTAATTCTAAATATGTGGAAATCTATTCAGTATCGAAACGATCCAGTCTCATTGAACTGAAATAAAATGCATTAAATCATTACTGTAAATAATTAACAAATAATGTTTCGCGCCAGTAAATAATTAACAAATGATGTTTCACGTCAGTAAATAATTAACAAATAATGTTTCACGCCAGTAAATAATTAACAAATGATGTTTCACGCCAGTAAATAATTAACAAATGATGTTTCACGTCAGTAAATAATTAACAAATGATGTTTCACGCCAGTAAATAATTAACAAATGATGTTTCACGTCAGTAAATAATTAACAAATAATGTTTCACGCCATACCGCTGTTTACCTTCTCGTGCATGTGTCGCTGTTTAATTTCTTGACATACGTTTGAGCATAACTTAAGTGTCTGAGATCTTAATGTTACTGAAAAAATTTAGCATTTTATCTATTAAAAATTAGGGTTAATAAAATAAGCTGTGATTGTACGAGGAATATTGAAGGCCGTTAATACAGAAACGCACTGAATATGTATTGCCTAAAATCCCATGAAGAATGGAAATATTTCTATATACCCACTACAAGTGTAATCATGTTTTTTCACAAACTATTTTTGCATGTTATTTCTAAATGTAATTGTAACAGACGCATAAAGTAAGAGTCTAAAACGTTCATGTAGATTCCAATGTACTTCTTCTAAGAAATACAAGGTAACTACAATAAATAAGGTGAAGAACGAATGATATCGCTGTGATATATTAACTTGTTTGTTTCAGAATTTGGTGGAAAGCGTCACAATAATCAAATGCGCATACCCGTCTCCAAATTCCAACTGATAGGCTAGAGCAGGGGTCACCAAACTACGGCCTTCGAGGTCATTTTGTCCGGCCCGCCAGCAGCTAGCCGCTTGGAAATAGAAAGTGACATTTCATCATATGTCCGACTGTCATGACAAAATAAATCACACCGATTGTCGCTTTAAGCTGGCAAACACAAGACGTTATGATAAAAAGAAACAAAGCTGTCACGCGCATTTTTAACCAATAGGAAAATTCTTCTTTCGTCCTTGCTGCCAGTTTATTCATATCGAGGCACGTATATATGAAAGTATTAGGATTTCGAAAACAAGTACAGACTTAACCCTCGTCCTATCAACTCGTCTTGTAAATTCAGTGGCCTAAGGGTTACCGCTTCAGCAAGCCCATTTCTCTTAGTAGTCGGGTTATGCGCTTTTTGTAACTCGTTCTTTGATAAGTGTCGTGACAAACGTACGTTTCAATACATTTTGTTTGTGCGTTCTTGGACCAGTACAATACTTTTCTCACAGCGTTCTATGTTTTTTATTTTCAGATCCTGTTTTTTTTTCCACCCATCGTTATGGCTGCTTTTAAAAGAAGAAAAGTGGACTCTGAGTGTCGTGAAGGATGGGGAGAAAAGTACTTCTTTGTGGAAACAAAAAACCAGAAAGTTACTTGTGTGATATGTACCGAAAGTGTTGCCGTTTTGAAAGAGTACAATCTTCGGCATCACCATGAAGCAAAACGTCTATACATATATTTGAAATTTTCGGGAAAGTTCCGTTCTGAAAAATTTGAATCCATGAAACGTGTTTTTGAATCTCAAAAGAATCTCTTCACGAGAAAGTTTGCTGAAAATGAATCTGTCATTCAAACAAGTTACAAAATAGTGCATAGGATGGCAGAGCGAGGAAAACCTTTTACTGACGGCAACTTCATCAAAGAGTGTATGATGGAAGTAGCAAATGAGCTGTCTCCTAAAAAAGCCAATTTCTTTGAAAGTATCAGCCTTTCAGCAACTTCAGTTGTACGGAGAGCAAAAGATCTTGGAGAGAACATCGCATTACAGATATGCCAAAAAGCTAGAAACTTCCTATGGTATTCTCTGGCACTGGATGAGTCTACTGATCTCTTGAGTACATCACAACTTTTAGTGTTCATTCGTGGAGTTAGTTTGGACTTTCAGATCACGGACGAGTTGGCATCAGTTTGCAGCATGCACGGAAGAACAACTGGAGAAGACATTTTCATGGAAGTGCATAAAACTTTGCAAGACTATAACCTTCAGTGGAATCAGCTTAGAGGGGTAACAGTTGATGGAGGAAAAAACATGGCTGGAGTAAAGAAGAGTCTGGTGGGGCTGATCAAGAAACAGTTGGAAGATCTTCAACTCCCAAGCGCTCTGTTCATACACTGCATCAAACATCAGCAAGCACTCTGTGGAAAAGACTTAGATATTTCTTTCGTACTGAAACCAGTCACATCTGCAGTGAGCTTCATTTGGGGTTATGCACTTAATCATCGCCAGTTCAAGGCGTTTCTTGAAGAAATTGATTCGGATTTCTGTGACTTGCCTTATCACACGGCGGTGAGGTTGCTCAGCTGCGGTAAAGTCTTGTCTTGTTTTTATAAGCTGAGAAGAAAAATAGATATATTTCTTATCTAGAAATACAGAGCCGATCCACTTCTGTCAGATCCAATCTGGTTGTCAAAGTTGTCATTTTTGGTTGACATCACATCCCACGTGAATGAATTGAACTTGAAACTTCAGGGGTGAATAACCTTGTCTGTGATCTCTATAGAATCATTAAAGGATTTTGGAGAAAGTTGTCATTGTTTGAAGCACATTTGGAAGGAGGTAACCTCTCTCATTTTCAGTGTTTCAATGAGTTTCATGCTGGAATCACAGACGATGTCAACCTGGAATTTCAGTAAAAGATTATTAGTGATTTAAATAAGCATTTTTAAAGAGATTTTCGGATCTCGACAGAATCGAAAGTGACATTCTCATTTTTCAGAATCCTTTTGATTGTGTCATTGATGACGTGCCAGTGGAACTTCAGCTGGAGGTCATCGATTTGCAAGGAAATGACTTGTTGAAAGCAAAACACAGAGAGGGGCAACTTATTGAATTTTACAGCTGCATACCTGAAGATGATTTTCCAAAGCTGAAGCAGTTCACATCTGGTATGGCATCAGTGTCTGGAACAACTTATGTCTGTGAAAAAGCATTTTCAAAAATGAAGTATGTGAAGTCGGTACATCGATCAAGGTTGACTGATGAACATTTGAAAGCAATTCGCATGATTGGATGTATCAATTCAAAACCGAAAGTTGAAGATATTTTGAAAGCCAAGCGCCAATTTCATAAATCTCACTAACTTTTTTGCATCTTAGTGAAATTCAGATATGTACTCACTATGTGCGATGTGACAATTGTTTTTGCTAATGTCACCTTCTTTGATAACCTCTTGGTAAATAAAAATGTTGGTTGTATTTCTGTTTGTTTTTTATTATATGTGTGTATTGCATGCTACTCCCACATGGCTAATGTGGCATCCTAAACTTAGTGTTAAGTCTTTTACAGAGAGCTTTCGTTCTAGCTTATGAGTGTTGAACATAATGATCATGTGGCCCGTGCTTCTCATTCCCCAAGTAATCTGGCCCCCTGTGAAAACAGTTTGGTGACCCCTGGGCTAGAGGGAAGGCAGGTAGTCAATAAAACTCATCACCAGCTCTTCGGCTACTTTAACCTGATAGTGGCGTCAAGTTGCGAAGCACGTGTTTGCTGCTATGAGTTGTAAACCTCGAATCCTTGGATCCACAATCCGCGTACGCTAACTACTATGTAATACCCAAGTTCTCAAAGACTATTATATATGTAGACGTTGGTTTTAGTGTCATGTGTAAGCAGATTAAAAAAAGAAAATCAGTGGAGTTACATCGAGAAGTGAACAGGTGTGTGATTAAGTGTTGTTATTTGTTTTAGAGCATAGCCACATTGAGCTATTTGCTTAGTCCATCACGAGGAATCGAACCCTGGATATCAAGTTGTAAGTCCTTGAAATTTCCATGTCATACTGGGTAAAATGATCAAACTTATTTGTAGTCTTGCGAGACCTTCAGAATCAGTCGTTTGTTTCTATTTGCTTCCATGATCCGTAAAACATGCACACATTTCTTATTCTGATACTCGTGTCTCCCAGTGGCACAGCGGTATGTCTGCGAACTTACAACGCCAGAAACCGGGATTTCGTACCCGTAGTGGGCAGAGCACAGAAAACCCTTTATGTAGTCTCGTGTTTTACTTAAAAATAAATTTACACACAAGACAACTTTTAACTTCTGCACTTGTAACTGATTAACTTTTTTTCAATAACTAACGTATAAAAGTAATTGTTTTCCACATTTTCTTGTACAGCCTTTATGTGTCTAAAACTGTCATTTTATTCACATCAATTTTTTATGCTTCAATAAATATTTAGTTACACGTACCCAGACACGTCCATTCTGAAGTTACGTACCATTTTAGCGGGTGATTTTGAAACTATTATTCGTATAGAGTCGTACGAAAACTTTATCATTAAGTTTTTGGTTTTTTTTCACTTTCTACAACTATACAAAATAAAATTTTAAATTATGAGAAAAACTCTCAATGATTTTTGTGGTTCGGCAATACTTTGGTGGTCAAATTCAAAGTATTAATTCAACTACAGCTCTAAAATAAACAAGATGTTGTCAGAAGTTTTCCTCAGGGGACATTACTCCTCTGACGACCCACAGTAATTCTGCAACCTCACGAAGCTAAAATTCGGGTTTCGATAGCTGTTGTAGTAGGAGCACATTGTGTAACTTTGTACTTAATAGTAACTGAACCAGCTTTTTCTGATTAAATTTTCTATAGAGCCGTAATTATCGTCGGAGAGTTAATGGAAACTGAATGGACACTTTTAATTAATAACTATTGAATCCTCTGGGAACAAATGTACCACAACAGGTAGGTTTTACTTATTTTACATTAATTTATTTACTTTTGAACTACCATTATTTCTCAAGTACATGAAGGTATTTTGATTAATAATACGAACCCTGAAGGGTCAATAAGTTTATGGACTTACAACGCTATACTATCCCGAGCTCACTTCCCTACAGTGAACAGAGAGCTGTTAACTCATTGTGTTGATTTGCACTAAAATAAAAATGGCGACAACAGTTAATGATATGCTCTGTGGAATCTCATTTATGTTAGCATCCAATTAAATGTAAAATAGGGTGATGTTATCCAGTTGCTGTACTATCAAATGGAATTTGTAATAAACACTATTTCACCATAAAACTAAAATTGTCAAAGCAACACACTGAAAACACAATAATTTATTAACGTATCGTATAGTGTGTTACATGTAATAACTAAGATTCTAAAGATATATATTTCAGTTACTAGCTTTGAGTCATGTTTACGTATAAACTAGAACCCTTGTTATGTAAAATAATACATATTTAAAAGATATATTTCTTTATCTCTTAGATAACTTCTCATAATTACTACAAATTTTGTCTAAGTCATATATTGTTATAGGTTACATATCGTTATTCACACGTTTGAACTGATTTTGTTTATATTATTGTGTTTTTATTATTTGCCATAGATGAATATATTACCTGCCCGATAAACTCATTCTGAAGCCTCTGGACGAATTCGGTAAATAGGGTTCCATAATGATAAGAAAACTAAGTAGATGATAAGGCATAGTATTAGGAGGCCCTGAGCCATTGGCCAGAAGGTAAAGTTGCCTATGAGTGTATGTTGTTGTTTTTTATAGCAAAGCCACATCGGGCCATCTGTTGTGTTCACCGAGGGGAATCGAACCCCTGACTTTAGCATTGTAAATCCTGAGATCTACTGCTGTCCCAGCGGGAGACCCGCCTGTGAGAGTATGGTTTAATGATTAACTTTTATGATCCTGAAAGTATAGGAAAACAGTTCAACTGAATAAAACACGAGTTAGGTTAGAATATTACCATATAGCGAGTCTGTTGCTTAAGTTTTGTGGATATTGAATTTCTATTTTCATTTACTAGTCATCACACACTGACAAACTTCCTAATTTTGTGATTAAAAACAAAATACTCCCACTAAGTTCATATTCACGTGAACGTCCGTGTGCTCTACGTTGATTGAATTATTACCCGAGGTGAACACAAACTGAAGAAAGGCCGAGTGAGCTACATAATTATTTAGGGCACTGCTATCAACATTGAAACCGTATGCAAGTTATTTATGAAAAGGCACTCTAGAAGAATGGAGCATGCTAATATATTACTACAGTAGTGCATACATGCACGATAGGTAATGGTTGATATGTCTATTATACTAATGTTGTACATAGCAGTTTAAATTATTAATACAAGTTAACAAGTAATAACTACTTTGTATGCAGATAATACCGGACTTTACTATAATAAAACACATATTTTGTGTTAATTTAAGTCTAGCATCAGAATTATCATTAGTTAATTTTTTATTGGATGTTTATGGATTTTTTGTGAACAGCCAGGCAATTGTTTAAGCTATATTTTATACAAAATTTCTTCCAAATTTTACCTCACAGCCTCCGCTATTTTCTGGGGGACATATTCTTAAAGTTTTATTTCTTACGAAATTTTAGTTTTCTTTCTCAGGAATTATCAGTCATTAGTTTTCACCTGTTTAACTGAGGCCTCACATCACGCGATTTTAAACAACTTCTGATAAAACTCAGCTCCGAAAATAGCTACAATAAAAGTTTAAATACCCTTGGATAGAGCAAATTTTAAATTATTTAAATCATTGTACTGTGAATAAAGTGGTTTAAAAAGTTATATTTTAGTGGGGGGATTTATTAGGTATAACTTCCTTAAAGAAGAACCATAGAACTTAATGGGACACCTACAAATTCAAGAATAGTTTTGTTTGTTTGTAATTAAGCATAACGCTACACAACGCTATCGAAACCTGGTTTTTAGCGATTAAGTCCGCACACACACCACTGTGTCACTGGGAGGTAATTCAAGAATAAATTACAGATTTGGGAATGTTTTTGTAATTTCAGAAATATCTTCGTATTAAATCCTATTTGTTTGAAAGATACGGAAATGTTCTTGTACAATAAGACATCAAGAAAGTTTAGTTACGCTTAGGAAAAATGGGAGGTTTGTTTGGTTTGAATTTTCGTGTAAAGCTACACGAGGTCTATCTATACTAATTTATCAGTGTAAGAGCTAGTCATCACCATCCACCGCCAACTCTTGGGCTACTCCTTTACCAACGAATAGTGGGATTGACCGCAACATTATAACACTCTCATTGCTGAAATGGCAAGCATGTTTGGTGTGAGGGGGATTCGAACCCGCGACCCTCAGAGTACGAGTCGATCGCTCTAACCACCTAAGTACGGCAAAATATTTCAATGAATCAGATCCTTACATACTGATGTTATTTTTAAGTTTATAGAATTCAAACACCGGAGATGAGTAAAACAAGCTTAATTTTGGAACAAAAACTATTGATTGATATTTACATTCAGATGTCTTTTATTCTTCAAAAACAGGTCCACTGTACCTAGCCAAGTACCTCTAAGATTTGTTTTTTTGATGAGAATTTCACCCCTAATTTCGACCAAGAATATTGTAAGCAAAATTATTAAGTAGATGTTGCCTGATGGCGAGATGTCTGGTCGTAAGTTGCAGATAATTTTTGTTACTTTTGCAATGTACTAACGATTTATAGCCAAAAATTATGATTATTCCAAAAAGTTAAATTATCAAAATAAATATGCCCACGAAAATTAATCAAATTAACACTAGATATATTAAATCTTTCTGACTAACAAAAATTAAATTATAAAATCAAAATAATGTTTATGTTTTTAAAAGGGTGTATAACAAATTTTAGAACATCAGGTGATAAAAAGTGTAAACAAACTTGTGTGATTTTCAAACCGAAACTAGATGTTATGTAGTAAGTTTTCATGCAATTTCATTGAGTATTTCGGCTTGTTTTAAGTCAAGCACAATGTAACACAATGTGCTATCTGTGCTCTGCCCACCACGGGTATCAAAACCCGAATTCTAGTGTTGTAAGTCCAGCAGAACATACCAGGGGGCAAGTGTTTCAGTGTGAAAATGAAAAATGACATATACACTATCTCTTTCCTCCTAACTCATTCAAATTATTTCAGAGGAGTGACTTGAGGAAGTGTCTGCAACATGTTTAAGAAACATACTTCAGAATAATACTCGTGTATTCTGAGGTTTTACTATTTAATGCATCTATTGCTAAATTAAACGTTTCAAATTTTAATCAGACAGATGAGAAAAACATGATTTTAAATAAAATGTAGATTGGATTATTTGGGTGTTTTTACACATTCAATTTCATATGTATGCTACATTTTCAGATTTGGCAAAATAAGTATCTGCATTTACATAGAAAGTAATTGGTTTGTTTTGAATTTCGCGCAAAGCTACACGAGGGCTATCTGCCATAGCCGTTCATAATTTAGCAGTGTAAGATTAGAGGGAAGGCAGCTAGTCATCACCACCCACTGCCAACTCTTTTACCAACGACCCACTGCCAACTCTTTTACCAACGAATAGAGAGGTTGACCGTCACATAATAAAGCCCCACAGCTGAAAGGGTGAGCATGTTTGGTGTGACGGGTATCCGAACCTGTGACACTCGGATTACAAGCTGAGTGCCTTAACCACCTGGCTATGCCTGGCCTATGTAGAAAGAAAACAGTACAAAATCAAATAAAGTTTGAACTCTTTCACAAGTAGATAAATATGTGGTAATTACAGAAATTAGGATTTAGAAACACGTGTAGTTGTATAACATTTTAGTTATAAATTTTCTAAAACACTGAATTAATTCAATTTAGTAGTTATTTAAACTGTAGACATCGAATAAGCTAAAATATTTCTTTCCTATTCTCTGTTTTTGGCTGTAAATTACTTACTCAATTAGCCTGTTATTATATAGTTTTAGTAATTTTATACATCTGTATAAGTGAGTAATTGCACTGTAAAACAATAACGGTGGCAATCAAAATACTTTTTTAGACAAACATTTGAAATGTTTGATACGTGACAAAGTATTTTCTTTATAATAATTTAATGTGCTTTAGTGTACATGTAAGCCATTATACAAAAGCACACAGACCAAAACGTTATTAAATATTCATTGAGCAATATTAAAAGTTATTTATTTTGTTAATGCCCGTAATATGTTTTTCAAATAGAAATACGATACATTCAGCTTCTCATATTTGCTTCACTCAGACTTAGCTTAAATAGCGTTTTCAATACACAAAATTAAGCAAGACCTTACTGCTCTGACATATATATTCATTCAATATTTTGTATTTCTTCCTTAAATAATAAAAGAACCACTAAAGAAGCAATACATATACAGGCCTTTCATTTCATGGGACATGAATGGGATAAAAAAATAGAAATGACTGGAAATTTATAAGTTCTGTATTTAGGCAATAACTAAATTTGTTTCAACTAAAGTATGAAACAAGTTATTGCACTTGTAACTACAAGGGAATGCTTTTAACACAAAAACAGTATTTTGCATACAACAAATTTTTATAGCAATATACATCGGTCTTAGAAAATACAAATCTTTATTGTTTCAAGTTTAATATTTACCATTTATGGCACAAAGATATTAATATTAACATTGGTTGTTTTCATAGATCTCAAATTGTGGTAAAATCATACAATAATTAAAGTGCAAACCCTCAGCAAAACATATATTCCAAGAAATGTTGTTGAGCAAAAGACAATCAACAACCGTGGCCTGTATGTATCTTGCAAAATGCCTCCCCCAAAACACAAAAACATGTTATTATTGAAAATATCTTAATATCTGCAAAGATATGTTTTTAAATATTAATTTCAGTATTTTCATTAAGAATAAATTTCTTCAATGATAAGTTACATCCACTTATAAAACTCAGGATGAATTTGGTTGAGCACTTAGAATGTGGTAAGTTTAAAACTTACATCCATATTACACACACAAAAGAAATAAAATAACTTCCTAC
Organism: Tachypleus tridentatus; assembly: GCF_004210375.1. Taxonomy (NCBI): domain Eukaryota; kingdom Metazoa; phylum Arthropoda; class Merostomata; order Xiphosura; family Limulidae; genus Tachypleus; species Tachypleus tridentatus. Next base: position 27,678,103 of record NC_134830.1, on the reverse strand, counting down.
CAACTATTCTAGCTGCAGTAAGTTTTTCATAACAAAATACAATATTTGGAAACACAAAAGCTAAAACCTTTAGCCCATCAACATATTTTCTTTAAGTTGGTGCATGAATTCTTGAAGTTCCAAGCAATAAAACAAACAAAAAAAAAAGAAGTAAAAAAATATATATAAACAATAAAAGTACCAGCTGTATTATCATATAAATAATAATGAACTTTTACAAAATCAAGTGATTTAAATGCTGTTTGAGAAAATGTAAAGAGCTTTCGGAAACACAATGAAGCACGTTTTACTGAGGCATGTAAAACTTGTTCCTGTGGATTACATCAACGTAAAAATAAGTTCAACAATTAGAAGTAATTTTAATGATGGATAAGAAGGAAAAAGTAAACACACAAGTTGGTTGAAATTATGTTTTTAAACCTAAACATGTGTTTGAAACATACTTTGGTGTGTCCTTTTATGACTTTTAATATCTATCTTTCAATTTCTTGTAAACATGTACATACCAGTTCAAGGAAAGAGTTCATTTCAAACAAGGGATAATTTGACTCCATATTGAAGTAGACACTTTGAGATTCTTAAGCAGACACGGAGAATGAAGTCTACAAATTCGGTCTTTCTTAGCTAAAAGACCCAAGTTTTATGAACTTCAAATGTGAAGTCTTTAGACATGATAGTTGGCTAAAGCAAAGTATAAATCAACAGACTTAATTTAACAATTTTTGCAAGTTCCGTGTGTATTCATTGAGACATTATGAAAGGAATTAGTCAGATACAAGTTAATAAAAGATAAACTGTACAAAATATAAAGTTTCAGTTACTCACATAGGAAAAATAATAGAAAAAACAGGATAAGTTATATACGAGATTCAGATAATACAAAAATACACTTTTGTAGTATAATTTCAAAATGACAAAATATTTAACTGCTTCAAAAATATGAAATTAGGACATATAAACAACATTACCAGAAAAATATTAAAAATTCACTGAATTTTCAGGGTTATAATACATTCTAATGGCAGATTAATCAACAAATATTTTTTCCCAGTGAAAAATACAGGGATAATGAATGAGGTATGATATAAAAATATGTTAGTCAAAAACAAAATTTAATACTAGAATTACATTCACAAACACATTAATTCACCAGATACTTTTCTGACCAACCATATCAAATGATAACTAAAACACAATTTCATTCTGTAGAGAGAGACTCATTTTTCTGTTTAAAATGGACTGACTTGCTGCTAATGTGTATTGACTATTGAAAGCCATGCTCATCTAGTCAGTTTTAAACAGAAACTAATATAGCTGACAAAACTGCTTCTTTATGAAACTTAAGGGTAGATAAGAAGAAACTGTGGAAACAGAAATACATTCAAGTTTACCCTAATATGAATACAAAAATAAACAAAGATAGAAAGTATCAAAAGTCTCATTGACTACCTAATACATATGAAAAACCAAACTTTTCATTATTGCAAGTAATAGAAAGAGATGTATATCAGCAAACAGACTAGTTAATTTCACACTACTCCATTCAACATTATTAGCTTGACAAACTAAGTATGGTGCTTCTTAACATATCAACATTACTTGTAATGTCACCATATCAACCTCCAATAAAAGTTCAGCATGGTATTAAAGTCATGTTTTAGAACTGAGGAAACCATAACGTTTCATTTTTCTGCAATACAGAATTACTATCGTTTATATAAAAAATCCTAAATGTTAACTTATGTTGGAATAAAACAAGTTACAGTGTAAAAAAATTGTAAATCCAGATAAAGTAAGAGCTTTCTTTAATTTGTTCATTTAAAACACAAAACAAAGTTTTATTTTTAGGGAAATTTGTAAATAATTATAAAGGAACATCTATATGTTTATGATTCTGATTTACAATAGACTGAACAGCACACACAGAAATTATGCTCATGGAATGTACAATTACTTCTGGTCTACCCTGCAAGTTTCAACCAAAAGAAAGTTCAAAATTATGTACAATTTACAAATTGCTTAACTAATAGGTAGAAAGAACATTAAACTGAGTATTTTGTTTCTTGGCTTATTTATTTGTCAATACAAGCAAATATTATCTGATCATTTAGATATGGCAAGCAATGTCAGCTTTTGTCAGGCACCTGAGAAGACACGACAGGACTGGCATTACTTCCTGCAATGTCAGTCTCTGGTAATACTGGTTCTTGACCAAAAAGACCTAGTTTTAAGAAATCATCAGTAACTTGTGTTATAAAAGTTTCCTGGTTATTGGAAAAGCTACACTGATTTCCATAGCTTTCAGTACTAGAAGAAAGTTCTGAGTGAGATCTAGGTGGCAAATTCCAAGTGGAAACATCTGAAAACTGATGTATGTGGTCCCTCTGGTGGCTCCCAACAGAAATATCAGAAGAGGATTTTTCATTACTTGTTAGAGGTAGGTCTAGCATTGAATAGGGTTCCACTGTTGTTACAGGGAAGAAAGAAGCAGCAGTACTCATACTGTTAAGTCTCAAAGGTAAAGTATCAACATTGTATGAAGTTGTAGTTAGAGGTTTTGATGTTGAACACAGCAGCAGATGATTCGGACTGAGATTCCCATTAGGCTGGGAAACACCAGTAATATCAGAAAAATTATCCTGAGAATTATTATAAGATTTGGACATTTCTGAGCTTGTTAAAGACACTGAGTTATTGATTCCAGCAGACTGTTGCTGTTGTTTCGAGCTGCATTCTGCAAAAGGACTGTCTAACATAGAACAAGGCTGAATGGATTTTAAAATTAAGTTTCCAGAAGTATTGGAGCTTGCAGTAGAGTCCTTTCCTGTTAACTATTAGAAAAAAAAAATCTCAGTTCCAAAAAAATAAAATAAAATTATATACCTTAGCCATGACATATTTTATTACAATTTACATTCAGTATGTTTAAAATGGAAAAAGAAAGGATGATAAGACAAATGTTCTAATTCATCCTTATTTCGTATTACTATAACAAGTCGAAATTAAATAACAGAATATATACATATATATATGCAAAAATTAAATTACGATATTTTGGATATATTCATAAGATTTTCAAAGTTAATAACTCCTCCCATATGTTGTTTGGATTATTACTGTTTTTCAATTTCAACACAAGATTGGTTTATATAGGGTAATCACTAAATGAAGGAAAGTTGAGAAATAAGTTACAGTTTCATACAGAGCTTGATGGCCTTTGACAAGCCAGAAAACAAAACCATACAATTTTTTAGTCATTTTTTTCTTATCATTATTAACATTTTAATAGAAGCAAACTACATTCAACAAAGAAAGCACACACCTGATGAGAAGTGACTCCACCCAAAACACAATGTTCATCTGGTTCCCACTGGTTAGCTTTCATCTCCAGTGCTCGAATGTGCTGTATTAAATTCTGAACGTGCTCCAACAGCTCTTTATTGTGTGCCATTAACTTATTGTTGTGGGACTGGAAAGTAATAGAAAATATGAACATTCAAAATTATAAATATTCTTCTTTATAATACTAAAAGTACATGTTAAACATCTTGTTTCATCAGCAGTTTGAGCAACATAAACACTGTACGACTGGAATTTCTGATGTACTGCAGTAGAAACTAGCTTAATGAAGTTAATTTCTGAAATAAGCTTTTTACAATCCAATGGCTTTGCCAATTTGATTTCAACCTTAAAATAAACAGGACCTACTAAGCTTGGGCAACAACTCAAGATCGAGGCCACAGTTCTCTTCATTCCAGAATTAACTTACATAATCAGAAAAATTACTGCAAATTCAACATTTAAGTGTATTCTGAGTTTGGTGAAACTCTAAGGTACATTTTAACATTACACTTTATATACAGCGACTCAAGTCTGTTACTGAATGAAACTTCCCTGGATTTCTTACTGGAAGGGTAATATCTGTATTCTATGTTTTAGTTAGCTCCAGTATCTTATTCACATGATGGTTAACAATACCCCATGATTAATGGTGATGTTATGGAGTCTTACCATTATTTCATAAAATCAAACACATATTATTCACATACATAATTACTGTACTAATATCCACAAGCAAACATGTGAAACTAACTTCCACTCTCAATCTGTTTTTAAATGCCACAAAAAATTCTTAACAAACCATGTATTTCTGATTTAATACCATAATTTTTCCATACTATTGTAAAATATACAAGGTTATGATGAAGTTTACGCAAACAATAAGAATAAGCTAATTTATGTAATACAGATGAAAACCCAAACCATAATCAAAATGATTTAGCTTTACATAGTTAATCAGAATAATAAATACCTAAAATTGAAAAATAAAGCTGTAACAGAATAGTGCATGAAATGATTAGCAACGTTTTTGATTGTTAATTTCAGTGAAAAATAAAGCTGTAACAGAATAGTGCATGAAATCATTAGCAATGTTTCTGATTGTTAATTTCAGTGAAAAATAAAGCTGTAACAGAATAGTGCATGAAATCATTAGCAATGTTTCTGATTGTTAATTTCAGTGAAAAATAAAGCTGTAACAGAATAGTGCATGAGCTGATTAGCAATGTTTGTGATTGCTAATTTCAGTGTCATATTAAATAAACAAAATTAAAATCTTACTTTAAGTTTCAGGAATACTGTTTTCAAAATCTAGTGTACATGATTTGGCAACTACACTTTTTTTATATTTACCATATTTTGAACAGACTATTCATTATTTGTACTACTTTATATGACTTATCTTAATATTTATTCTCCAAAAGACCAAACATAAAAAACACAGCCTTGAATTACATTGTAAAAAACAACAGACAGACAGACATGCCATAAACAAAATTATTACTCACTTGTGCTTCCACTCGAGCCGAGATTTCCGCAGTCAGCTTATTATTTAACATGTGGACTTGTGAAAATGCAACCTGAGTCTGCTGGGACTGCTGCTCTAACTGTTCTTGGAGTAACTGTATTTGATGACAAACACTAAGTGGCAATCCTTCAGGTAGACTACTAAACCCTATTCCATCACACAGTGGAGAAACATACATTTCTCCAACCTAATACAGAACAGTTGTTTTGTTAGAAAAATTCCAAAAAAACATATATATAACTGTATGCAATAGTTTTAAAAAACTGAGATTTCAGTTTGTATAAATAATACATTAAAGTATTAGTTTTACACAACTATTACTTCTATGTAAAAAGTTCATTTGTAAACACAAACAGATATTGTTCAAACCACTTAAATGATTTATGTTCATCTAATAAAAATAATGTGAATGTTAACAAGTTATGCATTCAAGCCATTCACAATCATCTGATGAATAAACATATCTTGTTCTATTACGTAGTACAAATAAAACTTATTGAAGCATTAAATAGAAATTATTTCAAGGCCCAATATAAAAGACAAGCAAATATATTCAGATCTGTTTAATTTACTATAATGTAGATGTCGTTAAGGTGAAAAATATATTAAACATTAAGATGGATGAAAGTTATTGTACTTGAAGATCTGTACAAGGAGGAACTATTTCTGAAGACTGTAGAGAAGTGGGATGTTGTTTGGATAGTGACAGGACAGTGCTGCTATGAATTTGTTCCCCAACTTGAGTGCCAAAGCCACCAATTTCTGAAGTAACATCTTTGTTTAAACAGCCTGGAAAAGATAATCTTAATATAAGAAATGTAAATGCAAGTAAAAAACATTAAAAATTAATATCAATATTTTTTTTTTCTGGTGCAGCAGAGGCCCAAATAATTTGAAATCCACCAATAAATACTACTTAAATGTCCTACAAGAACAGCAAGTTAAGAAATATCCTCTTTATGTAGAACTCAGAACAAAAAAGAATATTTTTGAAACTTGCATTAAAACTTTTTCAACAAAGGCAGTTAATGGATATATTTTAAAATACTCACCAAAATATCAGACCAATAGCATTAAAGAAAACATTTTGCTACAGAAATAAATTAACAATTACTGACATCTGGTTATCTATGCATGAATGTTCTTATCGCTCTACAAAGATACCTAAATGTAACAGATGAAGCAAATTTTTCCTAAAAATGTATTATTATATAAATACTAAAAAATTATTAATTGTGTACATTCCAAACATCTAATTAAACAGAATCTCTAATTAAAATGGTTAAAAAAAACATCTATAATTTCCTGATCAATATGAATATGAAAGAGAGAGAGAAAAGAACAGGAAATATTACTTTTATCTGGTGATTGTAAGACGTCACTACTTTTGTTGTCTAGTTGAAACTCCTCTTGACTGTCTTCACTTGAAGGTGCATAGGTTTTACTGAGCTTATGACAAACTTCAAATGCTTGGCCAACAGTACGCACTATTCTCATGGCTTGTGCCTGGAACGGTGTCAAAAATTTACAAACCTTTAGCAAATTTATCAGTCCTAATGTTTAACATTAATTTATTTAAAAAAAAAAAGCTTTTTTAAAAATAATTTCATAAGGCATGGTACTATTTGTATCAGAAACAACACTTAGCTTGTTAACTGTAACAAAAATTATTACAAAATAACATCCTACAAAGTTTGTATTTTTTTCAAATATGTGCTAATACTCTTGAAAGAATAATGCACTGTCACTACACCTCCTGTAATCTTTTGAGAAATACAACTTGTATTTTAGAACAATCAAGAGAAGTTATAGTGTCACAGCACAGAAAACACACACAACCACCAGGTGTTTCTTTGAAGTCACTTTTATTTTCATTTTAATGTCATTAATACCAACAAAAAAACAGGTAGATGTAAGAAAAATATGCAATGAAATTTAATAGTTCTGATAAACACTTAAACTGAGTTGATGTGAAAATAATGAAACCTTAAACATATTTTTCAAAAACAACAAATGAGATCTAAAGAAAAAAACAGGCTTCGTTCTAACCTTCTTGACAAGTGTACATTCTTTAGGTGTACATATTTTTCAAAAACAACAAATGAGATCTAAAGAAAAAAACAGGCTTCGTTCTAACCTTCTTGACAAGTGTACATTCTTTAGGTGTACATATTTTTCAAAAACAACAAATGAGATCTAAAGAAAAAACAGGCTTTGTTCTAACCTTCTTGACAAGTGTACATTCTTTAGGTGTACATATTTTTCAAAAACAACAAATGAGATCTAAAGAAAAAACAGGCTTTGTTCTAACCTTCTTGACAAGTGTACATTCTTTAGGTGTACATATTTTTCAAAAACAACAAATGAGATCTAAAGAAAAAACAGGCTTCGTTCTAACCTTTTTGACAAGTGTATATTCTTTCGGTGTACATATTTTTCAAAAACAACAAATGAGATCTAAAGAAAAAACAGGCTTTGTTCTAACCTTCTTGACAAGTGTACATTCTTTAGGTGTACATATTTTTCAAAAACAACAAATGAGATCTAAAGAAAAAACAGGCTTTGTTCTAACCTTCTTGACAAGTGTACATTCTTTAGGTGTACATATTTTTCAAAAACAACAAATGAGATCTAAAGAAAAAAAACAGGCTTTGTTCTAACCTTCTTGACAAGTGTACATTTTTTAGGTCTTAGGCAATTACTTCTCAAAGATTTATCCAAAATGGTAAAGTTCAAAAAAAGTTTCAAAGACAAAAAAGTAAATATACTTTTTGGTATTAAACAGGTACTTATAAGAAATTTCATCACATCATTATTATTAAATGAAAACAAAATATTTTTGATGGCTGAACATTAATTGCAAGTTGTGTATATACTGAGCATAAGATTACCTTGTACTTTGAACAAATACTGTTAATTATGTTACCAAATATATATTACAGGTATCAATATTCAAATAAATTTTTAAATCTCTGATTTTTCCTGTATTTATTTTACACACAAATGTCTAAAATCAAGTTGTTAACCTGAAGATGACCTTAGAAGGTCAAAATGTTGTTCTTTACTTTATTTTAATAAAAGTGTTAATACCCATACCAGCAGTCTTGAAATACATTTTTACTTCAAGTGGGTTTCTCATAATCACAAATGGCCTGTAATTTGTACCGTATCATCACAATCCTGCACAATATCGCTTGATACCAAACATTATCACGTTTCGTTTAACTATGTTCTCCAGGAAACACTATTTATTACTATGATTATTCTTCCACCTTTACTTTGCTGTTCAAATCTCTCATCTAACACTAGTATAGCATTTTACTTTAAAGTTTTCATTAAAAGTCAAAAATCATTAACCCTTTCAGCATGGTTGGCGACCACAGTCGACTTGAAGGCTCAGCGTGGCAGGTGATCTTCCTTTATTACTATTATTCTTATGTATTGAATTTAACATATATAGTATTGGGTACAATCACTGAATATTTCAGGGACTTTTGTTAAGTTATTGCCAAGATATCATGCTTTTAGTACTGATACCGTAATTAGTTGAAGTATCAAAAATATATATTCAGTGCCATGCCAAACATTAAAGGTTGTTATTCAGTGCCGAAAGGGTTAGGAACCTAATAACATTAAACAAAATACACAAGTATTGGAAACATAAACGGCTGTGCTCATTTTTAATTCAAAATAGAAGTTTGACAACTACTTTGGAAAATAACATTAGTCTATTTCAGTGATTCTCAACTTGAAGACCACGAGTTATAAGTTGACATGGTAGAGACACTATGATTGCCCTAAACCAATGAGTTATCAACTGCACATGTAAGCCTTTACAACAGAGCCCAATAACTAAGAGGACCTTCAGGTGCAAAGAGTTGCAAAGTGGTAACTTGTACAATTCTACTTGCTTTATTTTGCCTCTCAGTGAATAAACATTTTACTTTTTTCTTTAAGAAAGAAGACATGCAATTTCTTCCCCCATGTTTTCCAAGAAAAATTACATTTTTTGTAGCAAAAGTGGAAGAAAAAAATTACATCACCTGTTATCAGAAGTGAAAAACACTTATGTGATGAGTTTTTTTACGTTCTTTATCCATGAACTGAAAAATAGCAGTACATTTGACAAGGTATTTAAAAAAAGAAATGCTCATAATTATATCAAATTTATAAATTGTAACTTTTGATACAAGACAGGTAATGTAAGGTAGGTCTTTTACTTTTCTGCCATTTAGCTTCATTTGAATCATTTTTTCCCCATGAAAATATAAGAAATGTATGTTGAAGCTAACAAGGATAACGATTCTTAAATTGTAAAATTCTGTCATCTTAAAAGTTTTTGATAAAGATGCTCCAGGAAAAAAATTTGTAAACCTCATATACAGTCCGAGCCCAAATAATTTTTCACTTGAACTAGGTTTATATAAGGCTTGTTAGCTATTTTGAATCAAGTTGATAGTTTGTATCTCTTCAACTTTGAAAGAAAATTTATGCAAAAGACACATAGTAATTCTGAGCATTCCTCACAAACCTTGTACAATTTTCAATGATGATGAGAAAACCTACTTGTAGAGAAAAATATATGTAAAAGCAGCTGGTATGGGTTGAAAAATTTGTATGTAGAGGAGCGAACAACGTTTCGACCTTCTTCGGTCCTGCACGTAAAAATTTTCTCAACCCATACCAGCTGCTTTTACATATATATTTTTCTTGTACAATTTGTTTAAAGTTTATAATTACCTCATACACAAAAATAGACATTATTTATTACACCTTTCTAATAAAAATATTTATTTACAGTAATCATTTGCACTCAAACTATTAAAATAGTTTAAACGCAACGCGACTTTCATATTAAGTTCATAATTTCAGACCTTTACCTTTTCACATATAGTTAACTTTTAACACTATTTTCCTTTGTGTTTTATTACTTATTATTAATCTCAAGACATATCAATGGTGCCCTCAAGCAATATTATGGTTTCTCTAGCAGACATGCATAACTTCTCAGATAAATATTTTAGCAACATAATATTATAAGCCTTGAGAAATGATGCAGAGTATAATATATATTTTTAAGATGTTTAAACCTTTCAATTGTGAATTGTGAAATTTCATCTCTCTGTATCTTCTCTTCACTAGTTTATTTACCACCCACTCCCACAAGGTGTCAAATTTAATATAATATTTATAGAGTTCAATCATATTTGATTACAGAGCCATAAATTAGAAAATTGAATCCCTCTCAATACACCCACCTGTCACATCCTATCTTGATACTATATCAGTTATAACCATAAGAAAGTAATAGTTTTAATTCATCAAATGACAGGTTGTTTCCTGTACAGAGAATTGCTCATTTCATTTCCAGTTCAAACTTTATTCCTATGAGAAACATAGCAGCGAGTTAAGTTATTAACAGCTCTTATCACACAATTAGAAAGCCAGAAAAACTGTGATAGTTATAGGACATTATCTGCTTTTAGTGTTCTGTGTTGTTATTTAACGAAATAGTATTATCACTGTAAACAAAACGTATTGTTAAATTTCACTGACTATTGGCAAAAAAAAAATTTAAAAACTCAAGTAAGTTACATTTCTTATTTTCACATGTATATCATAGAAGTAACTAAAATATTAAAATTAAAAATTTTAGGTTAGATGAGGTATGATAATTCAATATAGTAACATGAGGTACACATTTGCCAAATGACTCACGTGTGACATGAATATTAGTTAGACACTTCAAAGGGTAAAAAAACAAGATTTAAGTAGAGATTTATGTATACTGTTACAAGTTTAAAGCTGTTTAAAATAAAAATGTTGTTTCATGTTACAATTTGTAGTTATTCCAGGAAAAATGTATGCTACAAAAACTTGTTTACTGAAAGCTTGTGATTTTTTTTTTTTGAAATACACAAAACATCTTGGAAATTGAAAAAGTATAAAGATGAGGTGGTGTCACAAACATGGTCACCAAGCCTGCAGCCAGAAGGTTAAACACTTGGAAAAGTGATCAGTGAAAACTGAGAAAATCTATTCAGTTCGTGTTTTCTCAATTATAAATAAGTAGAAAAATGTGAAGGTAAGAAAAGAAAGAAACTAGATTCTTAGAGAAAAACCACCTTTGCATCACTATGGTAGTATTTTATTTACTTGGTGATATTTTGAACAAACTCTGTTTCAAGCCAAAAACAAACATGTCAGTTTTGATATCCGAGTATACTGTTAAAACCTGAACCTTTTAAAGATTTTTTTTTTTTTTTTTACAATTCATTCCTTCAACTTTTAATTGTTAGTTTAATACTTCTTAAGTTAATAAGAATAAATAACTAAATATTTCAGTTGTATTTTTATAAAATATGGGCTTGTTCACCTGACCCTCAAGTAATTCCACAAGTATTGGCAAGTTTACTACATTGAGTTCATTAAACACTTTTTTTTTTGCAGATAAAACCTCATTCCAGTTACTGTCAATAGGTGACATGGTTGTTTCTGCTTAAAAAAAATCGTGCTTGCCTGAAACATTGCCAAGGGAATAAATTACCACCTTAGTGACTTAAGGATGGTTTTTTTCTAAATGTTTAATAAAACACAATATAGCTGTGTTTCTGCTCCTACTGTTTTACTTTGTGAAGATGTTTATACAAGCTAGCTGTCAATCCACTGAATTTATCAAAAATATTGTAAATAATGAAGCAGTTGCTATTCTGAGCATCAGTAAGAATAACATCTTTGAATAAGTATGCTAAAAGTACAATGCTAAAATACATATGGAATCATTACTAATGCTTTGTTATCAAACTTATAAATTACTTACTTTTTTCTTGGACTTGAATACACTGCATTTGAAAATATTACTTCCACCCTCTCTTGCAATGTAACTAAAGATTTTCAAGTCTTGGGAGTCATGAGAAACATAAAATATCCTAGAAAATTCATAATAAAATTTTTTAATATACACATGTAGACTTATTAATAATTTATACAATAAAACATATTGCAAAACTCATTAAAATTTTATAAATCTATTTTACTATATAAAACAGAAAATACAGGTGAAACAAAAACCTTTATTGTAATACTCCACAAACGTTTCAAACTTAAAATAACTGTTTGACTGAGTACTCCAAAATTATACATGAATTAATAAACAAACTTGTTCATTATTTTGTAATGGCTAATCCTAAAATTTACTTGGCAAAATACATGAAAATACAATAGTTTATATCAACCATACATTGAAGAAAACATAGGATAGAAACACCTCATCCTCTGGTGAATTTTTAAAAGGTTTCAAAGTTACTTCATTTCTAAGCCTAAAAGCTTATTAATATAGAAGCATTTCCAGTACATTATAAAATAATGTATTTTTTATGACAACAATGGAAACATTCAAAGATTTAAAGTAAGAAAAATATAACACTTTTTTTAGTCAACATTCACTTTTTTGATGAATACATAGTAATCAATATACCATAAAATATCTGCAAAACTCTATAAACTGGGTGTTTATCCTAGATAATGGCTATAAAATTATAAACAACATTTTAACCACTTAAAAACATTGTTTTTTTACAGCTTCTGTAAACCTGCATAATAATGACAATAATTAAAAGGGCATAGGTCACTTTAAGATTGTTTAAATTTTGAAGAAAGTATATCAACATGTTTATTACCCTTTCCTTTCTAATGTGACACAGTAAATAATATGAAGTGATATGTTTATGTCATGTTAATTTAATGTGTGTTTGTGTGTACACATTACAGGTGTGGTGATAATATACTCGTATAATTCTGTGAATCTATGACAAGATTTTCTTGTTACATAATCTGATATGATATGACTCATGTAACTTTATGAAATTTGTTAAGCTTCCAGTAAACATTGCAAGTCTTTTGTACAGAAAAAAATCAAACTTTTTGATAAAGTATTTTTGCTAAATATTAATGACTCAATAAAGGAAGATAAGTATTTATAGTACTACATGTTGTCTTCACATCTTTTATCAAAAATATTACATACAAAGTAACAAACAAGTTAACAATAACAAAATAAAGGTATTAATTTTTATTTTACTTCTCATGTCAACTGCCATTTAGCTGATCAAACTTGAGAATTTGAAAAAGCACCGTAAAGTGTGAAATATTTAAATAAGGCAAAACTTCTGTATCTTGATACCTATTATATTGCTGCATCAGTATCTAAATACACATGGTATCAACTGCTATGGTGAGTTTTGTTTTGTTTTTGAATTTTGCACAAAGCTGCACAAGGGCTATCTATGTTAGCTGTCCCTAATTTAGCAGTGTAAGACTAGAGGGAAGGTAGCTAGTCATTACCACTCATCACCAACTCTTGGGCTACTCTTTTACCAACAAATAGTGGGATTGACCATTACATTATAATGCCCCCATGGCTGAAAAGGAAGCATGTTTGGTGTGACAGGGATTCGAACCCATGATCCTCAAATTACAAGCACCTTAACCACTTGGCCATGCCAGGCCCCTACTATGGTGAGATATGCACCCCTAATATATATACAGGGTGTCCCAAAATAACGTTTACACTCTTTGAGTGTGTATAACTAATAAACCGTTTCTTTTGTTTCAGATTTGACTTGTGTCCAAGAATGGCGGATAATCAGCTTACAAACCACAAAATATTCATTCTCAAAACTTTTTGGAAAGTCGAAAACAAAGCTGAAGTGCAAAGATGTTTTACTAGAAAGTTACATATGGATGTGCCAGCATTTCATACATCATCGCCAAGTTTGATGAACAATGTGCTTTAATACCAGATGTGATGGTATTTGATGTGTGTACTTCCATTTCTTCCCATTATGAGATGTGTCTGGAGCAGAACAGATTTCAGTTTGAACACCTAAAGTGAAGCAAGCAAATTGTGACATTTACAATTTCAACCAAGGAGAGTTTTCCTTGGGAAGAATTTTATTTGTTATTTTTTCTCTTGATTTCAGTATCAAATCTTTCAATAAATCCTTTGGCTATCATATGTATCTTGTTTCATTGTTAAAATCAATAAACAAGGCAAGTTATAATGATCCAAAGAGTGTAAACATTATTTTGGGACACCCTGTATATATATATATATATATGTGTGTGTGTGTGTGTGTGTGTGTGTATATAATGTTCAATGTTAAAAACTCAATTTCTTCTGTTTTTTTTATCTGAAGAGATTCATACTCATATTCATACTCATTAAATTTCCAGAACAAATTTAAAGTTAAGAATGAATGAACACAAAATAACTGTTAAAAACAATATTATTACTATGTCACCTTCAGCAGAACATATTAATGAAACTAAATGCACACTTCAATGGGAAAAACTATAATTTTAGCACAACCTGGAAATTTATTAGCATGAATATATGTCAATTTTTTGATATAATTAAATGTTAAAAAAAGTAAATTTAAATTACTGAATATGAATAACAGACCTCATGAAAACATTAGTTTACAACATGAACTTTTTTAACATGTAATTTGATGATCTGGTAGTTGTATAAATTATTATTTTTTTGCAAAATGTTACACTCCTGAGGATGATGCAGTGATATATATATAATATCCAGACTGTTTTCTAGTCTTGTTGGGTTTTTACTGATTTTTATCCAGTACAGTAGGTTATTTGTATTTTATTATAATCTTGATACAGGTACACCACCAATTTTTGAGCACATGTTTATCTGGCACCTTCTTTAATCCAGACAAAATTATGAGAGTGCACTTGAAATTCCCATGACTGCCAGACTAGTTCACTGGGCAACCACAGATAGCACTGCATGTGGTGCATGCTCTTTTGGGATGTGCTACTTACTGACTTTACATGATTTAATGTATTGAAGGAGAAAGTTGTTGTTCATGAGTTATTGAGTATATAAAAAGTTTTACAGGAACTGTTGCCATGTATATAGCAAATAAGCTTCACAAAGAAAGTCTGCTTGAACAGATGAATGTTGACAAAGAAACACCTGTTGTTCATCACTATACTGATTATGAAATTATGGATATTATTCTGAATCCTGATAAAAAAAATGAAAGCAATGAAGACAGCAGTGATGGAGATAAAATAGATGTAGCTGAAAGACAAGTTATTATGGACAAGTTAACTGAGTTGACAGATGAATTAATCAATGGACTAGAGCAACAGAACATGATCTAATGACTCATTTGCTCTTTGAAAAATTACACAGGGAAAGATCAAAGCACATAAAATGACTTTGCTTGGATGAAATGTTTAAAAACATAGGCAAGAAAAATGTCAGAGCAGTGGTCCTACACCTGATAATTCTGTGGCTTCAAGTACCCCCTACAACATTACAAATCCATGATGAAACAAGGTAATCCTGAATGCCCTGAACTTCCAGACCTTTGTGATTAGCTCTACAATTCCAGTTAAATTCTAAAATTTACCACTTTGGAAGCAGTATTACTGCAACATTCTTTGTAAGTACAGTAACTAATAAACCTGTTATCGTTTATACTGTACTAATATACCTGTATCGTTTATACTGTACTAATGTATTTAATTGACATATAATTTACATGTAATATTTATTTAAGTTTCCATCAGTTCCAAGTGCTTTAGGAGATATGGGAGGGGTATAATCAGTGAGACAGAGGAGTATAGTTGTATTATTATTATGTTATTATCTCACCTCTGTTGGTTTGGCAAGGATATGGAACCAAGGGTGTTGAAAAATCAGAGGATTGCCTGTACTGGAAATGGTCTCATTTTTTAGAATTGTGTACAAACTAATAATTGTTTAAAAAAAAGTTTTTAAAATAAAGTGTTTGACTAAGCACTTTAAACCAGGCTACAGACTGGTTTTTCTCTCTGACAAGGGCTAAAGCTTGTCTTCAGAACACACACTATGAAACTTTAAAAGCACACCACTCTTCATACTTCTGTAAATACACAGTCTATTTCCTTTGTAGTAAAGTATATCTTAAGTTCTTGTGCATACATACAATAAAAGAGAGTCAACCAAATTTCCACATCTGATATTCTTCACTATTTCAATGTCTTTTCGATCAACTAAAATGTACACAAACAGAGCTTCTATTAATGTATATACAAGTATGTTTTTCTACGACTCCCAAAATTTTTTCATACACATGTACTGCATATAATATTTTCTTCCTAGAAATATAGTGAATATAAAGAGCTATTTATTTATAATTTGTAAAACAAAATCAAACTATGCCTAAAAAATTTCACCACCAACAATTTCTGGATTCAATGTTTACAAAGAATTTGAAGCTACATGCAATTAAAATTTTCATTTTGTCTCTAAAATTAGTTTCATTATTAACTAATGGTATTCAAAGAATCAATCTCATTTCCAATTCAAGGAACTTTGCACTCCATAAACTCATTCTTAATGACTTTTGACCAAATTTCTGTCAAAAACCAGTGGTCTTCAAGAGCCTGTCAACAGAAACTGCTTTATTACTTATGCTAAATATATTTAGTTATCAACACATTCTATTTCTATCATTAAAAGAATCAACAAATTTCATTTGTTTTCTCTTCCTGCTGTCTGCTATTAATTCAAAATACTTTATTAACCCTTTTGTGACAGGTGAAGGGCAAAAAGCTGTCATTATGTTGACTTGCATTCAAAATTTTATTGAACAAATATGTTATGAATTTATGTCTAAGTTTGGTATCAAATTGTAAATTAATATTTCAAACTTCAATATTATATACGAGTTAATTTCTACATTTAAAAGTAAATATTAAAAGAATGTAGCATAATATCAATTTTATGAGTCATGCAGCATGTTGAATGCAGCACTGGTTAAAATTAGGTTTATGAAGTTAGAATACAGTGTATAGTTTCATATGAATTAAGAACTCAAATTACCAATATTGACAAGCTAGAATATAAAATAAGAATTTCATATCTTTTTATCTTGCTGAGATGTGGCTTATGTACTGAATCAAACATGGTGGTCTTGTTCACCTCTTAAATATTTTTAAAAATGGTTCCTTATTTACACTTCATCAATTTATGAGATGCAAATAATCAAATGACAGCTTAGAATGTTCTATTGGTTTTCTCAGCAATTTTAATCTGTTAAAAGCCTACCACATTTTTTTCCAAGGAAGCAGGTTGTGTCTTTAGTCAACTCAAAGTTTCATATCCTTTTTGTCAACATAAATCCAACTTAGTTTCTAAGCTCAATAAATTATAGTGGAACTCTATGGTAACAATATAGTAATTTATGATTTTTTGGTTATTCAACTATACATAAAAAATACTTTACTTCATATTGTCCACATGCAAAATTTTAAAAGGCTTAGCAACCTAAGTCAAACAGCAACAGAGTTCAAAGGTCATAGCTAAAAGAGATAATTATTTGCTTTACTTCTTTATTTATTCTTCAATATTTTAAGAAAAATAGATTTGATAGCTTATTTCTAAACAGTAATAATATATATACAAAATGTATACTAATTGAAATATGATAATATATTACAAGTCCACTAAAACACAGCCAAGATAGGATCACTTTGTATAAAGGTCAGTTTTATGCTATTGAAAACAGTAATATGAAAGCACATTAGCTACATCAATGCAAGTTATGTAATGTTGGCCAGAACCAACTAGAATGTCAATATAATAAAAAATAATAACTATACACATATATTTAACATTATGAGACTTAACCTACTTAAACTAAGTATCTGTATATTTGTGTTATCATCTGTAGTCATTGTTGCACAAAGAAAAGCATAATATATACTTCCTAATTCTTTGTTTCTTTATGATGGTTACGAGGTCTGTCAATTGGGAGATTCCATATAGTTAGGAGAGGGAAAATAACAGAAAATATAAAATCTTACTGAAAACAAAACTTTGAAATGTATTTAGAGTATTAAGAAATTACACAAAACATTTGAGATTTATGAGAGAAAGAATATATATTTTTTAAACATAACATAAAACCACTTTGCACATGGACTAGTCACAAAACAGACTTGATATTTTCACAAACAAATCTTCAGCAGAAATACTTTAATAAACAATATGATTTTTCATGTACAAAAATACTTGCAATCTTTACTGAAAGCCTATCAATATTGTGAAGATACACATACTGCAATAAAAGTTACAACATATAAACATTTAATTAATATGTGCAAATGTGTATATGAACTTGTGTACACTATACCAAGCTCACTGCGAAACAGTCAATACTCTATGAAATACATAAAATGCATTAGTGTTTAGAAAAAACATATAAAACTTTGGTTAAATAATTCAATAAACATTCATACTTTATATCTCTCATCTAATGCACAACATTCAGTTTTGTGAATGAATGAAAAAAAATTTTATCTTAATTTTAAAAAAATAAAAAATGAGATTTTTAAAGTCCTAATATATCATCACTCACAATGCTATCTGCAATGCGAGTCCCAGCATATCATCACTCACAATGCTATCTGCAATGCGAGTCCCAGCATATAATCACTCACAATGCTACCTCCAATGCGAGTCCCAGCGTATCATCACTCACAATGCTACCTCCAATGCGAGTCCCAGCGTATCATCACTCACAATGCTACCTCCAATGCGAGTCCCAGCATATCATCACTCACAATGCTACCTCCAATGCGAGTCCCAGCATATCATCACTCACAATGCTACCTCCAATGCGAGTCCCAGCATATCATCACTCACAATGCTACCTCCAATGCGAGTCCTAACACATCACTCACAATGCTACCTCCAATGCGAGTCCTAACACATCACTCACAATGCTACCTCCAATGCGAGTCCTAACACATCACTCACAATGCTACCTCCAATGCGAGTCCTAACACATCACTCACAATGCTACCTCCAATGCGGTCCTAACACATCACTCACAATGCTACCTCCAATGCGGTCCTAACACATCACTCACAATGCTACCTCCAATGCGAAGTCCTAACATATCACTCACAATGCTACCTCCAATGCTAGTCCTAACATATCACTCACAATGCTACCTCCAATGCTAGTCCTAACATATCACTCACAATGCTACCTCCTATGCGAGTCCTAACATATCACTCACAATGCTACCTCCTATGCGAGTCCTAACATATCATCACTCACAATGCTACCTCCTATGCGAGTCCTAACATATCATCACTCACAATGCTACCTCCTATGCGAGTCCTAACATATCATCACTCACAATGCTACCTCCTATGCGAGTCCTAACATATCATCACTCACAATGCTACCTCCTATGCGGTCCTAACATATCATCACTCACAATGCTACCTCCTATGTGAGTCCTAACATATCATCACTCACAATGCTACCTCCTATGCGAGTCCTAACATATCATCACTCACAATGCTACCTCCTATGCGAGTCCTAACATATCATCACTCACAATGCTACCTCCTATGCGAAGTCCTAACATATCACTCACAATGCCTACCTCCTGCGAAGTCCTAACATATCACTCACAATGCTACCTCCTGTGCGAGTCCTAACATATCACTCACAATGCTACCTCCTATGCGAGTCCTAACATATCATCATTCACAATGCTACCTCCTATGCGAGTCCTAACATATCATCATTCACAATGCTATCTCCAATGCAAATCCTAACATATCATCACTCACAATGCTATCTTCTATGTGGTAGATATCAATGTTACTTTACATGCTGCAACATGCTGGGACCTAAAAGCTGTATCTCTCAACACTTAACCCAAGGACCCCAAATTTTATGGTTCTCAAACTCCGAAGCTCTGACCAATTCACATCAATAAAAATAAATAAACAAACTTACCTGTATATAGGATGATGCATTAATAAAAATCTGTTGTCATTTAATACCCAATGATTTTTCTAGGAGAAATAAAACAACAGTATATCAGGTTCATTTCATTACAACAAAAACATACTACAGTTGTGTAAAATGAGTATATAAATATTTATTGTAACATTCAAAATTGAGATTTGTTTAAGCATTGTTTTTAAATGTTAAAAAACAACCCATTGTTTTAAATACTGAAATAACTTTCTAAGTATATAGAAGTTTACTGAAATACATACCCCTATATGGTGATATGTCACAGTTGAAGTTTACACATGAAGCTCACACTTTGACAATGATATGCCATTCTCTTAAGGTTAACATTAAGAAATAATGCACATTCTTTCCCATAATAAAGTCAACTGTTATGGTTGATATTCACATAAGGTACACAGAATACACCATATATGTTGGAACTGATAATGAAATACAGCTTTTATCCACTAAAGAAATTTGTTTCAAATTTCATACAAAGATACACAAGATTATCTGTGTTAGCTGTCCTTTATTTAGCAATGAAAAACTACAGAAAAGGCAGTTAATCATCACTACCTACCACAAACTCTTGGGCTATTCTTTTACCACCGAACAGTTGAACTGACCATCAGATTATAATGCCCCCATGGCTGAAAGAACAAGAATGTTTGGTGGAACAGGAATTCAAACCCACAACCCTCAAATGGTGAGTTGATCACCCTAACCACCTAGCCATGCTGGGCTCAGCTTCTTACAGTTAATATAACATTTAGACAATACATAAATACTCTATGGCACTACAGACTGTAAAAGTTAAGACTATAGCTCTCCATCAATAACAGAGTGGCACATCCTCCATGTGCAGTAACCAGGGGTTAAATTCTCAATAAAATATAAATACTCAACTGGGGAAAGTGGATCTGTTTTTGAAAAACAAATGAAATCTACATGTAAACATAAACAATAACAATAAATCCTGGTAATGGTACCACCTTTAAAAATAAGGTTTCGGTACTTAGTACTGGGAGTAATCCTTATGAGCACTAGCATTTGAAAACAGGCTTATTCTTGATGAGGCAAACTAAATACAATGTAAGTGGAAAGAAAGGGTGGGAGATGGTGGAGAGAGGTGGGTATCCATCTGAAGTACATTCCCAAGTATGGAAACTGCTAATTTCAGAAATGCTACTCACCTATCTTTATATCACAATAGCAAGAATCCCATATTAAAAGAGGTAGAAAAACCATGCACATATACATTACAAAGATGAGCCCCTTTCTGAAAACATCAACAGAAAGAGAAGGCCCACAGTGAGTAACATCCATCAGTGAAGCAGCTCTAGGTGTTAAACTGTATTCGTCTCAAGCAAGGAATACTCTTCATCCAACAGAGGTGGCAGAGCAGAAGAAATTGACATAAGAATCTTATGCTAAGTGTTAATGTGTCACTAAGGTTGGCAGATAGCTCAACCATTCATTGTCGTACAGACAGACAACTAAATATGAATGTGTAATGTGGCTGGGGTTATGAATCTGACCTTTTCATATTGTAAAAAACACTTATGTAAGATATTTAACATATAAATAAGATAAAGGAAATAACATTCCATACCAGTGTACCAAGGTGAACTCAAAATCCATCCAGTTGGACTTAACCATAAGAAAAGGCTTGGTTTGGAACAGTGTATGCTGACCTTTGCTACACTATTAGGTCCTACTCCTCAAATAAAGGATATATTCACTCAGTCTTATAATAATAATAATATTAAACTGGCTGATGAGGAACTCTTATACTGACTTCCTCAGTGGCTTGGGACTGGGTAAGCAAGAGTTCTCCAATACACTACTAGAAAATAAAAGGGGGAGTGAAGGAAAACATTGAAGAGATATATGGATCATTGACATCAAGCATAATCATCTGAAATTAGGTCCCACACTGAGATAGTGCAATGGGTTACCACAACTAAAGAGAGCAGTCACAAGCAAGATGTAAGGATGAACACACTACAAATGTTTGTCTCACCATACCGTGTGAGACAACATAAGCTACTTGGTAGGTTCCTCTGTAACCATAATATAAATATATAGTTTGAATAAGGTGGTTGTGTGACCTATAAAAGATTAAAACAAACAATTCACCATTAGAAGCACTTCAAATATGGAGAATTGCAAGTAAATGGAGATGAAAACAAGAACTGGAAAACCCATACATGCTTTACACTAATTTGACTAATGTGTCTGGAGCAACCCCAAACCTCATCTGCAGGATCTCATACAGAAGGCATTGCTAACTTGTAGTCTAAGATTGGATATCACAGGAGTAGGAGCAAGGAATGGAGAAGAGGTGAAAGGCAGTAATGATAAAATGCACACAGTGGGAACAAATCCACTGAATATTATCATGGAAGAAGAAACTGTTCAGTGGCAAAGGTCTAGACTTATATATGATAGATAATCAACTGCCAAAACCTGAACTTTTGAGAAATAACAGATCAACAACTGAATGTGGTGATTGTGGGTTCAAATGAGAAAGTTTAAAGTCCAGATAAATAGAGGTCTTAGCAACAAGTGCCCCTTGTTGGAGAAAGGAAAGAACTCCAAGGGAGGTTTATAAATGGATAATCATAAGAAAACCAAACAGACGAGCCAAAACTGATGAAAAATCTGGGAAATAGCTGCCAGTTCAAGGACATGACAGAGAAAATCCACCCCTGAAAACTAGACACAAGATGCTAGAAGTTGTTCAGGAGTCCAGAATTACACTTCTTTAAGACAGAAAAAGTTGAATTTGTAGAACTGGCTGCAGTCAATCACAAAGTGCTACACTCACCAGGATATGAAAACCTATATAGGTAAGCTGAAGGAACCCATTTACTGACTTCTGAGCCATGGAAGGCTCCAAGCAGATACAACTCTGGATAAGGTAGGGAAAAGAGGGATTTCCATGATCGTGCAGGATTGAATGAGCCATCCGAGCCTCAAGAGATGAGAAAAAGATGGTTTATCTCTGGAGATAGCTGTATTGATAGACCATAAACCAATGAAGTGAACATGTATGGAGACAATTAAAAGTAATAAGGAACACAAAAGAAAAGAATCCTAAAAAACCTCTTGCAGGAAATGAAGAATGTACGAGAACCATTACGTCAAAAACTCCATGTCACTAAGATTTAAAAAAAAAAACTGACTAACCTTGTCCCACATTTAGTTAGAGAGATACTCAAATGAATGGAATATAGGGTGGGGCTCAGATGGAAATGAGGAGCTGGACCAGCCATCCCAAATAAGTCAAGTGGTGTGGTCTGGACATGGCAGTCTTAGAATGTAGCCTTCTGCAATGGATACACTGCTGAAGAGTATGGTCATAGACATGGCAACATGGACTACAGACATGTTGAGACTTTAAAATTATTTTAATACATCTTACTTAACATCTGTTAAAACACTGATTCTCAGATTTTAGGCTTGATTAAAAGATCCTCAGTTTTCAGTTAAACCTCAATTTAAATATTATTATAATACTTCTGGATAAAAGGGCTTGATGGAAAGATATTTTCAACAAAACTTTAAAATTCTAATTTATAAAAATATAGATTAACTTCTCAGTGTACAGCTCAATGCAGAACCACATCTTAACCATTCAGACTAATGGCCAGGTGATCAACATGATCGCCAATGACCATCAATTACACTGATTAGTGTCAGATAAAATACCTGAACTCAGGATTAAATCCTTTGTCACAAAAGTAATTGATTGCACGTGGAGCATCATCACCCTCCTACTGGTGGATGACTAAAGTCTAATGACAATTACATCATTGGCTGGTGCAATACATGTTGACCCATACAGGGATGGGAATTGTGTTCAAATATTGCAACATGCTCACAAATTGATAAATATGTTCACACAAAGTAATGTAGTTTTCTTCACAAAGATGAAAACTCAATACCTATTTTTACAGCTTCATTCTATATGAATTCTAAATTGGATACTAGAAAACTCAGCATTTATGTATACTTGCACTGTACTTCCTACAATCATTGTAAAACGAATGCACTTTGTTCCAGATCTTTTCACAATTGAATTATCACAAGACAAATATAATTGATTTAATGCTGATAGTATAGACAACAATGTGAAAGTCCAAAGTCAACTGAAGATCAAATAAGTAGTGTTTGAAGTAATCCATTATTTAAAAGTTAAATTTCTAAGAAGTAAAGAAAGATCACCAACCTATCTATAACTTTAATCATCCTGGGCTCTTACTGTGTTTTTTAATCAATCAGTTTAATTAAAGGCTAATCTTCTAAAACACAAAATCTATGGCATAATGGTTTTGGTAAACATTGGCTGTCATGTTACACAGTACACTCTTACGGATTGTCAGTGATGACTTTATTTGATAAATGCATTAAAAAGAGACAAAGTACATAATATAAATAAGCCAGGAACACAACCTCATTATTATCACATATTAACTACCCACAACAAATATATAGCTTTTCAGTCCACTCTACACACTACTGGAAAGATATGGACATTTATGTTCATCAACACTGTTATATTGGTATTGTTATATTCAGACTACTGTACTAACCTTTTTTCCTTTTTTAAGGCTAACTTTTATTCCTTCTACAGAAATGTTTATATTGACTTTTCTCTTCTTCATACCTTTGACCTTGAATTCATACTGCAAGAAAAAAAAAACACTCTATAAAACTCTCCCATTATCCAAGAATAAAATAGTTCTAGCCAGAATATATAATAGAGATTAGTAGACCTCCACCTATTCAACTTAACAATTAATCCAGGATCCTTCTGTATACTATTTTTCAAACTTGCTTACTACGATAAATGATTGCTTCTGAAAATGTTAATCATTGAAAATAATCCACAAAAAAGTAAAACATTCTGCAGGCTTTATTATTACATTTTTATACCAATCATATTGTTTACCAATTAGATATTTTATAAAATGTTTAGAAACATCCAAATTTTGTGGTCACTCAATTAAGAAATGCTTAGGTTATTTGAGTAATGTACCTTACATATACTTTTTAACAATACTATTACAGTACTAAAGTATGTATGATGTTTGTAAAACCTTTTCTTATGCTTTATTTATATATATATGTATAAATTTTGAATAGGTTTAACTTTAACAAATATTCACTAAATATTGTTGGTTTCTGTTTAGAAAAAAAATATTAACTTGAAAGAACTTAAATAATTTTTTTTAAATATCTTACATAAACATGTTAAATAATGATGTAGAAAATCTGTCTAACAAAAGATGATGCTTTAATATCGAGACTAAAAAGTAATATAAAAAACTATTAAAACCAAAAGAGAGAATTAACCACATGGCTACTTATGAAGTAGGTTACAACACTTCTTGTAATACTATATGGCTTAGCAGATTCATGAATGAAAGGAAATTGAAGTAATGGCAATTACTTTATCAAAACATTCCCCTTACACCTTCAACAAACACAGAAAGCTATCAACCATAGAAACTCATACATCACACAAGTAAGAAATCTGTAATTTAACATATAAAGAATAAATTGAAGTGAAAATAATAAAGTAAAAAAAAACTCCTGCACTCTGTAAGTTTATAATTGCACTCATAAAACATTCGATATTTTGTGGCAATTACATCAATTGAGCAAGCATTACTGCAAAATGAAAATGTTGTTTTCTGGAAACATTTAACTACAAAAAAAACACCAGTAAAAGAAAATAACACAACAAAACAGTATGTAGGTATAACAGTGAGAGAAAAGGGGTAGGCTACATGCATATTTCTGTAACCCAGCACCAGACAAACCCTACACCTGAAAACTTCTAATAATTTACACATTTCATGAAATTCATTCAGAAAAAGGAAGAAAACATTGATTTCTTGTAAAAATTGAAAAACACAGTAATCACTGATAAATGTATATGCCATACCAAAAATATTTAATTTAGGTGGTATTAAACTTCTAACAAAGAAAAACCAAAGATGTGAGTGCCATATCTCCTTACCCTAATACGCCTCATGACAGCCACTATCTCCAACCTATTACTAGGTCGTGGAACATCCAGGGTACCTATATACTTTAAAAATATATTCACAGTCAACTTCATGCAATATTTTGCTATTACATAAGCAATAACTTTTCAGAAATATACACATTCATTGTGTGTGTGTGTGTGTGTGTGTGTGTGTGTGTGTGTGTGTGTGTGTGTGTGTAACTGAAATTCTTTCTACCAGTTTGTAGGACATCGAATGACAAACTCTAATACTCATTAAGACTTTTTCCAGACTCTGATCTAAGTTTGATCTGTGTGCAGTTCTCTTTACAAATGTTAATTAACTATAACAAAGCTTGAGTAATATATCTTGTTCTGCAGACACTAATCAATGTAACTGTACTCATTACATAAGTAAAAATTAAAGAATTGTCTATATTACAGAAATATATCTTCTAAAGTGATTTCAGTTCATTCTAACAAACTTTCCCTTGATAATGCTGTTAAATAAACACAGTAATGCTGTATTTTCAAATTAAAACTGATATTTTCTTTAACAGAGCAAAATTTTATAAGTGCATTTTCATTAAATTCTTTAATTCTATTTCTTCAAGTGTAAATAGTGATATATAAAAATAAATTGATAACAGCTTAACTACTTTACAATGTTGCTATTTTGTGTTAGCCTTCACTAGATCGTTATAAATGGTAGTAGAAATACTTCAAATAAAAATCATAATAAACGTAGTATAATTATTTTATCATTAAATCTCTAAAAATGATAAAGCTGATGTTTTAAAATCAAGACTAAAATAAAAAAATATTAGAACCAAAAGATATTATTTTCCTACATGGAAAAAATATATTCCCCAAAGATACTTACCTCTAATACAAAAGGCCCAGCATGGCCAGGTGGGTTAAGGCATTCAACTAGTAATCTGAGAGTCGTGGGTTTGAATACCCGTCACATCAAACATGCTCGCCCTTTCAGCTGTGGGGGGCTTTATTATGTTACGGTTAATCCCACTATTTGTTGGTAAAAGAGTAGCCCAAGAGTTGGCAGTAGGTGACAATGACTAGCTGCCTTCACTCTACTTTTACACTGCTAAATTATTGAGAGCTAGTGCAGATAGCCCTTGTGTAGCTTTGTGCAAAATTCAAAAAAACAAACATATTTATTGCATTATAATTTTATTGTTCAGTGCCACCCTCTATAAGAGCAAGTGCTTTTGCTCACCACGAGCATTGAAATTCCCACCTGCCTCATGTTTCTATGTGGCTTAGCTGCACTATAGCATGCAAAATAAGCATATGACAACCATTCACCAATAGGAGCATGATACACACTTTTGTTACAGTTGGCTCCCTCTGTACTGAAGAACCCAATCTTCACTTTGGCAGAAAAAAAAAGCACCTGAAGTGTAAGTGGAGGCATCTATCTACCAGAAATATATTTTCAGTGTAGCAAAATGTTAACTCTCTATACATTATCTTACATCTGTTCATAATAACTAGAATCCCATCTAGAATTTATCTCGATGAGCACTCTTTGGAAAGCATCTGAAAAATGCCCATTGAATATGATTTTGCTTATTCAAGGAGCACACTCATGGGAAACTGCACCATACCTGAACCTGGTATATTCTTCACCCTCAATGAATGCTCACATCTCTAAATGGGCAGCAAAAATGAACATACAAAAATTAGCCATATATACTCTTGGTAAAACATGGATAGGGCACATCAAACTACAACCAAAAAGTCAATTACAGCCCAACACCAGTGGAACTAGAAATGGATCATTTCCTCCACAGTAGGAAAAGATTCCTCACCCATCTTTATTCAGACTGTAAATGTGAGGTAAATTCCATTCTAAAACCAGAGTATTTGGGAGTAGGTAGCTAGTGTAACCATAGTGTACAATGGCTAACTCCAGTCCAAAACCATGCAGCATTGAGAATATATCATCCAGTCCACAGTAAAAGGAGGGTCCCAATCCACTCACATGTGAGGACTTGTATTGGCTGGTCCAGCTTCAACCAATACCCATCACCTGGAACTGACATCCAGGCAGCATTAGGAAGAAGGATTCCTAGCCATAGGGATGAACTGCATATGATGGGAAAATCCAATCCAAAACTGTACAGCATAATAAATTGTGGGTCCACAGTAGGATTTCAATTATCAACATTGGTGGAATACTATTGCCCTACTCTTAACTGATTGGGGATAAGCATGCTCAGGGAGAAGCCTCCATGGTCCTCCACACTAGTTGTTAAGAGTTGGTAAGTGGCAAAGGCTCAAGTACTACACTGGAAGAATGAATTAATAAACAGCATGATAAATATAAATTAAAATAAAAGTACAAACAAATCTTAATACTACTATGTCAAATCGAGAAGTGAAGATTGGGTTCTATAGTATACAGGGAACCATTTGTGACAGAAGACTACTTTCATGTTTCTTTTGGAGAAGGGTCGCAAATTTTTTTTTTTTGTATATTATAATGCAGCTGAATCACAGAAATGTGGAGTAGGTGGGACTTTTATAGCTTGTGGTATGTGAAAAATTAGCTTTGAATCAGTGAGAAAATGCTGTAGAAGCATGATTTGAAACTGCACAGGTTTAACAAACATGGAAAGTCTAATGTGTAAGTGGCAACAGGCATGTATCAAGGCATCAAAGTATGCCAAGTGCAGTCCATCTAGACAAAACATCCAGTGAAAATGCCTTGAAAAAGATATTGAAATCTTTTTCCTCTCAGGTAAAAAAAAAAACATCCTGGGGAGGCACCATTGATACACAGAGTGAAGAAAAAAAAAATACAGACATGAATGTGATTTTGAGGGTTTTCATAGCCATCTCGTTGTCGACTGAAATGTCCACACATCAAGCCATAGTAGTAATAGTAAGCAATGGTTTGGTGCCATAGAAGACAAAATAACTAAGCGTGGTAGGACAATGAATCGTATATGAATAGGCTAGGTGTGGTCCACCTGGGCAAAAAACAATTCAGAGGAAATACCTTGGTTACATAATAGTCAATAAATTGGTCAGTCAAATGTGATCCACCTGGACAAAAACATCCAGTGAAAGCACCTTTGGATACATCAAATTATGCTAATTGTGGTGATCCATCTGGGCAAAAAAACTTCCAGTGAAAGTGCCTTGCATAAGATATAGAAATCAACAAATGTGGTCTACCTAGACAGAAACACATTGTTCAGTAACGAATATAATGACAAAAACTCTTCTTCCCAAGTGGGTAGATGATATATACAGTCTGATTTTGTGTGTTATACAAAATCTTCAAGAGAAAACCTTTGTCTACCACATCAGTGACTGGGAACTGAAAGTGGCAAAGACTCCCATAGTCCACTACAAGAGAAGGGGGGAGAATACTCATTGGGGTATCCAGAAGAACAATATACTAGAGAAAGTACTATGGGTGTTTATGATACTCAATTTTAAAAATCAGAAAGATTAGAAGAATTTCAGATCAGTAGGGATGGGCAGAAACCTCCATATGCTTTACTCATGAAGTCCATTAAGATAGTTCTTTACATATCAAACAATAATAAATATACACATACTACTAGATAAGCAGCCAGAAGTCTTGAAATAACAACTCATCTCAACAATGGGCACTACAGAAGTATACAGATTTAATGCTAATATTAAACATACCTAACCAGTCAACACCCACCACCAGGTGGAATCCTGAAATATGATGTACATGAACTAAATAAAAAATAATATGTCAACCTTCCCCAGTCAAAGATGAACAAAAGTATGTAGACTCAACACACAAGTGTATTGGGTGTTGTCCACACACCAACATGAATAATCTCCTCCAAAGGATGGTAGATTTGAGCATTTAAAGACATAGGTACTGAATGTGGTGCAACAATACATTATATAAACAGCAACCTTCCACAGGCAAGTCAGAATACACCAGTCATATGAGTTGATAAACCCAACCAATGAGTGTAACAGAGAATACATCACTGGATCAGAGGAATTTCATGGAACAAAGAGACAAGAACCACAAGAGGAGGCAGTACAAACCCCATAACATAACAGGGAATAAATTGGACAAAGTTGTCAATGTGGATCTGAATGGGAGTACAGGTGGGAAATAGAAGATAAGGAAATAGGATAAAAGGTTAAACAACATTATTAGGGGGCCAATATCTTGGAAAGGAAGGACCAATCCAGATAAAAGATAACACACGAAAAACAGTAAAGGATGCAAAAAGAATTAATGGCATGAGTATTGCAATGAAAACTCCATGCCAGGAGGAGGAGGAAATAGGTTCAAACAGAAAACCAGACAGGGTATGAAGGATAACATTCAGGTCCAAATCTGACAAAGCAAAAGGATATGGTAGACAGACCAGATAAAAGGAATAGAAAAGGAAAAAATAACTGGAGAGGAGAAGGCATTTCTGGAAGTGAGAGAGTGAAATTGGTTTGACACAGTAACCTTACAACTAGCAACAATTGATCCAAACAAACCCTGAACAAACACTCAGGTAAAGAATTGGTTCAGATGAGGAACAGGAGTACTGGATTGGCAAATGCCACAGCAAATGGACCAAATTTTGAAGGCATACCAATGCCTCTAGTACACTAATAAGGAGGAAGGTCAAAAGGTATAAGCAATGAAATATGCTATACTAGAGGTGAGTTCCTAAACTGAAACTGCCCACACCATGTCTTAAGTCAAAGTGGAGAAAACTGGACCCCACAAAGATGGAAATGAAATAAAAATCCTTAAAGGAATAAGAGATTAAGTGGCATTAAGAATGGACCTCTCCAGAAGTAAGCAGACATGAACGGCCAAGTGGGCACAGAAAGAGGGAAACAGGAGCAAGTTGTTCATGAAAACCAATCTGAAGATCCAACGAGTGAAAATGACTAACAAAAGAGTATATCACTTGACTAAACACATGGAGCCAAAAAAGGACCAAATGGCAGTTCTTGGAACTGGAAGACATGATCCACATGGATGAAACAAAGAAAATGATAAGACACTGTAGCAGTTGAAATATAAGAATAACCATCTGTCACAATGAGTTGTTCATCCAAAGTCCTGTAGAAAACTTCCCAGAAATGGGTGGTAGAACTCCATAGTGAAGTCAGGTGACTTCAAATAAAAGTAACTGGGACAGGTCTATGATGCTCTCCAATCTCCTACATCCCAAGAGACAACAAATAGAAGGAAGTAAAATCCAGGTTGAGTGGTCACCACCCAACTGACAGCCATTTTGTGAAGGAGATCAAGAACAGATTAGGCAATGCAGCTGGAAGAAGTACAATCCCAAGGAGGAAGAAATTTGAAAAGTGGATAAGGGAAGAGCATACCTAAAGGCAGAAACCTTTATATAAAATCCACAGAACCCATGAAATTCTCATGAAGTGTAGCCAAAAATACACACAAGCTACACATACTTAAAAAAAATACTCAGGAATAATAAACTAAGAAAACTTAGAAATTCATGGAGGATACAAAGTACATAAATATAATTAACCTTCAAAACAGTGAAATTCAACATAAAACATAAATCAATAAGCAACACCTAAAGTGCAAAACCACTAAAGGGTCTTAGCTTGTGTGAATTATTTACAAGTCCACTCAAAGGCACAATAAGACAAAAGGACACAAAGGTAAAACTTACTCTGAAGATGAGAATAAAAAGACACCCAGTTAGCAATAAAAATTTGTAACCCAAAACTCAAATTGAATTCCCAATTCGATGGGAGTGGTTGTAAAGAAAATCAGAGCTTACAAATACAATAATAAACAGTGAAAAGAAGTATAAATGAATAAGCAACCAACCCATCCAAAGTAACAATTACCCACACAGTAACTATCATGAAAAACATGCACACATACCAAAAATTAAAAACTGCTAACAATCAAACTCTAAGCACAAATATAAAGTAAGTAGATGGTTGAAGAATTATAAAAATCAGACTTGTCAAATACTAAGCAGAGAAGACATGAAAAACCGAAATTATGTGTAGAAACTAGATCAATCAACACAAGCTCATATAAAAACTTGATAAATGTAGGTATACCTACTGCGAGTGAGAAATACACACTAAAAAACTTACCACAGGTTTTCTGGAAAAGTGAACAAAACTTAACCCAGGGGATTAGATGGATGTGCTACTAAAATTTGTGTTTCCCTAACAAACACTGTTGACCCTGATACACTCTCTACCATTACATCACCTGCTATATTAAATCTCAAATTCACATTAGAATTCCAAAAGCAGAAATACTTCTAAAACAAACGAGTAGAAACAATGGAAATCAAACACAAAAAGTCAAAACTGATATAATTTTTTGTGAACAAGCATAATCAAAATGTTGCATTCACACGGAGAGTTAAAACACACATTTACATATCAGACAGGCCCAGCATGGCCAAGCGTGTTAAGGCGTGCAACTCATAACTGAGGGTTGTGGGTTTGCATCCCCGTCACGCCAAACATGCTCGCCCTTTCAGCCATGGAGGCGTTATAATGTGATGGTCAATCCTACTATTCATTGGTAAAAGAGCAGCCCAAGAGTTGGCAGTGGGTGGTGATGACTAGCTGCCTTCCCTCTAGTCTTACACTGCTAAATTAGGGACGGCTAGCACAGATAGCCCTCGAGTAGCTTTGTACGAAATTAAAAAAACAAACAAACAAACATATCAAACTGTCAATCAAAAAAGTTAAAATTACACTAGAATAGTAGATGGGGTTGTACTAGTATGGAAGGCACAGTACATTTGGTGGAGGGTAGTTTCAGTTCTGAATTGACATGAAACTGATGGGGTATAAAATACTGTTGCACTGTTAGCAAAAAGTTTTAGCTATGCTTCGGGAGCAGTCCAGGATTGATGTAGATTTGGGTGAGAGCGAGTTAAATAATTCTGAGAAAACAGCTTATTATTACATATAGAACTCATAAGTTTACAACCAAAAAGTAAAAAAAAACAGGTATCATGCATATTTAAAAATATACTGACACTCAAATACCACAATGTGAGGTGTCTAAAAATTACATTTTTTTTAATGAACAACATGTATCATAAGACAACATTATTAGGCTTATTGCATTTTTAAACACTTTGATCCCCAGGGTTTTCCCAAAAGGAATCTGTGTAATAGCATTTCAACCACACTGTGACAATTACCTAGATATTATGTTTAATTGCTGAAATTACTGGCAAATAAGCAAATGAAATTTACAAAATAAAGTACTTATTGCATAATCCACTCACTTTTGCTTGAAATGCAATTCCATGATGAAAAGCTTCTTCATTATGCAAAGGAATTCGACTATCAAAAGCATCATCATTCACCAAATTGTATTGCTTCTTAGATGGCATCTCTGAAGGCACTGTGCACAGAATCTTTTGTCAAAGGTTCAGATTAAGATGTCCTGCTCTTTTTTGGAAGTTTGCAACTTTAATACATTTCTTTGCAATACATTATTAATGAATATTTTGACTTTGTGTTTGGATGGAATAATTATATATAAATATTAATATATGTATATATTGCAAATTTACATAAAAATACAATGCAAAAATAGTATTTAAAATATGTCTACACACAATAAGCTTAATATTGTTATTATTACGGTGTTCAGTTTCAATAACTTTGGTCAAGGTTGTATAAAACTAATTTGAAAGTAAATGATTTATATTTTCTCTACTGAATTTTTGAAACAATGTCATATGAATGGTCTTTCCAACACTATACACTTTAATAAACATAGTGAACTTTTTGAGGATCTATGAATATTTTACTCTCTACTCATTCCTTGTTGAAATAACATTCCTGTAAAAAAAAAAAAGAGCAATAATTAAACAATTAAAATCAAGTATTATTTGGGGCATTGTACAATGTAAAAACAAACAAATACAACAGTTAAAAAAATAAAAGTTTTGTATGATGTACAATGTTTCTTATCCACTCTACAAATCACGATATAATATTAGCATACAACTCTTTCCCCTACTACAGGTACTTATCAAAGATTAATGGAAATCACCTGTAATATTCTGATTAAACAGTGTCAGCAAATAATACATTAAGTTTAACTATACGCAAATCAGTCTAAAGTCAAATAAAATACAAACAAATGAAGATGCATTATGTGCATGTAGTAGTAAGAAAATCATTGTGTATTTTACACAATTATCAACAGTAAATTAATCCCAATGTAATCTCTTCTAGATATTTCAGTAAACTTCATATCATGATTAAATATTTTAATTGCAAAAGAATTTGGTAATTATATTTATTTTAATACACATTAATACAGCTTTTTTAAATTAACAGCTTGAAAACTTTCTAATTATTTGATCTGGAAATTCAATTCTTTTTGTCATATGAGTCAGTTTTTGAAAACAATAACAGTATTACCATTAGTACCCATAAAAGTTTTGGTCATTAAAAGAACAAATGGATGCAGAAATTATTTGGTCCTATCTTTCCAACTGTTTTATAGTAAAATGAGAAAGGAATTTAAAATAAAATAAAATGTTTACTTTGCAGATATAAATATAAAACATGAACATCCAGATACATGCACCTACATCCACATGTAACATAATTAACATAGTTTAGTATTTGTTGTTGTGGTATATATATACTCAAATTCAATCATGCACCATAAATTGCAAAACAAAATTCAATTTTACAGTCTTACTTAATACCCTAGTTGTGAATAATGGAATTTCTATTATACCAAATTACTGTGAAGGATATGGTCAACATTCAAGCAATATATATAGAACTTTACAAAGGCTCTTACTGGATGTAAAACATCAGCTGACATCACAGGAATAGCAGACAATGATACTGCATAAGCACTACACTGTTGACAAGTCAGAAATTCACAGTCCACTAAATATACATGTGTTAAACATGCTGTCCATGGCACAAAGCTTACATTTGCAGCAACATGCCAGTGCATTAGCAAAAAGTTTCCAAATTTTTACAGCCCACAATCACAAATGTTTAACTTGATGCATCTGCTACATGGTTTATCACATAACATGAAAAAACTAAAAGATGTTATAATTTTCCTATACTAAAAATATATTTCCAATAGGTACTTCCTTCTACTTAGAAAATTTGTTCACTGCTGTCCCCTATATGCAAACTTTTTATTTATGCATGCCACAAGCCCTCTGCTCCCCATATTAGTATCAAGTGATTCTAATGTGCATCTCATGTAAATCATGCATCACCACTCCCACCAGCAGAAGCATACTATACTCATGTGACACACGTGACTCCCTCTATGTGCCTCTACTAAACTATTGCTTCAAAGTTGGGCAGAAACCATAAACACTAGAAGATTGTGAAGAGGAACGGTAGAAAGTTTGAGAAAAGGGAAGTATCTATCAGAAATACACTTTCAGTAAAGGAAAATCATATCTTATGATACATTACTCCTCTATTCTCACAAGATTAGCAAGGATCCAACATCAATCAAAAAGAGGAACTATTTTGAGGGAGAGCAGATGTACGTCCCAAAAGTATCCAAAGGTGAGTCAACTACATTCAAGACACAGGCTGTTAGGAACCGACACTTACGCAAAGATAAGATGATCATACCATCTTCACATGAAGCCCCAACTACCAGAGGGAAGCTAGACTCACTTCAACCCTAAAGGCATGACATGTTATTTGAGGAATATCTTGTTCCAAGAATCCAACATCCAGAATTAAAAGGAAGTCTAAGTAAATAAAATCTACTCCAACAGTTAAACTGACTACAACCATAACTAATAACGTTCTTAGATAAAGATACACAAGGGATACAAAAGGAATTGAACTAAAACTTTCTTTTACCCCGTTGTGACCTACAACACCAGGGGAGCAAAACTGAGGAAGGAAAACAGACAACCTTAATCATGTATAAGACATGTGCTGATTAATTCACTCTAAATCCATAGCCCAGCCACAGGGTACTAACATCCATGTGAGAATAGGATGACGGCCTCCAATCAAAGGGGTTACCAGCATTTCGACATCTCACTCTGTAGTAATTGTATAAGGCATATTGGAAGATAGCATGCTGTCTATACCAGCAAAATACCATCTCCCTCCTTTGTACTGAATAGTATTATATTTTTTGTGTGTGGAACATATTTTTTCCATGGTTGACTACCCCAGGAGCTTGAAACTGGTAAGTGATAAGGACTCTCATACTCCAGTTGGAGAAAGGGGTGGTGAAAATGTATAGTAGTGTCTGGAGGAATACAATCAATGATCATAAAACCACATCTGGAAAAGCAGAACACAATTTATTTAATCAAGGTATGGAGGGATGGGCAGCTATCCACATCTGCTCTGCCTATGAATTCCATGGATGGTATGGCCTGGATCAGGCAAACATCATGAGGTTATTCATCTTAAAGCAGTTTTGCAAAATACCAAATCTCAGTGTGTGTGTGTTTTTGTATAGCAAAACCACATCAGGCTATCTGCTGAGTCCACCAAAGGGACTAAAACACCTGACTTTAGCATTGTAAATCTATAGACTAACTGCTCTATCAGCAGGTGACTCTCAACAGTGACATATGCAAAGATATAGAATGGGAAGCATGAGTAAAGTGTCAAATTTGATGAAAAGTGACTTTGAACAAATTCCTGTCAGAAGGGAATAATAACACTATGTAAACACAAATTTTGTTCCTGGATAGTATGTTATTTCTTAATTGCTTATGTTGTAAAAGTACAGAAAAAGGTCATTATTACCTTCAAACTTTGCTTCTGTGACCTGGATAATGAAATTTAGAAAATAACCTATTTTCTATGTAAAAACGGGCAGATTTGCACATTTTCATTTACGTAAGGTCTGAATAAAACAATATATGAATTAAGATTTACAGGTATTAATACTACAGTTATATTAAAATGAACAAAAATGTTTAGAAGTGAGTAGTGTTTCACGATTTGTGACTGTAATGTAAATCACTTTCACGTATCAGCTCCCAAATATAGTCTCACATCTTGTTTTTGTTATATGCTCCCAGGTCACAAAAGCAAAGTTTGAAGAGAAAAATAAAGTCTTTTCCCTTTACTTCAGGCATAAGCAACTGGGAAATAACACTTTCTGTCCAGAAACAAGAAAAAGTAAAAATGTTGTTACATAGTGTAATGAATAAGCCAATTGGATCAAATGACAAACTCAACTGGTTAGGGAAGAAGAAGATAGATCTCTAAATGAAGAAGACTGCCATGGTATAAACAGTCAGAAACAGAAACTACAAAAGGAAACTGTTTGAGCAATATAGCAAGGAAGGGCATGTACCAAACAGAGAAGTCTATCCAGATTAAGATCTGGATAAAGATAAGAGACAGGGGGAAGGGAAATAGGTGAAAAGGAGTTACTCTTATGAGCTGCCATGGTTTCGTCTTTCCTTTAAAACATACTTCCTTCTCTTCTTGGCCAGTGATCATCGGTGGTCTAACTTGTTCGCCACTGATGTGACACCCATACTTTGCCACCATACCCATCTTTTCCTTTATCCAGATCATTCCTTCTTCCTGAAACCTAAAAAGAGGTTCAAATGGAGATAAAGTACTGGAGTGAATGACCACAGTAACATCCCAGTCTAGAAAAGTAGATCATCAGAGAGGATGATAAATTTGGAAAAAACAGATTAATATGGTAAGAACTTGTGAAGCAAAAACTCTTTGGTAACAGAAAAGACAAGTAATATGAGATAAGGCTGTTTGATAAAGAGAAATTGAGACCCAAGATTCCAAGTTGAAAACCATGTCAGAAACTTGAATGCAGC
This sequence comes from Tachypleus tridentatus, assembly GCF_004210375.1. NCBI lineage: Eukaryota > Metazoa > Arthropoda > Merostomata > Xiphosura > Limulidae > Tachypleus > Tachypleus tridentatus. The sequence goes on along the minus strand of NC_134830.1, from coordinate 27,640,559 downwards.
AGCTACAGTGGATTGAGCAGATAGAAATCACCCAGCATAGGACCATGTATGAAAGACCTTCCAATTCCATTTATATACTGCCATGGAAGAATAATTTATGGGCAAAGCCAAAATGGAAATCCATGAAATGGGAAAAAAACCAATCTCCTCACCAAGGACTGGACAACAGCCAGGTGTGAAGACAAAAGAACAAGAACTGCAAGATGTAGAACAGGTAAATGGGGTTAATTAGACAGGGCATGAAATAAGTAAATTAGTACAGGATGGTATAATTGGAGTTGGTGCAAATGAGGAAACCATGATTAAGCTGGTTAAAAAGGAGCTATGAGAAGGACCCAGCATGGAGTGGTATGAATTAGAAAAATGACTTGATGAAGCATGCAGATGGGAAGGTAAACATAAAGGAATTTATGGGATCAATCTTGACTGAAGGCAAAGATTATCAAAGCCTGAGGATGAAGCACCAAGGATAAAAAAAAGGGGTAATTTGTGATTCAGAGTGGTGACAAATACATTGATGTTAGGAAAACCCCATTAGAAAATGAGAGGATCAAGGGACCACTAAGTTGGATAAATCTCGTTGGGCAGGAAAGACAATTCACAACATAATTAAAAGCACCCAGAATATGACACGTGGTTAAATAAATGTGGTGTATGTAGGCTGCGTGGACCCATCAGAGGAGATTCAACATACAAAAACAGAGGTATCTCAACTGCATGCCACATTCATGATTGATATATGCCAACACCACTGAATTGTTGGAATGAATCATCACCAGACAAGGCCTAGTTTGAGGTAGAAAGTGATCCAAATCCTGATGTACGACTTGAAGCTTGAGCATGTTGGTATGTAAGGACTGCTAGTCGACAGAACAATAACCCAAAGATTCCTGGTTATCGATCCTTTCACCCCAGCCCTGAAGAGATGCATCCATAAAGAGATGTAAATCTGGAGGAGGAGGAGGAAGCAGGATGCACATTGATATATGAACCTTGTCCAATTATGAAAGCAAATCATCCATTATGGAAAGATGAAGTGCAATAGAAGCAGCCAAAGGTCTTGAACAAGGTTCTTTTGATCATGCAGAGTCCAGTGAATGGATTATATATGTGTTTGACTTATAGGGACCAGTGGTGTCCTGGAAGACCACATCCCCAAAAGTGATAGAACCTCATATGTAGAAAGTGAGGGAGCATACAGGGTATAGTGACCTAAAAATTCCATGAAACAAAGTCACAGACGAGGTTGGGTCTGAATAAGATATATGTTGAAAAAGACACTGAAATGGACAAGGAAGGACAATTTAATTTAGTAGCCCATCCAATCAATGACTTGAAGGAGCTGATGAGTGTAATTGACAGACTCCAGTTCAGAATGGCCCGAAGAAGCCAGTTACCCATATAACAATGGAAACACAGTAACAGGGCAATAAAATGACAAGCAAAAGTCCTGACCACCTGAGAAAACATAAGGTGCAGAAGCAAGCCATAAGGGTAGGGCACATAACTGGGGCATTACTTCATGAAGAACAAACTGGAGATATGGACGAAATGGTTCTGAGATGGGAATATGCAGATAAGCATTGGCAACATCCATAACCCCAGAGAAAATGCTAACCATAGGGTGAGATGGGATTCTATGGTGAAACAGAGAAAGTGAGCAAAGCAACTGAGGAAGGAAAAACTGACGAGAAGCCTCCAGTCCCCAGTTTTCTTAGGAACAACAAATAGTCAGGAATAAAAACCCATTGAATGATGGAGAACAAGTTCAATAGTTTGCTGAGTGAGGAGGTCTTGAATAGCCTCTGACAGATGCTGGAAAACGATGAAAGTAAGAAAATGGTTACAGGAGACAAAAAAGGTGCAGCAAGAAATGGTATCTTGAATCCTTCCAACAAAACTTGAAGATCCTAAGCATTGTTGATCAAAGGGCACATCTGATGGAGAAAGCCTGCAAATCAAGCTTCTACTGGACCACAGCCCACCAAGTAATTACCAGTACTGTTGGCAATGTGCATCATTGAAGCAAATAACAAGCTGTGGCACCTCAAGAAGGAGGAGGGGTGTATAGGATAGAAAGGACAGGAAACTGTAATGGGTGATACAGTTGACTCTGGCTGAGACAAACAAGCTACTAGATAAGAAGGAGCAGACTATAACTGGACTGATGCCATCCAAGGTTCCAAAGACTCTAAGTTTGTATCAGAGACAAAATGCCATAAAAAAACAAGGTCATACACAAGCTGTGAAGATAAAGTGTACATAAAGAGACCCTCAACAGGACAGCATCCCAACAACAGAAGGTCCCAACAACAGAGAAACCACATTTGTAAAGCTAGAGGCAAAGATGATAAATGAGGCAATGTAGAAGCAAGGAGGTTGATGATGTCTCTAGAAAAACCCTCAGGTTTCCTATGAAGAGCCTTAGATTGGAGATGAATAGTGGAAAGACTGCAAAAAATGTTGAGGGTAAGATGTAGGCAGAAAAATTGAGCATGGATAAAACTGATAGAAGATTTGGGCTCCCTCTCAAATAGGCAAAACAGAACCCAAAAGTTGCTGGTCAAAATAAGGACAGTCTGCATGGTTAAAAGTGAAGGGAGATTAATCTAAAGCACATAGGAGGCATGCTGACATTGTCATTTAACTGCCAAAGTTAAGATACCAAAAGTGGTGAAAAGGACTTTTAAATTCTTTCTTCAAGAGTCAACAAAAGGCAAATGTTTTAAAGGAAAAAGGAGACTTAAATGAGGCAGAATTAAAGAAAACTAGGTAGTTGATGAAGTAAAAGCACTCTGTGAAGAAACTGCATCTCAAACTGAAATCAGGTCAAAATAAACATGTTCAAGCACAAGTGCTGTCAAATGAAAATAAATTCCAATAGAAGAGAGCAGAAGACTTGAGGCATGTAAAAAGAAAAAGGTTGACAAATACAGGGCAGCAATGAAGAAGAATAACTATTCTTGTGAGAGGATGGAAGTACCATATCAAAATTCACAGATATATATTAAAGATTTAAATTGCTTTTAATTTATAAAACTGTAAATTTTAATCAGTGTTTGGAGTTAAAAAATACCACAGACCAAGTCACAGTTCTTAAAGTAATTTCCATACCATGGAAATTATTTTTATTGCAACAAAATAAGAAATTAAGTTATTTTTAAAATGAGAATCAGATTATTTCATTCAACACAGTGGTACCTCAGTTCTTGAACGACTCCTTTCTCGAACAATTCAGTTTTCGAACATATTGTTCGAGAAAAAAAAATGTCTCAGTTGTCGAACATAAACTTGGTTCCCAAACTAAACTGTTGTAGCCTGAACACCTGAAATGACCCGAACGACCCTTCAACCATTTTCGGCCCACGCCAAGCTTGCCCAAAACATTTTACCTGCACCTGTCGCTCAGTCCACACACCCACTAAAATCTGCTGTGAACGTTCTTGTTTTCCTTTTGTTGTTGTTGTTGTTTTTCAAAATATTCTGATTAAATAAGCCACCTTGGAATCAAAGAAGGATAATGAAAGCAGCAAACCAAAAAGAAAAGTTGTTAGAGCCACAATAGAGGTGAAAAAATATCCCATAGCAAAGTACGAGAGTGGTGTTTGCGTGTCTGACCTAACTACACAGTTTGGTATGGCGAAGTCTACAGTCTGCACCATTCTGAAAAATAAAGAGGTCATCAAAGGAACTGATGTTGCAAAAGGAGTGACAGTGCTTATGAAACAAAGATCACAAACAATGGAAGAGGTAGAAAAACTGTTGTTGATTTGGGTAAATGAAAAACAGTTAACTGGTGATACCATTTCTGAGACCATCATTTGTGAAAAAGCAAAGCAGTTACATGCTGACCTCCTGAAAAACACCCTGAAATGAGTGCTGATACAAGTGATGCCTTTAAGGCTAGTAGGGGGTGGTTTGAAAAATTTAGAAAGAGAAGTGGCATACATAATGTGGCAAGACATGGGGAGGGTGCCAGTTCTAACAAAGATGCTGCTGATAAATTTGTTAGGGAATTTGAAAACTATGTAGCAACTGAGGGTTTTATTCCCCAACAAGTTTTCAACTGTGATGAGACAGGCCTCTTTTGGAAGAAAATGCCAAAGAGGACCTATATCACCAAGGAGGAGAAGTCACTGCAAGAACACAAGCCAATGAAGAACAGGCTAACTCTATTGATATATAGAAATGCAAGTAGGGACTTGAAACTTAAGCCTTCACTTGTGTACCATTCTGAGAACCCGAGGGTTTTTAAGAAAAATAATGTCCTGAAAAGTAAACTAAATGTCATGTGGAGGGCTAATAGTAAAGCATGGGTAACTAGGCAATGTTTTATGGAGTGGGTCCATGAAGTGTTAGCCCCAAGTGTAAAGAATTATCTCATAGAAAAACAGTTGCCACTCAAGGCCCTTCTTGTAATGGACATTGCACCTGCTCACCCACCAGGCTTAGAGGATAGGTTGGTGGAGGAGTACAGTTTCATTATGGTGAAACTCTTGCCCCCCTAACACGACACCTCTCATTCAGCCCATGGACCAGCAGGTCATATCGAACTTTAAGAAACTCTACACCAAAGCACTGTTTCAAAGGTGCTTTGAAGTGACCTCTGACACAGAGTTAACCCTCAGAAAGTTCTGGAAAAATCACTTTAATATTTGCCATTACTTGAGGATCATAGATAAAGCCTGGAGGGAAGTGTCTTTGAGAACCATGAACTCAGCCTGGAAAAAATTGTGGCCAGACTCAGTAGCAGATAGACTTTGAAGGCTTTGAGGCTGAGCCTGTTGTCAGGATATTGTCTAACTAGGCAAGTGTATGGGCTTGAATGTGAGTGATAATGATGTGGAGTAGTTGGTGGAAGACCACAACACTGAGCTCACCATGGAAGAACTCCACAACCTTCAGAAGGAGCAGCAACAGAAGGCAACTGAGGAAGTGTCTTCAGATGAGGAGGAGGGAAGGGAGGATGTTCCTAGTTCACTAATCAATGAAATGTGTGGAAAAGGGAGAGAGTTACAAAGTTTTGTGGAAAAATTTCACCCTGCACATAAACCTTTTCAATGACAATGCCATTCTTACTTCAGAAACATTTTAAAATGCAGGCAGAAACAAACCCCATTAGACAAGTTTTCAGTGAGAAATAGGTCCAGTGAGTCTCAAGCAGGTTGTAGCAGTGCAACAGAAAAGAGAAAGAACCCCAGAAGGAGAGTTACCTGACATTTTTATGGAAGGTGACTCCCCTTCCAAACAATAATAACCCTCCTACTCTCCACGTTCCTTGCCACCTTTCACTTATGCCATCAGCTGTCCTAAGCACGGGTAAAGTGCAGTTAAATTTTCATTTATTGTTTACAGTTTTTGTGGTTGACTTTATGCATGTAAGTATTATTATACAGGTATAAATAAACAATATTTTTACTTAAAATGATTCATAATGCATAATTTTTGGAGGTCTGTAACAGATTAATTTAAATTACAATATTTTTTATAGGGAAAATTTATTCGGTTTTCGAACAGCCTTCTGGAACGGATTAAGTTCGAGAACAGAGGTACCACTGTATATGTAGTAAGTTTTAAACCCAATTTAAATGTTCAATTAAATCTATAATTTTCTCTGTCCATTCAGGAAGTAAGTTAGATCTATGAAGATTAATGTTAACACAATGTAACAAACTTGATACACAAAATGCATAGTGTTCTAATTAAGCCTACTTTATCTTGTTCTACAACAAACATTTATTTTTTTATTATATTGCAAAACCATAACAAAAAATGTAGTATGAAATGACAGCAAACTTTCTACAAGTCTTAAAACCAGAACTGTACTTGCAATAGAAGTTTTTTGGGTTTTTTTCAGCAAGATACCACCAAGCTACATTGTTATCTCTTCATTCCAATTGCTAAGGTAAATTTGAAGCCAAGAGGCTCATAAAATTGAAAAAAGTACAAAAGTGGTTTTATGAAATGTTAAGTATTTGTCTTCTCAAAGCTGAGATGTAGGTAATTTACATAACATCATGATAATGAAGGTTGAAAATACAATGATTAGTTTAAATAATAAAAATAATTTATAATGAAATGCAAAACTTGTATTATCAAAATGAAAACTTTTCTATTTTCCTCTTATGGAGTTATGAGTGCCATATGAAACACAGGAAAAAATTCTGAAAAATCACAAATATTTTTTTTATCAGTGTAGACTCAACATTAAATCAAAATCTCACCATTTTTTATTTTTATGTAAAAAATATTTTTACTGGATACACAACTTCATCATTTAACAAAAAGCTATAAAAGGATGATCACAAGTATATTCTGTACACATTGTTTAATTCATTGGTGCAATTCCATAATGGATACACTGCTGAGTAGTAAACAAAAATCATTGATAGAATTTCTCTTTTCAGATGAAAGCACTCCTAAAAACTGTGCAATTTGATTTAGAAAAAAAACTTTAATAAGGTGCCTGAAAAAAACCAACTACATTATATTTTACACAATTTTGTAAACAGTTAAAAGTGATTAGATAAATTTCTGTAAACTTAAACATATGTTTTTCAGATACTGAAGTGTGTTGATATTTTCAATTACTTTATATTTTTATTGAATAATTTGTAATTAGTTATGTTTAAACTAGTTTTTTGGGGGTGATCTCCATAGACCATTTTTTGTCTTATATTATTTTGAAAAAGGATAAAAAAGATATAAAAAGCTTCAAAATTGAAACATTGTTTATTCTGTAAGTACAGAACAAATTAATTTGTACATACTTATTGATACCTAAAACCTTTGGCTTGTGTATTTTGCTGCAATAAAAATGAAATGAAAAACTGTAATCTTTGTGAAATTATTACAAACTTCTACAAAACATTATTTTTAAAACAGGATGATTAAGTTACAAAATCAATTCACTTCAACAGTAATGGGGTTCAAGGAAAGAAACAGATTATATAGTCACAAAGTGCAAATTGAATTTATTTTTTCTCAGGATCAGGAGCATCCCTGAAGAACTAAATTGTAATTTTAAAAATTAAATGGGAGAATTTATGTTTCCATTGTACAGGGTGGCCCATAAGTCCATACCCATCTATATGTTATTATGTTATATTCAATTTTGCTTGTATTTTAATGTTTCTTTTTTTCAGAGAAATATGGCTAATGTAAGCCCATTTACACTTGAAGAGCGTATTGTGACAAGTATGCATAATATTATGCAGCGAGAATGAGGGACAGCACACAGATACACTGGATACACAAGATATATGAATGGGTATGAACTTATGGGCCACCCTGTAGTATAAAAATAAGTATTGGCACAATACAAAGAATTCAGAAAATGCGACTACAAATACTCTGTATAAGATCCAAAATAAGTGCTTAACATTGTTAAGAGCTTGGATCAAATGCTACTGAGAGATATGTTTGAATTTGGAAATAATTTCTGTGTTTAACCCACTAACTGCCAATTCGCTGTGTAAGACATAATCCACCTTCACCAGCTGAATCATGTGTGCTGTATATAGTGTGCATCTTGCAAACATTCTGCATGTTTAAGGCAGATGTAGTTAAGGGTTAACAATGTTAGAGACTTGGATCAAATGCAACTGAAAGTTGTATTTGAGGAGAGAAATAAAATTATGAAAAATTAAATATTAACCCATTAACTGCAACTTCATTGTGTAGTGAATGGTCTACCTCTGGCAGCTGAATGCATGTGTGCCATACATGGTGTATGGCTTGGAAATATTCACATACATTTAGAGAAGCCACAGTCAATGGGTTAATGGTAACACCCTAATAAGTTTATAATTCTGTAGCTCTGGCTAAGAGTTTTTCTACTACAATTTTTGGTAGAAAAATTCTGTTGGATTTAAGTTTATACATGAACGCGATGTAAAACTAACATTATATCAGTACCATAATTTGCCTGGTAATTTGGTGTGCACTTTGAATCGAATGGCCTTCTGTCATTAAGCCTAAGCTTTCTCGCGTATTCTTGCTCTCTTGTATCTATAAATTATAACTTTTAAAAATCAAATTCATAAACACAGATATTAATCATAATTATTAATTTAATTACTAAAAATATAAAACACAACAGAATCAACCTAGATTCCAAAATGCATCAAGACTCTGAGGCTGTACTGTAAGGGAGTGCCTTGGAAATTTCACTTGCAAACTTTGTGGTAGTTACTTGTCAAGAGTATTGCTATTGATTTAATTATATTTAGACTTAGCGTTTACTTTTGACATAACTAACTAAAGGTACAATACCTTATTGTAAACATATAATTTCAAAACTTTTCTTTATAAAAACGTATTTTACGATAAGCTTACCGCCACACACAAAAAGAAGCCGTAATCAATTCCACACCGATAAAACTAGGTAACTATGTTTTTTAATCTATTTGATTTGGCGTCTCCAGTTTGAAAGCGACATCTTCCAGAAAGTTCCATCCTTTTGCTGATACCGGAGAAATATTACAATCACAACTATTAAAAGTTTTGTGTTGCTACAACTTTGAACTGCAAAATTCTAAACAAGCTATGTCATATGCAACTGATCGTGTTATATTGATTATCCACAATAAGCATCATGTGATGCAATGTTATTGCGTATAAAGTTTATTGGCGTTTTTCTAAAGCAGCTTGAGGTAAATCTGTACAATTATATGGATTGAAAACTAAGTAAAGAGCTTTGGAATTTATCTCATTTTGTAATTTTAATTTTAAATATTGATGTTATCACTCGCTTCATTGTAATTTACTTTATTTCTTAGTATTTTTTGTTGTTTTGCTCATGTCTTTGGCAAAAATTGCATGAGAAGTGTATATAATAGCTTTGCATTCCAAAAAAGAGTATATCCTAAAAATCTAATGCAGTAAAATAAAGTGTAATGTCTCTCCTGGTAAATCAGTTGTAAGTTTACAAACTTACCAAACAAACAAACCAAAGCGATAGGCTATCGCTTTCAACATATGAAATTTAACACCTGTGCTTTATAACTATCAAAATCATAAACTGCCGCATATATCTAACACAGGTAAAACCGATTTCTCGATAAATATGAAATAGGCAAATCCACAAATAACATAATATTTCATGAAGAATCAATGTGATACGGAATCTAAACATTTTTTTAATTTCTATGCTACTAAAGCAATTAAAAAACATGATATTTTAAACGTGTTTTAAAATGTGTGCATATCTTTCTTGATGTATAAGTTGTTAGTTTTTGCAACATGTTAATAGGAAAAGTTTAAGTTTAGGAAAAAATATAAAAAACACAATGTTATTCATTTTATGCACGTAAGCTAATATACATATTACACGTGGCAGGAATTAATGTCTAAGATACATTTTTACCACGAAATTTCAAGCGGCCACTAGATTATATATATGATTTTGGTTTTCTAAACCATAGAAAAAATATATTTTTAATATAGTTATAGAACAAACAAAGTTGATATTAAAATGTAAACAACTTTTTCTTATTTATTTTCTTTTATGGCAGTGACGTAACTACGATTTTAGTTCACACCCCTTCCTCTTCAACGTGGATCTCAGCCGCTCCGTAGTTACGTCACTGACATAAGGCCTCCATTGTAATCAAACAAAAATACATAGCCGTATAACCCAAATGCTTTTGAAAGGTGGATAATTGAATGTTTTTAAATCTATGTGATTCCCTACCACCATAAAACCAAAGTAGATAACAAAGATTTCAGACGTTGCATTGTGAAACAACATCTCAAACAAAGAAAATACGTGCTCAACGAAAACACGTCATTTCTTCATCAAACTTTTTATATAAAATTCACTCAACAGTTTGAGAAAAATCTCGTAATTGCAAGTATTATTAACATTGTAATGCTAGGTGTACATTTTAACTGAAAGATAAAAGAGATTGAGGAATACCAGCACTGATGAAGTACAGCACTAGCAGAATTGGCAATCCAAAATTAACACATCAGAAGTCGGAGGATTTCTTGTTTTATATTCATACAACTGCTATTTTGGTAACTAATTTTCTCGTAGGAGCTTTTCTTTAGAAAAATTTCGAAAACTTTATAAGTTTCTTCAAATGTAGAAACATACTATATAGCGTGCCCCCCGCTACTACAGTAGTATATGTACGGAATTACAACGCTAAAATCAGGGGTTCGATTCCCCTCGGTGGGCTCAGCAAATAGCCGGATGTGGCTTTGCTATAAGAAAACACACACACTGTATAGTGTTATGATCAGCTCTGAAGTTGTACAAGTAAATTCATTTTATATGTCAGTCAAGGTATTTCCTTTTGAACATCATTGCAAGGTTTACCTAGACCTACAACTTACAAAGTGTATAAGCCTGTAAAGAAAAAATAAAATGGAGGAAAAAATTAAACTGTTGTTTGATTGCTTTTCTCCTTGTTGGATTTATGGGTTTGTAGATCAGGGAGGATTAGGTTCGATTGGACCTCTTCCACCGTTAAGATTACATGAACTGGACTTTATTGTCAATAAATGATTTAAAAGCACACATCAAGAAAAGAACAACGTTGCAATAACACTTTCACAATTACGGTGAAATGCAGTGCAATTAGAGAAAACGAAAACTAAATAATTCAGAACTGTGAATCACCACCACCCTTGAGAAAAAATAAATAAAACCTGAAAGAAAAATACCTAGTCTTGGAATTATTGAATTTGAGCTTAATTCTAATGTAAACGTATTGAAAAAGAAGTCAGATAGAATTTTTTTCATTTATTACCTAACAGCAGGATTAGGCTTATAAATAAACCTTAAATCTCGGTATTGTAATACGATAATATTGGACAACATTTTTGAAATTTGACTTTATCCGATAATTATATGATAAATAATATCTTATCTCCCCCACCCTCAGTAGCACAGCGGCATGTCTGCAGACTTATAACCCAAGCAATGGGGTTTCGAAACCCGTGATGGGCAGAACACAGATAGCCCATTATGTAGCTTTGTGCTTAATTTCAAACAAAAGAATATATCATTTAATGTTGTAGCTTTTATACCTAGGCCAACTACCAGTACAGTGGTAGATATGAGGGTTATAATGCTAAAAACCGAGTTTCGATACTCGTGGGGGGGACAAATAGCCCATTCTGTAACTTTGTATTTAATTATAAGTAAGCAAATAAATTTGTAGTTGCGTCGAAATTGTTGTATGTAATAACATTTAAAATTAAATATAGACAAGTGCAAATATTGTTTATAATGTGCAGGTTAGATGGCAAAAGTATTAAACCTTTTCCTGAGGGCAGAATCAGAGGACATCTGTAAACTTACATTCCAGAATTTTATTGAACTATTATTTTGTTAAGATATGCCAACTGATATCAAATTTTAATATTATGGATTAGTTGATTTCTTACTTTAACTGTAGATATTAAAATAAATTCCAAAATGTTGATTTTGTGTTTCATGTGGTATATTGAATGCAGCTTTTATTCAAATTAGATCTTTCTGATGTTTTGTTTGTTTTTGGAATTTCGCACAAAGCTACTCGAGAGCTATCTGTGCTAGCCGTCCCTAATTTAGCAGTGTAAGACTAGAGGGAAGGCAGTTAGTCATCACCACCCACCGCCAAGTCTTGGGCTACTCTTTTACCAACGAATAGTGGGATTGACGGTCACATTATACGCCCCCACGGCTGGGAGGGCGAGCATGTTTAGCCCGACTCGGGCGCGAACCCGCGACCCTCGGATTAGGAGTCGCACGCCTTACGCGCTTGGCCATGCCAGGCCTTCTGATGTCCAAATACAAAACCTATAGTTTTTAAGAAATGGATACTCAAATTACTGACAAGCTAGAAAGTGAAATAAGAACTCCTATCTTTTCTTTTTGCTGCAATATTATGATACTTTAGCGAATCAAACAAGTTAGACCTGCCAACCTCTTCCATCTTTGAAAATACTTTTTTCTAAGCACACCTTCTGTGAAGTATTCATAACCAATCGATAGCTTAGAATTTTCTCAAAGTGTCTTATGCAAAGTGTGTGTATTCGTCAGAAAAACCCATCTTTTTCGTTATAAACTAACAGTGAAAAGGTAATATAAAATGATGCTCGATAGCGTTATTTTGTTTACTTAAATACAGCTTAGTTAGTAATCCTGATGAATTACAATGAAATTATGTGGTGTTGATATAGTAATTTATGAATTTCTGGCATTTCAATATGTCTGTAGAAACCCCCCCAAAAAACGTATTTTGCTTTACACATTACACGTACGAAATTCGTTAAGGTTCTGTGAGTTCATACTTCGTAAATGGAATAGATCATTGTTTTTAATGTTTTTTTATTTGCTGTTCTATGTTTTAAGAAAAATAACTGAAATATAAAAAGGTATTTGTAAATAATAATAATCATATATACGTATGTAATATATTACAACCGAAATGTAATTGTATTCAACAAAATAGTGGTCCATTAGAACAAAGGCCAGTTTTACACTACTGAATACGATAACATGAAGCTGCACGTTCCTGTGTGCAGTTATGTAATATTACTATTAGCCAGACACAGGTTAAAGGTTAATAAAATAAAAACAAGAAATGCTGTATAATGTCATATATTTAATCTATTTAGAATAAACATCTGTAGTTTTATGTTATGATTTGTAGTCATTATGGAACGAAAAAAACTCATCTAGATCTATTTCATAACGTTTATGGTGTTTTATGAGATCGGTCAAATTGACTCAACTTGTATAGAGATAAGACATATAAAAAACACATACATAAAGTTTTAGTGGAAGAAAAAAAATTATATTTATGAAGGACGTTTAGGAGGTTACACAAGCGAAATTATAGATTTTTGAGACAAAGAAAAGTATCTTTAATCTTAATTCAAAATTCAGCATCAAGACTAGTAATAAAATATTCACTATATTTCTGAACAAATCTTTAATAAAAAGCTAATTGATTAACAAATTTTTGACACAAATGTTTTTCAAATCTACTAACTTTTGTAAAGGTAAACATAATTTATTAAAAGTTATAGTATGAACAGTTTTAGTTCCAGTGAAAGTAAACCCATATTGATTTTTACTTATGATATCAAATTTCACCAAATAATTTTCTAAATTTTTTTCAGACTCTTCATAATTTTTTCTACTACTGACGTAATATTAAATGATATGTCATTTCTATGGTAGCTTTTACTCCCATTTTATAAATAGAAGTAATATAAGGAACTCTCCAAATTTTAGGCACCTGCTAAATTCTTCAATGACCAACTGAAAATAAAGCAGGGGCTCGCTTATCCAATTTCTGAACTCCTTTAGGATCCCGAGAAAAACTTTATTTGTTTCTAGTGCTTTATATGATTTTTATATTTTAATCTTTCTACATATCTCCAAGAGATTAATCTACAAAATTCAATTTAATTTCAAAATTTCCCATAGAAGGTATTTGCTGGTTCATGACATATTTTTAAGGATAAAAATAAATACATTAATTAAGATATATAGCTATCTGTTGTGGTTGAAACGTCTGGCTGTTTGTAAGAATATTTTACCAGTGTATTTATTGTTATCACACATTATACATTAATTAGCTCTTATTATTTTTTTAATGTGCAGCTTGTTACAAAACAAATGCAACTGAAGATGTTTAAAACACATTTTAAGTATTTATAATAATCTTTAAATCCTTTTTCAGAAAAAAAATAAACTGTGGATTTATGATGATTAACGTAGGAAATTAATTACGTTAAGACTGAATTTATACGCTTTAAATAAGTTTTAAAGTTTACTGCTCAGAATGCTGGGTTGAATCTTTCCTCGAATTGACAAATTTTACATTATATAAATGGAAAATTAAAAGAGACTACAGACAGTTTTAAAAGCATGGCCTGCCTGGAAAAATTAAGTATTTGTAAGCACTCCTCCAAACGTTAGTATCAGAGAAGTTTTGTAGATTATGGCTAATTGAACACTATTTGTACCACAAAAATAGGCCCGGCATGGCCAGGTGGGTTAAGGCGTTCGACTTGTCATCTGAGGGTCGCGGGTTCGAATCCCCGTCGTACCAAACATGTTCGCTTTTTCAGTCGTGTGGGCGTTATAATGTTACGATCAATCCCACTATTCCTTGGTAAAAGAGTAGCCCAAGAGTTGGCGGTGGGTGGTGGTGACTAGCTGCCTTCCCTTTAGTCTTATACTGCTAAATTGGGAACGGCTTGCCCAGATAGCCCTTGTGTAACTTTGCGCGAAATTCAAAAACAAACAAACAAACCACAAAAATTGATTTACGTAGCGATCGAAGACAGGCGGCGTATAACGACTAAATTATTCGGGTTAATTAAATAATTGTTTGGTGCAAAACTACGCAACGGTCTATCTGTACTTATTATGCCCACAACAGATGTCGTAAACCTAATATTTTGCGTCATAAGTCTTTAGACTTACCGCTGAGCCACTGAAGGGCGATTCGGGTTAGAATATGACAGGTTTAAAATTTAATTCGGAAATTGTTTGAACTCTCATTTTAGTATACGAATTTATATTTATAAAATATTCTAAATATTAATAAATAAACTAAGTTTTTAAGATACTTATTAGTGTGTTCGGAAAGTCTATATGTATATTTTTTCGAACATTTTCTAATTTAAATATCTTATGGGGATTGTTAGTGCGTGAAGTATTATATTTTATTAATGATGAAAATCTGCGCCATAACCTCTATGCCAGCTGCAATGTACGTCATTTCAAGCGATAGCATGCTGATATCTCGATGACGTCATAATCTCGAATGTCAGCGCCGAGTTTGAGATGACAAGTCTGGTTACTGGGGTGCAGTAAGAAGCTGTCGGTAATTGATTCTGTAAGTCGAATCAGGTGGTCTGTAGTTTGGCGGTTTTTTCGAAATCCGTTTTGAATTTCTGGTAATTTTGAATTTTCTTCTAAGTAAACTGACAGACGATTACTAATTATCCTCTCTAATACTTTGCCAATACAACTGGTTAAGCTAATCGGGCGGTAGTTGTTAGGTTTATGAACATTAATACTATTGCTTCCTTCCAAGAAACGGGGATATATCCAGCTGATAGTGAGAGATTAAATAACGCTGTTAGGTGTTCATATAATCTCTGAGTGCCTTGTTTTAGGAGGATAGCTTGAATACCATCTTCTCCAGGAGCTTTGTTTTTTGTGTTTTTAATAGCAGTTACTACTTCTGTAACAGTGATATGTTTTACCAGTTGATGAGTGCTCCAGTCTTTTGTTTTTTCTTGGTGTGTAATATTGTTGACTGGAAATTTAGGTGTAAAAATGCTTCTGTTTTGGTCAATAAAGTTTGTGACTGTATTATAAAAGTATCTGTTCATGTCTGGTTCATGACGTGTTTTGAACGTGTTTTCTAGGTGTTTTTAAATATCTCGGCTTTTTCTGTGTTAGTGTATGCTGTTTCTCCATCCAGTTCCAGTGGTGGATATACTGTGTTTGTTGTTCCTGTGTTTGTAAATCTTTTCAAATGTGTCCAGAATTGTTTAGGATCAGTTTTATGATTTAGATCGGAACAGAAGGTGTCCCAGTTTTCTTGTTTCTGTTGTCTGATTAAGTTTCGTATTTTATTTCTTATTGTGTTTATCTGAGTTTTAAGTGTGGGGTTTCGATTTTGAATGTACTGTCTGCGGAGTATACGTCTGTTTTTAATTAAGTGTATTATATCTTTATGTGGTTGCCATGAATGAGTTGTTGTGAAGTGTTTTGTTTCGGTATCGAACTGTTGGCTGCATGTTTTAGACACTCAGAGATGATATGACAGTATGCATCTATATCTGATGCGTCCGCGGCAATATGTAGTACTTCTGGAGGTAAGGTTTCATTTAATATAGTTTGGAAAACTGGCCAATTAGCTTTTTTGTAGTTCAGTTGGTCTCTCACTATGATTTTATTTAAGTGGGGTGAGATTGAAGATACACCAAACTGGAAGGTGGTCACTATCTATATCGTGACCAACATGAAAATTTACGAATTTGCGACTCATATTTGACGAACACAGGCATAGGTCCAGTATTTCACTGGTGCCATGTGCGTACGAGATATGTGTCGGTGTTGCATCGTTTAATAAAGTCATGTTTGATTCGTCCAGAAATTGATAAAGTAATTTGCCATTTGCGTTTGAGCAACGACAGTTGAATGCTATATGTTTACTGTTTAGGTCGCCGATAATAATAAGATTACAGTTGCTATTATACAATATATTCAATAGATTTACATCTAACACGGTACTAGGCGAGCAGTAGATGCCCGCCACAGTAACGTCTGTCTGATTTTGCGTTTTACATTAATAACTATAGATTCATTACTGGAAGGGATAGTAAGTTCCTGAACTATAAGTTCAGTCTTATACAATAATAAAAGACCTCTGTTTGGATCTCTATTATCCTTCCTGTCATGTCTAATAGTAGAGTAGCCGTTTAATTTAAATCTATGGTAGTTATATAGAAGAGTTTCACTAATTATGATTACATCAGGTTTTATGGAGCTTGTTGTATCTTCAATCTCATGTTTCTTGGAAGCAAGAGCACCCTGGATATTGATGTGTAGAACTGTGAAGTTATCCATGTCTAGTACAGTTTATGATGGAGGTTAAAATTTGCGGCAAGAACTTGTGTATGTTTTTCAATATGATTTTAACAATTATGTCTGTGAGACTGTTGGTGTTTGTGGGATTTGTATATTCTGCCATTATTTCCGAGAAGGTGGAAGTTATGGCAGTTGTCAATGTTGTTTCAATTGTTGTTGGTTGTGTATTTTGAGGTGGTTTTGGTATTTCCTCTTCACTTGGTAATGGTTTTCATGTCGGGATGATGAATTTTTAACCACTGCAGCGTATGTGTTTGTCTGTGTAGTTGTACTTTGTGGTGCTGGAGTGGTAGGTGTGGGTTCCTTAATTGTTCGTGGTGGTGGCGGCTTGTTCATGTTGGGATTTTAATTTCGTATAAGTGTGTCTTTATGGATTTATATTTCTGGCAACCTTTATAATTTGCCGTGTGTTCTTCCCCACAATTGCAGCATTTGGGTTTGGGGTTCTGTTTTGTACACTGTGTAATGTGGTGATTCTCCCACAGCCCACACAACGCGCATTTGCTTGGCATGCTGCTGCTACATGTCCAAACCTTTGGCATTGGTAGCACTGTGTGACAACCACTGCTGGTGTTTTTGTTTGTTCCACTGTGTACTTATGATACCACATAGTGATACCATTATTTATGAATTGTGTAATATCCTGGCTGTTGTCTGTGACTACTTTGATTAGGTTTGTGGGTCTTTTAGTAATATTTGAAATTATACGCTCAACTGAAATGTGTTTTATGTTTTGTGTACTTAACTCTTCCTTAACGTCTTCTATGTCTATTGAATTATGTACACCTCGTATCACAAAAGATTTCGGTGTTGGTTTAGTTCCTGGTAGGTGTATTGTAATACTTCCTGTTTTGAATGCGTCTGCAGGCCAAGCTTTTAGTAGACTGTTTAAGTCAGCGGGTTCCTGTCCTTGAACCAGAACACCGCCTCTGGGCAGACGCTTAATATTAGTAATCTTTGTATTAGGTTTGCACCTGTATATTTCTTTGGCCAATTGTGGTTGGTTGTAACTACCAGGAACTCCTTGGATTATAACTGCGTGCTTAGGTGATTTTGGTGCGATTTGTGTATGTGTGTCTGTGGTGGTTGTTCTTTGTTTAATTTGTTTTTCTGACTTCGAGTCTGCACAAGCGTGAAGCCTTCGTCGTCAGAAAGTACTTCGTCTTTGTCTGAACATGTTTGTTTTTGAATATCCAGGGTGGGGTTTGGGTTGCTAGTACTGCTAGTTTTTGGCATATTAAAGTCTATAACCGTAGTCTTAGGTACATTGTCTTCACATGCTGAAATCATAATATCTTTTACTAGTTTTCGTTTTTTTCGAGTCCTTACAGTATTTTCTTTAACCGGCGTTAACTTAGCTTTTAGTTCTTTTTCGGCTATGAACATTAAAGATTTTAATTTTAAATTATCATTATCTGTTTGGCCACAGTCACTAGACTTACATTTTGTCCCTGAAACAGACGGGCTTGCTCCCTCAGTCTCAGACGCTACTTCGCTTTCCCTGGTCTCCGACTCCCCGACCGGCATGTCGCCTCGTTGTTTAGCGAAGGGGTATTTCCTGTCTTGGGCCAATTCAAATAAGGTCTTCTGTCTACTGGCGTAAAACTAAAATTCGAAAGTGAAAAGTAAAAACACTAACAAAATATGAAGCAAAATATAACACGTAGAAATCTAGAGCCTTTCAGAGGTATGTCCTTCCTTTACCCTGTCCAAGCGCAGAATCTCAACAAAAAAGAATGCACTGTAGCTTGCTTTCTCGACATTGAGAAAGCATTTGACACAGTGTGGCATAACGGCTTAAGACATAGATTGCTTGAAATGGCATTACCCCAGGAAACTATTCGCTGGCTGTCCAACTTTTTGGATAACAGAATGTGTAAAGTAAATGTAAATGGGGCCCACTCAGGGTCCTTTTCACCCAAAGCAGGAGTCCCGCAGGGAGGGGTTGTTAGCCCAATATTATTTATCATGTACGTGAGTAATATGCCTCTGTCGGACCTAAATTTAGGTTATGCATCACAGTTCGCTGACGATGTAGCAGTCTGGAAAAGTGCCCCCACTCCGTCAATAGCAGCAACGAACCTACAACCAGTCCTAAATAACATCGAAGAATACTGCCAGAAATACAGAATCAAAATTAATATTCCAAAAACCCAAGTCATAGTATTCAGCAGACTGAATAAGCTGAAAAAAGATCCACCAAAACTCTATATGAATGGATCACTTTTACTGACTGCTACTTCTGCTAAATTTCTAGGTCTAACCTATGACTCAAAATTAACGTGGCTACCACATATTAAAATGTACTGATACGAATCTGGAAAAGAGCAAACTATGCAAGAAGTCTTTCAGGTAAAATCCAAGGAACATCACCAGACAACATACTTAAAATCTACAAAACGTACATTAGACCAACAATAGAATATGCATCACCTGCCTGGATTAACATAGCACCCACACATGTACAGAAACTTCAACGTATACAAAATTCTGTACTAACTTCAGCATACAAAGTACCACGTAGCACCTCAACCACATTCATGCACAAGTATGCAAACATAGATACAATAGCTGAAAGACTCTTGCATAATTCTCTAAAATATTTCAATAAGAATTGGCACAAAATGACTTAATGTGTGATCTCGACAGATATCACGTACATGATGTAAATGGTACTAAATACCTCTCCCCTTTTAACATATATTTAAGAAATGTAACACAAGCTGGCCACTATGCACTAGACACTTAGTCCTTGTTTCTTTTTATTTTTATAATTATTATTTTCTTTTTTTAATCATTATTATTATTTTTATTTTCTTCCCTTTTTGAATTATTATTCAAGTATTGAATAATAATAATTATTATTACTTTCTTTTCTGTGTGAGTGTTTGTGTTACTACAAGTAGTAGTAGCATTCTCTCAATCGAGAAAAAGGAGAAAAACAAAAACAAAAAAAAAATATATATATATATATGAAAATACAAAAAAAAAAATTAAATGGAAAAAAAAAAAAAAACTTCTTGTTCGTCCATGCATGGACTGAGCCCTGAAATGGACCTGAGTATGATGTTATACTTTTACTCTGGCCCAAAGCTTTAAAAAAAAACCAAAAAAAAAAAACCCTAAAGACAGACGCTATAATCGTTCGGGAGGGAGGAAGAGGTCAAATGTACCTGACCCTCCTGGGTATTTAACAACATCAATACCCAAATACCCACACAGTCAAACTTGGTGCAGTAAGAGTTTGTTTATTGTGAGATGACGTTAATTTTCAGTGTTAACCTGAGTTAACCTGAGAATTTTTGTGAGTATATCAGTACTTTTAATTTATTGAAGGGCTATGTAATTAATAGTTTAAAATTCAAGCATTGGAATGTTATGGTTGATTTAACGTGAATTTTATCGCTTTAAGTTATGAGAGTAAATTTATTTTTTTTCAAAATACATCTTACTAGTAGTAGCCCTAGTGGCACCGAAGCTATATGTAAGTAATTAATTAAAAGTAAACTACCAAACGAGTTTATAAAATATCAATTGTTACTCTGTTAAAAATTATAGCATTACGTCTTCGGAAATATATTAATTATTATGCGGCATTAATTGCAACTTTTCAATTTAATTTTAAGCAAAAAATGTAAATAATAAACGCAAATATAAATTTACGAACTGTGTACCAGAATTTACAAAAGTACATTTTGTTTCAGTAACTTCATATATTGTATATTTACTTTCCTCCATCACAAACCGTCATTAAATCAGCTTTGTAGAGTGTAATGAACAGTCCACAACTTTGCCATTAAATACGTAATGTTATGTTGATATAATAAGCACTATGTATCAGGTCATCCAATAAATAATGCCCGAAAATTTAATAAAGAGAGTGTATCGTCATTTCTGTCTTTGTAGAAGGCTTTAATGACTAAAATATGTAGTAGGACATGTATAAAAATGTTAAGACAAATAAAAGAAACTAACTCAGCTCTATTTTTGAGATCATTAATCAAGTAAACACTTATGAAGATGGATGTGTCTGAGGAGCACATTAAAAATATAATTCTTTATGAGTTTTAAAAAGGCAATAGTACAGCAGAAACTACATCAGACATTCATGGTGTTTATGGCATGGAGTCTCTCAATGAAAGAAAATACCAAAGGTGGTTTTAGAAGTTCAGGTCAGGTGACTACACCTTAAGTAATGCGCCACATTCAGGTCGTCCTGTTGAGTTTAATGATGACTTGCTGCTGGCTGCACATGATGAAAGTTGTGCTGTAACAGTTGCATAACTAACACAAGCTTAATTCAACCCATTTAACAGTTCATCATCATCTGCAACAGCTTGGAAAGGTGTCAAAACTTGGGAAATTGATCTCCCATGATTTGACAGAAGCCAACCGTAGAGCAAATGTGGACATTTGGACTTCTCTGCACTCTCGTGAACATAACTCACCTTTTTTGGGCAGGTTAGTGACTGGATATGGAAAATGGATATTTTATAAAAATGTTAAGTGCTGCAGACAATGGCTCGGGGCAGGTAAACTGGCTAAAGCACAGCCCAAAATGGACCTCCACCCTAGGAAAGGGTGTGGGATATTGTTGGTGTGATCCACTTTGAGTTGCTGCCACTCGATGTAACGATTACATCAGACTTGTATTGTCAACAGTTAGAGCACTTGAATGTTGCACTGAAATAAAAGAGGCCAGCTGTGATCAATTGTAAAAGTGTTGTGTTACACAAGGATAATGTACGGCCCCATATGCATTATCACATCTGCAAAGATTGAAGAGCTAGACTGGGAAAAACTTTCACATCCTCCTTATTCTTCAGACCTTGTCCCATCTGATTATCATCCATTCTGAAATTTGCAGAACTATCTTGATGGAAAAGAGCTTGGAACACATGAAGATGTCAAGACTACCCTCTCTACATTCTTTTCCTCCAAACCTCAAGAATTTTATAAAAGTGGCATTCAGGAGTTTGTGAATTGTTAGCAGGAAGTAATTAATAATAATGGAACATACATTATTGATTAACTAACATTAAAAGTATTTGAAATCCTTTCTCTTTGCTGAACCTAAAATCAGACATTACTTAAGGGATGACCTGATAATACGTCATGGCATAGGTATTTTGATCTTCATTCTGGAACATGAAGTTAAGTTACAAAATTACATTTTGTGTCTCATACAAACAGTCATTTATTAATTTTTGACAACTTTAGTTCAACTTAGAATTTAGCCATAATTTATCATTCCTTGAGATTTTGCTGTTCAGATTTTAGTGTTCTCATGGTATTTAAATTGAAGGATTATGAAATTAGTGGTGAAGAAGTAAATTTACAATGGTATAATACTTGTTACCTGTGTGCATATTTTAAATTCTAATTTCAAGGACATAGTATTTATATTCATAACTGAGATGAGTGGAAATGAGAGGCTATTCTTATTTATAAATGTAACTTACTGAACCATTTATTACTTATTAAGCCTAAAATGATTTTATCTGAGTGGGTCCTTCAGTCCCACTATTAGTTAAGTAAATGATACTGATAGCCTCTTGGACAATAATCCTTCTAAATTCACTGATCTTATGGTGTTGGAAAGAGGTTTATTATGTTAATAATGCTGCTGCTATTTCAAAGAACCTTAACAGTTTAGTAAATGAGCCAAAAAATTAAATTTTATATTGAAATAATGTAAATTTGTACATTTTGAGTATGGAAATTAATTAGTTCTCAAGCAAGAGGAGTGATGGTGGTGTGGATAGAGAGTTTATATTGTAGCTCAAAAATACTTTGCTGAAGGTTTTGTTATGGTAAAAGAAATATATTTCACCTTTTTAATTATAAGAATTTTAAAAATAAGAATAACTTATTATCATCCATCTTTCCTCTAATTTTTTCAGTTCTTGTGCAGAATGACTGATACAGATGTGTGCTACCAATTATGTTTTTGGGCATGGGTGGTGTTTGTAGACCATTGTTTCTGTTGGATTATTAGGCCACTTTGTAATGCTACCAGTTGGTTATTTGGTCTTTAGGCTTATCGATTGTCAGGGTCATTTAGGCCATCAATATGTTGAGATTTCTCATCAATGAAGTGTGCATGGTATTTGATTGGTTGTTGTGTGACTACACAGTTTAGAGAGAACACTGATCACCAGGTGAAAGAATTGCTACATCTGGTAATTAAAGAAAAATAACTGAATGTAAGTTTAATTTGTTACAGTTAAATAATCCATGTGCAAAAGCATCTTTTATTGAAAATGAAAAAAACTATAAGACAACATATAGACAGGATGGATATATTCAGGATTGACAGCAGTTTTTTATTAGGACTTACTGTTTATTTTATGAGGTGTTATTTGATGTTGTACTTTCAATTATGCAAAAGCAATAGGGAATTGAAATGAATGTACATCAGGCTGTGACTGTATCTTGTCAGGGATGACCACAGTTTCCATTTTGGTTTCTTTGTACTATTAGTGATATAGTTGTTTTTAAAAAACACTGTAAAACAATGGACATTTAGGAATAGTAAATGTATTTTTTGAGAATACTTTTAAATGGAGAATACCATAAATGTTTATAATAAAGAGTGGGAACAAGTAAAAGGAATTTACAATAAAGTTTCTCTTGTATGCTAACATGGACTTCAAAAACAGTAATTTCCAGAAAGACAAGTGTATGCCAGTGTTATCTCATTGTTGATTTATCAATGTATATATATATATATGGTTGGGTTTGGATTTTGGTATTTTTTTATTTTCTCATTGTACATTTTTTTTGCCAGGAAAATAAGAATACTCAAAGGACGAAGACAGCCATAGAGTTCGAGCATTTTAGTTAATAATGTGTGGAAGAACTGCCTGGTATTTTTTTAATATTTATTTTAATGTATTTTTTAATTGGAAGAATAACATTTTTGAACTTAATTTCTTTAACTACATTTCATTGCTAAAGTGGTACAATGTCCAAGAGTTAGATGTTTTGGATTAAGAAATACAAATAATTAAACCATCTGTAAAGTGGAAAATCGTGTATATGTGATATGAAAATGTTTTATATTTGACAGTTCTTTAATGGAAAGTTTCAAAACCAACCCACTGTTATTCTTTGTAGCCAAAAGTTTAGTCCATAAGTGATTTTTTTTTTGTGACACTTGTCTGTTCATAACTACAATATTTAATGGCTTTATTGCATTATTAAATATATTAACATAAGAAAATTTGAGTTACTCAAAATATCTTTTATTTGTAACTTAAATAAAATTAACACTATATTTTTCAATTCAACTATAGTTTATTCTGGCTATTTAGGATGTTTATTTAATACAATTAATTCCTGTTAATTACAAGTGTAATTTACCAGTTTTTTAATCAAAACTGAGCAAAAGTTACAAATAGCAGTATTTATAAGGATGGCTGTAGCTGAAGGACAGAAAGTTAAATTAACAGATCTGCATACAGTGGGCTTTAAGTATAGCTGACATCAGGCAAGTCACCTCATAGCTTATTTTTTATTTAATACAGATAACGTTACAAAATAGTACGAATAACATAATTTTCTTGATCAGAGAATACATCTAGTTTATACAAAAAATTCTAGAATGCTTAAAACTGGCTAGACACTATAAACTGTTAATCATAACCACAGAATTCAGGAGTTTTGTTATTGACAATTCAATAAAGTTAGTTACTTGACTTTTGTCATAGCTCTTTATTGTTAAGTATAAGTAGGAATTAACAGTGTTAAGAGAGCTGTAGGACTTACTTTTGCCATATCAGTTTTATTTTCATCATATCAGCATTAGTTTTTGGGGTAGTGGAAAATAAGGTGGATAAGCACTGCATGTTAATTTTCACAAAAAGTTGTAATTTATTCCATTTCTGACTAAGAATATATGTTGGTCAAGATTGTGTGCTATATTTACTTCTAGGTATTACTTTCTGTAGCAGGGCCAAATCATAGAAAATATCTTCTATTTGTGGGGTATCATTATTGAGGCTTTCTTTACTTTTGTGCATGTGGAACTGCTCTGTGATCCATAGATACAACTGAGTTATTATAAACCGTTTTTCTGGTGGGTCAGCTACTGAGAGAATGTTAATTGAAATTAAGTTTGTCACTTTCAAACAGACTTGTTTTTGAATTATTGGCATAATCTTTTGTCTTCTAATAATTGCTGATTGCACATATTTTGGTTTATCTTCAAGTAAATTTTATTTCATTTGTTTAAACACATGGTACTTTTTGGTTGTCTTGTACTCACCATGAAGAACATATATTTCTATAGTATTCACCATTTGTCACTAATTTATAATAGTTTAGAGAATTCTACTCTTCAGTAACTTTGGATAAGAATAATTGGAAAATCCAGACTTGGTTCTTTTTGTGGTGGACTGTATTATACATATGGTGTTTTATATGTATTTTACTCACCACAGTGAACTTATATTTGTATAGAATTTGAAGAACGTGTAGATGTTCTGTTATTTTGATTATATTGTGGCATATTCAGGCAAAAACTGAAAATTCTTAGAACAGTAGGTCTTCTTATTAACAAGAGATCTATTAAGATAGCTGCTACTGAGTTTGTCTGAAAACCAAAGTTTGAGAGAACAAAGTGAAGAGACAGGGACATGACGTAAACATAATGAAAAGGTCTTTATTGTATTACAGGCACTGTGGGTACTTGTTTGGTTGACAAAGGACAGTCACTTCTATTGGATCAAAAGAATTAACCTTCTTTCAATGGCTAGGTTAAGTTAGTCCACAAGACTGTTTAAACCTAAGGCTCCTTAATTGTTGTGTATTGGATGTATCCATAATGACTAACAAATCCACATGGTTAGTCATTCTCGTTCAAGGATGAGGGAGGTAGTAATGTTGAAATATCTCCTGAATGACCATTGGAAGGTACAGCTGTGGGCTGTCTCCATTATTGCATAATATGGAACCTTGCATTTGACAAACAATCCAATGGGAAGAACAGGTGTTAACTCCAAAGAACAACAAAGAAACAGCTTGACAGAAAACGACTTTCTTGAATATGTGTTATGTAAAAACTACATGAACACTGAATAATTGATATATTTCAAATAATATTTAACTCAGAAGGTAGAAAATTGATATGTTTACATTCTTCTAAACTTTTTTTTGTAGTTTAAGTGTAATTAATAGGAGAACAAGCTAAGGTACCCATTCTTTGATCGTGTTATAAACTTAAAAAATATGTGGGTGGTTGCTTTGATAAATAACAGAAAAAATTCTAACTTTCACACAATGTATTTATATACAAGTTATTACACTATTCATTATTACCTCACCAAAAGATTTGTATAAGGTATAATAACTCATTATTATTATTATTATTATTAGTTAAAACATGGTATGAGGTGTGTGATCATCAGGGTGACTTTGTATTAAAGGCAGCAGCCAGAGTAGTGGCAGTAGGGGTGTTTTCTGTTACCCAATTTGAACACCCAGCTCCTAATATCTTTCCACAGTGTTTCACACGATTAAGTAATTGATGATTATTGGCTACAGAAAGGTCTTTTGGATCAAAGTTGAAGTGTTATGAGTCTAAGTAGGAAGTGTGTATAACTTAAACAGCTCTTCAAATCAGCCTTATGGTGACTATTGGAGTAGAAACTTCAACTGAGTTTATGTATTATTGCAATAGTGATGGCCATTTTTCATTGCATTCCTCCATAGAAATTGCTAGTGCACTTTGAGATATATCAGATGTTTGTATGCCCTTCCCCACATTTTGTGTATGTTGATTTATAGAAAATTTAATTTTTGCATATGGATGTTGCACTTATTTATAAATGTTAATGTTAACTGACTTCAAAGATAATAAATGCTCAATAACAGCAATAATAGGGGTGAAGATGGTTGTGAACCCCTCATTAGCATGTCCCTTGTTCCAAATTATTATTATTTATTGGATTAGCAAACTGGGAATAGATAAAGGACAAAAGAGAGACTGTGTGTGTGTGTGTGTGTATATAATCTTGTGAATGTAGCCCACTGAAGTTTTGTGGGATTAGTGTACTATTATTTTCTCCAATGCTTCTTTTTAAGTTTGTTTTTTTAAACAGATTTTCTTCACCATGATTCTCGTACATTGTGTTTTCTTCAAAGAAATATTTGTTATACTGTTGATAATCTTCATTGTAGAACGAAATTATATTACTGCCTCTTCCTCATTCTTACATAAAATTACTATAAATGGCAGCAATCTGCTATTGGATTTGTTTAATTTGTGTGTATGGATTATATTTACATATAATGAGCATTTAGAGGGAACTTGAATGGATATCGAGGAAAATTTTATTACAAGTTTAAAACAGAAATAAGTGTACATTTCAACAAGGGTTTATCTTCATCTTTTACCCTTGTTACTCTGTTAAATGTATAATGCTTATTTTTTACCCATTCAAGACATCTCTTACCATTATGAGTCTCAAATTGAAGTCTTAATCATCAGATTTTAATATCCTTTTTATAATTGTTTCCATACTACCTCTAGTACACTTCAGAAGAAGAGTATTTTGAAAGCCTGCCGGTACCAAGGCTTCTCCGGAAAAGTCACTCCACAGTGGAAAGATGTGAATGTGGATCATACATACACACCTTCATACAATTTAGCTCCAAGTCAGTCTCTGTAAGTTTTTAAAGTTGCATGTTTTACTTTTCTGAGATTCTTCAAATGTTGATCCCATATTTTATATTCTACTTTGTTTTCCATTTCACCTTTTAATATTCGTTTTTTTTTCTGTTGAATGTTCTTTTATCTTAAATATGTTTATTATTTGGTTTATTTTCTCAAGCAAAACAATAGTGTAGTTATTAACTATCAGATTTTCCATCTACCAGAAACCATTCTCTTGACTCATCTCATAATTTCAGCTTCAGTTCATCTTTTTTATTTTTTATTATAAAACTATTTTGCATTGTTAGCTAAGTTGGCTGTGCCAACCTCAGCTGAGTTCAACTTGTACTGTGGTAGTTCTTACTAGGAGACTGGTCTGAGCAAGTGAAACTTATTACATTGTGCTACTTTTACATTATAATCCCCCCAGCTAGTACAGCGGTAAGTCTCTGGATTTACAATGCTAAAATCAGGGGTTCTATCCTCCTCGGTGGACTCAGCAGATAGCCCTATATGGCTTTGCTATAAGAAAACACACACATATACATTATAATCAAAATACTTTGAACAGTATATTCACCTAACTGTGATTATTGCTGAGTATATTTGTAAGATTTGGTCTGCATAGGTAGCTTGATTTGATCAGAAGTTAATATTAATTTGTGTTTTTTATTAACTAATGTAGAAGTGACTTTTAATCTCTAGTAAGTTTGTGAGCAGGAATTATAAATAAGGCTTGACGACCTTTCTTAATATATCTTTTAATATGTGAAAGAGAAGTATATAAAAAAAAATTTACATGTTTTAACATGAACAGAGAAATTTAAAACTTAAAGAAATGCTATCAATGTCTGTGCACCACAAAGAGCTGTTATCTTTTGTGTAATCCAATGTAAATTCTTGTACATGCCACAAGCCTTGAACAAAACTTTCATCCCAGCATGTCTCAGTCTGTTGTATCAGCCTATGATATAATTATTAGACTATAGTCCTTCATCAAAATGAAGACAAGAAATCCTCTATGTTTAGTAATCCTTATGAGCACTAGCATTTCAATACAGACTTATTCTTTCATCAGGTGTATTTTTTATTGTAAGGTTTACCAAAGTGTTGTGCTTATTGTTTTAACCATTTATTATTATTCATTGTACAGACTTCCTTCTTTTAAGGGTAGGCATCATGGTGTGAAAGTAGATGTTAAAGCTGTTTTGGAGATAGTATTAAATACCGTATATGATATGTATATTTGATTTAGCAGTAAATGCTCTAAAGTAAGGTAAATTTTTTTGTACACATTCTACTGTTCTGAGAGCCTTTTGAAATTTATAAAAAACATGATTGGACTTCCATTGTCATTTCCAAACAGCTTGATGTACAGCCATAATATTTGACATTTGGCTTTTCTGTGAATAATTATTTTAATATAGTAGAATTGATATATTATCAAATTTTTTTATAATTTGTTTTGAAAATTATATTGTATTGGAAGTCAATTTTTTTTAATGAAATGCTTTACTTACAAATAAACTAACATCAATAAAAAATGTGTATATAAGAACTATAGATCTGATAATGGTCTATTAAAAAGGATAGGTAACTATCAATAATCATTAAAAATTTTATAGAAGTTATTGAAGTTTTTATTTTATGAACTGTCAGTTAATTGTAAATGTAGTTTTACAAATTGTTACTTGATGGTAGACATTGCATGATCATCTTGTTATTGTAAATTATTAAATTTATTTGATTTGAAACCCACTAGTTGGCATGTACATGTTTTATTAGTAAATACAACTGAACCAAATCAATAACTCTAGATGTATCTTTCAGGAAACTTCATATTTATCAAAGTGACATAATTGTTTTTATGAGAAACTAATTTTTTATGTCACTTTGACAAATATGAAGTTTCCTGAAACAGACATTTACAGTTATTGAATTGGTTCAGTTAAATATAGTAAAACTTACAATTTCATTACTGCTACATTTTTTCAGGTAGCAACAAATAATGTGGCAAAAGATTATTGCAGATGTGATAAATATCATGTACCTGAAATAGTAATATCAATGAATACACGACTGATTTTTGTCTGTATATTTGCTTATGCTGTCATTGTATTTCAATGTTCTTCTCAGTTAAGCTATACTACAATAACACTTTCTAAAATGTTTGGAATTTACAAAACATACCACTGAACCAAATCAATAACTAGATGTATGTTGACATACAGCTGTTCTTTGACCTTCACTTTGCCTATCTAAATATTGGTCTCACTTGCTCCAGTTTTGTATACCCCAATTAAATGCTCTTGGTGATTTCTGGTCTTGTGACACTCTCAACCTATGACAATGTGTCCTCTATCTAGGTACTGTATGTAAGAACCTCGCTTGGATAATGTAACCACTTTTTCTCAACATAGTGTTTGGTTGTAGTTTTCTCTGTGAACTAACTGTACTTCATTACATTGTGGTTTTGCATTGCTTTGTCGATTTCTGTACAGTTATAATTTCCTAAAAAATAAATGCTATTTTTGGGAATGAATTCCCATATTACTGTTGTAAGCACAGAGACTAATCAAACCTCTTATTTCTCTTCTTTTATCCAGCATCTCTCTATGGCCAGAGGGAGGGGGTTACTCTCAGTTGAGACTGATTTCATCTGTTGTGAGATGAAGACGTATATTCAGCTTGGGGGTTTTTCTCTTGGGAGTTCTGGGCCTGCTTTTCTTGATGATCCAGGACATTTTTGAGGAGTTCGTACTCTGTTTTTCTAATGTCTTTCTTTACTATATTGGCTTCTTGTGAGGTTAATTTGGATCTACTGCTTTCTGCTTCTTTTCTTCAGTTAGTCACTTGGGTTTGTGAGATTTTAGGGCTTTCCTCAATTGTGTTTGAGTCTACTCTTTCCTTGATGGTGGAAAGGCTCAGGGGAACCACTTAGTTTTTCATCTTTCACCTGATATTGTTGGTTCATGCTGGGAGATATACTGATTTATTCTGTGATGGTATAAATATGCCTTGTATCTTTGTTTGTCTGTTTGCATGTTTTGGCTGACTACTGCCCACTGGACATATATTTTGATTCCACAGGCTAGATCTGCTTTTGGATAAGTAGAGTTCTAGACTGAATCCTTTGATCACTTTGAACAGATCACAGTTTATGTATTTGTTTGATCCTTATTTGCTCTTAAGTATTTTTTGGAAGCCTTTCAAGGGTTCTCACATTAACTTGAAGATGAATGAGGTCTTCTTTTGACTTCTACCTTGGTCAGTTTTTCAGATTATTTGTTTACTATAGGTTTTGGGGTCTGTAAGAATGTAGTTACAACATGTGATGAACACATAATATTTCTTCATTGCAGATCCATGGGTACTTCAGGTTCTGGTGTAGGGATTGGTCTTTCTGTTCACTTTTTCACCTCCATTATTCTCCCAATCTGTAGCATTTCCACCCCTAACTGATCAGTGGAGCATGGATTTTCATTCCAAGGGTATCAGAGAGGGATTGTTCAAGGGGGTGGTAGTGAAAGTCAATCTCATTCTTCAGGAATTTTATTTCCATTTATTTGTTATGCCAGAGGCAGAAGGAGATTGTTGGATGACTATAAATGTTTCTCATCTCAACCAATTCTTCAGTTCTTCCATCATTTTTTTACCTATTTTGGCATTCTTCACCAGGTTTATGAATGACCAAGTTTGATTTTGTTGATGTATTTCTAGTGAATTCATTCTACCATTGCATTCATGCACTGGTGTTAGGCTCTGCTAATCAGAGATGTATCTTTTGGTCTAGTATCCACACCACATGTTTTCTGCAGGGTTGTGTGAATATTTTGGTGTTTTAAGCTGGGCTTGGCCAATTCCAACATGTCTCCAGGTTATAGAATGAGCAGTCAGACTCTTACTTTGTGATTCCTTCCATCAATTTCAAAAGTGGTCTCTTAAATTTTTTTCATCATGGGAGCATGGATTTTCAGGACCTTTGTTTTCAAACTTTTGTTATTTCTCCATGGAGCTCACTTCCTTCACATCAGCTTCTTAGTTTGTTATTTTCCTGGAGTGATGAATTTCATTTGTAGCTTTATCAACTGCTTTTTATTATTTTAAACATTGAAACAGTTTTTACTCCTTGGTGCTATCCAGTTTTCTCTCATTATTTAGCAACCTTCTTCCCAAATAGTCTTTCCTATCAATTAGGATATTAGGGTGGTATTACATGTTATTTCTTGACATCTGCTCGAGCCTTTAGTCTCATTTACCATGTATATCACCTTTCCCTTAAAGGGTATTTTTGTTTCTGTTGATGTGTAAATACAGTAGGTCAGAGTTGTTTTCATTACATTTGCACTGGATGTTTCATCACTTCACTTTAGGCTCACACCACTAGAAACTGGATTTCAGTACTTGTGATGGGCAGAGCATGGATATCCTGTTATATAGCTTTGTGTTTAACTTCAAACAAATATTCCACTTTGGTCATACTACATACTATACCCTGATAAGTTCTTCTTAATTCTATGGCAGCCAGAGAAGGGATAAATCCTTCTTATCAATTCTTTTGCCAACTATTTCTCATCTGTATGACCAGTTTAACACTGATCATTTGTTGTGTCCCATCAAAGCCCTTAGGAATTATGTGGCTTTTACTAACTTGTTAGGAGGTAATGGTACTCAGTTCTGTATTCGTGGGGATTCTTTGGTTTACAGAGATTTATCGTGATGAAGTGGATTCCCAAATATCCATATTACTTTTTCTATACTTTCTTTACAGGTGAGGAATCTTCTTAGAGTTGCATCTCATCACATTTTGACAAAAGCTACTGGATTATAAAGAGGAGTGATTATTTTTGCCTTCCTTTTGCTTCTTTACTTTCCAGAGTCCCTTACCTCTTTTTTTCACTGAATTCCACATTGTTTCCACACTATTTCCACACTAGCAGCTAATTTAACTATACATTTCATTACCAGTTGCAATAGGCTCTGTAGAAATTAGATGTTCCATAAGACCATCTAGTTGCTCACTAGATGGTATTTCCATATTTTTCTGAATTGCCATTCATGGACTGTCATGAGTAAAGCTAAATGGGATTATGCTCAAACTCTTTTGATCATTTGATTGAATAAATGGGGTCAGTTTGCTTTCACACATTTAGGGAAAGTGGCTCAACTATTTCATTGTTCCTTAGGATTTCCAAATGTCCATTACCCTTCAGATTCTGTTAGATGAGCTAAGGACTCCTTACCTCACCCACTTTCCAGTCACTGAGGTGGTAGAGAGAGGATTTTCCTCATGAGTCTTTGAGTGTTTTTACCACTCTTGGAAAAGAGGACAGAGTTGGAGGCCCTCCTACCTGGGTCCTTGGATGTTTTTCTCAGATGTTAGTAGAAGAAACACCAACATCTGTGAGAGCCTACTTGTAATACCACATCAGATTTAACACTAAGCTGTCTGGTTGGGGTGTGCATAGCCCTTCTTTTTGATCAATATCAATATAGTACATTGTTCATGGAAGGTGGTCCACTATCTCTTTTTAATTCTGAATACAGAGTGGTCCCATTCTAGATCCTTGATTGAGTACAGTGTTCTGTGTTTTTTCCATAATTCCAGAGGCAACTAAGTGAGCAAGGACGAATGTTCATAATTCCAACCTGTATGGGCTTTGTTTCACTGAGTAAGACACACATGATTTCATCAATCTGAGCCTTGGATGTTGCCTTTCAGACTTCTTCAGGTGGAGAAGAATGTTTGTCCACTTTGGTGTTGCTTACTTTCTTGTCACTCCCCAATCTGAAAATAATATCTTCTAATTTTCTTGTCCACTGTGACAAGTGAAAGTTAGAAAGAAGGTACTTGTCCCCTTCATAAGTTATTTTTGTTTAATCCACAGAAGTTACAACAGATAGAAAGCAATGTCTACAAACTGGTTTTATACAAGTTGAATAACTCATATTTTAATTGCATTGTTATCTGTAACGAAAATACAGTGTATGTAAAACATGATTTTTAATATGTATTACTGACCAAAAGTTATATTTTTCATATTAAATCAATTTTCACAAGTTTTATATTTATTAACATATTTATCTTTTTCTTTTCCTGTGTTGCTTTTTCCAATCAAGCAATTATGTAATTCAGTTTTAAAAAATCTTGCACAACTGATAATGAATTACTGTTGAATGTCATTGCATAACGTACCATAGTCAACTGCTGCACCAGTGAGTGATAGGTGTAGTTATCAGAATTTTTGGAGTAGAGAAATATGGATGTTCTATTAAAAGTAAAATGATCTTAACTTCTTACCAGCAATGAGAAAAAGGCTACAAGTAACAATAAGAAACTGTTAGGTTTCTAATGATTTGGAAAGTACTTTTAAAATCAGCATGTTCAATCTTCGAGTGCTACTTCACCAGAAAACCCCTTTAACTTCTGAACATCAAAACTTTCATTACAGGTAATTGGCAAGTTTAAATTATTATGATGTTTAGGTTCATTTCTTTACAATGCTTTTTGAAAGTTTGGGATAACCAACTTTCCAAATCCATTCATCCCTAACCAATTTTTATCAGTCCAGGATTAGATCTGGGCAGCTAGTGGAATATTATGATCAATTAATTGTCAGACTTAAATAATTGGAATAATTCAAAAGAAAATCTGAATAATGAGTTTCAATTAGTTGATTATTTTTGTAGTTTTGACACTATAAGATTAATTTAAACAACTTTTGAATTAATAAAATATAATGAGAAATCATATTAGAGATATTTTGGTTTCTTGGATAGTTGGAATAATTGAAAATAGTAATAATTAGAAACACTAATTTAATTGGTTGAATGTTTCATGACACTTATTGTTTAAATATAAATATGAATAATTTGTAATTTTATGGGACATTGACTCATAGTTGTTGCTTGTAGGGGATCAGATAATTGAGTGAATTCACACCCTGTTTATATAACTTCCTACACACATTGTAAAGTTTCAATTGCTGGCATTGGCAGTGGTGATAACTTTTTATATTGAATTTATTAGTGGTATCAACTTTATTCTGGGAGTGAATGTGTAACATATGAATAATTTGCATTAAACCTATAAAGAGTGAAGATAACCTGCATTACAGTAGTTTTTTTTTTTAACAAATGTGGTGTAATTACTGTTTTCAGATTATTTGAATCTAGTATTTGTAGTACAGGGTGTTTGGAAAGTCACTATGCACTTGTATATTTATTCACAAACATGTTTAAATATATAGAATACAGGAGGTAAATATGAATGAAAATTATAAACAATGTTGAAAGTTACCCCCATTTGGCATCAATACAGGCTTGGATCCTTCTTATTTTGTTTCTAAACACCGCTATCAGTTGCTGGCTTGAAATAGGCTGAATGAATGCTGTTACAAAACTGCACAGTGACTTTCCAAACTCCCTGTATTTCATATGGACTGAAATGGCTAGCAAGCATTACACGGTTAATGTTTACCCATATGAATTATAATATATAAAATATGGTATTGATATAGTAATTTGTAATTTTTTTTGGTTATTCAGCTGTATAAGTAAACCTAAAAGAAAAAGTATTTTATTTCATGTTGTCCATTTGTGAAATTTTATAAGGTTTAGCAACCGAGTTCAAAAGTTGTAGCTAGAAGGGATAATTGTTTGCTTTACTTTGTTTATTGTTCTGTATTTTAAGAAAAATAAGCTTAATAACTTATTTCTAAATAGTATAATCTATATAAATATATCATGTATAACAATTGAAACATGACAATATATTACAAAATACATTAAAACACTTTGCTCGCCCTTTCAGCTGTGGGGGCATTATAATGTGATGGTCAATCCCACTATTCATTGGTAAAAGTTTAGCCCAAGAGTTGTTGGTGGGTGGTGATGATTAGCTGCCTTCCCTCTAGTCTTACACTGTTACATTATGGACAGCTAGTGCAGATAGCCCTTGTGTAGCTTTGCATGAAATTCAAAAACAAACAAACAGACTTCAAAGGCAAAAGCCTAGGAGGGGTTAAAGGTCAAACAAACTTTTCTCAAAACACCAAGTATATGAATCAAAATTGGATAGTTTTAGAAATACAATGAATTCAAGAATACATTGTTTTCAGTTTGTTTTAATGTATCGTCTATTTATTTTGATACCTCATCTGCATTATCTTCTGTTAGTACATTTTTTCCTTCTTCTTAGGCCTGTTTTAGCAACTATAAGTACTTTGGATAATGAAACTGAGAACAGCGTGAGATCTGTATGCCCAATGGTGTGGGGTCTTGTTCCATTTTGGCATAAGGGTAACCCTATGGACACAACTTACAAAACATTTAACTGTCGTGCTGATGGCATCAGGGAGAAACCATCATACAGAGTTGCATTTTCTAAAGGCCAACGATGTGTTGTTCTTTCAGATGGGTATGTTTTATCATGAGAGCATTTAACTTCTTTTTAATTTCTGCAAATAAATTTTGATCACCTCTTACGTTTAATGTGTATAGTTTGTTTACATGTATTTGTATGTGTTTATAAAACATTTTCATTCACAAACATTATTTGTACTAGCTGATTACCTGTGATATCAGTGCATTAGATTTGCATGTGACATATTCATGATGGGAAATAGAGGTAAAACAGGACAATCATGACCCCTATTGCAAATCTACATGCACACAAGACAAAAAATTTTGCAAAGCTGGGGTGGTTGGATTTTGTGTAATAAAGTTTTTTCCAATATCATACATATAAGCAAGAGTTCCATTATAGTGTGATTTTAAGTTAAGAAAAATATGCTTGTAGAATAAAAAAAAAATTGAATAAGTAATTAACATACACTACTTAATATTCATATTATTAAGTCCAAATTAGAAATGCAACTGAGAGTATAATTCCACAGCCTGCAACAGCGGCAGAAGAAATTCCTATTGATGAAAGGTGTGCATGAAAAATAGGTTAGGTAACCCATTATGGTGTTGGAGAAAGGAAGAGATCAAATTCTTCAGGTACCCACTCAGCGGACATATCAGTGAGATTGGTATTTTTGCAAGAATGTTATAAAACTTGTGCTACCTAAGAAGAGAAGTCAACTTCACTTACAAAATTGCAAATCAGCCAGGTGCAAATGTGTAGATGACAAATGTGGTTGTGAAAGATGTACAAATAGTAAGATTTGTCTGAGACAGGTGAGGAGAGGGGGAAATTGTGGTGGAGCGGGTCAGCGTGGAAAATGGGACAGTTGATCGTGGCCAACATTCAAGAAAGAAAAACTGAAGAAAGTAGGAATAGAGAAAACATTTTTCTCTATGAAATAACAATTCAGATAAAGATGATCTGAATGCGACCAAAAAAAAACAGGAAAACTCTAACAAACACAAGTTGTGAAGCTGAGTCCCATTTTACCTATAGGTACATGTTACCATAATTGAAGTGCTAGGAACTCCAAAAACACCTAGATGGTGTAACAAGGGTAGGAACTCCTGATATTTATTTGTAACAGCCAAAATCTCTGACAGAAATAATGTGAGAATTGGATATGAACCTCATGGGAAAAGATTTCCAAACACATTACCTTAGCCATGGAGAGAGGAACTGGCATAAATATCCAAACGTGGAGGAGGTGGAAGAAAAGGGGGAAGCTATAATGAAAAACTTGCAAATAAGCTACACACGTGGAGGTGATAAAGAAAAGAGGAGAAATTTCAATAGACAATAGGACTGAGATATACTTCATGAAGAGACACGAATGCAATGATGATATTTGAAATAAGCATGATTCATGAGAATTGCCATATAAAGAGAAGCCATCATTCCAAAATCAGAAAGTATGTATTAAGTAAATGGAGAAATATGTGCAGCTGAAACTTAAGGGATTTTAATGCCAAAGGATGTGGGTGAAGAGTTTCTTAGAGAGTTTTAATATTCAGTTTCAGATGAAAGAGATATTAGGTAGGCATTAGCTAAGACTTGATCATATGAATAGTTCATTTCAGAGAAGAAATTAACTGCAAGGTGAATTTAGTGGGAGGCAATCACTGAGCAAGAGTTTTCTAATTATTCATGTAATAATAACACTAAGTGTGTGTAAAAGACCAGTTGTTGGTTTGACTGCACTTTTGAAAACATAAAGTGCTGAAGCCAGGTCATCAATAGAGGACATCAACTGAGAATTCACTCCACCATATGAAAAACAAAGATGGGTGAATCACGATAGTAGATGAGCAGATTTATGAGAACTTATCTTCTGAAGGTATTTGGATGATGAATGAGGAATATCTAGATAAAAAATGAGACAGAATAGGTTGAAGACCAGACTCCAGTATTCTGTTGTCCTTGGCATCACAAAGAGGCAAGAGTAGAAACTCTGAAGAAACATTAAGTTCAACATCAGTATTCACTTATTTGGCTGTTTGTGTGACTCATTGGTCATTTTTGATAAAGATGAATAGGAGTCTCTGGTGTATTGTTTTTCATTCCCTACTGGGACAGTGGTAAGTCTGCAGATTAACAATGTTTGGTTTTTTTGGTGAACACAGTAGATAGCCCAATGTGGCTTTGCTAAAAGAAAACAAAACAGTATTTCTTTTTCCATAATATACATCTGGGCTGCTCTCCTGAGAACTTTCTACTGCATTAGAAGGTCATGTTGATCCTACTTGTTTATTCCACCACCCATATAACCCCTTGTACCCTGCTGGTACAGCGGTAAGTCCATGGATTTACAATGCTAAAATCAGGGGTTTGATTTCTCTCGGTGGACTCAGCAGATAGTCTGAAAACATACTCATATCCCCTTATTGGCTCCACAGTCTCAGTATACCATTGCTACTCACAAAACTGACCCTTTTGTTTGAATTAAAGAGCATCATTAGCATTGAGGTAGTCTGCTGTGAATAATGCTTTCTTTCTTAGTGTTCTTAAGTTTAGTTTTTCTGTAAGATTGGTTTGCTTCTCTCATTTTCCCTCCAATCCAGTTCTAAGATTTTTTTCTGGCTCTTGGGTCTACTTAGACTGCTTGACTATATACTTTTTGAAGTCTGGATTATCATTACCCTGGCTTGTAGCCTGTAATTTTATATTTCTGTTTCTTTTCATGTTCTTGGGTTACCTCCTCCTTCATATTTTGCATATTATGACTATTATTATTACAAAGATAGATCCACCAATTTGATTTTACATTTCTAGAATTCAAATAAATTTCAAACAGTATTTACCTCTGAAATACCTTTCCTTCCACCTTCACACAACTGAAATTTCATCACAGCTGCAACTTTCAGTAAAATCTAAATTATGATAGGAAAACAGTTTGTGTATGATCTGTTGATTTACACGGTAAGTCACATGGGTGATGAGAGAGTGGAGAATTATGGTAAGTGATGTGTGCTTTACAATGCATAAAAGACCATTGGATAGTTTCAGTGATATGTTTTGTTGACAGTGTGAGTCAAAATTAAAAAAAGTTTTCAGGTGTAAGGTACAATATCATATAAAATATGTTACATGATACTGTTACACAGTATTGTGTTAATGCATTATACTTGTATGTAGACCAATATTTTTGGGCACTAGGATTTTTTTGAAACTATCACCTACTGTATAAAATCCTCAACATACTAATTTTTGCATTCATAATTGCTTTATAATCAAGACAAATTTCCTGCCTGTTGGCAGTTCACACATTATAGATATGCTATTGACTATTCAAGAGATGGATGCAAATCCAACGAAATAAATTTGTGATATAAAGGAAGGAGGAGCTAAACTGGAGGATGAAAACAAAATTTTCCTGAATATGCCATGGGAAAACTTTTTCATTTATTTTTAATTATTATTATTGTTATAAGTCCCAGAAATAGACACTGAGTTCATGGTGGACTTGTCTATGTTTGCCATTAACATCTAGAATTTTTCAGTCTGGTCTCTTCTCATATCTGAAAGCTTTGAAAAAATTTTAAAAGTATAAAAATAATAATTTAAGAAAGTTATTTCCATCAAATAAACATCATGCTTTCTTTACATGTATGCTGAATTTTTTTTCCATTGTTTGTATTTAGTTGCTGAATTACACTCATCAGCTTACACGATTCCAAACATCAGGACCAGTAGAATATTTGCTGCTGAATTTCTAAAACTTTAGAAATTTGCAAAACTTTTTAGAGAAGTTACTATTTTTTTTAAATACATTTTCCTTATTTAGAATTTTCATAACTGAATTATAATATGAATAGCATATCTACTAGTTACTTTGATTTTGATGTAAGCTTTTCAGAAAATGAGTGGCTTATATTTACAGTAACATTAACTTACAAGTATCTGAATAATATGACAAGTATATTTGGTGCCCATAAAAATGTAGTATTTGGTTACAGATTTTTTGAATGGAAGAAAGTTAATGGCCAAAAAGAACCATATTTTATCTACTTTCCTCAACCCAAAAAATTAAGCATGAGTGAGCGTAAGTGGACCAGTGAGGAAGAAGAATTCT
Source organism: Tachypleus tridentatus (assembly GCF_004210375.1). NCBI lineage: Eukaryota > Metazoa > Arthropoda > Merostomata > Xiphosura > Limulidae > Tachypleus > Tachypleus tridentatus. Next base: position 27,600,805 of record NC_134830.1, on the reverse strand, counting down.
GGGATGTAGATGGAGAATGGAAAGGACCAAGGTTGCTAACTATAGCTGGAATTTATGACATTTGGAAGTCCCCAAAAGTACAGAGGCTTTGTTTGGAAATTCTTTTAAGTTTCTTACAGAGTGAAATATAGATTGTGAAATACAATTTTTAGATTCTATAAATTTTACAATAAAATACAGAAATAAAACTAAGGTTAAAATTGATAAATATATGTATAACATTGGACTCTATTGTATCTGTACATGACCCACAAATATTGAATTTTTTTATGCTTACCTCCTTCACTCAGTCAAGCTTATTAGATATTAAGTTTTAGATTATTGTTTATTTAAATTATTTAAAATAAAGTCTGTTATTGCTAGTTAGTAGATTCTGTCACCAAAGCATCTGGACTGTTTTGATTGTTTAATTTTGTGTGTGTGAAATATGAATGATACTTTATCGTGTCAGAAGTTTAAAAATGAAAGTGAATTATTACAGTATTTTCTCATTTTGAGAAGTGAAAAAAATTCTTGTGAAGCAAAATTAAATTTTAAGTAATGAAAAGTCAGTTTTATGAAGGTGTTGAACAAGTCATAAATATTTAATGCACACAAGAACATGTTATTGTAGTCATTGTCTTATTTTGTTTTGTTAGTAACCTTTGTGTAGTACATTTTGTAGGATGGCCATTTGCTGTACAGCTTCACGATCATTACTGTTGATGCTAGTAATGAAATGAAATGGCTTCATGACAGGATGCCAGTAAGTATGATACTGCTGAAATAAGATCTTAATTTTTGAGTTGCTATGACACCAACATTAGAATTAAGAGTAATTTATATGCACAGCTGACGTGGTTACGTTAGGCTCATGAGCATGCATGATTCCAAACGTGAAATTCGAGAGCTCTCAAAAGTGGAGATATTTACTTTGGAAATGATTTACAACTTACTACAGGTTGTATCAGATTATGATGTATAGTTTTGATATTATGGATATTAAAAACAGAAAATAAACGACTTGTGTATAGAAGTTGTTTTGGTACATAAGAGCTCTCTAGTTGTTTTCAGAAAATGTAATGGTTTATACTTACAGTAATAGTAACTTACATGTATCTAAATAGTATGACAAATGTATTTGATACCCCCAAAACTTTAGTACTTAGTTACAGTTTTTTTTAATGGAATAAAAAAAAAGTCTTTTTAAATCAGACTAGGCTGTACTTGATAGTTAGAACTGGCACATGTGATCATTTTGAGGTAAATACTAAAATGTCCTTTCCTTGTTGATGATTCTTCATTCTTTTATATTTAATGTAACTTATTACACAAGCATCAGAGAACTGGACATCAGCTCTGTACTCCTGCTGGTGGTATAGGTCACTTGCCATGACTCTCTTTCTTATGCAACCATTTTTACCACTATTATAATTACCTTCATCACATCACTGATCTTCAGTTTCAGAATTCCATTTAATACCTTTATTTACACTGCATGCTTTGTAGGATCAGTCTCCTCTGAGTTTTTTTACATTCAGTCCAACACCCATTTCCAGGCTTTCTGGAATTGTGCATAATTTTCACTAAAGACAATTAATATAAAAACTTAAAAAGAACAAAAACAGTAATTTAATTTACTTTTCATATGTATAGAGATTTTATATTTACATCGATTCATTCTCTCAGGACTCTTCACACATTCTTCGTCCTCTGCACTTACTCTGGGTAACCCTGCATAGTGATCTCTGATTTAAGTATTGGGAATTTGTATTTACACATTGGTGAATTGTAGTTCTGTTTCTTAGTTATTTGACTATTTAAAATCTTCACTATTAGGCTAATAAATTGCGTACAAAATTTGTTTTTAAAAAGGAAACTATAATTTTTAACAACTTGCAACATACTTATTTTCTTGGATTTATAATTTTAGGTGTTGATGTATCATAGTAATAATAAACAAGAAAATCTACCTAGAATTTTCTGTTCATTACATTTTCAAAACAGCATACAATGTTGCATTTTTACAAGTGCTCTAAACTTGTCATTAAACATTTATGTTGTGAAAGACTTGTACGTGCATGGAATGAACTGAAAGAAAACTAGTCTATTTTTTTCCATTTAATTATATTTAGTTTCTTTTGTCTTTCTTTATTTAGTCATTCTTTATTGTGTAGGATATTCTTACAGGTTTCGTAATGCATGGAATGAACTGAAAGAAAACTAGTCTATTTTTTTTCCATTTAATTATATTTAGTTTCTTTTGTCTTTCTTTATTTAGTCATTCTTTATTGTGTAGGATATTCTTAAAGGTTTCGTAATGCATGGAATGAACTGAAAGAAAACTAGTCTATTTTTTTTCCATTTAATTATATTTAGTTTCATTTGTCTTTCTTTATTTAGTCATTCTTTATTGTGTAGGATATTCTTAAAGGTTTCGTAATGCATGGAATGAACTGAAAGAAAACTAGTCTATTTTTTTTCCATTTAATTATATTTAGTTTCTTTAGTCATTCTTTATTGTGTAGGATATTCTTAAAGGTTTCGTAATGCATGGAATGAACTGAAAGAAAACTAGTCTATTTTTTTTCCATTTAATTATATTTAGTTTCTTTTGTCTTTCTTTAGTCATTCTTTATTGTGTAGGATATTCTTAAAGGTTTCGTAATGCATGGAATGAACTGAAAGAAAACTAGTCTATTTTTTTTCCATTTAATTATATTTAGTTTCTTTAGTCATTCTTTATTGTGTAGGATATTCTTAAAGGTTTCAGTAATGCATGGAATGAACTGAAAGAAAACTAGTCTATTTTTTTTCCATTTAATTATATTTAGTTTCTTTAGTCATTCTTTATTGTGTAGGATATTCTTAAAGGTTTCGTAATGCATGGAATGAACTGAAAGAAAACTAGTCTATTTTTTTTCCATTTAATTATATTTAGTTTCTTTAGTCATTCTTTATTGTGTAGGATATTCTTAAAGGTTTCGTAATGCATGGAATGAACTGAAAGAAAACTAGTCTATTTTTTTTCCATTTAATTATATTTAGTTTCTTTAGTCATTCTTTATTGTGTAGGATATTCTTACAGGTTTCATAATGTTTGAAAATACGTTTATACTAACATCTCTTATCCAAGAGTAGCATGCAATTAGTTAGAAGATAACATTGCAAAATCAGAAAGAAGGAATATCCTTGGACAGTATTTGGTATAAACAATGAATTTATGTATTATTTATGATTGGAGAAAAGATAGCAAAAATGGAATTACAGCATTTTAAACAGTTTCCACCAGAGCTCTCGAATAGAATCACAGTCTTTTTCTAATTTAATATCTTGTATCCACCATAAGACTTTTTCAAGTAAGATTTAGTTCTCTGCTTGAGCTAGCACAATCATTTCTAATAATAAGTGAAATGATTTTTGCTGTGTTAAACGGAGTAAAATTTTACACATGGGTCTTTGAGAAACTAAAGATAATCATAAAAAACATCATGAATTATCACATTTTACTCAGTGATGTCGAGAAAACCCACTTGTAGAGAAATATATATGCAAAAACGGCTCGTTTGGGTTGAGAAAATATTTTACATAGAAGAGTGAACAACGTTTCGACATTCTTCAGTCATCATGAACCTGATGATGACCGAAGAAGGTTGAAACGTTGTTCGCTTTTCTATGTAAAATATTTTCTCAACCCAAATGAGTCGTTTTTGCATATATATATCATATTTTACTATCTTTTTTATGGCAGTTAAAAGATAGGTGTGGCAAATTTTTCCCATTAAAGCTTAAGAAAATGGAAGTGTTTTATCTTTTTTAGTTTTTTGTTATTTCCATAAGTTTTTTTCAGTTATAAACTATTTATTGAATTGGAGATAACGTTATTTACAGTACTGTGCATAAACTGGAGATTACTGAATCGTCATCTTGTATTGTAAATTCAAAATATGGTGACTTTATTTTAATGTAGGTTTTTTTAGAACTTTGTTATATCTGAAGGTAAAACAAACACATATAAGCCAAATTCAGAGTTTCTTTAATATTTTGTGCAATCACCTAATTTCAACTCGCTGCCTAAAACCGTTGAAGAACATTTTTTTGAAGTTTTTGAGATATTTACTGAAAGTAGAATTCTAGGTGTCTTGAAGTACTTCTCAGAGATTATCCTTTGGCTTTGCTTTTTTTTTTTTAAATGAAGGTTGACAGTATTGAGGAGTGGATTCTATAAAAGACATACTAAACTTGTAAGGGTCCTATCTCCTTACTGTATATTAAAATACTAATTTGCTGCATCTATAAATATAAAGAAAACTGCATGTTACTTTGCACCCTAACTCTTATTGGGTGAAGTTCAACCAAAATTTGTATATAAACACTATGAATGATGAGCAATTTTCCAAGGGGCTGAAAATTGAACTTAAACCTATTTATATTTTGTAATGCCTGCTGGTTAATCACTTCTAGCCTACTGAATCAATTGTAAGTAGTTTTAGCAGGCTGAAGATTTAAATAATATTGAATATTCTGAAGGGATTAAAATTCAGAATTGCTGGATTGTTTCTCAAACAGCCATACTTTTCTCATGGTTAGTGATATGTAGGCTGTTTAAAGGTGCAATCACATCAGAGTCTCTGTTTGTTGGTAGATGGAAATCAAACTGTAAATGGTGTTTATGAAGAAGCATTCATAAAAAAAGAGCATGGTGAATGAATATTTGCTTATATTTGGCATAATCCAGAACTCCATCAGTATGTTAAGATCACCAATTCCAATTGTGGTTAAACAGGTCTATATTTGAATGCTTGTCCATCATGCTTAATTAAAGTCTGTAGACAAAGAATTCCTTGAATAATTTCCTAGTGGTTTTTGTAGTTGAGTGGTAAAGCAGCTGCTAAATTTCACTTGTGTCTGAGTGAAGTAAGTCTGAAGAATGTAACATCTGATCAGGAAAGCTTAACTGGTCTCCTGAGCTTCTTTTTGTCTTCAGTGGTTACCAGCTTCACATTGTATCTTTAGATTATGTATTTGATTTTCAGTTTTGGATATTTTCTTTTTTGCAGAAATATTCCACTAATTGTAGCCCTCTTTATATAAAGCTATTATGCTTATTTGTATATCATTAGAAACTGAGCACCTTGAAGCCATATTTCATAGTTGAAGATAGAACTGTCATGATGGAGTTAGACTAGGGAAAATTTCTATATACTTTGCACAAAAGAAAATAAATATGCAAAGTTCTATTTGATGTTGGACGTCAAGATAATAGGTGCAAAATTACAGCTTTTAAAATCTGCTTGTTTCAGTTGTCAGAAACAAGACTATTGTCAGTTTTAATATTATTTGATTCAATATTTTAGAAGTAATGAAACCAAAAATATTACTTGAAAGGTATTTAAATAAATAAGGGATTGCATTTGAGAATTTTATCATATTTCATTGTGAACACCTTTTGTACAGAACAATGGTGGCTTGTGTTTTATACATGAAAGTTTATATACACACAGTGGTATATAGTACTGTCTGTTAGTCAGATAAGTGTACCAGTTAGAATCCTTACTTTAGGCTATATATTAAATATTTAATAATAGATTATTATGACTGAGGTTATACCTCTTTATTATTATTTGTGAATGTCCTTGCTGTGAAGCTAATAATTCAACATTAATAATGATTATCATATATTATAGGGAAGTCTGGTTGTCTGTTACTTCTGACAGGTTCTGTGTTATAACATATTTGTAAGGTTAACCTTTATAACCATATTGTATATGTATATCACAGGTTCTTATTTTACATTTGATGAACTGTATGATGTTCAGTTACAGTGGATGCTTTCCTAATCAGATGTGAGCAGGCATGCTAACACAGAGTTAGAATATTTTGATTTTGTATATAGTTTTAGCATAGTATTTTAAAATATATAATTGTCTTTTGTTTATTTAATACATGATAAATTGTTTGTAGCTCTCAATAACATGGTGTTTCAATTATTTTTTTCTTGAAATGCATTAAAAAACCTAAACGTTTTATCAAAATACAATTGAAAGTTATAATTTAAGGTGTCTTTTTCATATTTATAAGTTTTATGTTTAATTATTTAGTTTGTAATTTAATTTTAGGTTGTACTCAATGGAGAAGAGGCTATCAACATGTGGTTAGATTCTGAGAATGTGTCACCAGAAGAGGTTAGAAATGGTTACTTGTCTGTGCCACGATTAACATTTAAACAAGTTTATATGTCCCATTGATTTATACATGAGGAAAGTAGGTTCTAATTATTTCAGAATAAAAGACTGTTTTCCTTAAATGTTTATTTTGGAATTCCATCAAAACAAACTTGGTAAGCTTTATCACTTTAAACTATGTAGTAGTAATGTATAAAATATAATTAATGGAAGATCTGTTGGAACAGGTTTAGTTCTTTAACAGAAACTTGTGTCTAAAAGTGGTTTCAAATACCCAAGTAAGAATGTCCTAGTGGAAGGTGAAAAGTGTTTCATTTTACAGACTTTTCCTTGAGACTTACATTATTTTTAGCATTTAGTATAATTCAGTTCTGTGTTAATTGGTTCTGTGATAGGATATTTATCATAAGTAGTCTTATTCTACTACTGTGATAAGGAAGTATTTGAAACCTTGCTTTGCCTAAGACAGTTTTGCAAGAGTACTTGTTTTTTTGTTCATTGAAGTAGTCTTTGTACTCCATTTCACAGGCACTCACTTTGTTAAAACCAACAGAGAACCTTGAGTGGCATCGTGTTTCAACTGTGGTGAACAGTTCTAAAAACAACACGTTGGAGTGTGTTCTTCCACTGAGGTCAGTTTAAGTAAACAGTACATCATACCTGCTGATTAATAAATGATTTCATTAATAAACATATGTTAAAGTAAAAAAAAATTGTGTGAACACTAATGTGTAATATCACAGAATTGGATAATATTTTTTTGAAATATAGTATTATGCTGCTTTCTTTGTTCCTATTTTACACTCCATTGTGTGTTGATGCTTTTGTTATTGTAAAAAAACTATGTTATTTGTTTTATTGAAGTTTTTATTTTATATTTTTTATTATAATTGCTTATATTTGGGTAATTGTTCATAATGTATCTAATTGGCTGTAAAATAAAATTGTTTTTTGTCCCTTGAAATTCAAAACATTGCAGTGTCTTCTTTGGTGTAATGGTTTTCTACTACCAGTGTCATATGTAAAGTTCTTCAGTGATATGTATTACACTTCTGATTCACCCAAGCAGCTGTTATGACTTGCATAGTTCTACATCTGTGGCTCACTGGGTTAGTTATCATGTGGATAAGTTTGTTTTTATATCCTTGGAACAGTGGGTTAACCAGAGTTTGGGTAAGCAGGTAATATCACTGACTTGTGTTTTATACACTAGATGCATTGAATTAGCCAGCATATGGGTTATCTTATGTGACTTACTTGTTTTACACACTTGACTTACTGGGCTATCCAGCATGCGAGTAAGCTAATGTGATTGACTCGTGTGTTAGTTTTCTAGTTGGCTTCAGCTCTATCACATGTAGAGATGTGAGCCACAGCAAATGATAGATTCAATAATCTAATAAAAATATTTCATCATCAAATTAATTTTAGACAAAACATGCAGCTGATTCTATTACTAGTTCCAATATATAGTTATGTATGTGTATCATAAACCATGACAGTGGCTGATAATAGGGATCAACGAGGAATTTCACAAAAATTGTAATATATAACATATGGGCTAAAACCATTTTAAGAAGCAGACTTGCTCCTGAAACAACACTCAAGACCTATCTCAATCACTAAGGCTACTAAAATATTGATAAGAGCAAAAAAGTTGATTTCCCAATTGTTAGATAAAATTAAAAATTCGTCCTTTTTTTCTTCACAAGCCTACAGAAAAAATGGTTATGAATATTTTATTCAAACCTGGACAAATTCCTGTGCAGGTCATAGGATTATTTTTATATTGATTCTTGAAAAAAAATGAGATATTTCATCATTTTTTTTTTACTGGTTTTTAATGACTGTTACCAAATTTCTTTTTGAAGCCTAAAGCAAAGACATCTTGGTATACTGCACCAAAATCTATGCACAACTACTACAGAAACTTTTACAAAAGTTGTAGGGCTATTTTTAAGTTGATTCTTGAAAGTTTTTAACCTTTTTTAGAGTTCTTTGCTACCAACATAAGATCTTTAAAGCCATTCAAGTATTGAAGAAATATAGAAGCCATTTAAATACTGTAGACGTGGAGCCAAAATAGGGATTTATAGCTTGAGAAAATAATGCAGACATTATTTCTGGCCTACTTTAATTTTTATTTTTAATTACAATATTCATTAAATGTATGTGCATCCAAAATTTATAATGTTCATTTCAGCTTTGTAGTGCCTTATACAAAATGAATTTGGGTTGGCTTTAAAAGGTGAATGTGCTAAAGAAATTGACATCGTTTCTTGCTTTTGTTATATCTGTTATGTTTTATACCATTAGTTTCTCATACTTCTCTGTTTCCATCAGATTTTAATATTACAATTTTTGTTTTGCCTTTCCAGGGAAAGTAAGGCTACACCAAAAAATACTATAACAAAATGGCTTTCTACAAGTAAAAGAAAGACAGTGAAGAATGAAGATAAAGAACAAAGTCCCTCAAAAAAGATAAAATCTGAGTTAGATTAAAAATAAAACTCGTATTATAAGTAGTTGAAATATTTGTTCTTTGTGTTACTTTAAAATTATTTTTTTGTGTAGTTTGAATATGCAATATATTTTCAGGTTGTTACATATATGATGTTTTATACGTGTATACTTGAGAAGTCATTAAACTATTTCATTTATTTTTAGTCAGATTTTTCATTTGTGTACTGAATATGCTAATATGGTCCAAGAGATTGTTAATTCTGAGTTAATATCGGTACAATTCACCTAACCATTACTTTTTTCCCATTGAAGATATCTAATGTTTTAGTAGAAATACTAATGTCTGATATAATCCACTGAAGTTAAATGGTTTATAGTTTTTAAAATGTTAAATGTCCTTGGTAAAGTATCTGTAGTTTCCAGATTAATAAGCATTAATCACAGTTATAGGTTCTGAGGATTATAGTACACCAACTGTAGCAAACCAATGATACATATACTGTCTCTCTACATGTTGCGATGGCTACCTCTTATAATTATTAGATGAGATTCTCTATATTTCAATTTACATACATACATACGTTGTTGATTCTTATGCTCGAGAATCTTCTACAAATTTATTGAATAGGCCGGAATATTGCAATACACATTTAACAGTACAAGTTGAATGCATTTCTAAATGTATATTTAATTAAAACAAACATTGATATTAAAATAAATATATAACAGTAAACCCAATGCAATATAAATTTGTAAATTTGGCAGTGAAAGATTAGAGGGAAGATAGCTAGTCATCACCATTCACTGCCAACTTTTGGGCTGCTCTTTTATCAAAGAATAGTGGGATTGATTGTCACATAATAATGCTCTTATGGCTGAAAGAGTGAGCATGTTTGATAGGATGGGGATTTGAACTGACAATCAAGTGCCTCCATCACCTGTGTATGCTGGGCCATTCATAACGATAACCATAAAAAAAAGGGAGTCTTTGGTGACAATTTTAATACTTTAATAAAATCAGGTTTAGTTGTACCACACAAAATGTCAGAAATTTGAAAATTTAAATTACTATTTAACTGTCCATTTGTGTGTGAGGACTCAATATCTAGATTAGCAATATAGACAGGTTCATCAAAAACTAGTTCAAGACACATTTATGGAAAATGTAACTATTTGTTACCATACATTTATGAGTTACATAAGATTAAACACAAAAACCTGCTAATTTATAATACATATGGTGTAATAGGACAATTTATGTATTTTAAGTAGCTGTAAACAATTTTGTAATGAGAGCCAACTGGTCTAATTTCATCATAGATAGCTTCTTTTTAATATTTAACAAATAATTCAGTGGATGTCTTTCTTCTGCTTCTATAGGATTTCATTTGCATGTAATCTTTTCAAAATTTTGTTCAGTTTTAGAATTACTATGTTATCCAGTGGGTAGTTTGAGTGCTTGATGCAAGTGCCACAGGTGCAAAGCCATGCTAGGGGGGTCCAGAGGCATGCCCCCCAGAAATTGTTTAATAAAAACATAAAAGAAAAGCCTGAATTATGCATTCTGAGACGACCTTTTTGTCAAATTTCAGAATGGTGCACTGAGGTGTTTGTTTTATTGTTTTAATCATAAACAAATATATAGACCTATATATATAATATGTAACTTAAAGTTATCAGGCCCAGCAAAGTAGGCCTACAGTCCTGTCATCAACATATAAAATATATAGTCACTCAGGAGAGTGCAACATACATGTACAGCGTCTATAATCTGTATTCAAATAACATGGACAGTGTATGTTCAGATTTCCTGGATTTCAAGAATTAACTTCACAAATAAATAGTGGCACTGTGGTCGGCCGGCAGCACCATGGCACTAACAACCATTTGCGCCATCTACAGTGAATTATTCACTATAGATGGCACCAATGGTACTGTGAATGTGACGTTGACAAAAAGAATGTGACTTTGACAAACGGAAGTTGCAAAAAACAATCATTCACTATGTCAAGCTTGAAAAAGCAAAAGACACTGCATGGGTTCCTTAAACCCATTCATGAAGCTGAACCTGATCAATCTGTTGCAGCCATCAGGTTGAATCAGAATTGTCAACTGAATTGTCAGTCATCACCGTAGCCTTCTACTAGTGCTGCCACTACCACCTAAGGTCTAATCTGGGATGTTGAAAATTCTGATGATGTCAGCATTGGTAAATAGGTAAGTCGACTCCTCATTATATTAAATTTCTATTAACAATCATGCAAACACTGCATCATTGGCTTTCACAGTGGAGATGGTTACTCTACAGTCAAGGTGCAAAGGGTGGTTTCTGCAAGTACTGCTGTCTTTTTGCTCCTGATGGTGCTGGTGTTGGAAGCCAGAAATTGGGACAACTAGTGAAATTTCCATACACAAACTGGAAGAAGGCTGTTGACTTCAAGGCACATGAATTGAAACAGTATCATAAAGACAGCAAAGAAAAAGCTAACAATTTTCTACAGGCCGTAAACACAAGTTCATCTGTGCACTTGCAGCTTGATGCAACTTACAAGCAAGAAATTGAACAGAACCGGCAATATTTAATGCCTATTATTGATACTGTATTGCTGTGTAGGAGACAGGGTTTAGCTTTGAGAAGAAAATATGATTCTGGTCCAATGTTTGTTGGTGAAACTGATGAGGAGCCCATCAATAATGATGGTAATTTTTGGGCAGTTTTGCACTGCAGGGCAAAGGGTGATGTCAAGCTTTCAGCAAGCCTTAAGAGCACAAAGAGGAATGTTAAGTATCTGAGTCCTCAAATTCAAAATAAAATCATCAATGCCTGTAATACTCATGTTCTTGATGCTTTGGTCAATAGAGTTAATGCTGGAAAGTGTTTCTCAATATTAGCTGATGAAACAACAGATACTTCAGGCACTGAACAGTTTTTGCTGTGTGTTGGATATTTGCATGCCAATGACATCTTTGTTGCAATGAGAGAAGATTTTTTTTGCAATTTATACCTGTTTATGATGTGACTGGCACAAACTTGGCTGATGTTATCATAACCAATCTGACAAAATATAGTATTGATATGGCTTACCTGCGAGGACAAGGGTACGACGGTGCTACCTCTATGAGTGGGAAATTCAATGGTGTCCAGAGACACGTAACTGATAAATTCCCACTTGCACCCTATGTACACTGCAGTGCCCATTCCCTAAACTTTGCAATTTCTGATGCTTGTAAAGAAGTTCCTGTGCGAAACTGCATGGAAGTAATTTCTAGCATTGAAAATTTTCTCAATACACCCAAACGAAAGCACGTTTTGGCTCTTTTGGTGGAGAATGAAGCACTTGAATCGAAAAAAGAAAGTTTGAAAGGTCTCTGCCCCACCTGGGAGGTTGAGAGGCATGGTTCAGTCTTTGTCTTTCTAGAATTAATCCATGCAGTTGCAGATGCCCTTGAGACCATATCGGGTTGGCAAGACAGAGATTCTGCCATGCAAGCCAATTAATTGTTCTGTTCTATAACACAGCCAGAATTCATCGTCATTCGACTTACCATTGCTAAATTGTTTTCCTTCAGTTTACCTCTGTACAACTTACTGCAGCAACAGAACATTGATTTAGGTGCTGCGATGCATCACGCAGAAATGGTGGAAGATTTAATCCGTTCACTCAGAAATAATACTGTCAATGAATTTAACAACATTTTCTGTGATGCTCAAACTCTGTGTAGTGAGCTTCAAATTGACATCATAATGCCAAGGCAGGCTAAAAGAGAGAGGTACCATGCTAACCAACAAACTACTAGCCCTGAGGAGTACTTTCGTTTTGTTGTATTTGTACCATTTGTTGATCACTTTCTTTTACAAATATGTGACCGTCTGTCCAGTCACAAAACTCTCCTTACAAACTTCATGTGTCTACTACCATCAGGATCTACCACAGAATGGTCAGAACCTACAGCACAAGAATGTGACCAAATTAAAGAGTTGGTCAATATTTACAAGGCTGACATTGACAGCACTTCACTGACTGCAGTAAGTTAACTTAGGGTTTGGTGCAAATAACTTGCGAACAACAGACCAAAAAATGTCATAGATGCATATACAATGTGCAATGCAGAAATATTCTCAGTCATTTCTAAATTGTTGAAAGTATTTGCCACACTGCCTGTGTCAACGAGCTCAGTGGAACGTTCGTTTTCAACTCTCAGAAGACTCAAAACGTATTTGAGAAATACCACCACTGAAGATCGATTGAATGGCCTGGCCTCATTATACATTCACCGTGGTATTAAAGGTGAACCAAACTGTGTTGTAGATATCCTGGCAAGAACGAACAGGCATTTGAGCCTTTCATAGATATTCGATTGTATTTCTCTAGTTCTGACAAAACTTGCTCTATTAAAAGAGTGTTCAATCAGAAATTTGCATTTGACCATTTTTTGTGTGTGAAATTATCTGCTATGCAATCACGGATCTTTATGAAACTTCACAGGTGGCAACTGAACTTGTCTAAAAAGTTTGGGTGCATGGGGGGTTAACCCCCAAACCCTCCTGGCTGCGCCCCTGGTGTGAAAGGAGGAACGTACCTATCCGAAATAGATCATCAGTATAGAAGAGTATAACTTTCATTATATTATTACAGTATGTGGGATACAGAAGGAAAATGCATATGCTGGTTAACCAATCTATATTCCTGATGTACTGAAAATATGATTTAAAATTTTAATTATAAAATATAGAAACGTTCAATATTCAGACATCTTACCCTTTTCTGGCCTATCAAGAAAACAAAAAAAGCATAGAGTAACAAGTGGTCAGTCTGATTCACCTGACACAAATGCAACTGTTTAATTTTACCATCAACAGAAGTTTGTATTCAAAGATAAGTATTTTAGTTGCAGCAAAAATAGTTGCATACTTCAGAAAGTGTTGAAAAATTGAAACTAAATAATTGTACATTTTCATTTAAAGAGGAAGCTAGACAAATTATTAAGAACAAAATTACAGTATAGAATGGCATTATTGCCATGACAATGTTTAAAGTACACATGATCACATACAAGGTTTAATTATCCAAATAATCCATAGTGCCATTAATATTGTTATGCTTTAAACCAATTATTTTTTTATCATTATTTTAGAATAGCATTCATATAATAACAAACATTAAATTGTCAATAATTTTGTAATTACATTATTAATTACAGCATACAGTTTTAACCTTATAGAAATATAAGATTAGAAACATCTGATAATCCATTATGTTTTTAAAAGGTAGAATAATTTTATCAGTAGCATGGTGTAATATGTTCATGTACTAGCACATTAGAGATCTAATGATATTTTGTTCTATTGTTTTAGTGCTTCTGGAACTATTTATACAGCCATTGATGAAGCGATTGGTTTGAAAGTTGCTGTTAAACAGATAAATTTAAACCAACAAGTAAGAAAAGAATTTATCATCACCAAATTATCAGTGCTGAAATAAACATCTAAATATCTTAATTTTACATATTAAAGAGAGTAGGTTAAGGTACTGTCTTTATTTAGTTAAGTGAGTTTATTTCAAGCAACCCTTCATATTTAAGAATATTATTTTACGTATCACTCTTCTTGGTATGAATTTTTTTTTAAATTGTAATTATAAGCAATACTTGAAAGATCTCTTGTAAAAGACTGTAGATTGGAGCCATATTTGTTACAGACACAATAATTTTTAACTGATTCCATATATATGGTTTTGAAATAACTTATACTTCCCTACAGTGTTCCTACTAGTATACTATCTGTCACCAGCACAATATACATCAGTAGCACTCTGTAGTTTACACCTTTGCTTTATCCATCTTCTATGTATGTTTGGTTCACATAGTTTATATGTGGTTGTAGAAATTATTGTATTAAATGTAGCATTATTTGCAAAACTGTAAACTTTGTTTGTGTGAAATACAATAAATATTAAATTTGAAGTTTCTTACACCAAATACAATCCAAATTATATTTTTATAAATGTTGGATATAAGATCACAGCGTTAGTAACTAATATATAAAACAATGTACATTTAAAAAAACATAAACAGTCTTTTGAGGTAAAAAATTAAAAATTGAAAATATAAAAACTAAGATGTTGAAAAGTGGTCACTCTTCATTAACACTCTTGAAATTGAATTTGTAATTTTTTTCAATGAACCACACATCTTTCCAGATAATAAAAATGTAAATATCAAAGAATGCTTTAGAACTGTTGTTACTTTAGTTCCTACCTTATGAATAATTATTTGAAAAACTTTTCTATTTTTATTAGATATATGATTACTGTCAGGATCTTAAATTTTAGTAAATGCATGTGTAATATTAAACTTTGTTTAGGTAATAATGGAATATTTAGAAGGTGGCTGTTTGACTGCAATTATCTACAAAACTTGTCTCTGTGAAAATGAAATATCAATGGTTTGTGAAGAAGTATGTTATTTTGATTATATTTAGTATTGGTTTTGTTATAGCAGAGATCTGATTATTGTAATTTATTTAAATGTTTTCAATAATTATTGTAGTTCCTTGTCAAAATGTAGGATACTTACTTCCATAAACATTCATTTCCTGAGAAAGGACAATGGATTTTATGTCATGTTGCTTAACAAGAAACATATATAGGCTATACCTTTATGTTAAAACTGATTTGAAACACAATAACATAGACATGTAGCAGAGGTGGACTAGGCCCTGTTTGGGGGCCATGCTGTTTCATTACTAGTTAGGACCTATACCATCCCACCAGCACAGAGTTATATATGACCTTTGCACTTCATTCGAGGAGGCCAAAGTACAATGGCACATTGGCCAGTCTGCTTCTATCACATATAATATATCAACCTAATAACCTGAGTATAGTTGTGCACTTTCATTTATACAAAAACATATATAGGATAAACAATGTTTTGATAATAGTGCTTTACAACTACTCATTTTATGTCATGTTGTTTAGTAACAAAATTATAGAGTAATACTGTTGTTATTCCATGCACTGAAAGTATAAATGAAATATATGAAATACCTTAATTCAGAAATGATTTAAGTTAACAGTTAAAACCTGTCTGTCTGAAGTTTAATATTTTGAGCTTACGTGATTATAAAACAAATCAACAACAGATGTATTTCCTTTTCTATATTTTTATTAATTTGTCTGTTGTGATTGAAAAATTACAGGTGTGTAAGAAAGCCATTTAGTTTTATCTTTTATAAACCTCTAATTTTGAATCACAATAAACAAGTTAAGAGGAATATGATAAATGAAGTACATCTACAGTTAACTTGTTTCATAATAACTTTTAGCTTGTACAATATTTCAGTAGTTTACATCATTTATATTGAAACATTTAATGTTTTATACCACATGTATAAATAGTGTTTCAAAGAAAATTTTGTGTCTCACCATCTAACCCAGGGGTTCCCAACCTTTTGGCACTCACGACATGAAAATGTAATTGATGAAATAAAATTAATGTTATCCCAAGCTACTTCTAACAAGGCTACGCAACTCCCCTGCCAAGGCTTTGCGACCCCCCTGCCAAGGCTTAAGCCAAGGTTTTAAGCCAGCTGGTTTTAAATATTTTGTTAATTTTCCATGTTTAACTCATGATTTTTATTTAATTAGATTTTACATTTGTAATACCAGTAATTTCAAAAATAAATATTTTATTACAAACTATTTGTTCTGGAACTAAACAGATTTATATGTTGACAAGTTTTATTTGTACATTTGGATGTTTAAATATTTCTATTTTACAATCAATATTATCAATAGGACCAGAATAAATTGAAATTATAGTTAAAGAATTGAATATTTTTTTTATTAATTTATCAGTAACAAATGACAATAAAATTTTGTTATAAGTAACATTTAACAGATAGTTTTGATATATTGGTGATTTGACAGGAGGAGACTGAACAAAAATAATGAGAAGTTAATGTTGTCATGTGCCCTCATAAAAATGATATAATATACCTGGCTGATAAGGTTAAAGTAGTTTTAGAAATCTTCAACTTTTGTTTGCTGAGTTCAGCCTGATGAACTGACTACAAAACTAACAATTATTAATACACCTTTAGTTTATTGTGTAAGTCTGACTAGAAGTTCTGTACAACATATTTCTGTTTTCCTTTTCCCTCTCATGAAAACTTTGGTTTTCTCCATCACACAACTGATTTTGGATTATGTGCCAAAATATCTCCTGGTCGAAATAAACGAACATCAGTTTTTGGTACTTGTCAGTGGATGGCTCCAGAAGTAATAATAGGGAAAACGTATGGACCTGAGGTTGACATCTGGTCATTAGGTATTACAGCCATTGAAATGATTGATGGCCACCCTCATTACGATGAAAATTCTGACATGGTAAGTGTTGGTAACCAGTGTTTACAGTCAAGGAGTAAGACTAGATTGAATTTCAATTTTCTCCTTATATGAATGTCTCCAATTTTTCTTTTTTTTCACATTGTTTAGGTTTTAGAAGTTATAAAAGAACTGAATTAAAGACTTTGGTATAATGACAATATTAAAATTTGTTTTAGTAAATTTAAGAGAGTCTTTTAGTGAATAAAATTAAAGTCTTTCATGAACAGTTTCAAGTTTTGTTTTTTTGTTTTTTGGAATTTCGCACAAAGCTACTCGAGGGCTATCTGTGCTAGCCGTCCCTAATCTCATCATAAACACCCCCCCAAACTGTTGCACTGCCTCATAGTAGATGCTGTGTGGTGTGATAAGTATCTTTCACCTTTTTTCTGTCTGACATACAACACACATTTTGAATGAAATATTTCTAACCTGAACTCATAAAATGGAAAGAATGACAAAGAATTCCCTTGTCCTAACATTTTTACACATCACTGTTTACAAAGACTAAATTAACATAATGTGTATGATGTATAATAATCACTTTTATTAAACAGATGTTTTTAATTATTTCTTTCACACAGCATCCTTTCATTGAACTGGCAGATGGGTGTAATCTTTATGATCTTTTAGAGCAGTGGTTCTTAACCTGGATTCAATCAAACCCCAGGGGTTTGGTGAGTCAGTCTCAGGAGTTCGGCAGAGGTCAAGACACACAGATAAAAACATAAAAATGAAGAATTGATTGATTGATTTAGTGTTTTATGGCACAAAGCAGCGAGGCTATCTGCGCCAGACATTCGGTAAAAATGTAAAAAAAAAAAAAATAAATAAATAAATGTAGTAATAGACATAAATGGAAATGAAGGTAAAACAAAAAAGTATAAAACCAATGTTGACACCTAGTCTACAATGTTAAGATTGAAGGCAGAGTATAAGAAGTTGTAAGGTATTTACTCTAGCAAAAAGGTAATGATCATAACCTGCCAGGAAGATTAACAGGTAAGTTCAAGAACCACCGTCAATCACCTGAAGTTGGCCTTTCCAGTCCTGGTTCTGGGTTATGTGTCATAGCAGCTATTATCAAAATGTAAAAGAATAAAAGTTTTAAAAGACACTCCGCAAAATCGTAATAATGAGTAGCCAAATGTCCAGTAAAAAGATAAAGTCAAGTAAATGGAGTAAAATTTGTAAAAGTAAATGAAGGTAAAAACAAAACAGCAATTAAAACAGAAAATGGCATAAAAACCAATGGTGACATCCAGTCAACAAAGTTGTAAAGAACTACCTGTAGCAGAATGGTAATGATCGTAACCCGCCAGGAAGACTAACAGGTAAGTATAAAAAACCACCGTCAGTCACCTGAAGTTGGTCTTTCCAGTCCTGGTTCCGGGTTATGAGTCAATATGGCCAGTACTTAAAAGTTAAGTAGTAAAAGTGTGAAATGATATGCAGCAAAAGTATAATACAAATCGCCAGGATGACTAACGAGTAGTTCAAACGGATAGTTCAAACAGGAGCGTTAGTCACCTGAAGTTGGCCTTTCCAGTCGTGGTGTCGAGTTATTTAATGTTCTGGCCATCGTCCAATGTTAAATTGAAGGAGAGAGATTAAAACTGTAAAAAAGGAACCACAATTAAAAAGGTGTAATGAATAAATATGCAACACTTAAATGAGATTAAAAAGGTTAATGGCCATTAAAAATTTAAAAACATTATCAAGGTGGACAGAGTCACCATCACCAATAACTCTGTCCAATGTTACAGATTGACCCTGGGAAAAAATATGTTTAAAATATTGCCGTCGTTGAGAATTGTAACGATGGCAAGAAAGTAAAACGTGGCTGATAGTGATTTGAGTGTTACACAAACTACACATTGGTGCATCAGTTCCAGATAAAAGAAAATGATGAGTTAATAAAATGTGACCAATGCGTAGCCTAGTGAGAACAACTTCCTCCTTCCGAACTTTACGGAAGCTAGATGGCCAAAGTCCAATTTTGGGTTTGATTTGAAAAAGTTTGTTGTCACGTTGCTCATTCCAAGTGGACTGCCAGCTGGCACGGAGCCGAGCCTTGAAGACAACACCATAGTCCATGTACGGAATAGGCATAGGAGTGATGGTGCTGAAGCAGACATATTTAGCTGCCATGTCTGCAAGCTCGTTCCCGCGAATACCAACATGGCCTGGTATCCAGAAAAAAACTGGATTGAAGTAGCTGCTAATGAGAAATGGGCCAGTCGGTTTCGAATATCCGCGAGAATAGGATGTGAGCTAACGTGTAGCGATTCCAAGGCAAGTATAGAACTAAGCGAATCAGTATAAATAGTGCAGTTGGAGTACTGCTCAGCTGCAATATTATCCAGGGCAAGAGATATGGCATACAGTTCAGCAGTGAACACAGAAGCTGTAGAAGGGATTCTGTGCGCAACTACTGACCCATAGCAAACCATAGCAGAGCCCACTGAATTACCTGATTTGGAACCATCTGTATAAATAGAAACTGAATGATTGTTTGAAAGATATTCATTGAATAAAAGACGGTACTTCCAATCTAGAGTATCTGCCTTTTTTAGGTGACTGAAAGAAAGGTCACATTTGGGGGCTGTAAAAAGCCATGGTGGGATGGGCCGACCTGTGGAATCTGCAATGTTATCCAAGGACAGACCCAATTCATCCAATTGCTACCGGATGCGAAGGCCAAACGGAGCAATGACAGATCGTCTGTTCTGAAAAAGTACTGCCCACCGAGGAAGGAAAACACATTTCCAGGTGGGATGCTTTGGTAAGGAATGAAGTTTCGAAGTATATTGTAAAGATAGTTGCAAACGGCGAAGGTGTAGAGAAGGTTCATGAGATTCAATGTATATACTTTGAACTGGAGAGGTACGGAAAGCCCCAGTGCAGAGTCGAAGTCCTTGGTGATGAACGGGGTCCAGCATCTTTAAGGCCGAGGGTCTGGCAGAGCCATAGACCATTGATCCATAATCGAGTTTCGATCTAATAAGAGCACGATATACCTTTAACATTGAACAGCGATCTGCCCCCCAACTGGTAGAAGAGAGAACACGGAGGATGTTCAGTGCTCTTGTGCATTTGACCCGAAGCTGCTTTAAGTGTGGTATAAAGGTCAGTTTACGATCAAAGATAAGCCCCAAGAACTTGGTCTCCGGGACCACTGGCAGCAAAACTTCACCGATATGAAGTTCAGGATCAGGGTGAATACCCCGTCGACGGCAAAAGTGCATGCATACAGTTTTGGAGAGAGAGAAATTAAAGCCGTTCGCCATAGTCCACTTCCGTACACAATTGAGGGCGGTTTGTAGTTGCCGCTCAATATATCTCATGTTTGACGACTGACATGAGATGTGAAAGTCGTCGACATACAGCCCATTCGCAACAGTGAGAGGGAGTTGTTCAGTGATGGCATTTATCTTTATACTGAAGAGTGTAACACTCAATACACAGCCTTGAGGGACTCCAAGTTCCTGTACAAAAGAACGGGAAAGTGTCGAACCCACACGAACCTGAAATCTCCTGTCCATTTATTTTTAATAAACATGGGTAGATGGCCACGTAACCCATATGTATGGAGGTCTCGCAAAACGCCATACCTCCATGTTGTGTCGTAAGCCTTCTCTATGTCAAAGAATATTGATACAAGATGTTGGCGGTTGAGAAAAGCTTCTCTGATAGATGTTTCAAGACGAATTAGGTGGTCTGTGGTGGAGTGCTGTCGACGGAACCTATACTGGGTGGGCGAGAGGAGGTTGTTTGATTCAAGGAACCAAACAAGACGAGCATTAACCATCCTTTCTAATGTTTTACAGAGACAGCTCGTCAAAGCAATTGGACGGTAGTTTGAAGGAATCTTGGGATCTTTCCCTGGCTTAGAGAAAGGTAAAATAATAGCCTGGCGCCAGGCATCAGGAAAAACATTCTCCTGCCAGATCCGGTTGAAAACAATCAGAAGGACATCAAGAGAAGCAGGAGATAGATGGTGCAGCATGTCATAATGAATATCATCAGGTCCAACAGACGTACTGGCAGACCGATGAAGGGCCATTTTTAGTTCCACCAGGGTAAAGGGACAATTATAGTCAAAGAAACAGTCAGTTCGAAAGGAAAGAGGTGATCACTCTGCCCGAGTCTTGATGGCCAGGAAGGTGGAGGAACAAGCAGAAGTGCTAGATACCCGGCAAAAGTTTTCACCTAGAGTGTTAGCGAGGTTCCGAACATCAGTCACCTCCTGACCATCAGAGAGTATGATCGAGAGGGGGATAGAATTGTAGTGTCCATTAACCTTTCGAATCCTGTCCCATATGATCTTGGAACTGGTGGTAGAAGATATACTGGTTGTGAACTTAATCCAAGATTCCTTCTGGCTGTGACGTCTTACCCACCTAGCATGTGCACGGGCCCGTTGGAAAGCAACCTGGTTTGAAAGTGTGGGATATCTACGAAAAGTATCCCAGGCCCGCTTTTGAGCCTTCCGTGCTAAGTGGCAAGCAGGATTCCACCACGGACGAGGATATCGTGGAAAACGTGTCGAGGTTTTAGGAATACACTGAGCAGCTGCATGTGTAATACAGTCAGTTACCGCTGCTACACAGTCGTCTATTGATGGCTGATTTACGATGGCAGGATCAAGTTCTGCGAGAGCAGTGAAAGTGGACCAGTCAGCCTGATCCAGCTTCCACCGGGGTACGCGGGTAGGGTGGCATCGACACCGGCCAGTCTCTCTCAAAAGGATCGGAAAATGATCACTGCCTAGTGGATTACTGTCAACCCTCCATGAAAACTGGGAGAATAATGAAGGGGAGCAAACTGAGAGATCAATAGCGGTAAAGGACTGACTAGGTGCATGAAAGTAAGTGGAAGAACCAGTATTGAAAAGAGAAAGATTGTGATAAGAGAGCATCCGCTCTACAGATCGGCCCCTCCCATCAATGATAGCACTTCCCCAGAGTGGATGATGTCCATTAAAATCCCCTAGGATTAGAAATGGAGATGGCAATTGTTCAACGAGAGCATCAAGATCTGATTGATCATATGTCTTTCCAGGGGACAGGTACAGAGAACAAACAGTGATGGTATGACCCAAGGAAACACGGATGGCTGCAGCCTCCAAGGGTGTGTTGAGTGACAAAGACAGGGTGGGCACGTGTTGATCAACCAACAGTGCCACCCCTCCATGTACTCGACCATCACACAACCTGTCATTTCTGTACAGAGAAAACTGCCGAATGGAGACAGTATCAGCAGTTTTGAGAAATGTTTCTTGTAAAGAAAGACAAACAGGATGGTAGGAAGCAATTAGCGTTTTGATATCATCCAGATTAGAACGTAAACCTCGACAGTTCCATTGTATCAAGGTGGCCATTTTTTAAGAACGGGTAGGTGAAGTGGCTGGAGAACCCTTCGGTTTACGACCACGTCTTTTTTCTTTACTGTCTTTAGTTGGAGGAGGTCTATCAACCTCCATGGATCCTGCTCTGTGTCGGGTGGGCAGGTTTTTGTTATTGGAAGGGGAATCCAGTGACTGAGGACGAGAACGAATAATTGTTTTGTCTCTTGTGGTGGGAGAAAAAGATGTATCAGAAGAAATGCCTGTATTTGAAACTGAAGGACGTGGATCTTGAGGTTTGTTGGAAGGTATGGGAGGAACAGAGATAGGTGTAGAAGTCGATTCATCAACCTTTTAAACCATGGAGGTCAAAAGGCTTTTCATTTGTTTTGAAAATGATTCTCTTGGAGGTACAGAGAGATCTGTCTGCACTCCCACTGTAGTTGTGGAATGAAGTGGAACAGCATATGTCCGAGATGGAGTTGTGGACAGCAATTTCCGAGCCTCAGGATAACTAATGTTATGTGTCGTTTTCAAACGCTGCACCTCTTTTTCCTCCAACCATTTTGGGCAAGAATGAAAGTAAGAGGGGTGAGAACCATTGCAGTTTACGCAATGTGGGTTCATGTCACAGTCATAGGCATCGTGGTCCTTGCCTCCACAACGAGCACATGTCAGGGAACCACGACAGGATGTCTTTGAGTGGCCGAATCTCTGACATTGGAAACATCGAAGAGGGTTTGGTATGTATGGCCGAACCCTGCAAAATGAGATAACCTGCCTTGATGGTGGCAGGTGCACGTGTTGAAGTAAATGTTAAAACGAGGGTATTTGTTGGCAGTGTAATTCCATCTTTGCGAGTGGAGATACGCCTCACTGCAGAAACTCCTTGAGTGGAGAGACCAGCGAGAATCTCTGACTCGGGAACGTTCTTCAAATCCCCTTTCAACAATAACTCCTCGTGAAGAATTCAAGGTAGCATGGGGTGTAACCTCAATAGGTATATCCCCAATTGCCTTTGAATTCAAGAGGAGTTCACTGTGTTGGGATGTGGATGTTTCAACCAATATGTCACCAGATCGAAGCTTCTTTACTGATTTTGGAGAGCCAGCAAGTCCCTCTAGTCCCTTTTGAATAAAAAAAGGGGACATTTGCCCTAAAGGTTTTTCCGAAAGAGAATGTAATATAAGAAAATGAGGTACGTGTGTTACTGATGTTGAAGATTGCTGTTCTGAGTATTCAAGACGTGGTCGCTTACCTATTGACTGTTTTTTTTACAATTTTATTTAAATTTTTTAGAGGATCCATAGAAAAAAGAAAAACTTTCGGTACCCACTGACCCCACCCACCATGGAGCCCTACAAGGGGACGCAGTACAAAGTCACGCAAGGACAATGCAGCAACGCTAGGGTTTCGTGAGCACTATACCCAAACACCAGCATCAGGCACAATGCCCACAACACCCGTTGAGAACTTCCAACACTGGTACTTGGTTGACTCTAGCCCAAGTGGACCAGCCGATTGACCCAAGGAAGGGCCACCCAAAGGCCGCCCGTCTACAGGAATTCGAGGCCAAAGTGGTGTGTCAGGGTTGGACCCCTCAACCACCAGGATCCTCTCCTCCCCTTCACGGGTCGCCACGCACGGCAAACACGTGGGTGGATGTTTAGATCCCAGAGAAGGTAACCAGATAGAACAGAACCTTCCCTGGGAGGTCCCCTCACCACGTACAGGAATCCACACCGAAGGGAAAAATGAAGAAAAGGAACAGACTTTGTTGAGAAATTGATATGAGAGTGGCACTTGGCAAGGTGAAGCTGCACATTTCTGAACTTGTCTCTGAAAGGCAACAGCAAATGTCACATTGATTTGTAGTAAATATTCATTGAGTTATGTTTTTGTTTTTGTGTGAAATTAGTGTTTTGTTGGTTTTGTTCTTTGAACACAGTGATATTGTGTGCAACTGATGCATGGTTCATTTTGTGCACTAATAAAATATCTATTTATGTTTTAAATTTGAAAAAAATCATATTTTATTTTTCCAATTACAAAGGGCTCAGTGAATGCAAGTATGAAACTTCCGGGGTTTAGTACCTCCAACAAGGTTAAGAACCACTGTCAGCCAGAGATGCAGTAAAATGTTATTAATAGAGTAAAAATGAAATATCCCCAAATATATGTTGAAATGTGTTACATTAAGTTGTTTATGACAGCCAGCATTGCTCTGCAACATGAAAATTAACAGATTGTGTTTGTCAGTTTTCCCCAAGAGTAATAGGTATTGGGTATTCAATAAACCCACAAACAAAAATAAACATTTAATGTTTTGTTAAAATGTTATATCATTAACAAGGTGAAACTGCTTTAATAAATATTTTCTATTATAGTATTAGACCATATTTTGTTTACCACAGTGAACATTTTTTTATTATGTTTGTCAACAAAAGTACGAACAAACTGAAGAGAATGGAAGATCACCGATGTGAGACAAATATACATCCTCACTTATCCTAATTCTTTTGTCAAATCTACGTGTTATAGTAATATACTGAGAGTCTTGGCATGGCCAGCTGATTAGAGTGCTGAACTTGCAACCTGTGGGTTGTGGATTTCAATCCTTGTCCCACTAAGCATGGTCACCATTTCATGTGTGGGGGCATTTTAATGTAATGGTCAATCCCACTTTGGTAAAAATGGCCCAAAATTTGTCAGTGGGAGGCGATGACTAGCAGCATTCTCTTCAGTCTTTCATTGCTAGATTAGGGATGGATAGCACAGATTGCCCTCTTGGAGCTTTGTGTGAAATTAAAAATAAACAGACTTATGTATTGCATTTGTAGCATATTGTTTCAATGACCAACAACCATCATGTTGATGTTCTACCTTCCCTGATACACCCTCTTCATTTCCTTGATGTTTGGATGTAATCATTCCCATACTAATTTTTCTCTTAAGGTATCGAGATTTTAACACTCCTACGAAAAGACGTTTCTAGTCCTGATTTCTCCAAGCCCGTTCCCCTGGCTGTGGTTTCGCTAGATAGTAGATAGGGACAGTGGGAATCTCGTTAATCCATTCATTAATGGATTTAAATGGCAATTTCATTTAAATACAAAATTATTAGCCTAATATTAATAACCTTTCAAGTTGCTCTGGGGCCTATTAGGCCCCACTTTTTTGTAGGAGTGTTAAGGGAAATAGTTTGTATATTTGTAAACCTGGTCTAATTGAGGGATACTTCAAACATATTCGTGGCATTATCTAAATACTGTTTATTCGGAATGTGGTTTAATGAGTTCAAACCTGATGAATTATTTCAGTAAGATGTACTGGCATATAGCTACACGTAACAATGAAATTATTATAAGGTGTTTTTTAAGGTTTAATTTCCTTCATTTGGTTAAACCTTGATATTGGTCCATCATACTCTTGTTGTCTTCTATTTTAAAAGAGGTCATAATCGAAAATATATTTGATGAGAGGACTTGATTATTTGTCAAAACTTCTGAAGAAAAAAACAAAAGCTTTTCTCTTACATTTGTTCAATAAACTTTCTGTTCAGTTACCTGAGAGAACCTGAAAATTTTGATACCAAACTACATCGATTGTGAAATGTTGGGAACCAAGTGTTTGAGTTGACACTTGGAATTAAATATTGTTTAATTTGAATGAGCCATGATCAAAACACACTATTGTTCTTTATGAAGGAAATTTTATTTTACATAGCTTTTTTTACCTGAGTTTGAGCAAGCAGAGCAAGAGCCTTAAAACAATCACCTGCATGAACTCTTAATATACTGTAAATAAAAACTCACCCATTAAAAAGAACACGCTTTATTTAACAATAGAGGGAACCACACAAGCAGAATATTACACAATATTTTTTAAAGCTTGTAGCGTGAAATGTCAATTTTTACTTAACATACCATTTTAAGTTGTGAAATATACTCTAGTTTTCAGAAGTTCTCGAGTTAATTTATGGTAAAGTCTTGTTAACGATCTTACTACAAAGATTGGTAATGACGCTTACATTGAATTGTTTAGTGTTCTATTGTAAAGGTAGAACCGACAACATACAGGTGTCAGCTGATTTCTACTTATAACACTGTATAGTTTTTGTTCGGTTTTAAAAACTATGCTGTCTTTATACTTTTACGGCCAAATGAAAAGTAGCAAACATTAAGATATTTCATCCTGACTATAAAATAATATGCTGTTGTTTTGATAATTTCCCGAAAGTCAGTCGAGAAGATACAAGAATGTGTTTTCACAAGATGGAAAATATTGCACCTTTAGTTTCATGTTTGTTTATTTAATAAAACTGGATTCTTTCTGGAGTGGGTGTCTGTTTAATTACTGGACTGTGTATTTCTTTTCCTGGAATACAAATAAGTATAATGTAAAATAACCACAACTAAACATGCTATATTTATGTCCACTGTTAGAATGCTCATATCTGGGGCTCGATTCCCCGCGATCGTTATAGAAGAAAGCCCAAGGTGACTTTCTTCCAAAACAAATAAAAACAGTTACTTTTATATTTATGTTTACTTTATAATTACGCGTTACACGACTGTATAGATTGCACAGAGATGATGACAAGAAACTGTTAATCTAAATTCCATGGCATTACTATAAAGGAAGCTAGTAACATTATTTTTGAGAGAAAACTATCACCATATGTTTTTAATAATGTGGTTGGTTCTGTAAAGTGTAGACTTAATCATTTATATTATAATTTTGTACATAAATGTGCTAAATATATGTTAAGTCTAAATATTCAGGAATCTGACCAATTTACTTCATGTTAAGAAAATTTCTTATGTGTTCCTCTTTTCTTCTCATTGCTCTTATTAAAACTAAATAAAAAGTGTCTCATCACGGACCCGGCATGGCCAGGTGGGTTAAGGTGTTCGACTCGTAGTCTGAGGGTCGCGGGTACGAATCCCCATCACACCAAACATGCTCGCCCTTTCAGCCGTGGGGGCGTTATAATATGATGGTCAATCCCTCTATTCGTTGGTAAAACAGTAGCCCAAGAGTTAGCGGTGGGTGGTGATGACTAGCTGCCTTCCCTCTTGTCTTACACTGATGAATTAGGAACGGCTAGCGCAGATAGCCCTCGAGTAGCTTTGCTCGAAATTCAAAACAATTCAGACCACTTACAACAACCACATGCAGTCAGGAATCTTTATCTTCCACTCTACAGAAACAGATTTTTAGAGTTTTAAGCTCTCAGACTCACGGCTTAACTACCTGATAATATTGTAGTTTTTATTAATTGTTACTCTGGTGGAACAGATCTTAAACCAAATTAATTATTCTTATTTAAGTTATTTCATTCTGCTACCGCTAGGAGGATTAATGAACATTTTTTCTTTGTTTAAAAAATAAACTGTTGGTCTGAATAAATAAAACACATTAAGATGTTATATGAAATTACACATTTTGTGATGTCCTCCGATGGGAATTCAGCAAGTCCCCGAACGTATAACGCTAAAATTCGGAATTCGATTCCAAGCTTGAACACTGCAGATATAGCTCAAAGTGGCTTTGCTCTGAAACGAGCAAATTTTGAGATTTTTTGTTTTTATAAGTTTTGTATTTTATAACCTCACCCAAAAAAAGACTAAGAAGGATTCGAACCCAAGATATCACACAAATGAGAGATACATTTACACGTAAGTAGTTGTAACGAATCTCAATTTTCAATGGAATAGGATATTTTTTGAAACTTAACATAAATTGAAAGATTAAAAACTCATTGAATTTCTCGAAAGTAACAGCACTAAATTGATTATCAGCATTGTTTTATTCTTAACATGAAAGATGCGTTTAAATACAGTAAATATTTTACGATATACGAGGAATATTTTAAAATTCCACCAGCAGAGGCAGCACAGGTACTACATACTGTTGTAACCTAAAGAAATATTGTTCGTGACTACTAATAGGAATGGGTTGTATAATACACACCACACACTGTTGTAACCTAAAGAAACATTGTCTGGGACCACTACTACGTGTGGGTTGTATATATCGTACAAGAAACTGTTGTGACGTTACGAAATGTTGCGTATGATCACTAGTTGTTGCGGGTTGTGTGATACATGCCATACTCTGTTATGGAGTTAAGAGACTGATTTTCAATTGAATCATTGTACTAGACCTAAGTAATTTGTTTCACAGCAGCTTTATTCAGATAACTAAAGACGAAAGAAATGAGGGAACATTTATCCCATACACGCGTGTTTTGTAACTATATACATTATTTGAGGACTATTTGAATGACATTTAAAGCTATGCTGAAAGCATGAGATGCCAAAGATTCTGTAAAAATTGTTGTTATTATGAAATGATACCTCTTGGCGACTATTTTAAGCGCTGTGAAATCTGATGTTGCTAAGGGCATTGTGTATCACACCTCCTTTGTGTGTTCTTCCGTATGTGAATTTTGCTTTCAGTTTTATCGAGAACTCTATTCATAAGAAATTTTCATTTAAATTACTTTCACGTTTTACAAGTTTTTAAAAGCTTATAAAATAAACATTTAGGTGAAACGAAGCGTGCCTAATTATCATCAAGTGTTCGAAGAAGTAAGATTTCATTTATAGATTGATAAACAGTGAATTTGGTTACGCCCTTCTACCATATTGAGGGCTGGCAAGCTGATAACAAGATGTAAGGTTTTCATCTTACCTACTCCTCTCAAGTGGTACAACCTAATTTTACTTTTTATTTCAATTAATTCTTTACTTGGGAGAGCAGTTACCTTCCCACAACTGTTTACATGCAGCAAAGGGTGATATATGTGGGGCATTGAGGGCTTGAGCACCCACATCTCGCTCTCCTAATTTTTATTTCTAATTCTATATCTATTGCGACTATTTATTTCTTATGCAAGACTACCGAATGGAGGTTAAGACTGGTTGACGGTGTATCCCCACCGCAATGTGGGTCCTATTTCGGTGTCACCTCCAAACCCTAGGGTACATTTTATAATCCCACATTGTAGCTTGTACCTTGGGATCTTTCAGTTGATACAGCGTTTTTGTTTAATTTGCTTTTCTTTCGGCTTATTTTTGTGTTATAACAAACTAATATATATGTATTTACACACACAAACACATGTTAAATCAAGATGGTTTTAGTTTTTATAGAAGACAGGACCACAAACGTCTTATATTTTCACAATTTTGGTCAACACTAAAAAAGTTATTCTGATTTGGGTAATAATTAACCATTATCATTATATTACCTTTAGATACACTTCAAGCTATGTGATGAGTTCAGTAATCTCATGATAAAAGAATGTATCTTGTAGACGTATTTAAAAATGAACAAAGTAGGCCTAACTAAAAACGGACAATTTATTTAACAAGAAACAAGTCTGTGTTTAGGTTCTTAAGCTATACAAAGTTACTAGAGATTTATTGGTCTACATAAACTTAGCAACCAGCTCAGTATTTATTAAAGTATAAATGTTAACCAGTTACTTGTATTAACGGTTCACGTAATGTAACATGAACTCCTTAAGGTATGTTAGAGTGTAAATGTTACTTACTACTATGATTCACATCTTGTTGTAATATAACATGTCCTTGTCTGAGTGAATCGGATCGCGAAAAATGACATTTCTAATAATGTATCTAAGAACGGCTGGTATGGGTATTAAAACTTTTACTAATAAAGCACAGAACAACGTTTCGACCTTCTTAAGACATCTCCACGATAACCCGACGCCTTCACACTTTACAAAAATAATTTATAAATATAAACTAATATTCTTTTAAGAATATGAACTAAATTTAATTAGGAAGGTAATAAATTTCAAATATAACAATATTTTGCTACATCAAAAGTACGTCAACTGATAACTGTAAAACATAAATATATATAATAGTGAACATCCTCTAAACATTTACGGTCAAATTGGTGTCTTCACCGCAATAGTACTTCTCGAAACACATTATTTTTGGTGTAACCGAAAATAATTCTAATCGGAGACGCCGTAGTCTGCAAGTCCACTGATCTTAGGCTTAACACAAATCAGGCCTTTACTAAGTACGCCTATATTCGATAAAGAAATAAATTAACATCAACTTGGGTACATTTTCTCTTTAGTTTAGTTATTGTTAAACTTTACTGTACTTAAAATTAGCAAGAAATAAATATATATAAGTTTTTAAAATATCTAACCTGAGGTTGTCGAGCAATAGTATACGTTTTTAACACATTGCTATCTAATATGTATGATAAAGTATACTCACGTTGGTTTGTACGCATGCGCATTTAGATAGTAGGTGCAGGTACATTTTCCGAACAAAAATTCATTTTCAGGCCCGACTTGACCAGATGGGTTAAGGCGTTCAACTTGTAATCTGAGGGTCGCGGGTTCGAATCCCCTATCGCATCAAACATGCTCGCCCTTTCAGCCGTTGGGACGTTGTAAAATTACGGTCAATCCCACTATTCATTGGTAAAAGAGTAGCCCAAGAGTTGTCGGTGGGTGGTGATGACAATCTGCCTTCCCTCTTATCTTACACTGCTAAATTAGGGACGGCTAGCACAAGGTAGCTCTTGAGTAGCTTTGAGCGAAATTCAAAACAAACAAACTCGTTTTTATTTTAACCGAGACAAACACTTATACACCAAATATTGACGTTTCAGTCTGGAGAAAAATATTTATTACCTTTCATTTTGCCTCTAAATTACGTTTTATTATTTTATTAAAATTACTTCCATTTTTAGATTATTTAAAATGCCTTTCCCCCTCGCCCAGCGCCTGAACGATAAGGCTGTGAACGCTAACAACAGGTACTTGTTTTTATTTTGTTTGGTTTTGAATTGAGCTACTCTTTTACCAAAGAATAGTGGGATTGACCACCACTTTATAACGCCCCCACGGCTGAAAGGACGAGTATGTTTGGTGCGACAGAGGTTCGAACCCGCGACCCTCAGATTACGTGTCGAACGCCTTAACCCACCTGGCCATGCCAGGCCCAACCGTTACTTCACTACATACTAAAACTGTTTTAAAAGAAAAGGAAAAAGAACACGATTTGTTAGCTTCGACGCTCGATTTGGAAAATCAACGATGCGGCTTTTGGTGTAAGAGACTTTATATCCGTTCCAGTCTCAATTAACGATTTGTCAAAAGAAGTGGGTAATCTTTATTCTATATTAATTAAAGTAATATATGTGACGTGTTTGTATAGCTACGTAACGTGTATTATAACTATACTATAATAATATTTTATACATTGTTAAACACGTCACGGAAGACTCGATAAACAAACAGTTTTATAATTTAACGAATATTTTAATATCAGTCAATTACGTATATTTACGCCGAAGAAGCCGCAAAGGCGAAACATTGTTCAAATAAAAATATATTCTTTTGTATTTATCTGGAATGTAAAGGTCGTTCTTTTTTAACCTTTATCACAGTATTAAAATACAAAAGTTCAACAATTAATTATTTTCTCATAACAACAATTATCTATCTGATATTGTAGACACGTCATGTTGCTAAGAGTAAAACCTTAGAAACCAGTTCCACAAAAAACTCTCTAAGAGATTATAAAACAAGTTCTAGAATCTAGAGCAAATGGAGCTGTTTTGTTTTTTCAAATTCGTCGAATAATTTTGGTCTACTCTCAGTAGATGGAAAAATCGCTACCACTCGAAAAGTTTATCTACTTTGTGTTTGTGATATTACAGTAGTATTAGCTTCAATTTATTTAAGACACAACAGATCAAATTCCACAATATACTTACCGCAAACCACTAGGTTTATTACATTTTTCATGTCCGCTATAATTTGACTAATTGTGGGCATACTTCTCTTTGAAATCGTGCTACTCACATTTTACAAAAATAACAGATGGGGAAAATAACAATGGCTGGAAATTTAAAAGCTTTCTCACCTCGGTTATGAACAAGAAATATCCAGATTTTGGATAAGTCAAAAAATTAGTTTTCATACTTTTATAAATCAAAAAATTCCATGATTATCCTATGTTAGAAGTATTTCAGAGTGAAGGATATGTCGAATCAACTGGACTCAAGATTCCTACACTCTAAGTAAGAATTAAGTACAAAGAATAGTCGAACACTGTTAGTGGATATTCAATAGATGAAAGTGTCCTACACTCCAAAGTAAAAACTAACTGGAAGGAACAGTCCTATACTCTGGATGAGAAGCAACGGGAAGAAAGAGTTCTAAACTCTCAGGGGAATAATTAAATGGAAAAGTCCCACACTCTAAGTAAGAAGTAACGAGAAAGAAGAGCCCTACACTCTGAATAAGAAGAAAGAGTCCAACATAGAAGGGAAGGAGTCCTACACTCTGAATAAGAAGTAACTAGAAGGAAGAGTCCCAAAGTCTAAGTGAGAAGTAATTGGAAGAAAAGGTCCTACACTCAGAGTGAAAAGTAACAGGAAGGAAAAGTCTTACACTCTGAGTGAGATGTAACTGGAAGGAAGAGATTTAAACTCACAGGGAAGTAAATAAAAGGAAGAGCCCTACACTCTGGGCAAAAAGTAATTGGAAGGAAGAGCCATATACTCTGGATAAAAAGTAACTGGAAGGAAGAATCCTACACTTTGGTTGAAAATTACTTGGAAGGAAGAGTCCTACATTCAGGATGAAAAGTAACTGGAAGGAAGAATCCTACACTCTGAATAAGAAGTAACTGGAAGGAGGAGCTCAACACTCTAGATGAGAAATAACTGGAAGGAAGAGTCACACACTCTCAGGGAAAAGTAACTGTACGGAAGAGTTAAACACTTTGAGTGAAAAGTAACTGTGAGGAAGGTTTCTACATTCTAAGTGAAAAGTAACTGGATGAAAAAGTTCTACACTTTATGTGAAATAACTGAAAGGAAAAGTCCTACCCTCTGAATGACACTTAAGTAGAAAAGAAGAGACCTACACTGAATGAGAATTAACTGGAAAGAAGAGTTTAACACCCTAAGTAAGAAGTAACTTGAAGAAAATGTCCTATACTATGAGTGAAGTGTAACTGGAAGAAAGAGTTCTACACTTTAAGTGAAGTAACTAGAAGGAAGAGCCCTAAACTCTGGATGAAAAGTAACTGGAAGGAAGAGTCCTACACTCTGGATGAAAAGTAACTGGAAGGAAGAATCCTACACTCTGAGTGAAAATTAACTCTAAGAAAGAGTTCTACATTCTGAGTGAAAAGTAACTGAAAGGAAGAGTTCTACACTTTAAGTGAAGTAATTGGAAAGAAGAGTCATGCACTTTGAGTGAGAAATAACTAGAAGGAAGAGTCCTACCCTCTGAGTGAGACTTAAGTAGAAAAGAAGAGACCTACATTGAATGAGAATTAACTGGAAAGAAGAGTTTAACACCCAAAGTCAGAAGTAACTTGAAGAAAATCTCCTACACTCTGAGTAAGAAGTAAATAGAAGAAAATATCTTATACTCTCAGTGAAACGTAACTGGAAGGAAGAGTCCTACACTCTGGATGAAGAGTAACTGGAAGGAAAAGCTCTACATTTGAAGTGAAGTAACTGGAAGGAAGAGTCCTACACTCTGGATGAAGAGTAACTGGAAGGAAAAGCTCTACATTTGAAGTGAAGTAACTGGAAGGAAGAGTCCCACACTCTGGATGAAAACTTACTGGAAGGAAGAGTCCTGCACTCAGGATGAAAGGTAACTGGAAGGAAGAGTCCTGCACTCAGGATGAAAGGTAACTGGAAGGAAGAGCACTACACTATAGATGAAAACTAAATGGACGGACAGCCCTATACTCAGTATGGGAAGTAACGGGAAGAAAGAGTTCTAAACATTCAGGGAAGTAAATAAAAGGAAGAGTGCTACACTCTAAGTGAGAAGAAACAAAAAAGAAGAACCATACAATCTAGATGAAAACTAATTGGAAGCCCTACACACTGGATGAAAAGTAACTGGAAGGGAGATCCTTTCACTATGAAATAAAAATAATTGAAAGGAAGAGTCACATACTCTAAAAAAGAAGCAACTGGAAGGAAGAGTCCTACAGTCTAAGTGAGAAGAAAGTGGAAGAAAGGTCCTACACTCAGAGTGAAAAGTAACCGGAAGGAAAAGTCTTACACTCTGAGTGAGACGTAAGTGGAAGGAAGAGACTTACAGTCTGGATGAAAAGTAATTGGAAGGAAGTATTATAAAGTTCAAGTGAAGTATCAAGAAGGAAAAGCCCTAAACTTTGGATGAGAAGCATGAAAAATATGGTCCTACACACTGGATGAGAAGTAACTTAAGTACCTAGAAGAAAGAGCCATGAACTGGATGAGAAGTAACTAGAAGAAACATTCCTACACTATGAATGAGAAATAGTTGGAAGGAACAGTCCTACACTCTGGATGAGAAGTAACTAGAAGGAAGAGTTCTACACTCTGGATGAAAAGTAACAAGAAGGAAGAGCCCTACACTCTGATTGAGAAGTAACTAGAAGAAAGAGCCCTACACTCTGGATGAAAACTAACTGGAAGAAAAAAGTTCTACACTCTCAGGGAAGTAACTAAAAGGAAGAGTCCTACACTGTAAGTAAGAAGTAACAAGAAAGAAGGGCTCTACACTCTGGATGAAAAGTAACTGTAAGAAAGAGCACTACACTCTGGACGAAAAGTAATTGGAAGGAAGAGCCTACACTCTGAATAAGAAGTAACTGAAAGGAAGAGCACTACATTTTGGACGTAAAGTAATTGAAAAAAAGAGCCCTGCACTCTGGATGAAAAGTAACTGGAAGGAAGAATCCTAGACTATGAATAATAAGTTACTGGTAGGAAGAGCCCTCCACTCTGAATAAGAAGTAACTGAAAGGAAGAGTCACACACTCTGAGTAAGAAGTAACTAGAAGAAAGAGTCCCACAGGCTAAGTGACAAGAAAGTGAAAGAAATGTCCTACACACAGAGTGAAAAGTAACCAGAAAGAAGAGCCCTCCACTCTGGATGAGAGGTAACTGGAAGGAAAAGTCGTACTCTCTGGATGAGAAATAACGGGAAGAATGACTGAGAATGAGTCCTAATCACTGGATGAAAAGTAACCGGAAGAAAGAGCCATACACACTGGATAAATAGTAACTGGAAGGAAGAGTCCTACACTCTGGATGAAAAATAAATAGAAGGAACAGCCCTACACTTTGGATAAAAAAGTTACTGGAAGGAAGAGTCCCTCATTCAGAATGAAAAGTAACTGGAAGGAAGAGTCCTACACACTGGATGAAAAGTAACTGGAAGGAACAGCCCTACACTTTCAAAGGGTTTTACACTCTCAAAGAAGTAACTAAAAGGAAACGTCCTACCATCTAAGGAAGAAGTAATTATAAAGCAAAGTCCTACACTCTAAGTAAGAAGTAAGAAGGAAGAAGAGCCTTACACTCTGGATGAAAACTAACAGGAAGGAAGCGCACTACACTCTGGATGTAAAATAACTGGAAGAAGGAGCCCTACATTTTGGTTGAGAAGTAACGGAAAAAAAGAGTTCTAAATTCTCAGGGAAGTAATTAAAAAAAAGGAGACGTTCACTCCGGATGAAAAGTAACTGGAAGGAAGAATACTTCACTATAGATGTAAAGTAATTCGAAGGAAAAGCCTTACATTCTGGATAAAAAATAACTTGTAGGAAGATTCCTACAATCTGAATGAAAAGTAACTAGAATAAAGAGCCCTCTACTCTTGACGAAAAGTAACTGGAAGAAGAGACCTACACTCTGGATAAAAAGTAACTGGAAGGAAGAGTTCTACATTCTGAGTGGAAAGTAGCTGAAAGGAAAACTTGTACACTTTAAGTGAAATAATTGGAAAGAAGAGTCACAAACGTTGAGTGAGAAGTAACTGGAATGAAGAGTTTTACACCCTATGTAAGAAGTAACTTCAAGGAAATGTCCTACACTCTTAGTAAAATTAACTAGAAAAAAATATCCTACACTAAGTGAAAAGTAACTGGAAGGAAGAGCCCTACACTATGGATGAAAAGTAACTGTAAGGAAGAGCCCTACACTATGGATAAAAAGTATTTGGAAGGAAGATCCCTACACTCTGTGTGAAGAGTAACTGGAAGAAAAAGTTTTACACTTTAAAGTGAAGTATCTTGAACGAAAAGCCGTAATCGTTGGACGAGAAGTAACTAGAAGGATGAGTCCTACACTCTGGACGAAACGTAACTAAAGTAACGAGAAGGAAGAGCCCTACACTCTGAGTGAGAAGTACCTAGAAGAAAGATCTCTACACTCTGGATGAGAAGTAACGGAAAAGAAGAGTTCTACACTCTCAGGGAAGTAACTAAAAGAAAGAGCCCTACACTCTGGATGAAAACTAACTGTAGGAATAAGCCCTACACGCAGGATGAAAAGTAACTGGAAGGAAGAGTCCTACACTCTGAATAAGAAGTAACTGGAAGGAAGAGCTCATGGCTCTAGATGAGAGGTAACTGGAAAGAAGAGTCATACACTCTGAGTAAGAAGTAACTAGAAGGAAAAATCCCACTCTCTAAGAGAAAAGTAAGTAGAAGATAGGTCTTACACTGAGAGTGAAAAGTAACTGGAAGGAAGAGACCTAAAGTCTGTATGAAAAGTAACTGGAAGAAAGAGTTCTAAACTCTCAGGGAAGTAACTAAAAGGAAGAGTCGTATACTCTAAGTAAGAAGTAACAAGAAAGAAGAGCCCTACAATCTAGATGAAAACAAATTGGAAGGAAAAGCCCTACACTCTGGATGAAAAGTAATTTATCGGAAGAGTCCTAATCTCTGGCAAAAAGTAACTGGAAATAAGAGTTACATGTTCTGGATGAATAGTAACAGGAAGGAAGAGCCCTACACTCTGGATGAAAAGTAACAGGAAGGAAGAGCCTTCCACCCTGAATAAGAAATAACAGAAAGGAAGAGTCACATACTCTATGTAAAAAGTAACTGAAAGGAAGAGTCGTACAGTCTGGATGAAAAGTAACTGGAAGGAAGAGCTTTACACACTGGATGAAAATTAACTCAAAGAGAGAGTAGATGAAAACTAACTGAAAGGAACAGCCCTACACTATGGATGAGAAATAACGGAAAGAAAGGGTTTTACACTCTCAAAGAAGTATCTAAAAGGAAACATCCTACCCTCTAAGGAAGAAGTAATTATAAAGAAGAGTGCTACACTATAGGTAAGAAATAACAAGAAAGAAGAGCCCTACACTCTGGATGAAAACTAACTGGAAGAAAGAGTTCTACATTTTGAGTGGAAAGTAACTGAAAGGAAAAGTTGTACACTTTAAGTGAAGTAATTGGAAATAAGAGTCACGAACTTTGAGTGAGAAGTAACTAGAATGAAGAGTTTTACACCGTATGTAAGAAGTAACTTCAAGGAAATGTCCTACACTCTCAGTAAAAAGTAACTAGAAAAAATATCCTACACTAAGTGAAAAGTAACTGGAAGGAAGAGTTCTACACTTTAAGTGAAGTATCTGGAAGGAAGAGCCCTACACTCTGGATGAAAAGTAACTGTAAGGAAGAGCCCTACACTCTGGATGAAAAGTAACTGTAAGGAAGAGCCCTACACTCTGGATGAAAAGTAACTGGAAGGAACTGCCCTACACTCTGGATAAAAAGTATTTGAAGGGAAGATCCCTACACTCTGTGTGAAGAGTAACTGGAAGAAAGAGTTCTACACTAAGTGAAAAGTATCTGGAACGAAGAGTTCTACACTTTGGACGAGAAGTAACTAGAAGGATGAGTCCTACACTATGGACGAAACGTAACTGTAACGAGAACTGAGCCCTACACTCTGGAGTGAGAAGTGCCTAGAAGAAAGATCTCTACACTCTGGATGAGAAGTAACGGAAAAGAAGAGTTTTACACCTTATGTGAAGTAACTTCAAGGAAATGTCCTACACTCTTAGTAAAAATTAACTAGAAAAAATATCCTACACTAAGTGAAAAGTAACTGGAAGGAAGAGTTCTACACTTTAAGTGAAGTATCTGGAAGGAAGATCTCTACACTCTGGATGAGAAGTACCTAGAAGAAAGAGCCCTACATTCTGGATGAAAGCTAATTGGAAGGAACAGCCTTACACTCTGGATGAGAAGTAACGGGAAGAAAAAGTTCTACATTCTCAGGGAAGTAACTAAAAGGAAGAGTGCTACACTCTAAGTAAGAAGTAACTACAAGGAAGAGTCCTACTCTCCAAGTAAGAAGTAACAAGAAAGAAGAGCCCTAGACTCTGGATGAAAAGTAACTGGAAGGAAGAGCACTACACTCTAAACGAGAAGTAACTGGAAGGAAAACCACTACACTTTAGATGAAAAGTAATTGGAAGGAAGAGCCCTACACTCCGGATGAAAAGTAACTGGAAGGAAGAGTCCTACACTCTAAACGAGATATAACTGGAAGGAAAACCACTACACTTTAAATGAAAAGTAATTGGAAGGAAGAGCCCTACACTCTGGATGAAAAATAACTGGAAGGAAGAGTCCTACACTCTAAACGAGATATAACTGGAAGGAAAACCACTACACTTTAAATGAAAAGTAATTGGAAGGAAGAGCCCTACACTCTGGATGAAAAATAACTGGTAGAAAGAGCCCTACACTCTGAACGAAAAGTTACTTTGTGTCATTTGTTACACATAAATTAATAAAAAAAATTCAGTTGGTTTGTTGGTTGTTTGGTTTGTTGTTTTATGGCGCTAAGGAACTAGCCTATCTGCGCCAATCATCCGGTACAAAGTTAAAGTTAAGTAAAATTACTAAAATTCATAAAAGGAAATTAAGGTAAAACAAAACAAAGTTGAATTTTTGAATTAAAAACATAAATAGCATTAAATACAACTTCATATGCAGTTTATAGCAGAAAAAGAAAAATTTACAGTAATAGAAGTTGCAAAGAACTTTCTGTAGCATAACTGTAATTATCATAACTCGACAATATTGCTAACGGGTAGTTCAAACATCAACGTTTGACACCTGAAGTTGATCTTTCCAAACCTGGTTTCGAGTTATTTGACGTTCTAATTCCAATTTCAAATAGAACTAGTCGTACTTTTATTCTTGGAAGGGAATTACATTAAAAAAGGTCTAATTTATAAATTAAAAACTTAACTAGCATAAAAGAGATTAATGGCCTTTAAAAAACTAAAATAGTTCTAAGGTGGACAGTGTCATCGTCGCCAATAACAGTCTAACGTCACGGATAATCCTTGGGACAAAACATGTTTTAAATGTTGAGAGTCGTAACAACGGAAAGACAGTAAAATGTGGCTTATTGTGACTTGAGTGTTACACAGACAACACATTGGTGCATCGGTACCAGATAAAAGAAAATAATGAGTTAAAAAACTGTGACCAATGCGTAGTCTAATTAGAACAACTTCCTCTTTCTGATTCTTACGGGAGCCTAGACGGACAAAGTTTAATAGAGGGTTTTACTTGGAAAAGCTTGTTTTGATGTTACTCACTCCAATTCGACAGCCAACTGGCACGGAGCCGAGCCTTGAAAACAGGACTATAGTCCACGTATGGAACAGGCACAGCAGTGATAGTGCCAGAGCAAACAGATTTAGCTGCGGTGTCGGCGAGCCCTTTTCCGCGAATACTGACGTGGTCAGGTATCCAGAAAACCTGAATGAAGTAGATATTAAAGAGAAATGGGCCAGTCAGTTTTGAATATCAGCGAGAACAGGGTGTGAACCAACGTGAAGTCATTCCAGGGCCAATAGAGAACTAAACCAGTCAGTAAAGACGAGAAAAACCCACTTGTAGAGAAAAATGTGTAAAAACGTATGTAGAAGAGCGAACATAGTACTTTATCTACCCATACCAGCCGTTTCTACACGTATATTAATCCAGTCAGTATAAATAATGCAATGTTAGTACTGCTTAGCTTTTATGCGATCCAGGGAAAGATAAAGAGCATACAGTTCAGCTGTGAATACAGAAACTGTAGATAGGATTCAGTACGCAACAACCAAACCACAACAAACAATGACAGAGCCCACAGAGGGTACTGATTTAGAACTATCCATATAAATTTGAATTGAAATATGGTTCGAAAGATAATACTTCCAATCGG
This sequence comes from Tachypleus tridentatus, assembly GCF_004210375.1. Taxonomy (NCBI): domain Eukaryota; kingdom Metazoa; phylum Arthropoda; class Merostomata; order Xiphosura; family Limulidae; genus Tachypleus; species Tachypleus tridentatus. The sequence goes on along the minus strand of NC_134830.1, from coordinate 27,560,390 downwards.
GAGTATCTGCTTTTCTCAGGTGACTTAAAGAAAGGTCATACTTGCGGATAAGCCACGGTGGGATGGGCTGATCAGTGGATACAGTAGTGTTATGCAAGGACAGACCCAATTCATTCAAATGCATCTAGATACGACGACCAACAGGAACAATGGCAGATCGTCTATTCTCATAAAGTATGGCTCACCGAGTAGGGAAAACACAGCACCAGGTGAAATGTTGTTGTAAGGACTGAGGTTTTGCAGCATATAGTAAAGACAGTTGCAAACGGTGAAGGTATATTGGAGGTTCATTAGACTCTGTTGTACAAACTCTGGACTGGGGAAGCGCAGAAAGTCCCGTTGAAGAGCCAGAGTTCCTAATATTTCATTTTTACAGAGACAAGTTTTGTCAACAGTATCAATCAAACAGCCACCTTCTAAATATTCCATTATTACAATGTTTAAAATAACACTTACATTTTATTCTTTAATAAAAGTATACATAATAATGAGACACAATAATTTATTTTTCCTCATTTAAGATCCTGGCAGTAATAATAATGTATTTAGTAACAATAGAAACGTTTTTAAAATAAATATTCATGAAGTAGGAACTAGAGTAACAACAGTTCTTAAACATTTTTTATTATCTAGAAAGATGTGTGGTTCATAGAAAAAAATTACAAATTCAATTTCAAGAGTGTTAATGAAGAGTGACCACTTTTCAACATCTTTCTTAGTTTTTATATTTTCAATTTTTATTTTTTACCTCAAAAGATTTTTATATTTCTTGAAGAACATTGTTTTATATATTAGTTACTAATGCTGTAATCTTATTTCCAACATCTATAAAAAAAGTAATTCTGACTGTTCAAGTCAAAAGGGGATCTCCCCCCCAGACTGCAAGACAGAGTACATGATGCGAGTATAAAATAATATATCAATTCGGAAACTCAACATCTGGTATTCAAAATATGTCCACCATAGATACGACACAGTAACATAATAACCTTTTAATCTTGTGTCCTACTTATTTTCCTATTGACATAATTTACCTTTTACAGCTACTGAATGTAAGCTTTTACTGAGCCTAAATCATCAGAAAGTCAAATAATTTCAATGGTCATTAGCCCTTAAAATTGCATTACCACTTTTTATGCGCAGGAACGAACAAAAGCTAATTAAATATTCTTAAATATTACTATCAGCTGCGTATTATTCGGATTTATAGAACGAAATGTTCATCGTTTGCTTCAAACTGTTTATTTAGGTTATCAAATTAATTACAAGATATAACGTTTCTTGACGTTGTAAAACTTTTTTTAGAATAATTATTTGTTTTTGAATTTCGCACAAAGCTACTCGAAGGCTATCTGTGCTAGCCGTCTCTAAATTAGCAGTGTATAATTAGAGGGAAGGCAGTTAGTCATCACCACCCACCGCTAACTCTTGGGCTACTCTTTTACCAACGAATAATGAAATTGACCATCACATTATTACATCTCCACGACTGAAAAGAGAGCATGTTTGGTGCAACGGGGATTCGAACACGCGACCCTCGGATTACTAGTCGAACGCCTTAACCCACCTGACCATGCCGTGCCAGAATAAGTGTCTTATTAACTTTGCCGAATTAGCTCGTCATCCTGCTAAAAATTAAAGGTTAGTGATAAAGACCGAGTTTTTGAATATCAAAGTAACAATTACAAGTATTGTTAGAAAGATAAAAAGCCAGCTTTGTAAGTATCTAGCAGCTTTTAATTTTCAAGCAATATGTTAAAGCTGTAACAGTTAGTAACGTTGCAATCACTTCTTGTTTCAGTAGGACTTTTCATTTTTTTAACTTTGATAAGAAAGATGTACGTTAGACCTTCCCAGGAAATCTTTTTAAGTGTTAAAAAGCGTGGAAAAATAACGATTTTCTTTGTAAATGAATGAATCAATGACTTTTGAAATATTGTTCGATATAAATAGCAAACTCAGGTAGAAGGTGGAAGACTCAAATTAGTTTTCAACAATGTACAGAGATTGTCAGAATCGTTTAAAATAAACCCCATCCATCTATACACTTACAAACTAAAATCGAAATAACAGTATCTAGTTAGCTTTTTATGGTTATTGTTTCAGCGCACAGCCACACAATGATCTATTTGCGTTCTGTTCACCATGGAGACTTCAGCCCCGGAAATTTTCGATGACCCTTTATAAGAATTATTTAAAACTAAAAGGTTTGTTTACTAATACGATGAACTTTTTCGTTTTTATAAAATATACAATATTTTGGCTACAACAAATGTAACTTGTAAACACGGTCTTAAAAATACCATAAGCTTAATAGTCCGTTAGAAAGTATTGTGAATGCTAATTGTTACAGAAAGTCTCAATTCCTAACCTGTTGAGATACATCAGTGGAGAAATACCATTCAAACATTTAAAGCACATTTATTTGGATGCAGTTTTCTACGTTTGAAATCCTTATATTTACAATATACTATTCTAGGTTTGTCATCTATATGACGAATTTATAGTAATGTTATTATGTAGTCTACTTTCTCAAGATCATACAATACCAATCTGAGGGTATTTACAGGTAAAAGCATGAATAAACTTTACATGTTATGCTTCTTCCAGTGAGAGAGTAAGATAAAACCCTAAATATGTGTCAATAAGAACAGTTAGAGAAACTGCACGCTTTTGCACTGCCACAAATTATTGGATTTTTTATTTCAATGTGCGCCTGAAATTCAGTTTTAATCCAATCACTTCTTACTCCGTTATGATCAAAATACCTACATCTTCACTATAAAGATGTTTCAAAGTGATCCAACATCCATATCCGAACCAATATGGGGAGGGCCGTTCTTTCGGAACACCCTATCATTCATAAAAATTTCGTTTAAGTCGGTTTATTATTGCTTGAGATACATGCACGGACAACGTACATGCACACGGACCCAAATGTAACACGCTTGTCTCCTCCCTCTGGGGGACAAGGGTAATCACGTGTTTATTTTATTTATTTATTCATTTGTTATTGTCTGTCTTCAAGACAATCGTATGTACTTCACAGTACACTTTGCTATCATAAAATGTCTGTATTGTCCTTTTATAACAGTAATTTGTGAAATGTGTTCACTCCTTGTTTTGTATTAAAGCGACATTGTTTATATCGGTCTCGTAATATCTTTGATTTACTCTTTTAATGTCTCCACAGCGAGTCATACTGATTTGTTCATATTTTTCTTCTTCCAAGAACTTTCAGTCGACCACTGTTCCTTCATTTCTTTGCGTCCTCCGCTGGGACAGCGGTAACTTTTCGGATTTACAACGCTAATATCAGGGGTTTGATTCCTCTCAGTTGACTCAGCAGATAGCCCGGTTTGGCTTTGCTATAAGAAAAACACACACACACTCATTTCTTGGCAGATTGACCTGACATTTGGTATATGTTATACCTTGGTCAAATATGACCAGACACTTTTTTTTTTCTATTTGAGCATTTTAAAGGATTTTATGGGGTCAAAATTGAAACATGTATACACTGAGATCCTGTGAAATCATATTTACAGCAATGAAGATGAAAATCGGCACAAATATAAATTTTCATGCACCCAACAAGTTAACATAAAAAGTTGTTTTGTTCATTTTGAGACTATTTAGGGAGGTCAGAGCTCACAAAAAACAACACAGTATTGAAGTTTTTGGTCACCTGTTTGTCTATATTTTGACCAATTTACATGGGAGTTGGTAAAACAATACTTTTGTATGGGTCTCATACATACACACACACGTCCAAAAATGTGGAGATGCCTACTTTTGGTCATTTTAGAGGGGTTAAAAGGACACAAAAGGCATAATTAAAGGAGTTTGGTCCTTTTCTTGTCCACGTTTCGACCGATCTACTATTCGCAAGTCCCAAACAAAGATATAGAGAATTCTAGAATATATGTCTTTTGCTAAATGTTTCATCAAGAAAAGCACAATTTGAAGTGTTTATGAATATTCATGTGTATATTAAACAACTTACATGGAATGTGGTGCAAGGGCATTATCTTACAGGTCCCTAAAAGTAATATGTCATATAGGCAGTTTTCGATGACTATTATTATTCTTTTTTTTACAATTTCTCCTGATCTCACATTTAGCCGTATTATAATTACCTGACGGAGATATGTCGGCCTCTTTAATGTGTAGACCAATTTTTGTGAGTTAGTGATTTCCGATAAAATTAATAAATTTATTTATATCGTACATTTGGTTTCATTTCAGTATTTTTAACCCTTAACTACCAGAGTTCTGTTTTGTTAATAATTAATTTTCGTATCTATCATATCAAGATATTTCTATTCTCGGACGTACATTAAGCGCAATAATTTACACTTTTGAATAAATCGTAGTTTTTATTCAAAAGAAGTAGTGGGAATTGAGTAAAAATGCCAAGCATTACTCTATAGTACGTAAGGGTTTGTTTGTGTTTTAAATTTCGTGCAAAGCTACTCGAGGGCTATCTGTGCTAGCCGTCCCTAATTTAGCACTATAAAGATTAAAGGGAAGGCAGCTAGTCATCACCACCCACCACCAACTCTTGGGCTACTCTTTTACCAAGGAATAGTGGGATTATAACGCCCCCACAGCTGGGAGGGCGAGCATGTTTAGTGCGACCGGGATTCGAACCTGCGACCCTCGGATTACAAGTCGATCGCCTTAACACACTTGGCCATGCCGGTCCTCTATAGTACGTAAGGAGGTTTTTTTTGTGTTACAACTTAACTAACTTTAACGAGTTTCAAAAAGTCGTCTGCACAAGCCAGTTGCAGCTATATGTCAAATCGAGAAAGTGATTGTTTCAAACCTTTGTTAGCTGTCAATATGTTTCAACGTTGTTACTCAAATTTTTATGCCAAGTTTTTCTTTTAAAATATCCATAAAAAACTATGCTTATAATTATTAAATACTGGCGTCATCATGACATTTGATTCCGTGTGTTATACCCCTCGAGCCTATACCCTGCTGTATAATAACAACATTTAGTACATGTAAAAATCACAAAATTACAGTATTTATAATGTTTATTCAAATAGCAAGTGTACACTTTTCTTTCGAAATTTTGACTAAAATTAGTTCATAAAACAATCATTTACCGAGCTTTTTAACTCGAAAATAATAGTTCATTGAATAACACAGTATAATGTTAGTTATTTCACCAAAACAAGAGTAATTCTATAGTGAGAGACGAGAAAAAAACAAACTGAAATGATTACCTTAATAGCATGGTTCAAATGATACATCTGATATTTCATCCTCCTGGCAAGATTTACATTTATATTTATGCCTCCTAGTGACGCAGCGGTATGTTTGCAGACTTATAACGCTAAAAAGCAGGTTTCGATACCAGTAGTTGTTAGAGAACACACAGATCATTGTGTAGCTCTCTGCTCAACTTCAAAAATAAACTTTTATAGTTTATGAATATTTTGGGTTATAAAACCCGTCATATACTTTGTATATGAACATAATGGTGTGAAGGGTACAACCTTTGTTTATACCGCTGATTCTTCGAAGAAAGGAGATGCGGTGACTGATACGTGATGCAATTATGTTAATATGGGTTGATCACGTAAGTTTAGAATTACAATGAATACCTAGAAATTTAATAGATTTGGAGAAAGGTATTATAGTATCATGAACTTTGATTTGTACCTTGGGCGTTTTTTTTCTTTTTCTTTTTAAAGCATCTATAAAATAAAATCGCTTGTGATTTGTGAGGGTTCAGTGCTTCCCGCCATTTGTTGCACCATTATGTGATGGTGTTGATGGTAATCTGTGCACGATAAGCGGCTCTAACCGAGTTACTAGACGTACTCCAAACTGCTGTGTCGTGTCATTGGAGTATCAGAGGGAAAGGAATGTCATTTACAAAGAGAATGTATAACAAAGGGCTGAGCACGGAGCCTTAGGGACTCCCGCTAGTAAGAGAAACGAGAGAGAGAGTTCATTGTTAAACACGGAGCCTTGGGGGACTCCCGCTAGTAAGAGGAACGAGAGAGAGTTCATTGTTAAACACGGAGCCTTGGGGGACTCCCGCTAGTAAGGGGAACGAGAGAGAGAGTTCATTGTTAAACACGGAGCCTTGGGGGACTCCCGCTAGTAAGGGGAACGAGAGAGAGTTCATTGTTAAACACGGAGCCTTGGGGGACTCCCGCTAGTAAGAGGAACGAGAGAGAGAGTTCATTGTTAAACACGGAGCCTTGGGGGACTCCCGCTAGTAAGAGGAATGAGAGAGAGAGTTCATTGTTAAACACGGAGCCTTTGGGGACTCCCGCTAGTAAGGGGAACGAGAGAGAGAATTCATTGTTAAACACGGAGCCTTGGGGGACTCCCGCTAGTAAGGGGAACGAGAGAGAGAGTTCATTGTTAAACACGGAGCCTAGGGGGACTCCCGCTAGTAAGGGGAACGAGAGAGAGAGTTCATTGTTAAACACGGAGCCTTGGGGGACTCCCGCTAGTAAGAGGAACGAGAGAGAGAGTTCATTGTTAAACACGGAGCCTTGGGGGACTCCCGCTAGTAAGAGAAACGAGAGAGAGAGTTCATTGTTAAACACGGAGCCTTGGAGGACTCCCGCTAGTAAGGGGAACGAGAGAGAGAGTTCATTGTTAAACACGGAGCCTTGGGGGACTCCCGCTAGTAAGGGGAACGAGTGAGAGAGTTCATTATTAACTTTAACTCTGGTAAAGTGGCTATTTGAAAAGCTTGCTATCCAACGGATAAAGGTATTCGGAATGTTCATGGTGAACAACTTATAAAGGAGAGCGTTATGCCACACAGAATCAAAGACTCGCCTGTCATCAAGGAATACTCCCACGTCAACCTGGTTCCGGTCAGAGTCTTGGAATTGGGATTCAATAAGTCTGACGAGGTGTTCAGCAGTTTGACGTTTTCGCCAGGAGGTGTTCTGAATATCTGATAGGAGGTTATTAGTCTCAGCGAAGTAAATAAGTCTATTAGTGACCATTTTCTCCAATTATTTGCCTAGGGTGTTGATAAGGCTAATAGGTCTGTAGTTAGAAGGATCAGACAGGCAAGATGAAGACTTGAGGATAATAGTTATAGTGGCTGTTTTCCAATAATTAGGATAATAGCCATGCAAAAAGGGGTAATTGTAAATAGAAAGTAGATGAGTTAGAAAGTTTAAGGGTAGATGTTTAATGGCGCGGTTATTCATGCCATCTTCTCCGGGGGCGCTATTGATTTTGAGTCGTTTAATGGAAACTTTGAGTTCAGCCTACGTGAACGGTTTGGTGATACAGGAGTTATGGATGGAAAGGTCTAAACTGAAGTTGGGAGTTAATAATTCGTGGTGTTTGGATATGAAATTATTTATTTTGAGGAGACGAGTGCTGTCAAAAGTGGGAAGGTTAGGTGTAGTGAATGATTTCTAGAGGACGTCGGCGAAAATGGAGCATTTATCTTTGTCGGTAGAGGCCGTTTGGTTGTTATATACTAAATTATGGGAGTTAAGGTTTAGTGATGTTTTGCAAACAAATTTAAATTTCTTCCAGAATTCTTTAGGGTGGTTGCGGGAATTGTCTATTGAGGCTCAGAAGTTTTCCGTCTACTTATTTATTGTTGTTTTATTAGGTATTATTTGATTGATTAATGTTTTGAGATGTTGATTACATGTGCAGACAAAATGTATATGTAGAAGACGTCTTTCAGAAATATGACTATCGATTTCAGGGGTTAAAGTCCAATGGTGTAATGGCAGAGTGCGGGCCTGAGTACAAGTAACAGAATGGAGAGCATCAGTAACAGATTTGGTATATTTAAGAACAAGATCGTCTAGAACTTGGGAGCCATAGAAGAGAGTGTTCGATAAAATAGAGTTGAAAGCATCCCAGTCGGAATTAGAAAAGTTAAGGTTAGGGGATGTGGGAGGGGAAAAGCGAGTAAAATTATCAAAAAGACGAAAGGAAACAGGAAGGTAATCACCTCCGATGTGATCGTTGACTTGAAAGTCAGAAGTATAAAGCAGAAGGTTAGGAGTGACTATGATCAGGTCAAGGATATCTTGAGAGCTGTTAACATGTGTCTGTGTGTTGGATGATCGTTATATTGATACATGTTAGATTGTTCGAATGTAAACAATTACGAATAAGTCTATTGCGTTTGTTAGTACTGCAAAAGAATTCTTTATGCTTAGAATTTAAGGCACCAAAGACGATGGAGTGTTTGTTGAGAGAGAAGGCGTATTGTAAAAAAGCAGAATCGGGGGACTGTGAGGGGCTGGCATACATTAAGACTAGGGTGATGAGGGGTGAGCTAAAAGGGGTTAATTCAGCTAAAATAGTTTCGTTAAGGGGCTTCTGACAGTTACTCATATGATGTGATGATGTAGACCTCCACAACGAACACATCGTAGAGAGGCTTTACAGGCGGTACGAGAACGACCGAAATGTTAACAGTTGTAAAACTGGAGGACAGCATTCACTGACGAGGTTTTAGCAGTCTCGACAGGGTATTTATCAGAGCTACTCCGTTGGCAACGAGATTGTTGGCTACGACTTGATCTTGAAGAGCAAGCTTCAAGAAGGGGTAGGAAGGTCGGTCTTGAAGGATTTGATCCGTTTGACACTAAGTGCATTAATATTGGTAGCAACAAGTTCGAGTTTTACTTCATCTGTGGTGATGTCTAAAAGGATGCCAAGTATGACCACATGAAACTTGTTCTGAGGGGCACCAGGAACGTGCGTGGTGATTTTGGATCCTTTGAAGGGGGATCCAGGCCAAGGAGATAATAATTTAGCACAGTGCCTCGGATGAGAACACTTGATGTCTTCTTATTTCCGCAAATTGAATGCCTGGAAAAGGTTTTAGAATCTCTTGAACGATGTCAAGCTGGCGGTAGAAAGCTGAAACGCCTTCAATGATGATAGCAGAGGGAGATTTCGAGTTGGCAGACACGACTGGGGACTTGCTTGACTAGACGGGTTGAACAGTAGGTACAGACTTATAGTGGTGCAGTCTTGCAAGGAGTGGAGGAGGCTGAAGCTGGTATGCTTATTAGAATCTGAAAGGGCGAGATCTTCCATGGAAGATAAAGAAGAGTTTAAGCTAGAGTCAACGGATTTGTTAGAGATTTTGCCGTCGGCTAATACACAATTATCCCAAAGACTCGCACTTATACAACACACTTTCGAAATGTTTTGTTGGTGTAACATAAACGAACTTGGCAGGGATTTAGTTTAGAGAGAGAGAAGTCTGCAGAATTCTCTCACCAGCAGGGGTGGTCAGGAACGTTGTGGTTCCTCTTAGTCCCCTCACATGAAAGATTATTTAGCTTTGCATGGGAATTTATCGACATTTTACTTTAACTTGTTTAAGGTGTGAAGTGTGGTGGTTCATTAAAAAATTGACGGGTGAGAAAGGGGGTGGGAGAAAAAGGCAGCAGAAGAGAAGTAAGCCAGGCCAGAGCCCGCAGTCGGTGTTATATAAATTAGACATCATTATATGGATTTTACCTTCAAACATCTTAAAATATGATAAAACTTTTACGTTCTACCATTTTATTACATTGTTTAAAAACTGGAATATCAGTTGTATTGTAGAAAACGTAACAAACCTCTAAATAACAATGATACTACTGATCATGGACAAGTTCATCCTGAAAAGGGAGGGAACTATGCATTTTTAGATGAGAACATTAAAACTGTGGTTTAGAGTGAGACTAATATCTTCTGCTATCTTGTTACACGCAAAATTTTATCTCATGTTTCAGGTATTTGTGCTGAATTAAAGGACCAAAATCACCTTTAAAGATAAGCGTAAAACGCTAGATATAATCGGGGGTAAACCATATTTTACTTTTAAATCTGATCACTAAACTAGCTGTTTAACTATCATAATAACTGAATAATTTCTCAAACATCTGAGAATTTACTTTCAAACCTTATGATAATCAGAAACATCAGTAACCAAATACTGTATGAAAAGTATTTATTTGTTTTCGTATGCCCGTGAAACGGCGTTACTCAGAACAACATCCAAATTTCTCAAAGTCTAATTACATTTAATACTACTTGAGGTTGAAGTTTCTTCGAAAAGATGTGATCGTTGTTTGACAACGTTTGGTGTGAACAACATTTGGGTCGAACAAACAACAAAGTGTGCCGTTCACCCAAATTTTATGAAAAGCAATATAGAAACAGAAGTCTCTTTGAACGTCGTTTTCAGTGAATCATTAATTTTAGTAGTTTAGTGGTAGTACTTTTGCTCATGATGCGTTTTTCTCTGTAGTTCTCGTGAGATGAAAGTACTTTATGTACTGAAAGTGTGTGTTTTTCTTATAGCAAAGCTGGGCTATCTGCTAAGCCCACTGAGGGGAATCAAACCCCTGATTTTAGCGTTGTAAATCCGTAAACATACCGCTGTACTAGCGGGTGACTGTACTGAAAGGTTAAGAACGTAACGTTTTTCAAAATTGTTAACGTAACTTTGAAACAAAATAGACATAAACAGCACGCATTAATTTATCAAATGCATACACTATTATTGAAGGGTAAAAAGGATGAACATTTTAAATTTGATATATGTACAAGAAGTTTAATGGTAAATGCTCAATTGTTTCCATCATCCATCACAAAATTAACAATTATGATAACATTCAAATACATAATTTTTATGCAAATTTAAACTAGTTTTCTAAATGACAGATCCGATCACGATATTAGCCTAAAACGCGATTAAAATTTAAGTATAATAAAAAGTACTGAATAAAAACATTATTGACTAATACGTTGTATTAAATAAATATTTTTTTCATCCAATGACTAAAAAATGAAGTGTAAATTGTGGACTCTAAAATTCGTTGTTTGAGCTTAAGAATCAAATAGCATGTGCAAAATACAGTATATAATCAGTCAGCTATTATTTCTCACAGCTCCCTCTATTGAGAAGTGCATTGCTTATTCAAGACATATCAGCACAGCTTGGGTCAGGAAATCAAATAAATACAGTTAGGCCTCTTATAATGATGTAATGAATGTAACACTCATTTGTTTACACTTAATTATCCTTACATAATGATATAACACCTACTGCATTGCGCTCCCTAGTGGCACAGCGGTATGTCTGCAGATTAACTGCTAGAAACTGGGTTTTGATACCAGAGCACAGATAGCCCATTGTGTAGCTTTCTGCTTAATTTCAAACAAACAGTACTGCACTGCTTTCTTCCATGACGAAACATTTGGGACTAATAAAACATTTAGTGGTTACAAACATAAAACCTGGATATTCAATGCAATTAATATTTCTAAACAATTACTAATAGATAAACATAGCTGATTGATGAAGAATTTTAAACTGTAGAGAGGTATATACGGTAAGTTAACCTTGTCAGACGAACAGCCAAAGGGAGTGTAGCAAAATGGCTCAATCAAATGTCAGTACTAATAGCTATGTCTATGCTACATGTACCACTGAACAAATGATAACAGACAAATAGTTCAACAGAAATATTACACTAATCACTTTGGTATATGAGGCACCCTACAATGTCTATCTAGGTTAGTTCTTCTAGTGGTGTCTCATTAGTCCCAAGAAATCAGAAGATGGAGCGAACTGTCTCGTACATTTAAGTTTCAGATAATTTTCTTGATTCAGTTAAAATTCTTTTGATGAATATTCATGTTGAACAACATGACAACTGCATTTATATTTTCGTGTAGCCATATTATCATACATGATTGCTGCAAACAAGAGTCACTTATACAAGATGTATTCTAATCTGTATATGGATATGATGAACTTGCCCATTGATAATGAAGAAGCATTTTCTCTGTCAAAGAGCCATAACTTGTGAGGCAAAAAGCAATGTTGACGTGGTTGGTCTCGTAAGAAAAATATCAGTAGTATTACACTGAGCATTGACTCAACTCATATTTGTAAAATATGCTGCAACCAATGATGCCAAAATTAAAGAAGAGTGAAATAAGAATGTTCCCTATAAATAGAGTATATTATCGCTAATGACGAGAGACGAAAATGATATTGTAGCATTGATTTCACACGCAATTGACAACAAGACTAGTTCCTTTGACATTGGTTACCACTCATATGCTACTTTTCTGCAGTTTTGCACATGAACGTATGTCTCTGTCGAAGTCAAATAGCCACTACTAAGTATTCTGGGAAAGGGTAAAAAGACCAGCAAAAAAACTTAGTAAACTCAAATTTAGTTTCTGTAGGATCCTTTTATGCTCCTACTCTGACTGAAGACACTCGGTGCTATGATGAGTAAGTTCATTACTGGAGACAAGACTGTCCATGCAGAAGCACATGTTGGTGTTTCATATCTCTCTAGCGTCTTCTCGATGCATATACAATGTCTTAGTCTTGCAATTCTTCCTATTATGACTATCCAAGATATTTTGATTCATGAAGTCAGATTCTTAATGTGCAAGACAGAAAATGCAGACCTGATGCGTAAACTAATAGAATCTTGTAATAAAATCACCTCTTTTCCTTCCAGAAATGACTCGTAATCAGAAGATCGCGGGTTCAAACCCCCATCACACAAAACATGTTTGCTCTTTCAGCCGTGGGGGGCATTATAATGAAACAGTCAATCCCACTATTCGTTGGCAAAAGAGTAGCCCAAGAGTTGGCGGTGGGTGGTGATGACTAGCTGCCTTTCCTCTTGTCTTACACTGCTAAATTAGGGACGACCAGCACAGATAGCCCTCGTATAGCTTTGCGCGAAATTTAAAATAAACCAAACCTTCCAGAAACAATCTAGTATTTTGTGCATCAGAAATACCAGTAGTGAATTCTACAAAATACATGCCAAACATGTAAGAACATTTGATGCACTATCACACTGTTCTCTGGATGAGATGGCAAAAGCACTCCAAAATACAAACTTCCTGATTGATTCCTTTGACCAGTATCACCATTGTCCAATAAAATCATAAGAGCAAGTTAGATGAGGAGAAACTGATACATGTGGAAAATAATACAAAATAAAAGACGTTCACCTAATTTTACTATGAAAAAATATCTATCTGAACCCCTGAACAAAATGGCTTTCGTAGCATTTCTGAAAGAATACGTGTGATGTAGTGGTTAAAATAACCCTGTGTTTGAACAGATCCAAAAGAGAATCTACTTGGCAGGACCATTCAAAAATGGTCCAGAAGTGAGAATGGAGGCACTAAGCGGCGTGAGAGCAGTGCCTGACCTTGCCTGTTCTCACGAGGAGGATGACACAAGGATGCTGTGACACATAAGCATGGCAAATGCGGAATTTGGCAAGAGCGTGATTTGTGATCCAGTCATTATCAAAGCACCAGACTCGAATGTTTTAATGTTGGTTGTGCACTGTCACTTGCAGCTAGAAAATGTCAAGGAACTTTGGATAGAAACTGGTAGAACCACTCCCAAATAAAAGACCTACAGTGATATACACCAAGTAAGGGAAGTCATGCCTTCCATATATTTTCTCATAATCTCGGCGTTGCATTCCCTTACTGGGTGTGATAAAATAAAATGTCTTCTTCTTTTCAAGAGGCCCGGCATGGCCAAGCGTGTTAAGGCGTGCGACTCGTAATCTGAGGGTCGCGGGTTCGCATCCCCGTCACGTCTAAACATGCTCGCCCTTTCAGCCGTGGGAGCGTTATAATGTGACAGTCAATCCCACTATTCGTTGGTAAAAGAGTAGCCCAACAGTTGGCGGTGGGTGGTGATGACTAGCTGCCTTCCCTCTAGTCTTACACTGTTAAATTAGGGACGGCTAGCACAGATAGCCCTCGAGTAGCTTTGTGCGAATTTCAAAAACAAACAAACAAAAAATCTTTTCAAGATAGGAGGGAAACTTTTTTTCATGATGGTTTTTGTAGAAAAAAAGCCTAGAACACTTCAAATATCTTGTTTTGCTTGGACATAGGAGCGATGTAGATCATGGCAGGAAGTTAGTGTCATCATTGTATGATCCAAAACAAAGCACTGACCACCACGACAGTGTGAATGATTATTGAGTAAAAGCAGCTTCCAAATATGATGTTGTACTGGCACGACTTCTACCTTTTATATCAAGCTTTCTTCAACATGTTAGAAGGTCCACGTAGGCAACTGACCTCTGGCCGTTTTCTCATATTCTCCTACTGTAACTTTCTGCCGACATTTGCGAACTAATTTCAAGCATTATTCTTCAATATGAGCTACAGTCAAACGAGTCATCTTCTGCTAGACTATTACGCATCTTATTATACTGTGGTCACTTTCATACGTTCAGGGAATTTTAGGCAATTTTCATAGTGCTTAGCCAACTCTGGTACAAGACGGTAAGAAATCTACCAATTTTAGGGCCTGCATTAACAAAACTATTAGGTTATTTGTGATTGTTGAGTGTCTAAAGATCGTGTCTGGATCGGCACCCAGAATGCATGGAAGATACAGTAGTCCGTCAAAGACCAATAACCAAATAATTGTTACTTTAGGAATTTTTCTTGTCATCTGAGGGGTAAATCAAGCGCATGAATGGCGTGTAGAAATGAGACTAAAACAAAATTACAATAGTAAATTAAGTGAATTAAAATAATAGTCATAGTTATCAGTCAGGTACGAGGTTTAGTGTGATGTGACACAAAACGTTCTTGATCAGACTCACTGATCTCTTCGACATTAATTTAATTACCTTATTTGTCAAATATATATGATTTAGTGGCTAATTAAGCAGCCCGAGTCACGAATCTTTAAATTTCTGGGAACAAAAACAAACATAAACAGATTCTTGAAGGCTTTTTTTTTGTGAGGATTTCTTCTTTTTTTCTGTGAGGATTTCTTCTTTCTAAATTATCATTCAATATTTATTTATTTAATTAAACGCGCAGTTCATCTCTCAGAATTTTTCGAGCAGAACCTTTAATGATGATAGAAAAGTAACACAAAGATTGTTTATGAAAGTTAAATTTACCAACGAAGTATTTTGTTAAGACTAATCAGTAGGGTGTGTTTGTGTTGTTCTCATAGCAAAGCGACATCGGGCTATCCGCTGTATTAGCGAGGGGGGGGGGGGCTGATTAGTAGAAGTGACACACACATAATGAAAACTAATGGGAATTTATTAATAGAAGACAACAACCCAAAACTTTCTCTTATTTGCTGTGTTCATGGTTTTAAGAAAGTTTTGTTACGGTTCCCGACTGTTAAAACATCTCTTCCAATTCTTTTGTTAATTAATTTGTCTAGTTCCAACAGTTTGAGTGAATTCAGTCTTGTATGTTTCAGTTATCTAACACTTAGAAATCTACCGTTTGAGAGTGGATAATTTGCTTTAAGAACTCCTATCAGTAAGTTTATTTTTATAAGCATTTGATTACCGCATTAATATCGTATTTTTATTTCTATTTTCCTAGAACGATAACGAAACTGGATTTTACAAGATATTATAAGCTCCGATTTCTGTAAAGTTAATTATGTTTCAAATTTAATTTGTTGATAATAATGGAGGTAATACTCGGTAAACGAATTCAGTATTAATGTATTCTACCATTACATAGTGTTAAAATTTTATTAATTAAAGGCCAGATACTAGCGATTAGAATTAAAGTTTCGTGTGAACAATTTTATGTTATAAATCAGTCGCTGATTGAGGCTGAAGTTCAATATTAGGCTTTTATCAATAGAGTTTTTAAACATTAAACACAAACCTAATATTTTCTTACCTTTCCGATAGAAACTTTGATATATTTAAAACTGACACGACACAATAAAAAATACAATAACAGTATTTCAAGTTCATCTTTGTTTCCGAGTACTTTTGTGGATGTATTGTTCAGTTAATTTCATTTCCATGTGTTTAAATATATTTCTCCATCTTTAAACAATAATTGCTCATGCTCTTTATTTAAAATCATCCCGGTGGCTCAACAATAAATCTCCAGGCTTATCAAATTTCTACAATTGGTGGACATAACACAAACAGCCAATCGTTCAGCTTTGTGCTTAACAATAAGCAAACAGAACCTTTATTTACACTCGGAATGTATCTCTCTTACAGTACAATACTCGAATGTTATATTATCCGTTATATATTAGACATCTTTTTCAGTGGTGGCATTCAGTGATTTAAAAACTGCATTTATATTATCAGTTGCTAATTACATGTTTGGACAATAGGCAGAATCGTGTAGTTCACGAACCGCATGCAGCGAATGTCTAAACTAACATCTTGGATCATGTTTTAAAAACGAACGTAGAGAAATTACATGATTATATCATAAAATCTGAGTCTATAAATGAAAATAAATACTATTCGCTATTATTTATATATTATATATCCTAAGGTACTTTGAAGAATAATATCCTTAATCTAACAGTATTTAGAAGTGAAATGTTAAAGCTAATTTTAATGAGCCTTCTGGGCTGGAAATTATTAGCAAACGAATTAAAACTGAAGTTGTTTTATGACAAACTTTTGTCCCCTGTAGTAAGATAATACATTGCTCATACCATTGGTGTATTTTGAATTTCACGCAAAGTTACACGAGGACTATTTGCGCTAGCTGTCCCTAATTTTGCAGTGTAAAACTAGAGGGAAGGCAGCTAGTAATCACCACCCACCGCCAACTAATGGGCTACTCTTTTATCAACGAGACTGACCGTCACATTATAATGCCTTTACGGCTGAAAGGTGAGCATGTTTGGTGGGAGAGGAATTCGAACCCGCCACTCTCAGATCACGAGTCGAGTGCCTTAACCACCTGGCTATGCCAGGCCACATCGCTTAGAAGTCGAAATACCAAATTCAGCATGGTTTTATAACCCAAAATATTCATAAACTATAAAAGTTTGTTTTTGAATTTGAGCAGAGAGCTACACAATGATCTGTCTGTTCTCTAACAACTACTGGTATCGAAACCTGCTTTTTAGCGATATAAGCCTGCAAATATACCGCTGCGTCACTAGGAGGCAAAAATATAAATGTAAATCTTGCGAGGAAGATGAAATATCAGATGTATCATTTGAACCATGCTATTAAGGTAATCATTTCAGTTTTTTTTTTTTTCTCGTGTCTCACTATAGAATTACACTTGTTTTGGTGAAATAACTAACATTATACTGTGTTATTCAACGAGCTATTATTTTCGAGTTAAAAAGCTCGGTAAATGATTGTTTCATGAACTAATTTTAGTCAAAATTTCGAAAGAAAAGTGTACACTTGCTATTTGAATAAACATTATAAATACTGTAATTTTGTGATTTTTACATGTACTAAATGTTGTTATTATACAGCAGGGTATAGGCTCGAGGGGTATAACACACGGAATCAAATGTCATGATGACGCCAGTATTTAATTATTATAAGCATAGTTTTTATGGATATTTTAAAAGAAAAACTTGGCATAAAAATTTGAGTAACAACGTTGAAACATATTGACAGCTAACAAAGGTTTGAAACAATCACTTTCTAGATTTGACATATAGCTGCAACTGGCTTGTGCAGACGACTTTTTGAAACTCGTTAAAGTTATTTAAGTTGTAACACAAAAAAAAACTCTTTACGTACTATAGAGGCCCGGCATGGCCAAGTGTGTTAAGGCGTTCGACTCGTAATCCGAGGGTCGCAGGTTCGAATCCCGGTCGCACTAAACATGCTCGCCCTCCCAGCCGTGGGGGCGTTATAATGTGACGGTCAATCCCACTATTCCTTGGTAAAAGAGTAGCCCAAGAGTTGGTGGTGGGTGGTGATGACTAGCTGCCTTCCCTCTAATCTTTATAGTGCTAAATTAGGGACGGCTAGCACAGATAGCCCTCGAGTAGCTTTGCACGAAATTCAAAACACAAACAAACCCTTACGTACTATAGAGTAATGCTTGGCATTTTTACTCAATTCCCACTACTTCTTTCGAATAAAAACTACGATTTATTCAAAAGTGTAAATTATTGCGCTTAATGTACGTACGAGAATAGAAATCTCTTGATATGGTAGATACGAAAATTAATTATTAACAAAACAGAACTCTGGTAGTTAAGGGTTAAAAATACTGAAATGAAACCAAATGTACGATATATATAAATTTATTAATTTTATCGGAAATCACTAACTCACAAAAATTGGTCTACACATTGAAGAAGCCGACATATCTCCATCAGGTAATTATAATACGGCTAAATGTGAGATCAGGAGAAATTGTAAAAAAAAAAAGACATATATTCTAGATTCTCTATATCTTTGTTTGGGACTTGCGAATAGTAGATCGGTCGAAACGTGGACAAGAAAAGGACCAAACTCCTTTAATTATGCCTTTTGTGTCCTTTTAACCCCTCTAAAATGACCAAAAGTAGGCATCTCCACATTTTTGGACGTGTGTGTGTATGTATGAGACCCATACAAAAGTATTGTTTTACCAACTCCCATGTAAATTGGTCAAAATATAGTCGAGCAGGTGACCAAAAACTTCAATACTGTGTTGTTTTTTGTGAGCTCTGACCTCCCTAAATAGTCTCAAAATGGACAAAACAACTTTTTATGTTAACTTGTTGGGTGCATGAAAATTTATATTTGTGCCGATTTTCATCTTCATTGCTGTAAATATGATTTCACAGGATCTCAGTGTATACATGTTTCAATTTTGACCCCATAAAATTCTTTAAAATGCTCAAATAGAAAAAAAAAGTGTCTGGGCATATTTGACCAAGGTATAACATCTACCAACTTTCAGGTCAACCTGCCAAGAAATAAGTGTGTGTGTTTTTCTTATAGCAAAGCCAAACCGGGCTATCTGCTGAGTCAACTGAGAGGAATCAAACCCCTGATATTAGCGTTGTAAATCCGAAAAGTTACCGCTGTCCCAACGGAGGACGCGAAGAAATGAAGGAACAGTGGTCGACTGAAAGTTCTTGGAAGAAGAAAAATATGAACAAATCAGTATGACTCTCTGTGGAGACATTAAAAGAGTAAATCAAAGATATTACGAGACCGATATAAATAATGTCCCTTTAATACAAAACAAGGAGTGAACACATTTCACAAATTACTGTTATAAAAGGACAATACAGACATTTTATGATAGCAAAGTGTACTGTGAAGTACATACGATTGTCTTGAAGACAGACAATAACAAATGAATAAATAAATAAAACAAACACGTGATTACCCTTGTCCCCCAGAGGGAGGAGACAAGCGTGTTACATTTGGGTCCGTGTGCATGTACGTCGTTCGTGCATGTATATCAAGCAATAAAAAACCGATTTAAACGAAATTTTTGTAAAAGATAGAGTGTTCCGAAAGAACGGCCCTCCCCATATTGGTTAAGATGTGGATGTTGGATCACTTTGAAACACCTTTATAGTGAAGATGTAGGTATTTTGATTATAACGGAGTAAGAAGTGATTGGATTAAAACTGAATTTCAGGCGCACATTGAAATAAAAAATCCAATAATTTGTGGCAGTGGAAAAGCGTGCAGTTTCTCTAACTGTTCTTATTGACACATATTTAGGGTTTTATCTTACTCTCTCACTGGAAGAAGCATAACAAACATGCGAATGTAAAGTTTATTCATGCTTTTACCTGTAAATACCCTCAGATTGGTATTGTATGATCTTGAGAAAGTAGACTACATAATAACATTACTATAAATTCATCATATAGATGACAAAACTAGAATAGTATATTGTAAATATAAGGATTCCAAACTTAGAAAACTGCATCCAAATAAATGTGCTTTAAATGTTTGAATGGTAGTTCTCCACTGATGTACCTCAACAGGCTAGGAATTTATATCTTCTGTAACAATTAGCATTCATAATACTTTCTAACGGACTATTAAGCTTATGGTATTTTTAAGACCGTGTTTACAAGTTACATTTGTTGTAGCCAAAATATTGTGAACAGAACGCAAATAGATCATTGTGTGGCTGTGCGCTGAAACAATAACCATAAAAAGCTAACTAGATACTGTTATTTCGATTTTAGTTTGTAAGTGTATAGATGGATGGGGTTTATTTTAAACGATTCTGACAATCTCTGTACATTGTTGAAAACTAATTTGAGTTTTCCACCTTCTACCTGAGTTTGCTTTTATATCGAACAATATTTCAAAAGTCATTGATTCATTCATTTACAAAGAAAATCGTTATTTTCCCACGTTTTTTAACATTTAAAAAGATTTCCTGGGAAGGTCTAACGTACATCTTTCTTATCAAAGTTAAAAAAATGAAAAGTCCTACTGAAACAAGAAGTGATTGCAACGTTTCTAACTGTTACAGCTTTAACATATTGCTTGAAAATTAAAAGCTGCTAGATACTTAAAAGCTGGGTTTTTATCCTTCTAACAATACTTGTAATTGTTACTTTGATATTCAAAAACTCGGTCTTTATCACTAACCTTTAATTTTTAGCAGGATGACGAGCTAATTCGGCAAAGTTAATAAGACACTTATTCTGGCACGGCATGGTCAGGTGGGTTAAGGCGTTCGACTAGTAATCCGAGGGTCGCGTGTTCGAATCCCGTTGCACCAAACATGCTCTCCCTTTCAGCCGTGGAGATGTTATAATGTGATGGTCAATCCCACTATTCGTTGGTAAAAGAGTAGCCCAAGAGTTGGTGGTGGGTGGTGATGACTAACTGCCTTCCCTCTAATTTTACACTGCTAAATCAGGGACGGCTAGCACAGATAGCCCTCGAGTAGCTTTGTGCGAAATTCAAAAAAACAAACAAACAAATAATTATTCTAAAAAAAGTTTTACAACGTCAATAAACGTTATATCTTGTAATTAATTTGATAACCTAAATAAACAGTTTGAAGAAAACGATGAACATTTCGTACTATAAATCCGAATAATACGCAGCTGACAGTAATATTTAAGATTATTTAATTAGCTTTTGTTCGTTCCTGCGCATAAAAAGTGGTAATGCAATTTTAGGAGCTAATGACCATTGAAATTATTTGACTTTCTGATGATTTAGGCTCAGTAAAAGCTTACATTCAGTAGCTGTAAAAGGTAAATTATGTCAATAGGAAAATAAGTAGGACACAAGATTAAAAGGTTATTATGTTACTGTGTCGTATCTCAAACTTATTGTGTAAAACGGCAATATGAATTATGTTTCTACATAAGCATTAATTAACATGTGTGTTTGTTTGTAATTATTGCTGTATGAAATGTGGTTCGATATTCAAGTACAAGCTTGCGTATATATACTTATGGTAAAGATACTAATTCTAAGAGGGATGGTGGATAATCAACATCATCATAAAGCCCATCATTCACTCTAAGAGACTGACTGTCATTCTTATAATACACGAACAGATTAAAGTGCAGGGAATATTCTGTGGAACCTTACGGTTTTGAACCCAGCTTGCCATCTCCAAAATCCATAGCTCTGAGATAGGGCCGATCCACGCCTAGAAATTTGAGAACACTATATGAAGTGATAGGAATCTGTATGCATATAATAGTACTTCGCAGGGTTTGGACGAAACTTCTCCAGACTTAGTATTGAGGTTCATTAACTCCATGAGGTGTTACATATAAATTTCAGTTTTGCATTTTTCGTTTTTATGGACATTTTCAATAGCTAATTCGTTCCCTATAGATGAATCTTCACCAAAGTTGGTATAGAGGTTCACTGGGTCCATGGAAAGAAACACATGAAACTTCAAATCTACATTTTGCAGTTTTTATGCGCATTTTTTAAAGTACCTCGTTTCCTGTATATGGATCTTCACTAAATTTGGTATGGAGGTTCATTGGGTTCGTGGGGAGATACGCACAAATTTTCAGTTTTGCATTTTTCGTTTTTATGGACATTTTCAATAACTAATTCGTTCCCTATAGATGAATCTTCACCAAAGTTGGTATAGAGGTTCACTGGGTCCATGGAAAGAAACACATGAAACTTCAAATCTACATTTTGCAGTTTTTATGCGCATTTTTTAAAGTACCTCGTTTCCTGTATATGGATCTTCACTAAATTTGGTATGGAGGTTCATTGGGTTCGTGGGGAGATACGCACAAATTTTCAGTTTTGCATTTTGCGGTTTTTATGGGCATTTTTGCGTTTTTTCAATCATTTCACCTCCTGCTGATGGATCTTAACCAATTTTTCAATAAGCTTTGTTTGGTACATGGGGAGACATACAGATTTTCAGTTTTAAACTTTGCGTTTAGCGGTTTTTATATGTTTTTTTTTTTTTACCACTGCTTTGCTTTTGCTTAGGATTCTTCACCAACTTTGGAATAGAAGTTTGTTGGACCCATGTGATGATATATACAAACTTGCGGTTTTACTTTTTACATTTTGCAATTTTAATGAATGTTTTCACGTTTCTTACAATTGAATATGAATTAAGCAACTTTTCCTGTCGTAAGATAACCCTTCTTTATTCATGAATTTACATAACTTCCGTCCAATGCACCGATATTCCATCTAGTATTCACTACTATGTGTACATAGTGTCAATTGTTCCCACTGTGGTGACAACATACAATGTGATTTACTTATTTTTCACTACGACCTGGATACAGGCAGGCCTATGGTACATACTATGCTGCTAAAAGAAAAGTGGTAAACGCCATTTTCTCTAACTGAGAAACAGATAAACGTAATTTTTCTCAAACGGATAAACGTAATTTTTCGTAAATAAGAAGTGGGTGATCGTCATGTTTATCAACTGAGAACTGGGTGAACGTAGTTTGCCTTTGACTACTCAGCCCCTATTAACGTATACGAAAATACAAAAACTCAATGGTAACTGAGCAGTAAATGCAACGTATACACGATTAATCGTATTTTTTTAAAATTAAAAATATTTTATGAAAGTTTTAATTCGCAACAAGCTCCAGCAGACGATGATTTACAAAAACTTTAAAATCATATCAGTACAGAATATAGGTATACTTTCTATTGCCTTTCTGTCTGTGTAGATTAAGCTTGGAGTAGTTATGACTGCGAGAGACTTTCTAGTGAGAAAACGAGAGAAATTTGAGCCAATTCACTGAACCATTATATTTTTAAGCTGCCGTAGATAAATTATGGTTTCAGTTTAATGTAAGTTTCATTTGTTAAGTACTGCACCACATAACTTTACAGGGTTCTTGAAATTGAAAAATTGAAAATAATTAGTTACTACAACTCAAAAATCACTTACAAAACCAGCAGTTAACTACTGCACTTTAAAGCTACCTATTATTTCACGGAAGTTAGCAGCTTAAACAAAATTTAATTAAAAAATAAACATCTCTTTTGTGAGATGTTACTTCACTTTGTGACTTTCATTTGTTAGTTTTTATAATATCAGCGTGGTTTTCAGCCTTAAAGAAACTACAGCTGCGCAACAGAATTATCACATGCTCATTTGATGCTATTTTTTAACTGTATAAATTCATGAAGTTGTTAAGTTTTCATGAAATTTGTGATGTCTTTACCAACTATCTTAAGGATGGAAAACGTTACATTAATATAATATGATATCAAACTTCATATAACAATGAATTTTAAGGAACAATAAATAACATAGTTTTAGTGGCTGAATTAGGCGTAACCAAAGCGTTTTTCAGCTACGGTTTGTTTGTTATTAAGCGCAAAGCTACACGATTGGCTCTCTAGTCTACGCCCATAGCAGGTATCGAAACCCGTGAGGATTCAGCTATCGTTGTGGCAGTTTTACAAAGCTAGTGTGGTTTTGTGACATTTTAAAGAAATCATGATTCAATGCTTCAATTTAATTATGCTAGTGAAAGTTGAAGGTCAGAACTCTACTATTAATAGCTAACCCTAACTGTCTTACAGTTTCTTGATTTGAATTTCACGAAACTAAAGAGTTGGGGAATTTAGTAGGTGACTTATTTGTTTCATTATGTGAAACCAGGTAGGCATGAAGCTCTATTAAGTAACGTATGGCTTCAATGTGAGCAAACTTATGGTTTCAGTATGAAAAGGCCCAACATAGCTAGGTGGATAATGCACTCAACTCTTAATCCGAGACTCGTGGGTTCGAATCCCCGTCACAACAAACATGCTCGCTCTTTCAGCCATGGGGGCGTTATAATGTGACGGTCAATCTCGTTGGTAAAATAGTCCAAGAGTTGGCGGTGGGTGGTGGTGATTAGCTGCCTTCCCTCTAATCTTACACTGCTAAATTAGGGACGGCTAGCGCATATGGCCCTCGTGTAGCTTTGCCCAAAATTTAAAACGAACAAAACCAATATGAAAAATCAAAAAGGCTTGTAGCTCCAGTAATTTATGGTTTGTTTCATATACCAGTGTAGTGAAAAAGGATACTTTAAGCGAAAGTAGTTATATGACGATTTCAGTTTTATGAAACCAGAGTTTTCTTAAAATACTGTTACTCAAACGTATGATTTAAAAATTTCACGATTTAAAATTGTTTTGAGCTGTGATAAGTAAATCATGTTTTAATTTTACAACTTCTCAGAAAGTATGTTCCTGAAGTGTAGTAGTAACCGCCTGTTAAATTAAAGTTATTATGAATATAACATGCATAAATACTTTGTACAGATTTTAAAGCAGCGATATTTGTATGTTAAGTACATACCGAATGTTTGAAATTTTGAAAGACAACTGTGTGATTAATTATAACTGTACAAGAGACCTTATAGCAAGGTATGCACTCGGCACTTCAGAGTTTAAACGTTAGAATGTCTCGAAACTGGTTTGTTAGTTGGTTTCAATATTTCAGACAGGGGCTACCTCTTGTATAATCTAACAATGAGATTTGACCATTACTTTTATAACGCAAGTATGGCCCCAAGGTGCAGATCTAATTTTCTGTAACAACGGGTAGCGAACCATGAATCTTTGGATTAACAGTTCGGGAATGCTAATAACCGTTAGTTAAACAAAAAAGATCTTGGGAATACTAATTGTTAAAAGTAAAAAAAAAAAATCTTCGAAGAATATTTACTTCTTACACGAAGTTCAACAACTAAGTGCGTTTACATTTACCAATTTTTTTTTACTTTCGTCACTCTTGTGCACTATAAAGGTTATATGATATGTCACGACACTTTTTCTTTTCTGAATACTGAATTTCTGGCGTGGTTTGTAATTAAACACAAAACGACACAAAGGGCTATCTGTGCTCTGCTCACCACGGGTGGTGAAACCCGGTTTTCAGCGTTGTAAGTCCGCAGACATATCGCTGTGCCATTGAGGGGGCCTGAAATTCACATCAGTGAGGTTTCTGTGCCTAGTTTTATTTAGTGGCAACACTTATATTTAACAAAATTATTCTGAATCTGATATGAAAATTAAAATTAAATATTATTATTGATTTTATGTAAGTACATATGCTGTTGACAGTATTAGTTGAAATCTCATTCATATGGAAAGATAGTGATGGAAACTGAGGACGTGCATTATCTACTCTAGAGTTTTGTTTTATTACAATTCCTTTTGTTGTTTTACCGTATTTGAGCTAATAACGACAAACAGACAAACGTGAGTGGTCCATTAACGTGATTGGTGGATGTTAATTGTAATAATTATAAAAGATGTTCCAAAAGTTTGTTTTATACAGAAATAAGATTTTCTCGTGATTTGGCGAATGTGTTGTATTGAGAAGTTCATTTCTCTATTGAGCTAATATTCTGAGTGTTCCAAAAGTCTAGACCCCTCGGGAAATTAGACTTTTCTTATTCTTTGCTTGATGTGCTGTCTACCATTTCTCTAGAGCCCCTAACTTTTGGGATGCCATGTATAATACATTAAGCCTTCACGTTTTACAAATAGTGACCACCTATGGAAGCAAATTCCTTTTCTTGCTAATCAATTTGAAACAAAATTCGACAGCACAACGCCCTCTAAAATCATGGGATTACAATCAGAATCTTATCACTTCTAGTGCTAATGGGTCTCAAAGTTATACCTAAACTTAGCATCATACGATAAGACATTTTATTTGGAGAACAAATACAGGAATAATAAATAAATACACAGTTAGCAGGGGCCATTATTTGTTGTTATGCTCACTAGGCGGCGAGAGTTGATGAAACATTTTTACGAGTGGCTTACAATATTTGTAATGACGTATGTACGACTTTATCGCGCCAAGAAACGCAGCGCTCCCTAACGGAGTAAGAGAAATGGGAACAAACCACCCTTACATGTGAAGTCATTGCCCTGCCAGAAGTGCACAGTGCATCTAGAGTGACGTGGAGTATCCCTTTTCTACTTTAAACAGAGCCGACTAGGAAGAAGCCTGTTCGTGCCGTTAGTATCAGTGACTGAAACGATATATCGAGCGTTTAAGTAGGTTTGGGAGAAAATGAAGAGATGAGTTCCGTGAAGTCGCGCAGCTACGTTTAGCCTCACTGGCGCTTTAATGTGTTTGTCGCTTGTTCTTCGTCATTCTTGTTTGTTTACGGAAGCAAACCAATATAAGGCCTACCAAAAATATGTGACATTTGCATCTTTAATAACAAGTACATTTCAATGAAGAAATATTGTTTACCTTAAGCTGAAAATGATCATGATAGCTAAAAAAAAATAGCTACAACAATATTATAAGTTAGAAAAAAAAACACGTATTTGTTAGTTTCACTAATGAACACGCCGATAAGTGCGTCGATTATGTTACATGAAATACAAGAACATTAAGTGACTTCCATGAGCGTAAAAAGTGACACAGATACCACATTTGAGTGATGTCATCACTTTCACTCTCACGGAAAGAACGGTAAGTACCTGAAAGATATTTACGCTGGTTTAATGTGTTCAAATATCGGTGGGCTCTAAAAATAAAAATTGAAATCATGGAATATGGTCAGTTGTGATTGGTTTGCTCTCTTTTAAAATCATTATGGAAGTATAAACCGCTATTAACTTTCACTAATAACAGCGTTGAACTATTTTCAGATTAATGCAGTGTAGGTTTTGATTGTTTATCATATAGTCATAGTTTTCAAAAACAACGATATATATAAAGTTTTAAAAATATGAAGAAATAGAGACTACTTCCTTAGGCTTATCAGACATACGAGTCTGTCAGAAAAGTGTGTTTTTCTTATAGCAAAGCCTCATTAGGCTATCCGCTGAGTCCACCGAGGGGGTTATCAGAAAAGAAGAAAGAATTTAAGTTTTTGTTTGCTTAAAGTAGTGAAACAGACGATGATTCACTTTTCATTGATGAAAATTTTTGTTTACTAAATATCAGGCTTAATTTATGTGTTCGTTATTCATTAATATATTCATGCCAAAGTAGTGATAATCATGTCAGTACGTTCAATATTTATATATAAAACATGTAATTACAGATTATACGTAAATATTTCAACAAATAAACTTAATCAGTTCGCTTTAAATATTTTAATTACTCAACCTGAAGACACATTATTATTATGTATAGACTGATGTTCACTTGATGTTTTTATCAGATGATAAAAAGATTAAGACGCTACACTATAAACAGTTGCATTACTTACGATTTAAAACAGCCTTCAATCTTGTAATAAAAAAAAAGGTTATACATACCAAAATATACAAACTCGTTTCAGACAGCTTTTCAAATAACTTTGATGGTATGTTTAAATTATCTTTAACACACATTTTAGATTTATTCGTTAGTATATCAATACAGATTCTAATTAGGTACTTATTTTAATGTGTGTGTGTTTTATAACAAAGTCACAGTAGGTTATCTGCTGTGTACAGCGAGGGTAATGGAACTCCTGATTTTGTAAATCAGTGAACTTACCGCTTACAGTTATTTCTTATTACAATATGATATTTTGTATATGACATTTTTCTAGAACATAGTAAAAAGAACTGTTTAAAGTTACTAGAATGAAAGTGATAAAGCTCTTATTTTCAGCCGTAACCACGAGAAATAATTTATTATGCGTTAATATGAATCCTCAAAAAATGCATTACTTGTATGTATTATTTTACAAACTGAAAGGCCTAGATACTTTATTCTAAATATCTTAAATATATGTTTCTAAGGTACTTATCCACTCAAATTGCTTGTGGGCCCATTACTTTGTTAAAGGGTTCGTAATAACATACGGATCACAAAAAAATATAAACAAAAATACCATTAGTATTCCATACTATTACTGTTAGGGCTAGCTATCTATTTTAAATAGAAAGTGAATTATTTCACCTAATTGTTTGGTTAGGTCTTTACACTAACTGTTGCAAAAGTTACTCACTTTTATACAGTTTGTGGACTCCTTTTGATAGTAAGAGGTACGAAAACAAGTCGGTGATTTCACGGCTAATAATAAGATGATAAATAATCCCAAAACAAATACCCTTGTTTAACAACTTTTCATATTTTACAAGATACATAAAAGATAGATTATATGAATTAACAGTAAATAAATACAGTGATGAGTCAACAATAAATATTTTCTGTACCACTACAATGTTAATCATTTTCATTGTTCGTCGTTCTTAAAAAAACGTAATATTAAACTTTAGTTTGTTTTCAATTTACTATGCATTAGGCAGTAACCATTTAAGTGTTTTTTCTGTTTTGCTCATCTCTTAACCATGAAATCACCAGCTTATTTTAATACAGTTCTTTACCGCTGGGGTCCACATATAGAATCAACTTGAGTAATTTTATGGTGATTATAGCTAGGATTAATTGAAAACAATTTTAGGCTCAACACCTTTGTGAAATGCAGATCTGAAACAATAGTATCTCTGAAACTTTTAAGGAACAAAATATCTATATAATTGATCGTCACTCGTGATACAGGGAGTACCTCTTAAGAAAAGCTCAAATCTGTACAGCTCACGTTGATAACAGTAACCTAAGAAATACTTTTCGTAAACATTGGTCATTAAGATTTTTTTTCTTAACAACTTCTTACTGCTAAAATGCCCCCCAGTGGTACGTCTGTGGACTCGCACCGCTAGAAAGCGGGTTTCGATACCCGTGGTGGGCAGAGCATAGATAGCCCATTGTTTAGTTTTGTGCTTAATTCTAAACAAACAAACAATAAGTAGTATTAGTTCACATTGAACCTTTAACGACCAAGATCTTATGTATAAGTGATTAAAACAACAATAAACAATCTTGTTTAGAAATAACTTCTTTATTTTACAAGGCTTAATAAAACATGGATTGGTAACTGGTATAATGACTTGTTAATATCGGAACAGTAACTAAAATACAATTTAAAAGTGAAATCTTCACTTCATTATTTACATCAAATACATTGTTTGTTTTTTGAATTTCGCACAAAGCTACTCGAGGGCTATCTGTGCTAGCTGTCCCTAATTTAGCAGTGTAAGACTAGAGGGAAGGCAGCTAGTCATCACCACCCACCGCCAACTCTTGGGCTACTCTTTTACCAACGAATAGTGGGATTGACCGTCACATTATAACGCCCCCACCGCTGAAAGGGCGAGCATGTTTGGCGCGACGGGGATGTGAACCCGCGACCCTCAGATTACGATCGCACGAGTCTACTATTATTATACTTATGTTTTTTGAGGACACGTTCTGGGTTATGTTTTATCGAAGCATGGGAAATTAGAAAAAGTCCCTAGGAAACGTTTGCTCCACAAGGTCTGGAAGTTAACAGATCGAGCGTGGCCTATTGGTTAATTTGCCCAAAACGTAAAATGAAGGGTTTGTAGTTTGTTGTTATAAAATTTTGCTTCACACTTTGTAATGATGGCCAATTCCCATTTTCTCTTAGTATAGTCCAACAGTAGCAATGGGTATTACTGTTTAGCTGCTTTACCCCCGTAATCTGTGAGGTTATTACGGATGGTTAGTATTGGTAGCCCTTGTGTAGCTTTGCGTGAATTTAGAAAACAATTTTACCTTCAAGTTCAGATTAGATAAAGTTTAAGATAAAATCAAATTTTGTCTACTTAACCAGTATATTGTACTTACATACTAACATACATTAACATCTATCTAAGAAAACACAACAACTAAACAAATTACTTACTATAATTCAGAGATACAAAATAATGATAAATACAATACTAGAAATATATAAACGATCACCATGCTTTAAATTTCTTTGCTCAAAACCATTAACAGTGTGAGCCTCAAAATGACAATAGCTTGAAACTAAAGTGTTTTCTGTCAACAATAAATTACGTTCACTTGAACAGCAACAATCTCTAACACTTTGGGAAGCTATCTTTAATACAAACCAGTCAAAAATAAAAACGAGTCAGTTCGGTCTTTCTGGCAACATTACCAGTCTTGCTCACTGAGACCACCACCTACCGTCGTCTGGACGAATCCATTAAAGCGTTGTTCATAAAAACTGGTGAATAGAATAGGTTCGATGGATTGAATGATTAGTACAGAGCACCACCTGGCAATATAACTTGTCTACACGGCGAGATGACTGCTTCCTAGGAATATAAATACCTGTAAATACGGATAAAACAGGGAATTTTAAGACCCTATCTCTTCCGTCCTATCATAATAAAGACGTATATTTATCATTCGTTTTCCGATCAGTCACACTATAATTCAGTTGTACTGCGTATTTTACTAATAACAACCTTACAACGTAAGAGAGTATTTGTTGTTTATTGTCTTACGTTTTACCTAACAGTTTCTCCAGGGACGATATGTTAAAAACAAAACTGACAATAAAAACAGTTCTTTGATTATGATATTATAGACTTTTTTCTTTTTTACCAGAGATAAAATTTAAAATATAATCTGTGATATATGGGCTTAAAATATATACTTCAACTTGCCGTATCCTTTGCTGTAAACAACAGTTACACTTATTTAAGATTCTTCAGCACAACTTAGATCAAGAAACCTTCGTTTCTTTAGTTTTCTGACCCAATAATAAATTTGGAGAAATGCAACAATATTATTCGCACATCTAAATTAAGTTAGCTTACTAGATGGCAAGTTAAAAAACTTAAAAAACTCCATAAATATTACAAACAACTCTTTCTACTATCTGTTTTGAGCTTGAGCATATCCACGAATAAGAAATAAAGCGAAACGTTAGGCAATAATATTAAAGGTTCTCTGGAGTAATGAGGTCGTTATTTCTTTCGCTTAGCGGCCAGGCATGGCCAGGTGGTTAAGGCACGTCGACACGTAATCCGAGGGTCGCGGGTTCGAATTCCCGTCACACCAAACATGCTCGCCCTTTCAGCCGTGGGGACGTCATAATGTGACGGTAAATCTCACAGGTGACTGAATACTTTTGTGTTTATATTCTCTTCTTTCACACTTTCGCACATCGCAGCGAAAAACATAATGAAGAGTTTTGTTTGGGTAATGTCGCTACAAATGTGTTTAATGTATCTTTATTGCCAAAGAAATCCAGATGTATAGAAATAAATATAATTTAATTCGACATTAAACTCTGTAAATAATGTGTACAAAATACCAGAAAAGAACATCAAATGTTTGTTTGTTTTTCGAATTTCGCGCAAACCGACACGAGGACTATCTGCTTCAGCCGTCCCTAATTTGGCAGTGTAAAACTAGAGATAAAGCAGTTCGTCATCAATACTGACTACCTACTCTTGGGCTACTCTTTTACCAACGAACAGTAGAATTGACTGTCACATTATAACGGCATGTTTGGTGTGACGAGTCAAGCGCCCTAACCACCTAGCTATGCCGTATCACATTATTATTAATCGAAGTGTATGCATTGAGAGATATAATGATACAAGTAACAGAAGATAGCTCTTAAATACCTGTTCAAAATGTTAAGCAGGGCGATACTTAAATATATGACAGTTCAAATTGGAAAGTATGTGTTTGTTTTAGCAAAACGCTACACAATGATTTGTCTGTGCTCTGTCAACCACGGAAAATCGAACCCCGGATGTTTGGGTTATAAGCACATAAACTTACAGATGATGTATTTAGTGAGACTAAGTTGGATAGAAACGTCTTTGTTTGGTAAAAACAATGCTCCAAATCAGCAAAGACTTTAAAAATACATTTTTACTTTTAATCAATAACTCAACAGCTTTACATAGGCTGAATTATACTCATTCAAAAAATATGCACAGTGTTTCGGCAGCACTGGTTGTTGGTTATCAGGACACAAATTCAACAAAAAATATTCCCGAATTCCATGAACAGAAGATAATGTCAGAAAAGAACCATTGCCAGCTGAAAACCACAAATCAAAAATAAATAACACGAGAATTAACTTATACTTATTATATTTTAATTGAATTATGGGTATTTTTGTTCTTAATCACGTGGTTGATATCCTGGATTTTCATTGAGTAATTCTCGTGACAAAACGTTTTACTTATTCTTTTGGAGAAATATAATTTTACTTAAATCGGTTGCGTTTTATTCAAATTTACTTGAAAGAGTATGACCCCTTTCTAAATGTATTACATTTTTACTTCATAAAACAAAGATGATAGGATGTACTAGACTTAGTACAATAGTGTGAAAATGCTTCCTCACTTTTATCTGTCTTCTAAGGGAACAAATTCTTTCATCTCTTTTGAATTGCACAGCCAAACCTAATATTCAAAGCAGCACATATATTTATATTATTTTCTCGGACATAAGCTTATAACTAGTTTCATCCTTTTAAATACTCCATAATTCTTTCAGCTCCACCTTTTTAGATATCCCATCATTTTTGCAGCTCCATCTTATTAGATAACCTATCAGTCTTCCACTTCACCTTTTTAGACATCCCATCATCCTTGCAGCTCCATCATATTAAATAATCTATCACTCTTTCACTCCACTTTTTTAGACAACCCATCATCCTTGCAGCTCCATCTTATTAGATAATCTATCAGTCTTTCACTCTACCTTTTTAGACAACCCATCATCCTTGCAGCTCCATCTTATTAGATGACCTATCTGTCTTTCACTCCACCATTTTAGACAACACATTATCCTTGCAGCTCCACCTTATTAGATGACCTATCAGTCTTTCACTCCACCTTTTTAGACAACCCATCATCCTTGCAGCTCCATCTTATTAGATGACCTATCAGTCTTTCACTCCACCTTTATAGACAACCCATCATCCTTGCAGCTCCATCTCATTAGATAACCTATCATTCTTCCAGCTCCATCCTCTCAGACAACCCATCATTCTTTCACCTCCAACCTCATAGAAACCCGTCACTTTTCATAACGTAACCAAGGAGAAGACCAGTGCGTTAAGGAAATCCTAAATTCCTGTGTTTGGAGATTTAGAATTTAACGTATTGGGATAGGCAGTTGTGGCCACTGGTTATCGTGCAGTGCTTGCGTTATAAGAATGATAGTGAAACCTCACTATTCTATTAGACCACCAAAAGAATTGTTTGCGAGTGCTATTGAGTATCTAACGTCCCTCTGTTCTATGAGTAAAAAATATTAGAAACAATTAGCGCAAACAGCATTTTTAGTTGTTTCACTTGAACGTGAGAAACAAATGGATAAGTTTAAGATTAACTATGACCGAGAATATGAGCACACAAATACGTCATTACAAATGTAGACAAGAGTTATGAGTCATCATTAGAATAATTATCTTAGACCTCTAAGTAGCTACAGTGACAGAAAGGTTGTTAAATTTGTTTGTTTTGTTGCATTTCGTGTAAAGCTACTCAATGGCTATCTGTGCTAGCTGTTCCTAATTTTGAAGCAACAGATTATGGGGAAGGCAGCTGCAAGTCAACACCACCTGTCGTAGACCTCTGAGCTACTTTTGCCAACGACTACTAGTGTTGACTGTCATATTAAAATGCTCTCACAGCTGAACATGTTGGGTGATGAGTTACGATCCTACAAGCTGAAAATTATCAGCCCAGCGTTCTGTTAAATACAGAATTAATTTTTTTATATAAATGTCATTACCGGTAATTTGTAAACATTATTAGCTCTGTGTTCAATTACATTTAAGGTGTGTATGTGCGTGTTTTTATAGCAGAACCACACACATTGAGTTATCTGTTATGTCCATGGAGAGGAACTAAACTCAATTAAGGTGAGTCTTGTACCACAAGTCTTGTATATTATTAATACTGGTTACTACCTACACCATCGAAAGTAATGGATGTTATATTTTCACCACTGTATGTGTATGTATGTTTGTCAGCAAGATTTCTGGAAAACGGCTGAATGGATTTAGATGAAAGTTGGTATGCATTTGAACTATGACCCATCTTAGAAGTAATTAGTTTTGAAGGTCAGTGTCAAAGGTCAAGATTATGAAAATCCAAACAATTTCTATGTATTAACATAGAGACTGATATTTTAAACAATATTTTAACTCTATAACTCAGTTAAAAGTTGTCGGATTTTTTTCTTTTTATTATGAAACTCGTTGTTTCGATTGTGTTTTCTTCAAAATTAGCTGGTGAAAGTTATTAATAATAATAAATTAGGGTATTTCCTCAACGTTGTGGACCGAAGTAACTTTACAAACGACAACTAAACGGAAATACCCTGATTAATGTAAAAAAATAGACTCATTTGTAAAACTTCGTGGCTTATCGATCAAGTAACTGCAAACAAAACACTCGCATAAATATTCTCTGACTGATTAGTTATCTATGCTTCACTTATTCATTCTACACTCTCACGTAGCTGAATAACTGACTCACCCACATTTATCATCTAATCCTTGCCCTAAATATTTCGAAAAGTGTCTTGTTCGTTAACGTTCTCGAAAGTTCTAGGACAAACAGACTTCAACATGATGCACCCTCTAGCTAATATTTAAATTACAACGTTAAATAAGTGTATAAATTAATATTTTGGCATGCCCTGTCTTTTCGTTTTTGGATTAAATTTTAATTTACCTATAACTTACAACAATATATTCAATAAATTTTGACATGTATATTTCATTGAAATTTAATTCAAGATCAAGATGAAGTAATGATAGAATATTGCCCAACTTAGCTTTAGAATAAATTGTGAGTTGCTTATTTGAGGGATTATATGCTCAGCGCATAGACAATTGGCTAAGTGTTACACTTGACCTAAAGCGTATCAGTGCGTGTTTTATAACATTCTTAGCAACCATTTACCTATCACTCAGATACATTAAGGTAAGGAAGAACTACAATGACCTCATTTGTTATACACATCAATAGAAATAAACAAAAAGTGACAGAAAAAAAATCATGATACATATTTTTCATTTATTTCTAGTATGTACCTTTAAGGTAGCCAGAAAAATATACACCATATGAGCTCGCAAAAAAAATAAATAAAAAAATTGGGTGATGTTTCACGAAGCTGTACTTGTATAACTAAGTAACAGAGACACCACACACGTGCAACGAGAAAGATGTTTTCTAGTTTATTTTAGCAATATCACTTACTTTGCTGGGTAACCTTAGTACTTTCAACACATATTTTGAGGCAGAATAACAGCATTCAATGCTTTCATCATGTTAAACGCTCCAGTTTTGCAGAGTCCGTTAAGAGTACCCATCTTTAACGATATCCAAAAACAAAGTTCTAGAATCGTTTACTTTTATTTCCGGAAATGAAATTATATAATGTCAACATGAATAATTTTTAACAGAAGCTTTTTATTTTAATAATGTGATTTTCAGTACTGTTTTTTATTCGATATGTTGAATACTGGTCAACAGATGTAGCTTAAAAAAAACAAATAATAAGGCCCGGCATGGCCAAGCGGTTAAGGCAATTGACTCGTAATTCGAGGGTTCGAATCCCCGTCGCACTAGACATGCTCGCCCTTTCAGCCGTGGGGGCGTTATAATGCTACGTACAATCCAACTATTCGTTGGTAAAAGAGTAGCCCTAGAGTTGGTGGTAGGTGGTGATGATTAGCTATCTTCCTTCTAGTCCTACACTGTTAAATTATGGACGGCTAGCGCAGATGGCCCTCGTGTAGCTTTGGGCGAAATTCAAAATAAGCAAAAATAAATAAATACATAAAAACAAAATGATTATTTTATTTAAATAATGATGAATGAATATAAAATGTACAGTCGTACAGTCAACCCAATATCTTGGATCACAGTGTGTATACAGTATATGATTGTTTAATTATCCGTTTACAACTGTCTTCTGCCATTCCATGTGTTACTTCAGTAAGGAAATTTGCACTGTGCTTGTTTTCTAGTAGAGAATAGCGATCACAATGCATTGTTGGCAAAAATGTTAGGGTTTCGATGCATTGAATGCATCCAGCACAATAAAGCGCTCACGTTCGCTAACTAGTCGTGGGGATTTTTTTTTCTGCTGGATGCCACCGTTCTTTGTCATTTTATTGAGAGCAAGAAAACATTGCTACTGAAGTGAGCATTTTTTAACAGTTGTTATTTGTATAAGAAGTATTAACGGGAAGACGTTCATTTGAAATCTGTTTATTTGACATGGTACAATCAAATCACGCAGTTATGTAATAATGACATGAAAAATAGAATAAAAAATAATAAAGCTAAACAGTAGTGTAACTAAAACCATGAAAAGTCCAGGTATTTACGGAAGCCAGTATTAAAATTATGATTTGAGATAATATTTGAAGAGACCTCGTTGAGTTTTTCTAAAAGTATATCATTTTACATATAAAGTTTCAGTTTAATGTTTGAAACACAAAGTTGCACGATAGGGTATTTACGCTATGCATACTGCAGTGATCAACCCGAATTTGAACAATACAAGCTTTAAAGATCACTGCAAAAAACAATAACAACTTTACACAATAATAAAACAACTGTGTCAAATAAATTGTATTACTCAGAAATATTTAATTTGATTGATATATTTTTTTGTTTAAAGAAACTGATACATTTATTTAAACTTCGATGATGTATCAGTAATGCAGCGCCAAAAATGATTAGTCACGCTCCATTCTAATACAAATTAAAGTGATTTTACTGCAACGGGCTCTGAGACCACCCTCCAATCTAATACGGAGCTACATCTTCATCCACAAAGTGAAGGTTATAAATATGACAGAGAACCCTCGGACCCCCAAAAAATCTTTTAAGATGAAACTAGGCAAGTAGACAATATCTTCGATACTATTAGCAAGATAATAAACCATAATTTGAAGCTGACGATTTGTTTCTTTGTTTTAAAGTAAAGTCAATTAGACAATCTGATGTGTTTACCGCGGGGAATCGAACGCCATTGTAAATTCATAACCTACTGCTGTCCCAAAGAAGGAATTTACAAGCATCGAGACACACACCTATAAACAAAAGGCTACTGTAATGAGAAAAGAGACCCAAACCAATCAAACTCATAACCTTATTCGACCACAAACTTCTCAAATCTGTAATATAAATCCAGTAGCACTTCTGTGTTGTTAGACTTCTTAAATGTGGACTTGGAAGCCGATGTCTATTCATTAGTGGGAAGCTTACATAGTAACGTCTGTTCCTTTGTATATTCGAGGTTATAACTCTGCTACATTTCTCTCCTGAAACATTTCTTTTATGAGAATGCGATCAATTCTCGGTAGTGCTCTTTCTCGAAAGAGTCAGTTTACGTACCTTTAAAATATCTGGTAACAACAAAAAAAACATATCTTGTATGCAATACAAATATGTGTACTCAATTTTAAATAAAATAGTCAAACATTGTTGAAACTTCTCTTACACGATGTTCATTCGAATCCTTCAAGCATTTTCTGTGGTCATGTTAAGTAAACTGTAATTTCAGTTTCTGCTGATTTCTACACCTTTTGTTGATTATAAATGGGAAATTTAGTTATGATCAGGGAGATTACAAAACCTCATTTTTGAAATTCTTTAACATGTAAAAATAACAGTTTATAAAACACTCTAGTATATAATAATACTGCTAATACTTCATTCTTGTAAATCTGAAAAGAGAACTCAGGTATCTTTACGAATATTCATGGCTCGACATGGCCAAGTAGTTAAGGCATTCGACTCGTAATCTGAGGGTCGCGCCAAACTTGCTCGCCCTTTCAGCCGTGGGGGCGTTATAATGTGACGGTAAATCTCACTATTCGTTGATACAAGAGTAGCCCAACATTTGGCGGTGGGTGATGATGACCAGCTGCCTTCCCTCTAATCTTACTGCTAAATTAGGGATGGAGATAGATAGCGCAGAATTCTCTTTGCGCAAAATTAAAAACAAACCAATCTATCCTCTCCCCACCCCGGGTATCGAAACCTACTTTTATAGCGTTATAACTCTGTAGACTGTGCTACTTGGAGTGCAATTATAAGTCATTTCTAAAGTTCAACAACATTTAAAACTAACTCAGGTGCGAATGCTCTCAAAGAATAAAAAATAAACAAACATCTCACATAAAAACAAAACTTATCAAATTGTGATACACAATCAAGAGAATATTGTGCCATTACATTACTCTAAAAAGTCCTGTAAAAAGACGACCCCTAATGCTTAATGGATTCCAGACACCGTGAAGAAAAAGGGTGAAACCGAATTTATCATAAGCAGACATTGTTGTCAAAAATAATGACAAAGAAAACAGAATGTTGTGAGCCAGTTGTTCAGTTTCAGAGCCAGAACATAAAGTAGGAAGAGAAAAAGGCATTAAAGTTGAGACATAATTTATAAACATTAAAAAAATGACAAAGCATAATCCTTTATCATGGTATGAGTAACTTATGCTGACGTACTGTTTAGGTCTATTAGTCTGGTTTTGTACTCTCCTTATTAATACTGACATGTTATTTAGCTTTATTCTGTTATAGCACTTTTCTACGTTGTGTTTTTCAGTTAATATCCCAGTATGATCTCAAATTTTGTTTTGTTTTTCCCTTGGGTTAGTGGGAAGGATGCACAGTATATGTGATAGCAATGTGATTCTAGTTATTGTAATAAGTGATGAAACATAAATGAAATTCATTTTATATTTATTCAAATCACCATCTTCTTCAAAATATTATATCTTTTATTTTTAATTTCGGTAGGTTGGTAACTCCTTCGCAACTTTAACATTGTTTCTCAGCGAATCTAATTACATACAATACGTATTGTTTGTTAATTGTAGAGCAAAGCCGCACTGGGTTTATCATCTGTGTCTACCGTGTGGTATCGAACGCGGGTATTTAACGCAGTAAGTGCGTAAACTTATTGTTTTCCCATCGGACGACATCAACAAGTGATACTTTAAAGATGTAATTTTTAAAAATATCAACAATTATGTGTGTATATATATATTCCAGTATAAAATTAATAAATAATAAAACTTGTAAATAAAACACAACTAAAATCAACAGGTTATTTAAATACGATTCAATGTACTTGGAATTATTTTCTGTGTAAAATAACATAAATTAATCTTTTTTGTTTATTAACCTTACACTAAATGTATATTATTTCGTCATTACACCAATGTAATTTATCTCTACAGTCTTTAACAAGTTAATAAAAAAAATAATACTCTGTTGCATTTTCTATGATTTCTAGTTTCTCGAATTGCTCACTTTAAATTAACCTCACTCAAATTAGTGTTTCATCTGCACTCTTACCCTTCAGTAGGTCGCACCAAACATGCTCGCCCTTTCAGCCGTGGGGCAATTATAATATGACGGTCAATCCCACTATTCTTTGGTAAAAGAGTATTCCAAGAGTTGGGGGTGGGTGGTGATGACTAGCTAGCTGTCTTCCCTCTAGTCTTACACTGCTAAATTAGGGACGGCTAGCGCAGATAGCCCTCGAGTGGCTTTGCGCGAAATTCAAACCAAACCAAATCGTTTGCGCAAAGCAAGTTTCGCCAATGAGAAGGATATACATATGGCTTTATATATAAATGTATAAAATTTTATGGTATACAGGCATTAGATAAGAAGATATGTTACATACATGCTATACAAATTGTTTTCCACAAAACTACTACATTACTCGTTAAAAAGTTTTATATTTTATTACATAGAAGACCGATATTCGAAGATAACTTACTGCTACGTAACTGCTAGTATCTGATTTTATTAAATAAGCAAAGCACCAATAATAAAGTTGGAATATTGTGTAAGCTTTGAAGTGAAACCTTTCACTATCGGATGGGTCTTCAGAAGACATTCCTCAAATACAATCCTGATTAGGGAAATAATATTTTCACTGGTCCAAAAGTTAGAAAAGTTGTTTGTTGAAGAGAGAATTGGAACGCTTTTCCCGCCTATTCATTTACCATCTGTTAACCCCCTCAAATTACAGATTGGTTTATGCACAGTACACTGCCACAGGGTTGATGTATTGCATCATGTTGACTATTGCTGTGGTGTTTGCGTGTTACAACAGTTAACCAAGTAATGCACGAAAACATTTATTTTGTTACGTAAGATATATAGGAGGTTTCAGCAGTAACTAGAAGGATTAGTTGCAGTATTGATTTTATTTTAGTTTTATGTGACTCATACGTTATTGGGAACCTTGTAACCAAAGAAGTCATGGACCTACAAGCAAGTTAATGCATATATTGTTAAGGTAAATGTCTTTAATAAACTTTAAAACGCCAGTGGATCGGATCCAAATGGTTAATTTTAGGATTAACTATCGTCCACGTTATTTAACCTCAATTAAGCTTACGAGGTTCAGGTACCATGTTTAATGAGCACTCGAGGTTCAGGTACCATGTTTAATGAACACAAGAGGTTCAGGTACCATGTTTAATGAACACAAGAGGTTCAGGTACCATGTTTAATGAGCACCCTTTAATTTGTTGACTGCGTGACAATAATAGTTAATCTTGTTCTAGAACAATGATTTCCAACCTGGGGGGCATTCCCCTCAGGCTGTGACAAACCCTCAGGTGATTCACTAAGCCTAGCTCCTTGTGAGGTTAAACGATTTCAGTCAGTGCGCTTTTCTGGCCCAACCCGTGTGTATGTATGAATAAAATGCAGGGAGGGGGCGCAAATTGTTTGCAGTGTGCATGAAGGGAGTCTTAGGTCCAAATTTTTGGGAAATATTGTTCTAGAAAAAAATATATAAGGGGGAATACCTGTATGTACTGAACAAAGTCTGTTTGTACTACGTTGTTACAGTTAGAGGATATATTATTGGGTTGAGGAATAATTCGTGAGCGTTTATTCAAGTTAAAAAAATATATTCATAAATGAAACGCTTTCGCAAAATATTTCATGTCATTTGGTAGATAATTTTTTGCTCTAACAGATGGTGTGTTTGATTTTCATATGTCTTTAATTTTTGCTTTCATTTTCAGCTCATTAAATGGAATGTCAAGTGGACAAAATCGAGCATTTTCGACATCATCTGCTTTTCGCATTTAATTTCTTGCAATTTCGTTTAAAACAATGCATACTATATACCTAGATATTACATGAAATAAAGTATCATAATAAATGTTTTGGGTGTAATGTGTTCATGCATTGAAGTATTGTATAGTCTTGCATGTAATGCTTGAATGAAATTATTTAAAAACGCTCACGAATTATTCCTCAACCTAATATTTCTTGGGCTTTAAGGTAAATGGCCTCTTTAAACTTGCAAGAAGGACTGTGCTGTTTAATCACAAGATGACTTAATGAAAAGTGACATCTTACAATAAAATTGGATTAAAATAACTGAAAACTGGAGCCTTTAAAAGGTTTAACATTCAACCTTCCAATCTCTCAAATGGTATTACCTCTAGTTAAAGGACAGTCAATTAGTTTGTAATGATATTGGAAAATTAATTTAAAATATTCTAAGTCGATTATGTTGAATTGTACAACTAACTACAACGTTTGAAACAGAAATACCTCCCCCAGTTCACACTTGTTTTTGTTATACAGGATAAAATCATCAAGACATAAAATTATAAACTTGTACTATCCTTTTTTACTCCATTATGGCGTTGCATGTATATACATTTTTTCATTGTCATTCACATAACAAATCAGTTATGAACACGGTAGATTTTTACTTTCAAATGAAATAATTAAACAAATCACATATTGCGTTGCTCATAACGACAAGCAATCTTACTGTTATTATTTTTTACTGTTAATAGACGACTTTAGAGCTCCCAGAAAATCAAATTAAGACGATATTAACTTGCAAGCTATGTATTATTAGAAATATCCTGAGAGTGAAAAGTCGAGACACCAAATGGTTTTGTTCACCAGTTCACTGGAGATAAGCCTAAACAGCATCTTATGCGACAAGTGGATTAAACAGTAAGTCCGGGTTTAGTCATACTCACCCCTAATTCAACAAACTGCTGGAGAGAGGAAAGGCTACAGTCATCATTACTTGGTCGGCCAGCTGTGTCACCAATAGATATGGAATTTCGATACACTGTGGTGGGCAGGGCACAGAAGTCCCTCTTACAGTGGCACAGCCCATACATAGTACAGCTTTGTTCTTAATTACAAATAAGCAAACAAACAAATCACCTGTGTGGCTACTCTCGGTTTAAACCGACTAGAGGGATTGACTGTTTTAGTCATAACGCCTCCATAGCACCTAACAGTGCGGAAAATGCTCAGTGGCATATCACAGCTCGGACCTTGGACTTTCCGAACAACTTAACACCAAGGTCACGCCCGGCTCCTTTATTGTATTTAACACGTGTACACACGTGTATATATATATCAGTCACGGAAATATTAAATAGTTTAATATTTGTATCTTTCGATATTTTACCGTGTTTTCTAATCATTATGTGAGAGAAGTATATAACTCATCATCATATAACACCTGTATCATCCAAGGCATCATCTCAGATGGTGCGATTTGATTCGGTACACCACAGGTTATGAATTGAGTGCCCAAACCACCAGGTCATAAAATAGAAATAATTTGTTTTTAGCTAAATCTTCTTTTGAAGAAACTTTACTTCAATTGAACTCTATACGTAAACTAATATGTTAGCAGAAACAAATGGAACAACTTTCAGTTTAGAACCAGTATAATGCCAGTTATGTTTCACGAAATTTTAACATAGAATTCGACACTTTGTTTTCGTTCATTTTTCTATTGTCAGTTCGTTTTGTTTATTAGCTCAAAGCTGCAGTTAACCCCAAATTTTAGTGTAACAAGCCCTCTGGTTTACTAATAAGTCACCAGAGGAAAGTACTTGTTTGTTTTGGAATTTCACGCAAAGCCACACGAGGGCTATCTGTGCTAGCTGTCTCTAATTTTGCAGTGTAGGACTGGAGGGAAGGCAGCTAGTCATCATCACCCACCGCCAACTCTTGAGCTACTCTTTTACCAACGAATAGTGGAAATGATCGTGACATTATAACGCCCACACGGCTGAAAGGGCGAGCATGTTTGGTGGGAGGGGGGGGTTCAGACCCGCGACTCTCACATTACGCCGAACGCCTTAATCCACCTGGCCATGCCATGCCCCAGGGGAAAGTGTAATGTCTCCATGTGCTACAACTCGTGTAACACGTAGACATACTTTCCCAGTTAATCGAACATAGAAACGTATTTATAGGCGAAAAACTAAAAAAAAAATAAATATATATCACGTACATGTATGTTATTTATCTTTTTTTACTTTTCGTGTGAATATAAACATCATAAACTACATCAATATTCATGAAGAAACGAAAACAGTTGCAT
Source organism: Tachypleus tridentatus (assembly GCF_004210375.1). NCBI lineage: Eukaryota > Metazoa > Arthropoda > Merostomata > Xiphosura > Limulidae > Tachypleus > Tachypleus tridentatus. The sequence goes on along the minus strand of NC_134830.1, from coordinate 27,516,950 downwards.
TTGTTTTGATTACGTCTTTTTTTTTTTTATCAAAATGTAATCCCTCAATACCCAGACTGCTTCTTATCCTATAACTAATCCAGACTGATTCGATAGTTTTGGGAAATTCTGATTGCTTGCGGACGTAACTCGTGCATACTTTGTTGACCGGTAGTAAAACTACTCTTATCTATTCCACTCTTTAGATTAACCTCTAATATAGATGTCACGTGCAGAGTACTTGAAACAGTGTAAGCCCTGATAGGCTTAAGGAACTGACTTATCTTCTACTCATTGTACATGTGGTCCAGTTAGGTGGTTGAGAAATAAACTACATATGTGGAACTTTAAAATTAAGTTTATTCTACACAGATGTATAACAACAAAAAACTTTTTTAGTTTTAGAACAGTGAAGTGTTTGAGTATCTAGTTGTTATTTTTCTTCTATATTTTGACAGGAATAGTTTTACTGTTACTATGTTTACTAGTTAAAGACTTCTGGAATACACAATTTTTGTACGTATTATAAATACGTACGCAGAGACCAACTTTGGTCATTTGCAATGTATAAAGTGTATTTATAATTTTATATACTGGATGAACTGGAGAATTTAGAGGATACATAGTTGTTCGTTTGTTGAGGAGATAGATACCTGTTGAGGCCCGGCATGGCCAAGCGTGTTAAGGCGTACGACTCGTAATCTGAGGGTCGCGGGTTCGCATCCCCGTCGCGCCAAACATGCTCGCCCTTTCCGCCGTGGGGGCGTTATAAAGTAACGGTCAATCCCACTATTCTTTGGTAAAAGAGTACCCCAAGAGTTGGCGGTGGGTGGTGATGACTAACTGCCTTCCCTCTAGTCTTACACTGCTAAATTAGGGACGGCTAGCACAGATAGCCCTCGAGTAGCTTTGTGCGAAATTCAAAAACAAACAAACAAAGATACCTGTTGAATGATATACTTGTCCGTTGGATGAGAATTATATATCTGTTAAATGATATACTTGTTCATTTGATGATAAGATACCTCTTAGATGAGAGGACCAGGTTATGGAATACTTACTCGCTGGATGAAGTAAGAACTTGAGAGTTAAGGGGGTATTTTTACTATTGGATAAGCTGGTTTTAAAATAACTTATACCTGTTGGTTGAATTTATGGATAAGGGTTTTCAAGAAGTATTATCCTTGATATTTTATAAAAGTCAACTTATTTCACAAATTTTATAATTACTTTTTACAGTAACTAACTATATGGTATTAGTTTATTATTATTATTAATGTTTTCTGTTACAAATGTATCATGCCTGACTAAATATTTGCGGGTCACGCAATAATGGTTAACTTCAGCACACCAAAAGTAGTCCAATCGTGTGCAACCTAAATAAACAAACTTAAAAAAAAAAATGGTTCTGCCGGTTATGTTTGTATTCAATGGAAATAATTGTCTTTATTACCAGATTCTATTGTTGATCAAGTGTCAATGGTAATAAAATATTTTCATTTGTGAAATGAATTTATCGGACCTTTTATTATCTTGACATTTCTTTCTATGTTTGTCCCCATTCTGCCAAATCCACATCGAAAAATTTACCAGGAAAAATATAAAGAGTTGTATTAGAAAGCATGTCAGTTTATTCTGTTTGTCAATGGGTTTGGTAACTTAGTGATTGAAAAAAACTCATTAGCAGTAACATTACAGGTCATTGTAATTAACAAATATTTGCCTCAGAGACCTAGTTGGGCAATGTAGTTACTACATTAATCTTATACTTGTGAATTTTACATAGAACACATGGTAGGTGTTTAAAGACATTGAAGTCATGAATGTAACCCAGAAACAACATTAGAAACCAGGCAATCTGATTGGACATCATCGTAAGGTACAAGAGTCAGTCAAACCGGTCTTCAAGCTGATTTTCATAACGTTTTATAAAAGCATAATGACATCATTATTTCCAGTATTAGGTTCGTCTCACTTTGAGGAAATAGTCCAAGATGTGGTTTGAAACATTTCTAATGTTTACGAATAGCTACAATATGGCGTCATAGTCCAGAGAAACGTGACTTATGGACAGCGGTACTGGAACACTTTATATTGTGGGCACTGAAAGCCATTTAAGAAGGCTGTAAACCATGTGTATAATGGAAAATATGTATTCGGTTGTTACCATTGTGTTAAAACACATAAATAAAAGCGGATGGAACACAGCACGCCTGTACTTCAAGCCAGGGCGTGTTATCGCACCCCCCAGCTCTCATTTGCTTATGCGATAAGTAAATACACTTTAAATTACTTAAAAAAAAATCAATCAAACGTTTCTTGTATTAGGAGTAAATACTTGTAACATACGAAATTTAAGAAATTGGATTCCACGGAGGACAAAGCGCGAGGATGATAAAAAGTTAATTTTCTCAAACTGAAACTGTTTCAATATAAACCATTGACACATATACACACATATATTTAGGCTTAGACTATTATAACTTATTTCCTATCATACTTATTTTTGATTACAATACCGATTTAGTTTGCTATATATTAGTTAATTCAAGTTGGAGAAGTCGTCAGTTTGTTTTGCTTTTGTTTTTTTATTGTCTAATGACGGTTTAAAGTAACTGACTAATGATGGGGTTGCTTTCAAGCAACAGGTAATTTGGGTACATATTACATTAGATGTGACGACACTTCCGTGTGAAATCGAAGTCAAGATATTCACAAATAGTTACAATTTTGTAAGGAAGTAAAGTTTTAAATACCATAAAACTAGAAACGTTACGGTATGGCCATATTTGTATTTTTCACCTTTACTTAAATTAAATAGTATAACTTTATCGGAAGAAAAATTGTTTACATAACTAAAATTAGCAAGATTAGGGGTACAGCTTTTACTACGCTGCTAGCGTCACCTATGGAAATATATTTTATTTCAATAAAGAAAATTATATTAATTTGCTTTATTCATTGAAACCTTCTGTTTTTTTGTGTGTTTTTTTTTCATAATTTATTGATCAATAAATATTTACCCATTATATATTACCAGCGGTGACAAACTGATTTTCACTATACGTTAATACAAATACATTATAAAACACACCTGGCACAAAATTCAGTACCTTTTTAAAATATGTAACACGACAATTATTATAGCTTTGAAACATAAACGCCTTCACAGAAAATTTCGCGTCATCCTGTATACTGATAGTTAAAAAGTGTCATAACATCCTTGAACTGTCTGTCCATTTTTCACGAAAACAACTTGAGAAACATGTGGTGAAACTTCTCCTCATTTCCGAGGTTCACAGGAATTTTAAATTCGACGTTCAGTTATATAGTTTCTGTTTGGTCAAGGTTGGTGAGAAGATTACATGAAGACTGAAAAGCGAAATCAGGTCAGCGTGTCTGATAAACAAGTAGCTGTATTTTATTCTTCAAAACAACTTGTGTCACAAGTTCATGCAAAGCAAGAAACTTGGTTTCTTCTAAAATCGGCGATAACAAAAATTTAAACCCCGTGCCACATTCTGCCACAGTCAACTATCTTTGTAGAGCAAGTGGTCGAGCATCGCGAAGTGAAGACATCAAACTAAGATATTATTTTTTTCTTTTTCTTTTAGGGAGAAAAATTAAACTGCTATACGAAATTCGGCTTATTTTGCTGTAAATATAATGAAAATTAAATCTTAAAAAAATTTTAAAATTCAGGTGTGTAAAATTTGCAAATCGACAACTTCAACGCTTATGTGGAAGCCGCCATCTTGTAGGTCCTCTTCATCAGTGAAAGCAATAGTAAAATATTTCATGACGTCATTATGTTTTTGTGTTGTTTTATTTTTTAGGTTCAGGGACAGTTTGGCGGAATCTGTTGACAGTGAGTACATGTGTGGAGGATAGAAGAAATATATTCAATGTTTTGATTGGATCTTGTTAAAAAGGTCTAATTACATTGCACTACTGAAGTGTCTATGATGGGCAGTAGTTGTATGCGTGATGAATTATTTGCAATCATCATATCACAGTCCTGGTCGATAAATGCAAATTATCTGTATGTAAACCATTAAAGAATAGCGTAATTTAATGAAATATCATCGAGATCCGGATTATCCGTAATGCAGTCCTCATTCGATATTATTAAATCAGATCCTGTTTTCTTCAACAGCTTTCATTTGAGCACATTTTCCACGCTCACATCACTAGCTCTAGTCTTAGGTTTATCTCTGAAATTTCTCTGCGACTACATGTGTGCCTTTTATTTTTTCCTCCGAATACTCTAGCGGAAAATGATAACCAGTAATCCCTGATGTATATCTTACGTTTTCATTTTTAGTAGCAGTTACTTTATCAAAAACAGAAACAGACTTGGTGACGTCACGTACATGTAAAACAGTCATTTCCAATGAGGACTTTCATCAGTTATGTAAAAAAAAATTAATATAGCCATATCTTAAAAATGACCAAATCGACTTCCAAAAACTGTGGTGGTTTTATTTTAACTTTGGAGATTTATTTAATGTAGCTATGAAAATTGTACTTTGCAAAACTACCTAAGGGTTATCTACGCATGGCTGTCCTAACTTTAAACTAATGTACCAGAGGATTTTGTCTGTTTGTTATTACACACAAAGCTACACATCTGTACTTTTCTCATTGTGGGTATTAAAACCCGATTTTTAACGCAATTCTTCAGCTATTCTTACACGTTATAATAGTGAGAGTCAACCGTCATTTGTATAGTGCACTCAAGACCAAGTGTGAAGCGCCTTTCGCGGCAACGGGTCGCGAACAGTAACTCACAGGATCAAAAATACGAGAATGGTAACAACTAAACCACGCCTGACGTATTCTTTGTTTCCAGTGTATTAAACCTATAAATTATTATTAAAACAATGGGAAAATATTTTCTGTTCAAACATTTTTAAAACGTATTTAATGTTTCGTATCTGAGTATTTCCTCGATTTATATTCTTTTGAAGTTTTACAACGAAGCTTGGATCTATACAGTTTTCATCGAAAACTCCAAATGAGGCAGCAGAAAGTTCAGATGGCTCAAATCTAATTAATTATCTATTTTATGTTTGTGGTAGGCATGATTGTACATTTAATAGTCTTATTGTGCTTAAAACGTTATTATTTTGAATGAATATTCCACAAAACAGATATGGACACCTTTATTTATTAATAGGCTTATTTTCCTATGTGTGTCAAGGAAAGGTATGAAAAACCACTCGAAATATAACTGATTTTCATAAAGTGTATCCTTCTGTAATTTTTAAAGGAATGTTAATGAACGAGCATAGACAAATTGATCATAGAAATTGGAATAAATGTTTTTCTTCTTTGCAGTTGAGCAAAAGGCTATTTGTGTTCTGCTGATCGAAACCTGGTTTTTAACGTTTTATGTCTACAACAGAACACTGTGCCACTGGGGACACTGATGAGCGACAACCACTCTAATTTATAATTTTAACGTCCCCTGGTGGTAGTCTCTCTAGAAGAGTATTGGTAGATTCTACGGTACTTTTATGTGCTATATTCATATAAATATACAATATAGACGTGCTATAGCTTGCAGATGTTTTTTCCTACATTTACTAAATCTATAAAAACCTGTTATCTGATCCACGAAAGATATATTTTTAATATAAAAGCCAGTTACGTTATTATAACTGAGGTATAAACGCGCACATTAATATAAAAGTTTTGCATATTTAACGAAATTTAAAATAAGTGCTTGCCAATAAAATTCACGATAAACGTGTAATGCTAGGTTATATTTGACAAATTAAAACTTTCTCCTATAATCCTTATAGGGGTTTTATTAATATTAGCTTACAATAATGAGCTGGAAACACTGAATAATTTTACATTTGTTCATCTTTCTTTTTTAAATATTGGTTTATCGATTCACTCTTACAGGATTGAAATGGATATGACGCTTCTCTCTTTCACACATAAGAATTGCCTTTGTTTTGAAAACGACCGATTTTCCAGTAGAACGTCACGTTCTATCTTAAAAGCATTTCGGTGATTATTTTCAACGTAAAATATGCTCCGTTATATAAACAAGTACTGTGCCATACAAGTGTAGATGTTATCTCCAGGCTTAAAATGACACATTCTTTACTAACAGGTCAGTGAATTTGACTGATTCAAACTGCGGTGGGCAAAGCACAGATAGTTAATCCATTGTGTAGTTTTACTTATCTATAAATAAAAAAAAATCAATGATATTTTAACATCAAAATAATTTAATGAATAACGTTATATAGCTTTATTTTTTGTACAACTACCTATCAGCACCCTCTAGTGGCACAGCGGCACGTCAGCGGACTTACAACGCCACAAATTGAGTTTTGATACCCGTGGTGAGCAAGGCACAAACAAAACACCTACTGATTGATCTATTTCTTATATTATTTGATTTTATTTGTAATTTCCTTAAAATTACAACAATAAAACTAATCTAATTCCCGAGCCTATTTCTTACATAATTTTTATTACTCAGTTCTTTCAAAGAACTTGGATATTGAACTGAAATATCTTCTTATTTGGGTAATTTCGCATTTAAATCGATATTATTCTGTTTTGCAATATTGTCGCTACAAAATCACAGCTTCTACACTTAGAACATTCTTATATAGCGACATGAAAAACAGGTTTAAAACAATGTAGTTTTCGGAGGACAATTATAAACTTCTAAAGAATAACCCATTTCGTAGGCTTAACATCTGAAACGTCCTTATTATTGAAGGAGTGAAACAGTATATAATTATTTAGGGAAAATGTTTCAAATATTTCTTGATCACTTGCAATAAAAACCGAAATAATAGCCCATGACGAGGGCTTAATATCCACTTGAGCCAATCTTAGCGAAGGATTAAAAACGTATATAACAAGTTGACGTACCCGTTCAACGCACGAAGAAGACGTTGGGGCCCTCTGGGTGCAACAAATTGGGGACATATCTGAACACCTACTCCCAAGTCACTCCACAGGGGGCCTTAAGGGTGCCTACCAGGTTTAGTGAAGTTGGTCCAGCAGTTCGCCTGTTATAAGCAAACGTGTGCAAAAAATTTGGTCAAATGACGTTAAAAAGTTATATACTAAAAAAGTGTTTAATTTTACATAATCACATGCAATAAAAACCCTAATAATAGCGTTGATTAATTACTTTATGAATCCATTCTTAGCGAAGGATTAACATTAACTCATTAGAATGTTATAAAACCTCATATAATCAAAAATTAATGATTCATTGGTCCGAATTTCATATATACTTACTTTTAGAGTGTTACAGTAAAAAATGTCCTATACCATAAATCATTGCACCAGCTCAAACTTTTACGCCCTTTTGTAGCGCTCTCATAAAGTATCATAATAATTAATTGTTCAGTCTTAAAGTCATAGAGTTACTTGGTATTTGTGACGTATATACTTGGAAAATAGGGGAAAACCTGAATTTACTCCTACATTCACCATTCAGTAATTGTTGTTGTTTTGTATTAAGCACAAAGCTACACAATGGGCTATCTGTTCTCTTCCCATCACGGGTATCGAAAGTTATAAGTCTGCAGACATGCCGCTGTGCCGTATTATTTAGTATTTTAAGGAAGTAAATATACGCGAAAAAGAAGTTCTTTTACCACGTTGTGAAGAGAAAAGAGTAAATAACAGTATTTATAAATTAATACGAGTTTAGTATTTTTAGTATTATCTTGTCATTTATAAATTAATACGAGTTTAGAATTTCTTAGTATTATCTTGTCATTTATAAATTAATACGAGTTTAGTATTTTTAGTATTATCTTGTCATTTATAAATTAATACGAGTTTAGTATTTTTAGTATTATCTTGTCATTTATAAATTAATACGAGTTTAGAATTTCTTAGTATTATCTTGTCATTTATAAATTAATACGAGTTTAGAATTTTTTAGTATTATCTTGTCATTTATAAATTAATACGTGTTTAGTATTTTTTAGTATTATCTTGTCATTTATAAATTAATACGAGTTTAGTATTTTTAGTATTATCTTGTCATTTATAAATTAATACGAGTTTAGAATTTCTTAGTATTATCTTGTCATTTATAAATTAATACGAGTTTAAAATTTTTTAGCATTATTTTGTCATTTATAAATTAATATGAGTTTAGTATTTTTAGTATTATGTTGTCATTTATAAATTAATACGAGTTTAGAATTTTTTAGTATTATCTTGTCATTTATAAATTAATACGTGTTTAGTATTTTTTAGTATTATTTTGTCATTTATAAATTAATACGAGTTTAGTATTTTTAGTATTATCTTGTCATTTATAAATTAATACGAGTTTAGTATTTTTAGTATTATCTTGTCATTTACAAATTTATACGAGTTTAGTATTTTTTAGTATTATCTTGTCATTTATAAATTAATACGAGTTTAGTATTTTTAGTATTATCTTGTCATTTATAAATTAATACGAGTTTAGTATTTTTTAGTATTATCTTGTCTTATCGAAAGTTTAAATTTTTTAATAATAAAAATTACCTTTTCAAATAATAAAGTATCGGTAATCTTTATTTAATGCTGTACTGAAAATTTAGATCAAACCTACTGAACTTTCATACCGTTTATTAAAAGTAACATGACGAGAAACAACGAGTTATACTGAGAGACGCAGTGGTATTTTTAAAACATTTTACTCTGTTTATTTTAACAACTTAAGCAGTATCTCGTTATAAAATACTGACAAAATTAAAAAAAAACAACAACAAAATATTTGTGACAAAATAAAAAAATAAATTTTTGGCTAACACACTTCAGCCCTATTACATTACAGAAATTGTGTGTATCACCACCAAGTAAATTCTGGACAGACAAATGACCCATTAATGGTCACATTCTTGCACAATGTTAGCATTAAAACCAACTGCTTAGGCCCTCACAACCCCAGCACACACAAAAATACCTCTCTATTTTGACAGTATTATATTTTACAAACATATAATCAAGTTATTCTTCCAGTTCAATACTCAGACTGTTTCTTACAAGTATTTCAAACGTTATCTATATACCTGTCTGTTAATGTAACGTTCCACAAAATTCACTTATAAACGGTTTCGGTTTCTATACTCTAGTTT